>NC_090421.1:33519041-34143541 GCF_036365525.1 Heterodontus francisci
GTTTCGGAGAATTGTCAGAGATGTCAGAGCGTTTCAGAGAGTTTCAGAGTGTGTCAGAGAGTGTCTGAGAGTGTCTGAGAGTGTCAGAGAGTGTCACAGAGTTTCAGAGAGTGTCAGAGAGTTTCAGAGTGTTTCAGAAAGTGTCAGAGTGTGTCAGGGAGGGTCTGAGAGTGTCAGAGATTGTCAGAGTGTGTCAGAGAATGTCGGAGAGTTTCTGAGAGTATCTGTGAGTTTAAGAGAGTGTCAGAGAGTGTCAGAGACTGTCCGAGGGTTCTGAAAGATTCTGAGAGTGTCAGAGAGAGTCAGAGAGTTTCACAGTGTGTCACAGAGTGTCAGAGAGTGTCAGAGAGTTTCAGAGAGTGTCAGACAGTGTCAGAGAGTGTCAGAGAGTTTCAGAGAGTGTCAGAGAGAGTCAGAGAGTGTCAGAGACTGTCCGAGGGTTCTGAAAGATTCTGAGAGTGTCAGAGAGAGTCAGAGAGTTTCACAGTGTGTCACAGAGTGTCAGAGAGTGTCAGAGAGTTTCAGAGAGTGTCAGACAGTGTCAGAGAGTGTCAGAGAGTTTCAGAGAGTGTCAGAGAGAGTCAGAGAGTGTCAGAGAGTGTCAGAGAGTTTCAGAGAGTTTCTGAGTGTTTCAGAGAGTGTCAGAGAGTTTCAGAGAGTGTCAGAGAGTGTCAGAAAGTTTCAGATAGTGTCAGATAGTGTCAGAGAGTTTCAGAGAGTCTCACAGAGTGTCACAGAGTTTCAGAGAGTGTCAGAGAGTGTCGGAGAGTTTCAGAGAGTTTCAGAGAGTGTCAGAGAGTTTCAGAGAGTGTCAGACAGTGTCTGAGAGTGTCAGAGAGTGTCAAAGAGTTTCAGAGAGTGTCAGAGATTGTCAGAGACTGTCAGAGAGTTTTAGAGAGTGTCAGAGAGTGTCAAAGAGTTTCAGAGAGTGTCAGAGAGTTTCAGAGAGTTTCTGAGTGTTTCAGAGAGTGTCACAGAGTGTCAGAGAGTTTCACAGTGTGTCACAGAGTGTCAGAGCGTGTCAGAGAGTTTCAGAGAGTGTCAGCTAGTGTCAGAGAGTGTCAGAGAGTTTCAGCGATTGTCAGAGAGAGTCATAGAGTGTCAGAGCGTGTCAGAGAGTGTCAGAGAGTTTCACAGTGTGTCACAGAGTGTCAGAGCGTGTCAGAGAGTTTCAGAGAGTGTCAGCTAGTGTCAGAGAGTGTCAGAGAGTTTCAGCGATTGTCAGAGAGAGTCAGAGAGTGTCAGAGAGTGTCAGAGAGTTTCAGAGAGTTTCTGAGTGTTTCAAAGAGTGTCAGAGAGTTTCAGAGAGTTACAGAGAGTGTCAGAGAGTGTCAGAGAGTTTCAGAGAGTTTCTGAGTGTTTCAGAGAGTGTCAGAGAGTTTCAGAGAGTGTCAAAGAGTGTCAGAGAGTTTGAGAGAGCTTCAGAGAGTGTCAGAGAGTGTCGGAGAAATTCAGAGAGTTTCAGATAGTGTCAGAGAGTTTCAGAGAGTGTCAGACAGTGTCTGAGAGTGTCAGAAAGTGTCTGAGTGTGTCAGAGACTGTCAAAGAGTTTCAGAGAGTTTCAGAGATTGTCAGAGGGGTGAGAGAGTTTCAGAGAGTGTCAGAGAGTGTCAAAGAGTTTCAGAGAGTGTCAGAGAGTTTCAGAGAGTTTCTGAGAATGTCAGACAGTGTCTGAGAGTGTCAGACAGTGTCTGAGAGTGGCAGAGAGTGTCAAAGAGTTTCTGAGAGTGTCAGAGATTGTCAGAGAGTGTCAGAGAGTTTCAGAGAGTGTCAAAGAGTTTCAGAGAGTGTCAGAGAGTTTCAGAGAGTTTCTGAGTGTTTCAGAGAGTGTCACAGAGTGTCAGAGAGTGTCAGAGAGTTTCACAGTGTGTCAGAGAGTGTCAGAGCGTGTCAGAGAGTTTCAGAGAGTGTCAGCTAGTGTCAGAGAGTGTCAGAGAGTTTCAGCGATTGTCAGAGAGAGTCAGAGAGTGTCAGAGAGTGTCAGAGAGTTTCAGAGAGTTTCTGAGTGTTTCAAAGAGTGTCAGAGAGTTTCAGAGAGTTACAGAGAGTGTCAGAGAGTGTCAGAGAGTTTCAGAGAGTTTCTGAGTGTTTCAGAGAGTGTCAGAGAGTTTCAGAGAGTGTCAAAGAGTGTCAGAGAGTTTGAGAGAGCTTCAGAGAGTGTCAGAGAGTGTCGGAGAAATTCAGAGAGTTTCAGATAGTGTCAGAGAGTTTCAGAGAGTGTCAGACAGTGTCTGAGAGTGTCAGAAAGTGTCTGAGTGTGTCAGAGACTGTCAAAGAGTTTCAGAGAGTTTCAGAGATTGTCAGAGGGGTGAGAGAGTTTCAGAGAGTGTCAGAGAGTGTCAAAGAGTTTCAGAGAGTGTCAGAGAGTTTCAGAGAGTTTCTGAGAATGTCAGACAGTGTCTGAGAGTGTCAGACAGTGTCTGAGAGTGGCAGAGAGTGTCAAAGAGTTTCTGAGAGTGTCAGAGATTGTCAGAGAGTGTCAGAGAGTTTCAGAGAGTGTCAAAGAGTTTCAGAGAGTGTCAGAGAGTTTCAGAGAGTTTCTGAGTGTTTCAGAGAGTGTCACAGAGTGTCAGAGAGTGTCAGAGAGTTTCACAGTGTGTCAGAGAGTGTCAGAGCGTGTCAGAGAGTTTCAGAGAGTTTCAGAGAGTTTCTGAGTGTTTCAAAGAGTGTCAGAGAGTTTCAGAGAGTCTCAGAGAGTGTCAGAAAGTTTCAGAGAGTGTCAGAGAGTGTCAGAGAGTTTCAGAGAGTGTCAGAGATTGTCAGAGGGTGGCAGAGAGTTTCAGAGAGTGTCAGAGAGTGTCAAAGAGTTTCAGAGAGTGTCAGAGAGTTTCAGAGAGTTTCTGAGAGTGTAGGAGAGTGTCAGGGAGTATCAGAGAGTTTCATGGAGTGTCACAAAGTGTCAGAGAGTTTCGGAGAGTGTCAGAGAGTTTCAGAGAGTGTCAGAGAGGGTCAGAGTGTTTCAGAGAGTTTCTGAGAGTGTCACAGCGTGTCAGAGAGTTTCAGAGAGCTTCAGAGTGTGTTAGAGAGTGTCTGAGAGTTTCAGAGAATTTCAGAGAGTTTCAACGAGTTTCAGAGAGTGTCAGAGTGTGTCATTGATTTTCAGAGTGTCAGAGAGTGTCAGAGAGTGTCAAAGAGTTTCAGAGAGTGTCAGAGAGTTTCAGAGAGTGTCACAGACTGTCAGAGAGAGTCAGAGAGATTGCAGAGAGTTTCAGAGTGTGTCAGAGAGCTTCAGAGAGTTTCAGAGAGTTTCAGAGAGTGTCCGATAGTGTCAGATAGTGACAGAGAGTTTCTGTGAGTGTCAGATAGTTTCAGAGCGTTTCAGAGAGTGTCAGAGATTGTCTGAGAGTGTCAGAGAGTGTCAAAGAGTTTCAGGGAGTGTCAGAGAGTGTCAGAGAGTTTCAGAGAGTTTCACAGAATGTCAGAGAGTGTCAGAGAGTGTCTGAGAGTGTCAGAGAGTGTCAGAGAGTGTCAGAGAATGTCGGAGAGTTTCTGAGAGTATCTGTGAGTGTAAGAGAGTGTCACTGAGTGTCAGAGAGTGTCAGAGAGTGACAGATAGTTTCGGAGAATTGTCAGAGATGTCAGAGCGTTTCAGAGAGTTTCAGAGTGTGTCAGAGAGTGTCTGAGAGTGTCTGAGAGTGTCAGAGAGTGTCACAGAGTTTCAGAGAGTGTCAGAGAGTTTCAGAGTGTTTCAGAAAGTGTCAGAGTGTGTCAGGGAGGGTCTGAGAGTGTCAGAGATTGTCAGAGTGTGTCAGAGAATGTCGGAGAGTTTCTGAGAGTATCTGTGAGTTTAAGAGAGTGTCAGAGAGTGTCA
The DNA here is from genome assembly GCF_036365525.1 of Heterodontus francisci. NCBI lineage: Eukaryota > Metazoa > Chordata > Chondrichthyes > Heterodontiformes > Heterodontidae > Heterodontus > Heterodontus francisci. Next base: position 33,522,853 of record NC_090421.1, read on the forward strand.
GAGACTGTCCGAGGGTTCTGAAAGATTCTGAGAGTGTCAGAGAGAGTCAGAGAGTTTCACAGTGTGTCACAGAGTGTCAGAGAGTGTCAGAGAGTTTCAGAGAGTGTCAGACAGTGTCAGAGAGTGTCAGAAAGTTTCAGATAGTGTCAGATAGTGTCAGAGAGTGTCAGAGAGTTTCAGCGATTGTCAGAGAGAGTCAGAGAGTGTCAGAGAGTGTCAGAGAGTTTCAGAGAGTTTCTGAGTGTTTCAAAGAGTGTCAGAGAGTTTCAGAGAGTTACAGAGAGTGTCAGAGAGTGTCAGAGAGTTTCAGAGAGTTTCTGAGTGTTTCAGAGAGTGTCAGAGAGTTTCAGAGAGTGTCAAAGAGTGTCAGAGAGTTTGAGAGAGCTTCAGAGAGTGTCAGAGAGTGTCGGAGAAATTCAGAGAGTTTCAGATAGTGTCAGAGAGTTTCAGAGAGTGTCAGACAGTGTCTGAGAGTGTCAGAAAGTGTCTGAGTGTGTCAGAGACTGTCAAAGAGTTTCAGAGAGTTTCAGAGATTGTCAGAGGGGTGAGAGAGTTTCAGAGAGTGTCAGAGAGTGTCAAAGAGTTTCAGAGAGTGTCAGAGAGTTTCAGAGAGTTTCTGAGAATGTCAGACAGTGTCTGAGAGTGTCAGACAGTGTCTGAGAGTGGCAGAGAGTGTCAAAGAGTTTCTGAGAGTGTCAGAGATTGTCAGAGAGTGTCAGAGAGTTTCAGAGAGTGTCAAAGAGTTTCAGAGAGTGTCAGAGAGTTTCAGAGAGTTTCTGAGTGTTTCAGAGAGTGTCACAGAGTGTCAGAGAGTGTCAGAGAGTTTCACAGTGTGTCAGAGAGTGTCAGAGCGTGTCAGAGAGTTTCAGAGAGTGTCAGCTAGTGTCAGAGAGTGTCAGAGAGTTTCAGCGATTGTCAGAGAGAGTCAGAGAGTGTCAGAGAGTGTCAGAGAGTTTCAGAGAGTTTCTGAGTGTTTCAAAGAGTGTCAGAGAGTTTCAGAGAGTTACAGAGAGTGTCAGAGAGTGTCAGAGAGTTTCAGAGAGTTTCTGAGTGTTTCAGAGAGTGTCAGAGAGTTTCAGAGAGTGTCAAAGAGTGTCAGAGAGTTTGAGAGAGCTTCAGAGAGTGTCAGAGAGTGTCGGAGAAATTCAGAGAGTTTCAGATAGTGTCAGAGAGTTTCAGAGAGTGTCAGACAGTGTCTGAGAGTGTCAGAAAGTGTCTGAGTGTGTCAGAGACTGTCAAAGAGTTTCAGAGAGTTTCAGAGATTGTCAGAGGGGTGAGAGAGTTTCAGAGAGTGTCAGAGAGTGTCAAAGAGTTTCAGAGAGTGTCAGAGAGTTTCAGAGAGTTTCTGAGAATGTCAGACAGTGTCTGAGAGTGTCAGACAGTGTCTGAGAGTGGCAGAGAGTGTCAAAGAGTTTCTGAGAGTGTCAGAGATTGTCAGAGAGTGTCAGAGAGTTTCAGAGAGTGTCAAAGAGTTTCAGAGAGTGTCAGAGAGTTTCAGAGAGTTTCTGAGTGTTTCAGAGAGTGTCACAGAGTGTCAGAGAGTGTCAGAGAGTTTCACAGTGTGTCAGAGAGTGTCAGAGCGTGTCAGAGAGTTTCAGAGAGTTTCAGAGAGTTTCTGAGTGTTTCAAAGAGTGTCAGAGAGTTTCAGAGAGTCTCAGAGAGTGTCAGAAAGTTTCAGAGAGTGTCAGAGAGTGTCAGAGAGTTTCAGAGAGTGTCAGAGATTGTCAGAGGGTGGCAGAGAGTTTCAGAGAGTGTCAGAGAGTGTCAAAGAGTTTCAGAGAGTGTCAGAGAGTTTCAGAGAGTTTCTGAGAGTGTAGGAGAGTGTCAGGGAGTATCAGAGAGTTTCATGGAGTGTCACAAAGTGTCAGAGAGTTTCGGAGAGTGTCAGAGAGTTTCAGAGAGTGTCAGAGAGGGTCAGAGTGTTTCAGAGAGTTTCTGAGAGTGTCACAGCGTGTCAGAGAGTTTCAGAGAGCTTCAGAGTGTGTTAGAGAGTGTCTGAGAGTTTCAGAGAATTTCAGAGAGTTTCAACGAGTTTCAGAGAGTGTCAGAGTGTGTCATTGATTTTCAGAGTGTCAGAGAGTGTCAGAGAGTGTCAAAGAGTTTCAGAGAGTGTCAGAGAGTTTCAGAGAGTGTCACAGACTGTCAGAGAGAGTCAGAGAGATTGCAGAGAGTTTCAGAGTGTGTCAGAGAGCTTCAGAGAGTTTCAGAGAGTTTCAGAGAGTGTCCGATAGTGTCAGATAGTGACAGAGAGTTTCTGTGAGTGTCAGATAGTTTCAGAGCGTTTCAGAGAGTGTCAGAGATTGTCTGAGAGTGTCAGAGAGTGTCAAAGAGTTTCAGGGAGTGTCAGAGAGTGTCAGAGAGTTTCAGAGAGTTTCACAGAATGTCAGAGAGTGTCAGAGAGTGTCTGAGAGTGTCAGAGAGTGTCAGAGAGTGTCAGAGAATGTCGGAGAGTTTCTGAGAGTATCTGTGAGTGTAAGAGAGTGTCACTGAGTGTCAGAGAGTGTCAGAGAGTGACAGATAGTTTCGGAGAATTGTCAGAGATGTCAGAGCGTTTCAGAGAGTTTCAGAGTGTGTCAGAGAGTGTCTGAGAGTGTCTGAGAGTGTCAGAGAGTGTCACAGAGTTTCAGAGAGTGTCAGAGAGTTTCAGAGTGTTTCAGAAAGTGTCAGAGTGTGTCAGGGAGGGTCTGAGAGTGTCAGAGATTGTCAGAGTGTGTCAGAGAATGTCGGAGAGTTTCTGAGAGTATCTGTGAGTTTAAGAGAGTGTCAGAGAGTGTCAGAGACTGTCCGAGGGTTCTGAAAGATTCTGAGAGTGTCAGAGAGAGTCAGAGAGTTTCACAGTGTGTCACAGAGTGTCAGAGAGTGTCAGAGAGTTTCAGAGAGTGTCAGACAGTGTCAGAGAGTGTCAGAAAGTTTCAGATAGTGTCAGATAGTGTCAGAGAGTTTCAGAGAGTCTCACAGAGTGTCACAGAGTTTCAGAGAGCTTCAGAGAGTGTCAGAGAGTGTCGGAGAGTTTCAGAGAGTTTCAGAGAGTGTCAGAGAGTTTCAGAGAGTGTCAGACAGTGTCTGAGAGTGTCAGAGAGTGTCAAAGAGTTTCAGAGAGTGTCAGAGATTGTCAGAGAGTGTCAGAGAGTTTTAGAGAGTGTCAGAGAGTGTCAAAGAGTTTCAGAGAGTGTCAGAGAGTTTCAGAGAGTTTCTGAGTGTTTCAGAGAGTGTCACAGAGTGTCAGAGAGTGTCAGAGAGTTTCACAGTGTGTCACAGAGTGTCAGAGCGTGTCAGAGAGTTTCAGAGAGTGTCAGCTAGTGTCAGAGAGTGTCAGAGAGTTTCAGCGATTATCAGAGAGAGTCAGAGAGTGTCAGAGAGTGTCAGAGAGTTTCAGAGAGTTTCTGAGTGTTTCAAAGAGTGTCAGAGAGTTTCAGAGAGTTACAGAGAGTGTCAGAGAGTGTCAGAGAGTTTCAGAGAGTTTCTGAGTGTTTCAGAGAGTGTCAGAGAGTTTCAGAGAGTGTCAAAGAGTGTCAGAGAGTTTGAGAGAGCTTCAGAGAGTGTCAGAGAGTGTCGGAGAAATTCAGAGAGTTTCAGATAGTTTCAGAGATTTTCAGAGAGTGTCAGACAGTATCTGAGAGAGTCAGAAAGTGCCTGAGTGTGTCAGAGACTGTCAAAGAGTTTCAGAGAGTTTCAGAGATTGTCAGAGGGGTGAGAGAGTTTCGGAGAGTGTCAGAGAGTGTCAAAGAGTTTCAGAGAGTGTCAGAGAGTTTCAGAGAGTTTCTGAAAGTGTCAGACAGTGTCTGAGAGTGTCAGACAGTGTCTGAGAGTGGCAGAGAGTGTCAAAGAGTTTCTGAGAGTGTCAGAGATTGTCAGAGAGTGTCAGAGAGTTTCAGAGAGTGTCAGAGAGTGTCAAAGAGTTTCAGAGGGTGTCAGAGAGTTTCAGAGAGTTTCTGAGTGTTTCAGAGAGTGTCACAGAGTGTCAGAGAGTGTCAGAGAGTTTCACAGTGTGTCAGAGAGTGTCAGAGCGTGTCAGAGAGTTTCAGAGAGTTTCTGAGTGTTTCAAAGAGTGTCAGAGAGTTTCAGAGAGTTTCAGAGAGTCTCAGAGAGTGTCAGAAAGTTTCAGAGAGTGTCAGAGAGTGTCAGAGAGTTTCAGAGAGTGTCAGAGATTGTCAGAGGGTGGCAGAGAGTTTCAGAGAGTGTCAGAGAGTGTCAAAGAGTTTCAGAGAGTGTCAGAGAGTTTCAGAGAGTTTCTGAGAGTGTAGGAGAGTGTCGGGGCGTATCAGAGAGTTTCATGGAGTGTCACAAAGTGTCAGAGAGTTTCGGAGAGTGTCAGAGAGTTTCAGAGAGTGTCAGAGAGGGTCAGAGTTTTTCAGAGAGTTTCTGAGAATGTCACAGCGTGTCAGAGAGTTTCAGAGAGCTTCAGAGTGTGTTAGAGAGTGTCTGAGAGTTTCAGAGAATTTCAGAGAGTTTCAACGAGTTTCAGAGAGTGTCAGAGTGTGTCATAGATTTTCAGAGTGTCAGAGAGTGTCAGAGAGTGTCAGAGAGTGTCAAAGAGTTTCAGAGAGTGTCAGAGAGTTTCAGAGAGTTTCTGAGAGTGTAGGAGAGTGTCAGGGAGTATCAGAGAGTTTCATGGAGTGTCACAATGTGTCAGAGAGTTTCGGAGAGTGTCAGAGAATTTCAGAGAGTATCAGAGAGGGTCAGAATGTTTCAGAGAGTTTCTGAGAGTGTCACAGCGTGTCAGAGAGTTTCAGAGAGCTTCAGAGTGTGTTAGAGAGTGTCTGAGAGTTTCAGAGAATTTCAGAGAGTTTCAACGAGTTTCAGAGAGTGTCAGAGTGTGTCATAGATTTTCAGAGTGTCAGAGAGTGTCTGAGAGTTTCAGAGAGTGTCTGAGCGTGTCAGAGATTGCCAGAGAGTTTGTGAGAAATTCTGAGTGTGTCAGAGAGTGTCAGACAGTTTCAGAGAGTGTCACAGACTGTCAGAGAGTGTCAGAGAGATTGCAGAGATTTTCAGAGAGTGTCAGAGCTTCAGAGAGTTTCAGAGAGTTTCAGAGAGTTTCAGAGAGTGTCGGAGAGTGTCAGATAGTAACATAGAGTTTCAGTGAGTGTCAGAGAGTTTCAGAGCCTTTCAGAGATTGTCAGAGATTGTCTGAGAGTGTCAGAGAGTGTCAAAGAGTTTCAGAGAGTGTCAGAGTGTGTCAGAGAGTTTCCGAGAGTTTCCGAGAATGTCAGAGAGTGTCAGAGAGTGTCTGAGAGTGTCAGAGAGTGTCGGAGAGTTTCTGAGAGTATCTGTGAGTGTAAGAGAGTGTCACTGAGTGTCAGAGACTGTCAGAGAGTGACCGAGAGTTTCAGACAGTTTCACAGAGTGTCAAAGAGTGTCAGAGAGTTTCACAGAGTGTCAAAGATTTTCAGAGAGTGTCAGAGAGTTTCAGAGAGTGTCAGAGTGTGTCAGTGAGTTTCCGAGAGTTTCAGAGAATGTGAGAGAGTGTCAGAGAGTTTCTGAGAGTGTCAGAATGTGTCAGAGAGTGTCAGAGAATGTCGGAGTGTTTCTGAGAGTATCTGTGAGTGTAAGAGAGTGTCAGAGGGTGTCAAAGAGTTCCAGAGAGTGTCAGACATTGTCAGAGAGTGTCAGAGAGTTTCAGAGAGTGTCAGAGAGTGTCAGAAAGTTTCAGATAGTGTCAGATAGTGTCAGAGAGTTTCAGAGAGTCTCACAGAGTGTCACAGAGTTTCAGAGAGCTTCAGAGAGTGTCAGAGAGTGTCGGAGAGTTTCAGAGAGTTTCAGAGAGTGTCAGAGAGTTTCAGAGAGTGTCAGACAGTGTCTGAGAGTGTCAGAGAGTGTCAAAGAGTTTCAAAGAGTGTCAGAGAGTTTCAGAGAGTGTCTGAGCGTTTCAAAGATTGCCTGAGAGTTTCTGAGAATTTCAGAGAGAGTCAGAGAGTGTCAGAGAGTGTCAGACAGTTTCAGAGAGTGTCACAGACTGTCAGAGAGAGTCAGAGAGATTGCAGAGAGTTTCAGAGTGTGTCAGAGAGCTTCAGAGAGTTTCAGAGAGTTTCAGAGAGTGTCCGAGAGTGTCAGATAGTGACAGAGAGTTTCTGTGAGTGTCAGATAGTTTCAGAGCGTTTCAGAGAGTGTCAGAGACTGTCTGAGAGTGTCAGAGAGTGTCAAAGAGTTTCAGGGAGTGTCAGAGAGTGTCAGAGAGTTTCAGAGAGTTTCACAGAATGTCAGAGAGTGTCAGAGAGTGTCTGAGAGTGTCAGAGAGTGTCAGAGAGTGTCAGAGAATGTCGGAGAGTTTCTGAGAGTATCTGTGAGTGTAAGAGAGTGTCACTGAGTGTCAGAGAGTGTCAGAGAGTGATAGATAGTTTCGGAGAATTGTCAGAGATGTCAGAGCGTTTCATAGAGTTTCAGAGTGTGTCAGAGAGTGTCTGAGAGTGTCAAAGAGTGTCACAGAGTTTCAGAGAGTGTCAGAGAGTTTCAGAGTGTTTCAGAAAGTGTCAGAGTGTGTCAGGGAGGGTCTGAGAGTGTCAGAGATTGTCAGAGTGTGTCAGAGAATGTCGGAGAGTTTCTGAGAGTATCTGTGAGTTTAAGAGAGTGTCAGAGAGTGTCAGAGACTGTCCGAGGGTTCTGAAAGATTCTGAGAGTGTCAGAGAGAGTCAGAGAGTTTCACAGTGTGTCACAGAGTGTCAGAGAGTGTCAGAGAGTGTCAGAGAGTGTCAGACAGTGTCAGAGAGTGTCAGAGAGTTTCAGAGAGTGTCAGAGAGTGTCAGAGAGTGTCAGAGTGTTTCAGAGAGTGTCAGAGAGTTTCAGAGAGTGTCAGAGAGTGTCAGAAAGTTTCAGATAGTGTCAGATAGTGTCAGAGAGTTTCAGAGAGTCTCACAGAGTGTCACAGAGTTTCAGAGAGCTTCAGAGAGTGTCAGAGAGTGTCGGAGAGTTTCAGAGAGTTTCAGAGAGTGTCAGAGAGTTTCAGAGAGTGTCAGACAGTGTCTGAGAGTGTCAGAGAGTGTCAAAGAGTTTCAGAGAGTGTCAGAGATTGTCAGAGAGTGTCAGAGAGTTTTAGAGAGTGTCAGAGAGTGTCAAAGAGTTTCAGAGTGTGTCAGAGAGTTTCAGAGAGTTTCTGAGTGTTTCACAGAGTGTCACAGAGTGTCAGAGAGTGTCAGAGAGTTTCACAGTGTGTCACAGAGTGTCAGAGCGTGTCAGAGAGTTTCAGAGAGTGTCAGCTAGTGTCAGAGAGTGTCAGAGAGTTTCAGCGATTGTCAGAGAGAGTCAGAGAGTGTCAGAGATTGTCAGAGAGTTTCAGAGAGTTTCTGAGTGTTTCAAAGAGTGTCAGAGAGTTTCAGAGAGTTACAGAGAGTGTCAGAGAGTGTCAGAGAGTTTCAGAGAGTTTCTGAGTGTTTCAGAGAGTGTCAGAGAGTTTCAGAGAGTGTCAAAGAGTGTCAGAGAGTTTGAGAGAGCTTCAGAGAGTGTCAGAGAGTGTCGGAGAAATTCAGAGAGTTTCAGATAGTGTCAGAGAGTTTCAGAGAGTGTCAGACAGTGTCTGAGAGTGTCAGAAAGTGTCTGAGTGTGTCAGAGACTGTCAAAGAGTTTCAGAGAGTTTCAGAGATTGTCAGAGGGGTGAGAGAGTTTCAGAGAGTGTCAGAGAGTGTCAAAGAGTTTCAGAGAGTGTCAGAGAGTTTCTGAGAGTGTCAGACAGTGTCTGAGAGTGTCAGACAGTGTCTGAGAGTGGCAGAGAGTGTCAAAGAGTTTCTGAGAGTGTCAGAGATTGTCAGAGAGTGTCAGAGAGTTTCAGAGAGTGTCAGAGAGTGTCAAAGAGTTTCAGAGAGTGTCAGAGAGTTTCAGAGAGTTTCTGAGTGTTTCAGAGAGTGTCACAGAGTGTCAGAGAGTGTCAGAGAGTTTCACAGTGTGTCAGAGAGTGTCAGAGCGTGTCAGAGAGTTTCAGAGAGTTTCAGAGAGTTTCTGAGTTATTCAAAGAGTGTCAAAGAGTTTCAGAGAGTTTCAGAGAGTCTCAGAGAGTGTCAGAAAGTTTCAGAGAGTGTCAGAGAGTGTCAGAGAGTTTCAGAGAGTTTCTGAGTGTTTCAGAGAGTGTCAGAGAGTTTCAGAGAGTTTCACAGAGGGTCAGAGAGTTTCAGAGAGCTGCAGAGAGGGACGGAGAATTTCAGAGAGTGTCAGACAGTGTATGAGAGTGTCAGACAGTGTCTGAGAGTGTCAGAGAGTGTCAAAGAGTTTCAGAGAGTGTCAGAGATTGTCAGAGGGTGGCAGAGAGTTTCAGAGAGTGTCAGAGAGTGTCAAAGAGTTTCAGAGAGTGTCAGAGAGTTTCAGAGAGTTTCTGAGAGTGTAGGAGAGTGTCAGGGAGTATCAGAGAGTTTCATGGAGTGTCACAAAGTGTCAGAGAGTTTCGGAGAGTGTCAGAGAGTTTCAGAGAGTGTCAGAGAGGGTCAGAGTGTTTCAGAGAGTTTCTGAGAGTGTCACAGCGTGTCAGAGAGTTTCAGAGAGCTTCAGAGTGTGTTAGAGAGTGTCTGAGAGTTTCAGAGAATTTCAGAGAGTTTCAACGAGTTTCAGAGAGTGTCAGAGTGTGTCATAGATTTTCAGAGTGTCAGAGAGTGTCAGAGAGTGTCTGAGAGTTTCAGAGAGTGTCTGAGCGTGTCAGAGATTGCCAGAGAGTTTGTGAGAAATTCTGAGTGTGTCAGAGAGTGTCAGACAGTTTCAGAGAGTGTCACAGACTGTCAGAGAGTGTCAGAGAGATTGCAGAGATTTTCAGAGAGTGTCAGAGCTTCAGAGAGTTTCAGAGAGTTTCAGAGAGTTTCAGAGAGTGTCGGAGAGTGTCAGATAGTGACATAGAGTTTCAGTGAGTGTCAGAGAGTTTCAGAGCGTTTCAGAGATTGTCAGAGATTGTCTGAGAGTGTCAGAGAGTGTCAAAGAGTTTCAGAGAGTGTCAGAGTGTGTCAGAGTGTGTCAGAGAGTTTCCGAGAGTTTCCGAGAATGTCAGAGAGTGTCAGAGAGTGTCTGAGAGTGTCAGAGAGTGTCAGAGAGTGTCAGAGAATGTCGGAGAGTTTCTGAGAGTATCTGTGAGTGTAAGAGAGTGTCACTGAGTGTCAGAGAGTGTCAGAGAGTGACAGATAGTTTCGGAGAATTGTCAGAGATGTCAGAGCGTTTCAGAGAGTTTCAGAGTGTGTCAGAGAGTGTCTGAGAGTGTCTGAGAGTGTCAGAGAGTGTCACAGAGTTTCAGAGAGTGTCAGAGAGTTTCAGAGTGTTTCAGAAAGTGTCAGAGTGTGTCAGGGAGGGTCTGAGAGTGTCAGAGATTGTCAGAGTGTGTCAGAGAATGTCGGAGAGTTTCTGAGAGTATCTGTGAGTTTAAGAGAGTGTCAGAGAGTGTCAGAGACTGTCCGAGGGTTCTGAAAGATTCTGAGAGTGTCAGAGAGAGTCAGAGAGTTTCACAGTGTGTCACAGAGTGTCAGAGAGTGTCAGAGAGTTTCAGAGAGTGTCAGACAGTGTCAGAGAGTGTCAGAGAGTTTCAGAGAGTTTCAGAGAGTTTCTGAGTGTTTCAAAGAGTGTCAGAGAGTTTCAGAGAGTTACAGAGAGTGTCAGAGAGTGTCAGAGAGTTTCAGAGAGTTTCTGAGTGTTTCAGAGAGTGTCAGAGAGTTTCAGAGAGTGTCAAAGAGTGTCAGAGAGTTTGAGAGAGCTTCAGAGAGTGTCAGAGAGTGTCGGAGAAATTCAGAGAGTTTCAGATAGTGTCAGAGAGTTTCAGAGAGTGTCAGACAGTGTCTGAGAGTGTCAGAAAGTGTCTGAGTGTGTCAGAGACTGTCAAAGAGTTTCAGAGAGTTTCAGAGATTGTCAGAGGGGTGAGAGAGTTTCAGAGAGTGTCAGAGAGTGTCAAAGAGTTTCAGAGAGTGTCAGAGAGTTTCTGAGAGTGTCAGACAGTGTCTGAGAGTGTCAGACAGTGTCTGAGAGTGGCAGAGAGTGTCAAAGAGTTTCTGAGAGTGTCAGAGATTGTCAGAGAGTGTCAGAGAGTTTCAGAGAGTGTCAGAGAGTGTCAAAGAGTTTCAGAGAGTGTCAGAGAGTTTCAGAGAGTTTCTGAGTGTTTCAGAGAGTGTCACAGAGTGTCAGAGAGTGTCAGAGAGTTTCACAGTGTGTCAGAGAGTGTCAGAGCGTGTCAGAGAGTTTCAGAGAGTTTCAGAGAGTTTCTGAGTTATTCAAAGAGTGTCAAAGAGTTTCAGAGAGTTTCAGAGAGTCTCAGAGAGTGTCAGAAAGTTTCAGAGAGTGTCAGAGAGTGTCAGAGAGTTTCAGAGAGTTTCTGAGTGTTTCAGAGAGTGTCAGAGAGTTTCAGAGAGTTTCACAGAGGGTCAGAGAGTTTCAGAGAGCTGCAGAGAGGGACGGAGAATTTCAGAGAGTGTCAGACAGTGTATGAGAGTGTCAGACAGTGTCTGAGAGTGTCAGAGAGTGTCAAAGAGTTTCAGAGAGTGTCAGAGATTGTCAGAGGGTGGCAGAGAGTTTCAGAGAGTGTCAGAGAGTGTCAAAGAGTTTCAGAGAGTGTCAGAGAGTTTCAGAGAGTTTCTGAGAGTGTAGGAGAGTGTCAGGGAGTATCAGAGAGTTTCATGGAGTGTCACAAAGTGTCAGAGAGTTTCGGAGAGTGTCAGAGAGTTTCAGAGAGTGTCAGAGAGGGTCAGAGTGTTTCAGAGAGTTTCTGAGAGTGTCACAGCGTGTCAGAGAGTTTCAGAGAGCTTCAGAGTGTGTTAGAGAGTGTCTGAGAGTTTCAGAGAATTTCAGAGAGTTTCAACGAGTTTCAGAGAGTGTCAGAGTGTGTCATAGATTTTCAGAGTGTCAGAGAGTGTCAGAGAGTGTCTGAGAGTTTCAGAGAGTGTCTGAGCGTGTCAGAGATTGCCAGAGAGTTTGTGAGAAATTCTGAGTGTGTCAGAGAGTGTCAGACAGTTTCAGAGAGTGTCACAGACTGTCAGAGAGTGTCAGAGAGATTGCAGAGATTTTCAGAGAGTGTCAGAGCTTCAGAGAGTTTCAGAGAGTTTCAGAGAGTTTCAGAGAGTGTCGGAGAGTGTCAGATAGTGACATAGAGTTTCAGTGAGTGTCAGAGAGTTTCAGAGCGTTTCAGAGATTGTCAGAGATTGTCTGAGAGTGTCAGAGAGTGTCAAAGAGTTTCAGAGAGTGTCAGAGTGTGTCAGAGTGTGTCAGAGAGTTTCCGAGAGTTTCCGAGAATGTCAGAGAGTGTCAGAGAGTGTCTGAGAGTGTCAGAGAGTGTCAGAGAGTGTCAGAGAATGTCGGAGAGTTTCTGAGAGTATCTGTGAGTGTAAGAGAGTGTCACTGAGTGTCAGAGAGTGTCAGAGAGTGACAGATAGTTTCGGAGAATTGTCAGAGATGTCAGAGCGTTTCAGAGAGTTTCAGAGTGTGTCAGAGAGTGTCTGAGAGTGTCTGAGAGTGTCAGAGAGTGTCACAGAGTTTCAGAGAGTGTCAGAGAGTTTCAGAGTGTTTCAGAAAGTGTCAGAGTGTGTCAGGGAGGGTCTGAGAGTGTCAGAGATTGTCAGAGTGTGTCAGAGAATGTCGGAGAGTTTCTGAGAGTATCTGTGAGTTTAAGAGAGTGTCAGAGAGTGTCAGAGACTGTCCGAGGGTTCTGAAAGATTCTGAGAGTGTCAGAGAGAGTCAGAGAGTTTCACAGTGTGTCACAGAGTGTCAGAGAGTGTCAGAGAGTTTCAGAGAGTGTCAGACAGTGTCAGAGAGTGTCAGAGAGTTTCAGAGAGAGTCAGAGAGAGTCAGAGAGTGTCAGAGAGTGTCAGACAGTTTCAGAGAGTTTCTGAGTGTTTCAGAGAGTGTCAGAGAGTTTCAGAGAGTGTCAGAGAGTGTCAGAAAGTTTCAGATAGTGTCAGATAGTGTCAGAGAGTTTCAGAGAGTCTCACAGAGTGTCACAGAGTTTCAGAGAGCTTCGGAGAGTGTCAGAGAGTGTCAGAGAGTGTCGGAGAGTTTCAGAGAGTTTCAGAGAGTGTCAGAGAGTTTCAGAGAGTGTCAGACAGTGTCTGAGAGTGTCAGAGAGTGTCAAAGAGTTTCAGAGAGTGTCAGAGATTGTCAGAGAGTGTCAGAGAGTTTTAGAGAGTGTCAGAGAGTGTCAAAGAGTTTCAGAGAGTGTCAGAGAGTTTCAGAGAGTTTCTGAGTGTTTCAGAGAGTGTCACAGAGTGTCAGAGAGTGTCAGAGAGTTTCACAGTGTGTCACAGAGTGTCAGAGCGTGTCAGAGAGTTTCAGAGAATGTCAGCTAGTGTCAGAGAGTGTCAGAGAGTTTCAGAGAGTTTCTGAGTGTTTCAAAGAGTGTCAGAGAGTTTCAGAGAGTTACAGAGAGTGTCAGAGAGTTTCAGAGAGTTTCTGAGTGTTTCAGAGAGTGTCAGAGAGTTTCAGAGAGTGTCAAAGAGTGTCAGAGAGTTTGAGAGAGCTTCAGAGAGTGTCAGAGACTGTCGGAGAAATTCAGAGAGTTTCAGATAGTGTCAGAGAGTTTCAGAGAGTGTCAGACAGTGTCTGAGAGTGTCAGAAAGTGTCTGAGTGTGTCAGAGACTGTCAAAGAGTTTCAGAGAGTTTCAGAGATTGTCAGAGGGGTGAGAGAGTTTCAGAGAGTGTCAGAGAGTGTCAAAGAGTTTCAGAGAGTTTCTGAGAGTGTCAGACAGTGTCTGAGAGTGTCAGACAGTGTCTGAGAGTGGCAGAGAGTGTCAAAGAGTTTCTGAGAGTGTCAGAGATTGTCAGAGAGTGTCAGAGAGTTTCAGAGAGTGTCAGAGAGTGTCAAAGAGTTTCAGAGAGTGTCAGAGAGTTTCAGAGAGTTTCTGAGTGTTTCAGAGAGTGTCACAGAGTGTCAGAGAGTGTCAGAGAGTTTCACAGTGTGTCAGAGAGTGTCAGAGCGTGTCAGAGAGTTTCAGAGAGTTTCAGAGAGTTTCTGAGTGTTTCAAAGAGTGTCAGAGAGTTTCAGAGAGTTTCAGAGAGTCTCAGAGAGTGTCAGAAAGTTTCAGAGAGTGTCAGAGAGTGTCAGAGAGTTTCAGAGAGTTTCTGAGTGTTTCAGAGAGTGTCAGAGAGTTTCAGAGAGTTTCACAGAGTGTCAGAGAGTTTCAGCGAGCTTCAGAGAGTGTCGGAGAATTTCAGAGAGTGTCAGACAGTGTATGAGAGTGTCAGACAGTGTCTGAGAGTGTCAGAGAGTGTCAAAGAGTTTCAGAGAGTGTCAGAGATTGTCAGAGGGTGGCAGAGAGTTTCAGAGAGTGTCAGAGAGTGTCAAAGAGTTTCAGAGAGTGTCAGAGAGTTTCAGAGAGTTTCTGAGAGTGTAGGAGAGTGTCAGGGAGTATCAGAGAGTTTCATGGAGTGTCACAGCGTGTCAGAGAGTTTCGGAGAGTGTCAGAGAGTTTCAGAGAGTGTCAGAGAGGGTCAGAGTGTTTCAGAGAGTTTCTGAGAGTGTCACAGCGTGTCAGAGAGTTTCAGAGAGCTTCAGAGTGTGTTAGAGAGTGTCTGAGAGTTTCAGAGAATTTCAGAGAGTTTCAACGAGTTTCAGAGAGTGTCAGACATTGTCAGAGAGTGTCAGAGAGTTTCAGAGAGTGTCAGAGAGTGTCAAAGAGTTTCAGAGAGTGTCAGAGAGTTTCAGAGAGTTTCTGAGTGTTTCAGAGAGTGTCACAGAGTGTCAGAGAGTGTCAGAGAGTTTCACAGTGTGTTACAGAGTGTCAGAGAATGTCAGAGAGTTTCAGAGAGTTTCAGAGAGTGTCACAGAATGTCAGAGAGTGTCAGAGAGTTTCACAGTGTGTCACAGAGTGTCAGAGCGTGTCAGAGAGTTTCAGAGAGTTTCAGAGAGTTTCTGAGTGTTTCAAAGAGTGTCAGAGAGTTTCAGAGAGTTTCAGAGAGTCTCAGAGAGTGTCAGAAAGTTTCAGAGAGTGTCAGAGAGTGTCAGAGAGTTTCAGAGAGTTTCTGAGTGTTTCAGAGAGTGTCAGAGAGTTTCAGAGAGTTTCACAGAGTGTCAGAGAGTTTCAGCGAGCTTCAGAGAGTGTCGGAGAATTTCAGAGAGTGTCAGACAGTGTATGAGAGTGTCAGACAGTGTCTGAGAGTGTCAGAGAGTGTCAAAGAGTTTCAGAGAGTGTCAGAGATTGTCAGAGGGTGGCAGAGAGTTTCAGAGAGTGTCAGAGAGTGTCAAAGAGTTTCAGAGAGTGTCAGAGAGTTTCAGAGAGTTTCTGAGAGTGTAGGAGAGTGTCAGGGAGTATCAGAGAGTTTCATGGAGTGTCACAGCATGTCAGAGAGTTTCGGAGAGTGTCAGAGAGTTTCAGAGAGTGTCAGAGAGGGTCAGAGTGTTTCAGAGAGTTTCTGAGAGTGTCACAGCGTGTCAGAGAGTTTCAGAGAGCTTCAGAGTGTGTTAGAGAGTGTCTGAGAGTTTCAGAGAATTTCAGAGAGTTTCAACGAGTTTCAGAGAGTGTCAGACATTGTCAGAGAGTGTCAGAGAGTTTCAGAGAGTGTCAGAGAGTGTCAAAGAGTTTCAGAGAGTGTCAGAGAGTTTCAGAGAGTTTCTGAGTGTTTCAGAGAGTGTCACAGAGTGTCAGAGAGTGTCAGAGAGTTTCACAGTGTGTTACAGAGTGTCAGAGAATGTCAGAGAGTTTCAGAGAGTTTCAGAGAGTGTCACAGAATGTCAGAGAGTGTCAGAGAGTTTCACAGTGTGTCACAGAGTGTCAGAGAGTGTCAGAGAGTTTCAGAGAGTGTCAGACAGTGTCAGACAGTGTCAGAGAGTTTCAGAGAGTGTCAGAGAGAGTCAGAGAGTGTCAGAGAGTTTCAGAGAGTGTCAGACAGTGTCAGAGTGTGTCAGAGAGTTTCAGAGAGAGTCAGAGAGTGTCAGAGAGTGTCAGAGAGTTTCAGAGAGTTTCTGAGTGTTTCAGAGAGTGTCAGAGAGTTTCAGAGAGTGTCAGAGAGTGTCAGAAAGATTCAGAGAGTGTCAGATAGTGTCAGAGAGTTTCAGAGAGTCATACAGAGTGTCAGAGAGTTTCAGCGAGCTTCAGAGAGTGTCAGAGAGTGTCGGAGAGATTCAGAGAGTTTCAGAGAGTGTCTGAGAGTTTCAGAGAGTGTCAGACAGTGTCAGAGATTGTCAGAGAGTGCCAGACAGTTTCAGAGAGTGTCAGAGAGTGTCGAGGAATTTCAGAGAGTTTCAGAGAGTTTCTGAGTGTTTCATAGAGTGTCAGAGAGTTTCAGAGAGTTTCAGAGAGTGTCAGAGAGTGTCAGAAAGTTTCAGAGAGTGTCAGAGAGTTTCAGAGAGTTTCACAGAGTGTCAGAGAGTTTCAGAGTGCTTCAGAGAGTGTCAGAGAGTGTCAGAGAGTGTCAGAGAGTGTCGGAGAATTTCAGAGAGTTTCAGAGAGTGTCAGAGAGTTTCAGAGAGTGTCAGACAGGGTCTGAGAGTGTCAGAAAGTGTCTGAGAGTGTCAGACAGTGTCTGAGAGTGTCAGACAGTGTCTGAGTGCTTCAGAGAGTGTCAGAGAGTGTCAGAGAGTGTCGGTGAATTTCAGAGAGTTTCAGAGAGTGTCAGAGAGTTTCAGAGAGTGTCAGACAGGGTCTGAGAGTGTCAGAAAGTGTCTGAGAGTGTCAGACAGTGTCTGAGAGTGTCAGAGAGTGTCAAAGAGTTTCAGAGATTGTCAGAGAGTGTCAGAGAGTTTCAGAGAGTGTCAGAGAGTGTCGAAGAGTTTCAGAGAGTGCCAGAGAGTTTCAGAGAGTTTCTGAGAGTGTCAGACAGTGTCTGAGAGTGTCGGAGAGTGTCAGAGCGTTTCACAGTGTGTCACAGAGTGTCAGAGTGTCAGAGAGTGTCAGAGAGTTTCAGAGAGTGTCAGAGAGTTTCAGAGAGTGTCTGAGCGTGTCAGAGATTGCCAGAGAGTTTCTGAGAAATTCTGAGTGTGTCAGAGAGTGTCAGACAGTTTCAGAGAGTGTCACAGACTGTCAGACAGTGTCAGAGAGATTGCAGAGAGTTTCAGAGAGTGTCAGAGTGCTTCAGAGAGTTTCAGAGAGTTTCAGAGAGTGTCAAAGAGTTTCAGAGAGTGTCAGAGAGTTTCAGAGAGTTTCTGAGTGTTTCAGAGAGTGTCACAGAGTGTCAGAGAGTGTCAGAGAGTTTCACAGTGTGTTACAGAGTGTCAGAGAATGTCAGAGAGTTTCAGAGAGTTTCAGAGAGTGTCACAGAATGTCAGAGAGTGTCAGAGAGTTTCACAGTGTGTCACAGAGTGTCAGAGAGTGTCAGAGAGTTTCAGAGAGTGTCAGACAGTGTCAGACAGTGTCAGAGAGTTTCAGAGAGTGTCAGAGAGAGTCAGAGAGTGTCAGAGAGTTTCAGAGAGTGTCAGACAGTGTCAGAGTGTGTCAGAGAGTTTCAGAGAGAGTCAGAGAGTGTCAGAGAGTGTCAGAGAGTTTCAGAGAGTTTCTGAGTGTTTCAGAGAGTGTCAGAGAGTTTCAGAGAGTGTCAGAGAGTGTCAGAAAGATTCAGAGAGTGTCAGATAGTGTCAGAGAGTTTCAGAGAGTCATACAGAGTGTCAGAGAGTTTCAGCGAGCTTCAGAGAGTGTCAGAGAGTGTCGGAGAGATTCAGAGAGTTTCAGAGAGTGTCTGAGAGTTTCAGAGAGTGTCAGACAGTGTCAGAGATTGTCAGAGAGTGTCAGACAGTTTCAGAGAGTGTCAGAGAGTGTCGAGGAATTTCAGAGAGTTTCAGAGAGTTTCTGAGTGTTTCATAGAGTGTCAGAGAGTTTCAGAGAGTTTCAGAGAGTGTCAGAGAGTGTCAGAAAGTTTCAGAGAGTGTCAGAGAGTTTCAGAGAGTTTCACAGAGTGTCAGAGAGTTTCAGAGTGCTTCAGAGAGTGTCAGAGAGTGTCAGAGAGTGTCAGAGAGTGTCGGAGAATTTCAGAGAGTTTCAGAGAGTGTCAGAGAGTTTCAGAGAGTGTCAGACAGGGTCTGAGAGTGTCAGAAAGTGTCTGAGAGTGTCAGACAGTGTCTGAGTGCTTCAGAGAGTGTCAGAGAGTGTCAGAGAGTGTCGGTGAATTTCAGAGAGTTTCAGAGAGTGTCAGAGAGTTTCAGAGAGTGTCAGACAGGGTCTGAGAGTGTCAGAAAGTGTCTGAGAGTGTCAGACAGTGTCTGAGAGTGTCAGAGAGTGTCAAAGAGTTTCAGAGATTGTCAGAGAGTGTCAGAGAGTTTCAGAGAGTGTCAGAGAGTGTCGAAGAGTTTCAGAGAGTGCCAGAGAGTTTCAGAGAGTTTCTGAGAGTGTCAGACAGTGTCTGAGAGTGTCGGAGAGTGTCAGAGCGTTTCACAGTGTGTCACAGAGTGTCAGAGTGTCAGAGAGTGTCAGAGAGTTTCAGAGAGTGTCAGAGAGTTTCAGAGAGTGTCTGAGCGTGTCAGAGATTGCCAGAGAGTTTCTGAGAAATTCTGAGTGTGTCAGAGAGTGTCAGACAGTTTCAGAGAGTGTCACAGACTGTCAGACAGTGTCAGAGAGATTGCAGAGAGTTTCAGAGAGTGTCAGAGTGCTTCAGAGAGTTTCAGAGAGTTTCAGAGAGTGTCAAAGAGTTTCAGAGAGTGTCAGAGAGTTTCAGAGAGTTTCTGAGTGTTTCAGAGAGTGTCACAGAGTGTCAGAGAGTGTCAGAGAGTTTCACAGTGTGTTACAGAGTGTCAGAGAATGTCAGAGAGTTTCAGAGAGTTTCAGAGAGTGTCACAGAATGTCAGAGAGTGTCAGAGAGTTTCACAGTGTGTCACAGAGTGTCAGAGAGTGTCAGAGAGTTTCAGAGAGTGTCAGACAGTGTCAGACAGTGTCAGAGAGTTTCAGAGAGTGTCAGAGAGAGTCAGAGAGTGTCAGAGAGTTTCAGAGAGTGTCAGACAGTGTCAGAGTGTGTCAGAGAGTTTCAGAGAGAGTCAGAGAGTGTCAGAGAGTGTCAGAGAGTTTCAGAGAGTTTCTGAGTGTTTCAGAGAGTGTCAGAGAGTTTCAGAGAGTGTCAGAGAGTGTCAGAAAGATTCAGAGAGTGTCAGATAGTGTCAGAGAGTTTCAGAGAGTCATACAGAGTGTCAGAGAGTTTCAGCGAGCTTCAGAGAGTGTCAGAGAGTGTCGGAGAGATTCAGAGAGTTTCAGAGAGTGTCTGAGAGTTTCAGAGAGTGTCAGACAGTGTCAGAGATTGTCAGAGAGTGTCAGACAGTTTCAGAGAGTGTCAGAGAGTGTCAAGGAATTTCAGAGAGTTTCAGAGAGTTTCTGAGTGTTTCATAGAGTGTCAGAGAGTTTCAGAGAGTTTCAGAGAGTGTCAGAGAGTGTCAGAAAGTTTCAGAGAGTGTCAGAGAGTTTCAGAGAGTTTCACAGAGTGTCAGAGAGTTTCAGAGTGCTTCAGAGAGTGTCAGAGAGTGTCAGAGAGTGTCAGAGAGTGTCGGAGAATTTCAGAGAGTTTCAGAGAGTGTCAGAGAGTTTCAGAGAGTGTCAGACAGGGTCTGAGAGTGTCAGAAAGTGTCTGAGAGTGTCAGACAGTGTCTGAGAGTGTCAGACAGTGTCTGAGTGCTTCAGAGAGTGTCAGAGAGTGTCAGAGAGTGTCGGAGAATTTCAGAGAGTTTCAGAGAGTGTCAGAGAGTTTCAGAGAGTGTCAGACAGGGTCTGAGAGTGTCAGAAAGTGTCTGAGAGTGTCAGACAGTGTCTGAGAGTGTCAGAGAGTGTCAAAGAGTTTCAGAGATTGTCAGAGAGTGTCAGAGAGTTTCAGAGAGTGTCAGAGAGTGTCGAAGAGTTTCAGAGAGTGCCAGAGAGTTTCAGAGAGTTTCTGAGAGTGTCAGACAGTGTCTGAGAGTGTCGTAGAGTGTCAGAGCGTTTCACAGTGTGTCACAGAGTGTCAGAGTGTCAGAGAGTGTCAGAGAGTTTCAGAGAGTGTCAGAGAGTTTCAGAGAGTGTCTGAGCGTGTCAGAGATTGCCAGAGAGTTTCTGAGAAATTCTGAGTGTGTCAGAGAGTGTCAGACAGTTTCAGAGAGTGTCACAGACTGTCAGACAGTGTCAGAGAGATTGCAGAGAGTTTCAGAGAGTGTCAGAGTGCTTCAGAGAGTTTCAGAGAGTTTCAGAGAGTTTCAGAGAGTGTCAGAGAGTGTCAGAGAGTGTCAAAGAGTTTCAGAGAGTGTCAGACATTATCCGAGAGTGTCAGAGAGTTTCAGAGAGTGTCAGAGAGTGTCACAGTGTGTCAGAGAGTGTCAGAGAGTGTCTGAGAGTTTCAGAGAGTGTCAAAGAGTTTCAGAGAGTGTCAGAGAGTGTCAGAGAGTGTCAAAGAGTTTCAGAGAGTGTCAGACATTGTCAGAGAGTGTCAGAGAGTTTCAGAGAGTGTCAGAGAGTGTCAAAGAGTTTCAGAGAGTGTCAGAGAGTTTCAGAGAGTGTCAGAGAGTGTCAGATAGTGACTGAGAGTTTCAGTGAGTGTCAGAGAGTTTCAGAGCGTTTCAGAGAGTGTCAGAGATTGTCTGAGAGTGTCAGAGAGTGTCAAAGAGTTTCAGAGAGTGTCAGAGTGTGTCAGAGAGTTTCCGAGAGTTTCCGAGAATGTCAGAGAGTGTCAGAGAGTGTCTGAGAGTGTCAGAGAGTGTCAGAGAGTGTCAGAGAATGTCGGAGAGTTTCTGAGAGTATCTGTGAGTGTAAGAGAGTGTCAATGAGTGTCAGAGACTGTCAGAGAGTGACAGAGAGTTTCAGAGAGTTTCACAGAGTGTCAAAGAGTGTCAGAGAGTTTCACAGAGTGTCAGAGTGTGTCAGAGAATTTCGGAGAGTTTCTGAAAATATCTGTGTGTGTCACAGACTGTCAGAGTTTCACAGTATGTCACAGAGTGTCACAGAGTGTCAGAGAGTGTCAGAGAGCGTCTGAGAGTGTCAGAGAGTGTCAAAGAGTTTCAGAGAGTGTCAGAGAGTGTCAGAGGGTGTCAAAGAGTTTCAGACATTGTCAGAGAGTGTCAGAGAGTTTCAGAGAGTGTCAGAGAGTGTCAAAGAGTTTCAGAGAGTGTCAGAGAGTTTCAGAGAGTTTCTGAGTGTTTCAGAGAGTGTCACAGAGTGTCAGAGAGTGTCAGAGAGTTTCACAGTGTGTTACAGAGTGTCAGAGAGTTTCAGAGAGTGTCACAGAATGTCAGAGAGTGTCAGAGAGTTTCACAGTGTGTCACAGAGTGTCAGAGACTGTCAGAGAGTTTCAGAGAGTGTCAGACAGTGTCAGAGAGTGTCAGAGAGAGTCAGAGAGTGTCAGAGAGTTTCAGAGAGTGTCAGACAGTGTCAGACAGTGTCAGAGAGTTTCAGAGAGTGTCAGAGAGAGTCAGAGAGTGTCAGAGAGTTTCAGAGAGTTTCAGAGAGTTTCTGAGTGTGTCACAGAGTGTCAGAGAGTTTCAGAGAGTGTCAGAGAGTGTCAGAAAGGTTCAGAGAGTGTCAGATAGTGTCAGAGAGTTCCAGAGAGTCATACAGAGTGTCAGAGTGTCTCAGAGAGCTTCAGAGCGTGTCAGAGAGTGTCAGAGAGTGTCAGAGAGCGTCGGAGAGTTTCAGAGAGTTTCAGAGAGTGTCAGAGATATTCAGAGAGTGTCAGACAGTGTCTGAGAGTGTCAGAGAGTGTCAAAGTCTTTCAGAGAGTGTCAGAGATTGTCAGAGAGTGTCAGAGAGTTTCAGAGAGTGTCAGAGAGTGTCAAGGAGTTTCAGAGAGTTTCAGAGAGTTTCAGAGAGTTTCGGAGAGTTTCTGAGTGTTTCAGAGAGTGTCACAGAGTGTCAGAGAGTGTCAGAGAGTTTCACAGTGTGTCACAGAGTGTCAGAGAGTGTCAGAGAGTTTCAGAGAGTGTCAGATAGTGTCAGAGAGTGTCAGAGAGTTTCAGAGAGTTTCTGAGTGTTTCAGAGAGTGTCAGAGAGTTTCAGAGAGTTTCAGAGAGTGTCAGAGAGTGTCAGAGAGTGTCTGAGAGTGTCAGACAGTGTCTGAGAGTGTCAGAGCGTGTCAAAGAGTTTCAGAGAGTGTCAGAGATTGTCAGAGGGTGTCAGAGTGTTTCAGAGAGTGTCAGAGAATGTCAAAGAGTTTCAGAGAGTGTGAGAGAGTTTCAGAGAGTTTCTGAGAGTGTCAGAGAGTGCCAGAAAGTTTCTGAGAGTTTCTGAGTGTGTCGGAGAGTGTCAGAGAGTGTCAAAGAGTTTCAGGGAGTGTCACAAAGTGTCAGAGAGTTTCGGAGAGTGTCAGAGAGTTTCAGAGAGTGTCAGAGAGGGTCAGAGAGTTTCAGAGAGTGTCAGAGAGTGTCACAGAGTGTCACAGAGTGTCAGAGAGTGTCTGAGAGTGTCAGAGAGTGTCAAAGAGTTTCAGAGAGTGTCAGAGAGTGTCAGAGAGTGTCAAAGAGTTTCAGAGAGTGTCAGACATTGTCAGAGAATGTCAGAGAGTTTCAGAGAGTGTCAGAGAGTGTCAAAGAGTTTCAGAGAGTGTCAGAGAGTTTCAGAGAGTGTCAGAGAGTGTCAGATAGTGACTGAGAGTTTCAGTGAGTGTCAGTGAGTTTCAGAGCGTTTCAGAGAGTGTCAGAGATTGTCTGAGAGTGTCAGAGAGTGTCAAAGAGTTTCAGAGAGTGTCAGAGTGTGTCAGAGAGTTTCCGAGAGTTTCCGAGAATGTCAGAGAGTGTCAGAGAGTGTCTGAGAGTGTCAGAGAGTGTCAGAGAGTGTCAGAGAATGTCGGAGAGTTTCTGAGAGTATCTGTGAGTGTAAGAGAGTGTCACTGAGTGTCAGAGACTGTCAGAGAGTGACAGAGAGTTTCAGAGAGTTTCACAGAGTGTCAAAGAGTGTCAGAGAGTTTCATAGATTGTCAGAGTGTGTCAGAGAATTTCGGAGAGTTTCTGAAAATATCTGTGTTTGTCACAGACTGTCAGAGTTTCACAGTATGTCACAGAGTGTCACAGAGTGTCAGAGAGTGTCAGAGAGTGTCTGAGAGTGTCAGAGAGTGTCAAAGAGTGTCAGAGAGTGTCGGAGAGTGTCAAAGAGATTCAGACATTGTCAGAGAGTGTCAGAGAGTTTCAGAGAGTGTCAGAGAGTGTCAAAGAGTTTCAGAGAGTGTCAGAGAGTTTCAGAGAGTTTCTGAGTGTTTCAGAGAGTGTCACAGAGTGTCAGAGAGTGTCAGAGAGTTTCACAGTGTGTTACAGAGTGTCAGAGAATGTCAGAGAGTTTCAGAGAGTTTCAGAGAGTGTCACAGAATGTCAGAGAGTGTCAGAGAGTTTCACAGTGTGTCACAGTGTGTCAGAGAGTGTCAGAGAGTTTCAGAGAGTGTCAGACAGTGTCAGACAGTGTCAGAGAGTTTCAGAGAGTGTCAGAGAGAGTCAGAGAGTGTCAGACAGTTTCAGAGAGTGTCAGACAGTGTCAGAGTGTGTCAGAGAGTTTCAGAGAGAGTCAGAGAGTGTCAGAGAGTGTCAGAGAGTTTCAGAGAGTTTCTGAGTGTTTCAGAGAGTGTCAGAGAGTTTCAGAGAGTGTCAGAGAGTGTCAGAAAGATTCAGAGAGTGTCAGATAGTGTCAGAGAGTTTCAGAGAGTCATACAGAGTGTCAGAGAGTTTCAGCGAGCTTCAGAGAGTGTCAGAGAGTGTCGGAGAGATTCAGAGAGTTTCAGAGAGTGTCTGAGAGTTTCAGAGAGTGTCAGACAGTGTCAGAGATTGTCAGAGAGTGTCAGACAGTTTCAGAGAGTGTCAGAGAGTGTCAAGGAATTTCAGAGAGTTTCAGAGAGTTTCTGAGTGTTTCATAGAGTGTCAGAGAGTGTCAGAGAGTTTCAGAGAGTGTCAGAGAGTGTCAGAAAGTTTCAGAGAGTGTCAGAGAGTTTCAGAGAGTTTCACAGAGTGTCAGAGAGTTTCAGAGTGCTTCAGAGAGTGTCAGAGAGTGTCAGAGAGTGTCAGAGAGTGTCGGAGAATTTCAGAGAGTTTCAGAGAGTGTCAGAGAGTTTCAGAGAGTGTCAGACAGGGTCTGAGAGTGTCAGAAAGTGTCTGAGAGTGTCAGACAGTGTCTGAGAGTGTCAGACAGTGTCTGAGTGCTTCAGAGAGTGTCAGAGAGTGTCAGAGAGTGTCGGAGAATTTCAGAGAGTTTCAGAGAGTGTCAGAGAGTTTCAGAGAGTGTCAGACAGGGTCTGAGAGTGTCAGAAAGTGTCTGAGAGTGTCAGACAGTGTCTGAGAGTGTCAGAGAGTGTCAAAGAGTTTCAGAGATTGTCAGAGAGTGTCAGAGAGTTTCAGAGAGTGTCAGAGAGTGTCGAAGAGTTTCAGAGAGTGCCAGAGAGTTTCAGAGAGTTTCTGAGAGTGTCAGACAGTGTCTGAGAGTGTCGGAGAGTATCAGAGCGTTTCACAGTGTGTCACAGAGTGTCAGAGTGTCAGAGAGTGTCAGAGAGTTTCAGAGAGTGTCAGAGAGTTTCAGAGAGTGTCTGAGCGTGTCAGAGATTGCCAGAGAGTTTCTGAGAAATTCTGAGTGTGTCAGAGAGTGTCAGACAGTTTCAGAGAGTGTCACAGACTGTCAGACAGTGTCAGAGAGATTGCAGAGAGTTTCAGAGAGTGTCAGAGTGCTTCAGAGAGTTTCAGAGAGTTTCAGAGAGTGTCAAAGAGTTTCAGAGAGTGTCAGAGAGTTTCAGAGAGTTTCTGAGTGTTTCAGAGAGTGTCACAGAGTGTCAGAGAGTGTCAGAGAGTTTCACAGTGTGTTACAGAGTGTCAGAGAATGTCAGAGAGTTTCAGAGAGTTTCAGAGAGTGTCACAGAATGTCAGAGAGTGTCAGAGAGTTTCACAGTGTGTCACAGAGTGTCAGAGAGTGTCAGAGAGTTTCAGAGAGTGTCAGACAGTGTCAGACAGTGTCAGAGAGTTTCAGAGAGTGTCTGAGAGAGTCAGAGAGTGTCAGAGAGTTTCAGAGAGTGTCAGACAGTGTCAGAGTGTGTCAGAGAGTTTCAGAGAGAGTCAGAGAGTGTCAGAGAGTGTCAGAGAGTTTCAGAGAGTTTCTGAGTGTTTCAGAGAGTGTCAGAGAGTTTCAGAGAGTGTCAGAGAGTGTCAGAAAGATTCAGAGAGTGTCAGATAGTGTCAGAGAGTTTCAGAGAGTCATACAGAGTGTCAGAGAGTTTCAGCGAGCTTCAGAGAGTGTCAGAGAGTGTCGGAGAGATTCAGAGAGTTTCAGAGAGTGTCTGAGAGTTTCAGAGAGTGTCAGACAGTGTCAGAGATTGTCAGAGAGTGTCAGACAGTTTCAGAGAGTGTCAGAGAGTGTCAAGGAATTTCAGAGAGTTTCAGAGAGTTTCTGAGTGTTTCATAGAGTGTCAGAGAGTTTCAGAGAGTTTCAGAGAGTGTCAGAGAGTGTCAGAAAGTTTCAGAGAGTGTCAGAGAGTTTCAGAGAGTTTCACAGAGTGTCAGAGAGTTTCAGAGTGCTTCAGAGAGTGTCAGAGAGTGTCAGAGAGTGTCAGAGAGTGTCGGAGAATTTCAGAGAGTTTCAGAGAGTGTCAGAGAGTTTCAGAGAGTGTCAGACAGGGTCTGAGAGTGTCAGAAAGTGTCTGAGAGTGTCAGACAGTGTCTGAGAGTGTCAGACAGTGTCTGAGTGCTTCAGAGAGTGTCAGAGAGTGTCAGAGAGTGTCGGAGAATTTCAGAGAGTTTCAGAGAGTGTCAGAGAGTTTCAGAGAGTGTCAGAGAGGGTCTGAGAGTGTCAGAAAGTGTCTGAGAGTGTCAGACAGTGTCTGAGAGTGTCAGAGAGTGTCAAAGAGTTTCAGAGATTGTCAGAGAGTGTCAGAGAGTTTCAGAGAGTGTCAGAGAGTGTCGAAGAGTTTCAGAGAGTGCCAGAGAGTTTCAGAGAGTTTCTGAGAGTGTCAGACAGTGTCTGAGAGTGTCGTAGAGTGTCAGAGCGTTTCACAGTGTGTCACAGAGTGTCAGAGTGTCAGAGAGTGTCAGAGAGTTTCAGAGAGTGTCAGAGAGTTTCAGAGAGTGTCTGAGCGTGTCAGAGATTGCCAGAGAGTTTCTGAGAAATTCTGAGTGTGTCAGAGAGTGTCAGACAGTTTCAGAGAGTGTCACAGACTGTCAGACAGTGTCAGAGAGATTGCAGAGAGTTTCAGAGAGTGTCAGAGTGCTTCAGAGAGTTTCAGAGAGTTTCAGAGAGTTTCAGAGAGTGTCAGAGAGTGTCAGAGAGTGTCAAAGAGTTTCAGAGAGTGTCAGACATTATCCGAGAGTGTCAGAGAGTTTCAGAGAGTGTCAGAGAGTGTCACAGTGTGTCAGAGAGTGTCAGAGAGTGTCTGAGAGTTTCAGAGAGTGTCAAAGAGTTTCAGAGAGTGTCAGAGAGTGTCAGAGAGTGTCAAAGAGTTTCAGAGAGTGTCAGACATTGTCAGAGAGTGTCAGAGAGTTTCAGAGAGTGTCAGAGAGTGTCAAAGAGTTTCAGAGAGTGTCAGAGAGTTTCAGAGAGTGTCAGAGAGTGTCAGATAGTGACTGAGAGTTTCAGTGAGTGTCAGAGAGTTTCAGAGCGTTTCAGAGAGTGTCAGAGATTGTCTGAGAGTGTCAGAGAGTGTCAAAGAGTTTCAGAGAGTGTCAGAGTGTGTCAGAGAGTTTCCGAGAGTTTCCGAGAATGTCAGAGAGTGTCAGAGAGTGTCTGAGAGTGTCAGAGAGTGTCAGAGAGTGTCAGAGAATGTCGGAGAGTTTCTGAGAGTATCTGTGAGTGTAAGAGAGTGTCAATGAGTGTCAGAGACTGTCAGAGAGTGACAGAGAGTTTCAGAGAGTTTCACAGAGTGTCAAAGAGTGTCAGAGAGTTTCACAGAGTGTCAGAGTGTGTCAGAGAATTTCGGAGAGTTTCTGAAAATATCTGTGTGTGTCACAGACTGTCAGAGTTTCACAGTATGTCACAGAGTGTCACAGAGTGTCAGAGAGTGTCAGAGAGCGTCTGAGAGTGTCAGAGAGTGTCAAAGAGTTTCAGAGAGTGTCAGAGAGTGTCAGAGGGTGTCAAAGAGTTTCAGACATTGTCAGAGAGTGTCAAAGAGTTTCAGAGAGTGTCAGAGAGTTTCAGAGAGTTTCTGAGTGTTTCAGAGAGTGTCACAGAGTGTCAGAGAGTGTCAGAGAGTTTCACAGTGTGTTACAGAGTGTCAGAGAGTTTCAGAGAGTGTCACAGAATGTCAGAGAGTGTCAGAGAGTTTCACAGTGTGTCACAGAGTGTCAGAGACTGTCAGAGAGTTTCAGAGAGTGTCAGACAGTGTCAGAGAGTGTCAGAGAGAGTCAGAGAGTGTCAGAGAGTTTCAGAGAGTGTCAGACAGTGTCAGACAGTGTCAGAGAGTTTCAGAGAGTGTCAGAGAGAGTCAGAGAGTGTCAGAGAGTTTCAGAGAGTTTCAGAGAGTTTCTGAGTGTGTCACAGAGTGTCAGAGAGTTTCAGAGAGTGTCAGAGAGTGTCAGAAAGGTTCAGAGAGTGTCAGATAGTGTCAGAGAGTTCCAGAGAGTCATACAGAGTGTCAGAGAGTCTCAGAGAGCTTCAGAGAGTGTCAGAGAGTGTCAGAGAGTGTCAGAGAGCGTCGGAGAGTTTCAGAGAGTTTCAGAGAGTGTCAGAGATATTCAGAGAGTGTCAGACAGTGTCTGAGAGTGTCAGAGAGTGTCAAAGTCTTTCAGAGAGTGTCAGAGATTGTCAGAGAGTGTCAGAGAGTTTCAGAGAGTGTCAGAGAGTGTCAAGGAGTTTCAGAGAGTTTCAGAGAGTTTCGGAGAGTTTCTGAGTGTTTCAGAGAGTGTCACAGAGTGTCAGAGAGTGTCAGAGAGTTTCACAGTGTGTCACAGAGTGTCAGAGAGTGTCAGAGAGTTTCAGAGAGTGTCAGATAGTGTCAGAGAGTGTCAGAGAGTTTCAGAGAGTTTCTGAGTGTTTCAGAGAGTGTCAGAGAGTTTCAGAGAGTTTCAGAGAGTGTCAGAGAGTGTCAGAGAGTGTCTGAGAGTGTCAGACAGTGTCTGAGAGTGTCAGAGCGTGTCAAAGAGTTTCAGAGAGTGTCAGAGATTGTCAGAGGGTGTCAGAGTGTTTCAGAGAGTGTCAGAGAATGTCAAAGAGTTTCAGAGAGTGTGAGAGAGTTTCAGAGAGTTTCTGAGAGTGTCAGAGAGTGCCAGAAAGTTTCTGAGAGTTTCTGAGTGTGTCGGAGAGTGTCAGAGAGTGTCAAAGAGTTTCAGGGAGTGTCACAAAGTGTCAGAGAGTTTCGGAGAGTGTCAGAGAGTTTCAGAGAGTGTCAGAGAGGGTCAGAGAGTTTCAGAGAGTGTCAGAGAGTGTCACAGAGTGTCACAGAGTGTCAGAGAGTGTCTGAGAGTGTCAGAGAGTGTCAAAGAGTTTCAGAGAGTGTCAGAGAGTGTCAGAGAGTGTCAAAGAGTTTCAGAGAGTGTCAGACATTGTCAGAGAATGTCAGAGAGTTTCAGAGAGTGTCAGAGAGTGTCAAAGAGTTTCAGAGAGTTTCAGAGAGTTTCAGAGAGTGTCAGATAGTGACTGAGAGTTTCAGTGAGTGTCAGTGAGTTTCAGAGCGTTTCAGAGAGTGTCAGAGATTGTCTGAGAGTGTCAGAGAGTGTCAAAGAGTTTCTGAGAGTGTCAGAGTGTGTCAGAGAGTTTCCGAGAGTTTCCGAGAATGTAAGAGAGTGTCAGAGAGTGTCTGAGAGTGTCAGAGAGTGTCAGAGAGTGTCAGAGAATGTCGGAGAGTTTCTGAGAGTATCTGTGAGTGTAAGAGAGTGTCACTGAGTGTCAGAGACTGTCAGAGACTGACAGAGAGTTTCAGAGAGTTTCACAGAGTGTCAAAGAGTGTCAGAGAGTTTCATAGAGTGTCAGAGTGTGTCAGAGAATTTCGGAGAGTTTCTGAAAATATCTGTGTGTGTCACAGACTGTCAGAGTTTCACAGTATGTCACAGAGTGTCACAGAGTGTCAGAGAGTGTCAGAGAGTGTCTGAGAGTGTCAGAGAGTGTCAAAGAGTGTCAGAGAGTGTCGGAGAGTGTCAAAGAGATTCAGACGTTGTCAGAGAGTGTCAGAGAGTTTCAGAGAGTGTCAGAGAGTGTCAAAGAGTTTCAGAGAGTGTCAGAGAGTTTCAGAGAGTTTCTGAGTGTTTCAGAGAGTGTCACAGAGTGTCAGAGAGTGTCAGAGAGTTTCACAGTGTGTTACAGAGTGTCAGAGAATGTCAGAGAGTTTCAGAGAGTTTCAGAGAGTGTCACAGAATGTCAGAGAGTGTCAGAGAGTTTCACAGTGTGTCACAGTGTGTCAGAGAGTGTCAGAGAGTTTCAGAGAGTGTCAGACAGTGTCAGACAGTGTCAGAGAGTTTCAGAGAGTGTCAGAGAGAGTCAGAGAGTGTCAGACAGTTTCAGAGAGTGTCAGACAGTGTCAGAGTGTGTCAGAGAGTTTCAGATAGAGTCAGAGAGTGTCAGAGAGTGTCAGAGAGTTTCAGAGAGTTTCTGAGTGTTTCAGAGAGTGTCAGAGAGTTTCAGAGAGTGTCAGAGAGTGTCAGAAAGATTCAGAGAGTGTCAGATAGTGTCAGAGAGTTTCAGAGAGTCATACAGAGTGTCAGAGAGTTTCAGCGAGCTTCAGAGAGTGTCAGAGAGTGTCGGAGAGATTCAGAGAGTTTCAGAGAGTGTCTGAGAGTTTCAGAGAGTGTCAGACAGTGTCAGAGATTGTCAGAGAGTGTCAGACAGTTTCAGAGAGTGTCAGAGAGTGTCAAGGAATTTCAGAGAGTTTCAGAGAGTTTCTGAGTGTTTCATAGAGTGTCAGAGAGTGTCAGAGAGTTTCAGAGAGTGTCAGAGAGTGTCAGAAAGTTTCAGAGAGTGTCAGAGAGTTTCAGAGAGTTTCACAGAGTGTCAGAGAGTTTCAGAGTGCTTCAGAGAGTGTCAGAGAGTGTCAGAGAGTGTCAGAGAGTGTCGGAGAATTTCAGAGAGTTTCAGAGAGTGTCAGAGAGTTTCAGAGAGTGTCAGACAGGGTCTGAGAGTGTCAGAAAGTGTCTGAGAGTGTCAGACAGTGTCTGAGAGTGTCAGACAGTGTCTGAGTGCTTCAGAGAGTGTCAGAGAGTGTCAGAGAGTGTCGGAGAATTTCAGAGAGTTTCAGAGAGTGTCAGAGAGTTTCAGAGAGTGTCAGACAGGGTCTGAGAGTGTCAGAAAGTGTCTGAGAGTGTCAGACAGTGTCTGAGAGTGTCAGAGAGTGTCAAAGAGTTTCAGAGATTGTCAGAGAGTGTCAGAGAGTTTCAGAGAGTGTCAGAGAGTGTCGAAGAGTTTCAGAGAGTGCCAGAGAGTTTCAGAGAGTTTCTGAGAGTGTCAGACAGTGTCTGAGAGTGTCGGAGAGTGTCAGAGCGTTTCACAGTGTGTCACAGAGTGTCAGAGTGTCAGAGAGTGTCAGAGAGTTTCAGAGAGTGTCAGAGAGTTTCAGAGAGTGTCTGAGCGTGTCAGAGATTGCCAGAGAGTTTCTGAGAAATTCTGAGTGTGTCAGAGAGTGTCAGACAGTTTCAGAGAGTGTCACAGACTGTCAGAGAGTGTCAGAGAGATTGCAGAGAGTTTCAGAGAGTGTCAGAGTGCTTCAGAGAGTTTCAGAGAGTTTCAGAGAGTTTCAGAGAGTGTCAGAGACTGTCAGAGAGTGTCAAAGAGTTTCAGAGAGTGTCAGACATTGTCCGAGAGTGTCAGAGAGTTTCAGAGAGTGTCAGAGAGTGTCACAGTGTGTCAGAGAGTGTCAGAGAGTGTCTGAGAGTTTCAGAGAGTGTCAAAGAGTTTCAGAGAGTGTCAGAGAGTGTCAGAGAGTGTCAAAGAGTTTCAGAGAGTGTCAGACATTGTCAGAGAGTGTCAGAGAGTTTCAGAGAGTGTCAGAGAGTGTCAAAGAGTTTCAGAGAGTGTCAGAGAGTTTCAGAGAGTGTCAGAGAGTGTCAGATAGTGACTGAGAGTTTCAGTGAGTGTCAGAGAGTTTCAGAGCGTTTCAGAGAGTGTCAGAGATTGTCTGAGAGTGTCAGAGAGTGTCAAAGAGTTTCAGAGAGTGTCAGAGTGTGTCAGAGAGTTTCCGAGAGTTTCCGAGAATGTCAGAGAGTGTCAGAGAGTGTCTGAGAGTGTCAGAGAGTGTCAGAGAGTGTCAGAGAATGTCGGAGAGTTTCTGAGAGTATCTGTGAGTGTAAGAGAGTGTCAATGAGTGTCAGAGACTGTCAGAGAGTGACAGAGAGTTTCAGAGAGTTTCACAGAGTGTCAAAGAGTGTCAGAGAGTTTCACAGAGTGTCAGAGTGTGTCAGAGAATTTCGGAGAGTTTATGAAATTATCTGTGTGTGTCACAGACTGTCAGAGTTTCACAGTATGTCACAGAGTGTCACAGAGTGTCAGAGAGTGTCAGAGAGTGTCAGAGAGTTTCAGAGAGTGTCAGAGAGTGTCGAAGAGTTTCAGAGAGTGCCAGAGAGTTTCAGAGAGTTTCTGAGAGTGTCAGACAGTGTCTGAGAGTGTCGGAGAGTGTCAGAGCGTTTCACAGTGTGTCACAGAGTGTCAGAGTGTCAGAGAGTGTCAGAGAGTTTCAGAGAGTGTCAGAGAGTTTCAGAGAGTGTCTGAGCGTGTCAGAGATTGCCAGAGAGTTTCTGAGAAATTCTGAGTGTGTCAGAGAGTGTCAGACAGTTTCAGAGAGTGTCACAGACTGTCAGAGAGTGTCAGAGAGATTGCAGAGAGTTTCAGAGAGTGTCAGAGTGCTTCAGAGAGTTTCAGAGAGTTTCAGAGAGTTTCAGAGAGTGTCAGAGACTGTCAGAGAGTGTCAAAGAGTTTCAGAGAGTGTCAGACGTTGTCCGAGAGTGTCAGAGAGTTTCAGAGAGTGTCAGAGAGTGTCACAGTGTGTCAGAGAGTGTCAGAGAGTGTCTGAGAGTTTCAGAGAGTGTCAAAGAGTTTCAGAGAGTGTCAGAGAGTGTCAGAGAGTGTCAAAGAGTTTCAGAGAGTGTCAGACATTGTCAGAGAGTGTCAGAGAGTTTCAGAGAGTGTCAGAGAGTGTCAAAGAGTTTCAGAGAGTGTCAGAGAGTTTCAGAGAGTGTCAGAGAGTGTCAGATAGTGACTGAGAGTTTCAGTGAGTGTCAGAGAGTTTCAGAGCGTTTCAGAGAGTGTCAGAGATTGTCTGAGAGTGTCAGAGAGTGTCAAAGAGTTTCAGAGAGTGTCAGAGTGTGTCAGAGAGTTTCCGAGAGTTTCCGAGAATGTCAGAGAGTGTCAGAGAGTGTCTGAGAGTGTCAGAGAGTGTCAGAGAGTGTCAGAGAATGTCGGAGAGTTTCTGAGAGTATCTGTGAGTGTAAGAGAGTGTCAATGAGTGTCAGAGACTGTCAGAGAGTGACAGAGAGTTTCAGAGAGTTTCACAGAGTGTCAAAGAGTGTCAGAGAGTTTCACAGAGTGTCAGAGTGTGTCAGAGAATTTCGGAGAGTTTATGAAATTATCTGTGTGTGTCACAGACTGTCAGAGTTTCACAGTATGTCACAGAGTGTCACAGAGTGTCAGAGAGTGTCAGAGAGTGTCTGAGAGTGTCAGAGAGTGTCAAAGAGTTTCAGAGAGTGTCAGAGAGTGTCAGAGGGTGTCAAAGAGTTTCAGACATTGTCAGAGAGTGTCAGAGAGTTTCAGAGAGTGTCAGAGAGTGTCAAAGAGTTTCAGAGAGTGTCAGAGAGTTTCAGAGAGTTTCTGAGTGTTTCAGAGAGTGTCACAGAGTGTCAGAGAGTGTCAGAGAGTTTCACAGTGTGTTACAGAGTGTCAGAGAGTGTCAGAGAGTTTCAGAGAGTGTCAGACAGTGTCAGAGAGTGTCAGAGAGAGTCAGAGAGTGTCAGAGAGTTTCAGAGAGTGTCAGACAGTGTCAGACAGTGTCAGAGAGTTTCAGAGAGTGTCAGAGAGAGTCAGAGAGTGTCAGAGAGTTTCAGAGAGTTTCAGAGAGTTTCTGAGTGTGTCACAGAGTGTCAGAGAGTTTCAGAGAGTGTCAGAGAGTGTCAGAAAGATTCAGAGAGTGTCAGATAGTGTCAGAGAGTTCCAGAGAGTCATACAGATTGTCAGAGAGTCTCAGAGAGCTTCAGAGAGTGTCAGAGAGTGTCAGAGAGTGTCAGAGAGTGTCGGAGAGTTTCAGAGAGTTTCAGAGAGTGTCAGAGATATTCAGAGAGTGTCAGACAGTGTCTGAGAGTGTCAGAGAGTGTCAAAGTCTTTCAGAGAGTGTCAGAGATTGTCAGAGAGTGTCAGAGAGTTTCAGAGAGTGTCAGAGAGTGTCAAGGAGTTTCAGAGAGTTTCAGAGAGTTTCGGAGAGTTTCTGAGTGTTTCAGAGAGTGTCACAGAGTGTCAGAGAGTTTCACAGTGTGTTACAGAGTGTCAGAGAGTGTCAGAGAGTTTCAGAGAGTTTCAGAGAGTGTCACAGAATGTCAGAGAGTGTCAGAGAGTTTCAGAGAGTTTCAGAGAGTGTCACAGAATGTCAGAGAGTGTCAGAGAGTTTCACAGTGTGTCACAGAGTGTCAGAGACTGTCAGAGAGTTTCAGAGAGTATCAGACAGTGTCAGAGAGTGTCAGAGAGAGTCAGAGAGTGTCAGAGAGTTTCAGAGAGTGTCAGACAGTGTCAGACAGTGTCAGAGAGTTTCAGAGAGTGTCAGAGAGAGTCAGAGAGTGTCAGAGAGTTTCAGAGAGTTTCAGAGAGTTTCTGAGTGTGTCACAGAGTGTCAGAGAGTTTCAGAGAGTGTCAGAGAGTGTCAGAAAGATTCAGAGAGTGTCAGATAGTGTCAGAGAGTTCCAGAGAGTCATACAGATTGTCAGAGAGTCTCAGAGAGCTTCAGAGAGTGTCAGAGAGTGTCAGAGAGTGTCAGAGAGTGTCGGAGAGTTTCAGAGAGTTTCAGAGAGTGTCAGAGATATTCAGAGAGTGTCAGACAGTGTCTGAGAGTGTCAGAGAGTGTCAAAGTCTTTCAGAGAGTGTCAGAGATTGTCAGAGAGTGTCAGAGAGTTTCAGAGAGTGTCAGAGAGTGTCAAGGAGTTTCAGAGAGTTTCAGAGAGTTTCGGAGAGTTTCTGAGTGTTTCAGAGAGTGTCACAGAGTGTCAGAGAGTTTCACAGTGTGTTACAGAGTGTCAGAGAGTGTCAGAGAGTTTCAGAGAGTTTCAGAGAGTGTCACAGAATGTCAGAGAGTGTCAGAGAGTTTCACAGTGTGTCACAGAGTGTCAGAGAGTGTCAGAGAGTTTCAGAGAGTGTCAGACAGTGTCAGACAGTGTCAGAGAGTTTCAGAGAGTGTCAGAGAGAGTCAGAGAGTGTCAGAGAGTTTCAGAGAGTGTCAGACAGTGTCAGAGTGTGTCAGAGAGTTTCAGAGAGAGTCAGAGAGTGTCAGAGAGTGTCAGAGAGTTTCAGAGAGTTTCTGAGTGTTTCAGAGAGTGTCAGAGAGTTTCAGAGAGTGTCAGGGAGTGTCAGAAAGATTCAGAGAGTGTCAGATAGTGTCAGAGAGTTTCAGAGAGTCATACAGAGTGTCAGAGAGTTTCAGCGAGCTTCAGAGAGTGTCAGAGAGTGTCGGAGAGATTCAGAGAGTTTCAGAGAGTGTCTGAGAGTTTCAGAGAGTGTCAGACAGTGTCAGAGATTGTCAGAGAGTGTCAGACAGTTTCAGAGAGTGTCAGAGAGTGTCAAGGAATTTCAGAGAGTTTCAGAGAGTTTCTGAGTGTTTCATAGAGTGTCAGAGAGTTTCAGAGAGTTTCAGAGAGTGTCAGAGAGTGTCAGAAAGTTTCAGAGAGTGTCAGAGAGTTTCAGAGAGTTTCACAGAGTGTCAGAGAGTTTCAGAGTGCTTCAGAGAGTGTCAGAGAGTGTCAGAGAGTGTCGGAGAATTTCAGAGAGTTTCAGAGAGTGTCAGAGAGTTTCAGAGAGTGTCAGACAGGGTCTGAGAGTGTCAGAAAGTGTCTGAGAGTGTCAGACAGTGTCTGAGAGTGTCAGACAGTGTCTGAGTGCTTCAGAGAGTGTCAGAGAGTGTCAGAGAGTGTCGGAGAATTTCAGAGAGTTTCAGAGAGTGTCAGAGAGTTTCAGAGAGTGTCAGACAGGGTCTGAGAGTGTCAGAAAGTGTCTGAGAGTGTCAGACAGTGTCTGAGAGTGTCAGAGAGTGTCAAAGAGTTTCAGAGATTGTCAGAGAGTGTCAGAGAGTTTCAGAGAGTGTCAGAGAGTGTCGAAGAGTTTCAGAGAGTGCCAGAGAGTTTCAGAGAGTTTCTGAGAGTGTCAGACAGTGTCTGAGAGTGTCGGAGAGTGTCAGAGCGTTTCACAGTGTGTCACAGAGTGTCAGAGTGTCAGAGAGTGTCAGAGAGTTTCAGAGAGTGTCAGAGAGTTTCAGAGAGTGTCTGAGCGTGTCAGAGATTGCCAGAGAGTTTCTGAGAAATTCTGAGTGTGTCAGAGAGTGTCAGACAGTTTCAGAGAGTGTCACAGACTGTCAGAGAGTGTCAGAGAGATTGCAGAGAGTTTCAGAGAGTGTCAGAGTGCTTCAGAGAGTTTCAGAGAGTTTCAGAGAGTTTCAGAGAGTGTCAGAGACTGTCAGAGAGTGTCAAAGAGTTTCAGAGAGTGTCAGACATTGTCCGAGAGTGTCAGAGAGTTTCAGAGAGTGTCAGAGAGTGTCACAGTGTGTCAGAGAGTGTCAGAGAGTGTCTGAGAGTTTCAGAGAGTGTCAAAGAGTTTCAGAGAGTGTCAGAGAGTGTCAGAGAGTGTCAAAGAGTTTCAGAGAGTGTCAGACATTGTCAGAGAGTGTCAGAGAGTTTCAGAGAGTGTCAGAGAGTGTCAAAGAGTTTCAGAGAGTGTCAGAGAGTTTCAGAGCGTGTCAGAGAGTGTCAGATAGTGACTGAGAGTTTCAGTGAGTGTCAGAGAATTTCAGAGCGTTTGAGAGAGTGTCAGAGATTGTCTGAGAGTGTCAGAGAGTGTCAAAGAGTTTCAGAGAGTGTCAGAGTGTGTCAGAGAGTTTCCGAGAGTTTCCGAGAATGTCAGAGAGTGTCAGAGAGTGTCTGAGAGTGTCAGAGAGTGTCAGAGAGTGTCAGAGAATGTCGGAGAGTTTCTGAGAGTATCTGTGAGTGTAAGAGAGTGTCAATGAGTGTCAGAGACTGTCAGAGAGTGACAGAGAGTTTCAGAGAGTTTCACAGAGTGTCAAAGAGTGTCAGAGAGTTTCACAGAGTGTCAGAGTGTGT
The DNA here is from genome assembly GCF_036365525.1 of Heterodontus francisci. Classification (NCBI taxonomy): domain Eukaryota; kingdom Metazoa; phylum Chordata; class Chondrichthyes; order Heterodontiformes; family Heterodontidae; genus Heterodontus; species Heterodontus francisci. Next base: position 33,557,819 of record NC_090421.1, read on the forward strand.
CAGAGAATTTCGGAGAGTTTCTGAAAATATCTGTGTGTGTCACAGACTGTCAGAGTTTCACAGTATGTCACAGAGTGTCACAGAGTGTCAGAGAGTGTCAGAGAGAGTCTGAGAGTGTCAGAGAGTGTCAAAGAGTTTCAGAGAGTGTCAGAGAGTGTCAGAGGGTGTCAAAGAGTTTCAGACATTGTCAGAGAGTGTCAGAGAGTTTCAGAGAGTGTCAGAGAGTGTCAAAGAGTTTCAGAGAGTGTCAGAGAGTTTCAGAGAGTTTCTGAGTGTTTCAGAGAGTGTCACAGAGTGTCAGAGAGTGTCAGAGAGTTTCACAGTGTGTTACAGAGTGTCAGAGAGTGTCAGAGAGTTTCAGAGAGTTTCAGAGAGTGTCACAGAATGTCAGAGAGTGTCAGAGAGTTTCACAGTGTGTCACAGAGTGTCAGAGACTGTCAGAGAGTTTCAGAGAGTGTCAGACAGTGTCAGAGAGTGTCAGAGAGAGTCAGAGAGTGTCAGAGAGTTTCAGAGAGTGTCAGACAGTGTCAGACAGTGTCAGAGAGTTTCAGAGAGTGTCAGAGAGAGTCAGAGAGTGTCAGAGAGTTTCAGAGAGTTTCAGAGAGTTTCTGAGTGTGTCACAGAGTGTCAGAGAGTTTCAGAGAGTGTCAGAGAGTGTCAGAAAGATTCAGAGAGTGTCAGATAGTGTCAGAGAGTTCCAGAGAGTCATACAGATTGTCAGAGAGTCTCAGAGAGCTTCAGAGAGTGTCAGAGAGTGTCAGAGACTGTCAGAGAGTGTCGGAGAGTTTCAGAGAGTTTCAGAGAGTGTCAGAGATATTCAGAGAGTGTCAGACAGTGTCTGAGAGTGTCAGAGAGTGTCAAAGTCTTTCAGAGAGTGTCAGAGTTTGTCAGAGAGTGTCAGAGAGTTTCAGAGAGTGTCAGAGAGTGTCAAGGAGTTTCAGAGAGTTTCAGAGAGTTTCGGAGAGTTTCTGAGTGTTTCAGAGAGTGTCACAGAGTGTCAGAGAGTGTCAGAGAGTTTCACAGTGTGTCACAGAGTGTCAGAGAGTGTCAGAGAGTTTCAGAGAGTGTCAGATAGTGTCAGAGAGTGTCAGAGAGTTTCAGAGAGTTTCTGAGTGTTTCAGAGAGTGTCAGAGAGTTTCAGAGAGTGTCAGAGAGTGTCAGAGAGTGTCTGAGAGTGTCAGAGCGTGTCAGAGAGTTTCAGAGAGTTTCAGAGAGTTTCTGAGTGTTTCAAAGAGTGTCAGAGAGTTTCAGAGAGTGGCAGAGAGTGTCAAAGAGTTTCTGAGAGTGTCAGAGATTGTCAGAGAGTGTCAGAGAGTTTCAGAGAGTGTCAGAGAGTGTCAAAGAGTTTCAGAGAGTGTCAGAGAGTTTCAGAGAGTTTCTGAGTGTTTCAGAGAGTGTCACAGAGTGTCAGAGAGTGTCAGAGAGTTTCACAGTGTGTCAGAGAGTGTCAGAGCGTGTCAGAGAGTTTCAGAGAGTTTCAGAGAGTTTCAGAGTGTTTCAAAGAGTGTCAGAGAGTTTCAGAGAGTTTCAGAGAGTCTCAGAGAGTGTCAGAAAGTTTCAGAGAGTGTCAGAGAGTGTCAGAGTGTTTCAGAGAGTTTCTGAGTGTTTCAGAGAGTGTCAGAGAGTTTCAGAGAGTTTCACAGAGTGTCAGAGAGTTTCAGCGAGCTTCAGAGAGTGTCGGAGAATTTCAGAGAGTGTCAGACAGTGTATGAGAGTGTCAGACAGTGTCTGAGAGTGTCAGAGAGTGTCAAAGAGTTTCAGAGAGTGTCAGAGATTGTCAGAGGGTGGCAGAGAGTTTCAGAGAGTGTCAGAGAGTGTCAAAGAGTTTCAGAGAGTGTCAGAGAGTTTCAGAGAGTTTCTGAGAGTGTAGGAGAGTGTCAGGGAGTATCAGAGAGTTTCATGGAGTGTCACAAAGTGTCAGAGAGTTTCGGAGAGTGTCAGAGAGTTTCAGAGAGTGTCAGAGAGGGTCAGAGTGTTTCAGAGAGTTTCTGAGAGTGTCACAGCGTGTCAGAGAGTTTCAGAGAGCTTCAGAGTGTGTTAGAGAGTGTCTGAGAGTTTCAGAGAATTTCAGAGAGTTTCAACGAGTTTCAGAGAGTGTCAGAGTGTGTCATTGATTTTCAGAGTGTCAGAGAGTGTCTGAGAGTTTCAGAGAGTGTCTGAGCGTGTCAGACATTGCCAGAGAGTTTGTGAGAAATTCTGAGTGTTTCAGAGAGTGTCAGACAGTTTCGGAGAGTGTCACAGACTGTCAGAGAGTGTCAGAGAGATTGCAGAGATTTTCAGAGAGTGTCAGAGCTTCAGAGAGTTTCAGAGAGTTTCAGAGAGTTTCAGAGAGTGTCGGAGAGTGTCAGATAGTGACATAGAGTTTCAGTGAGTGTCAGAGAGTTTCAGAGCGTTTCAGAGATTGTCAGAGATTGTCTGAGAGTGTCAGAGAGTGTCAAAGAGTTTCAGAGAGTGTCAGAGTGTGTCAGAGTGTGTCAGAGAGTTTCCGAGAGTTTCCGAGAATGTCAGAGAGTGTCAGAGAGTGTCTGAGAGTGTCAGAGAGTGTCAGAGAATGTCGGAGAGTTTCTGAGAGTATCTGTGAGTGTAAGAGAGTGTCACTGAGTGTCAGAGACTGTCAGAAAGTGACCGAGAGTTTCAGACAGTTTCACAGAGTGTCAAAGAGTGTCAGAGAGTTTCACAGAGAGTCAAAGATTTTCAGAGAGTGTCAGAGAGTTTCAGAGAGTGTCAGAGTGTGTCAGTGAGTTTCCGAGAGTTTCAGAGAATGTGAGAGAGTGTCAGAGAGTTTCTGAGAGTGTCAGAATGTGTCAGAGAGTGTCAGAGAATGTCGGAGTGTTTCTGAGAGTATCTGTGAGTGTAAGAGAGTGTCAGAGGGTGTCAAAGAGTTCCAGAGAGTGTCAGACATTGTCAGAGAGTGTCAGAGAGTTTCAGAGAGTGTCAGAGAGTGTCAAAGAGTTTCAGAGAGTGTCAGAGAGTTTCTGAGTGTTTCAGAGAGTGTCACAGAGTGTCAGAGAGTTTCACAGTGTGTTACAGAGTGTCAGAGAGTGTCAGAGAGTTTCAGAGAGTTTCAGAGAGTGTCACAGAATGTCAGAGAGTGTCAGAGAGTTTCACAGTGTGTCACAGAGTGTCAGAGAGTGTCAGAGAGTTTCAGAGAGTGTCAGACAGTGTCAGACAGTGTCAGAGAGTTTCAGAGAGTGTCAGAGAGAGTCAGAGAGTGTCAGAGAGTTTCAGAGAGTGTCAGACAGTGTCAGAGTGTGTCAGAGAGTTTCAGAGAGAGTCAGAGAGTGTCAGAGAGTGTCAGAGAGTTTCAGAGAGTTTCTGAGTGTTTCAGAGAGTGTCAGAGAGTTTCAGAGAGTGTCAGGGAGTGTCAGAAAGATTCAGAGAGTGTCAGATAGTGTCAGAGAGTTTCAGAGAGTCATACAGAGTGTCAGAGAGTTTCAGCGAGCTTCAGAGAGTGTCAGAGAGTGTCGGAGAGATTCAGAGAGTTTCTGAGAGTGTCTGAGAGTTTCAGAGAGTGTCAGACAGTGTCAGAGATTGTCAGAGAGTGTCAGACAGTTTCAGAGAGTGTCAGAGAGTGTCAAGGAATTTCAGAGAGTTTCAGAGAGTTTCTGAGTGTTTCATAGAGTGTCAGAGAGTTTCAGAGAGTTTCAGAGAGTGTCAGAGAGTGTCAGAAAGTTTCAGAGAGTGTCAGAGAGTTTCAGAGAGTTTCACAGAGTGTCAGAGAGTTTCAGAGTGCTTCAGAGAGTGTCAGAGAGTGTCAGAGAGTGTCGGAGAATTTCAGAGAGTTTCAGAGAGTGTCAGAGAGTTTCAGAGAGTGTCAGACAGGGTCTGAGAGTGTCAGAAAGTGTCTGAGAGTGTCAGACAGTGTCTGAGTGCTTCAGAGAGTGTCAGAGAGTGTCAGAGAGTGTCGGAGAATTTCAGAGAGTTTCAGAGAGTGTCAGAGAGTTTCAGAGAGTGTCAGACAGGGTCTGAGAGTGTCAGAAAGTGTCTGAGAGTGTCAGACAGTGTCTGAGAGTGTCAAGAGTGTCAAAGAGTTTCAGAGATTGTCAGAGAGTGTCAGAGAGTTTCAGAGAGTGTCAGAGAGTGTCGAAGAGTTTCAGAGAGTGCCAGAGAGTTTCAGAGAGTTTCTGAGAGTGTCAGACAGTGTCTGAGAGTGTCGGAGAGTGTCAGAGCGTTTCACAGTGTGTCACAGAGTGTCAGAGTGTCAGAGAGTGTCAGAGAGTTTCAGAGAGTGTCAGAGAGTTTCAGAGAGTGTCTGAGCGTGTCAGAGATTGCCAGAGAGTTTCTGAGAAATTCTGAGTGTGTCAGAGAGTGTCAGACAGTTTCAGAGAGTGTCACAGACTGTCAGAGAGTGTCAGAGAGATTGCAGAGAGTTTCAGAGAGTGTCAGAGTGCTTCAGAGAGTTTCAGAGAGTTTCAGAGAGTTTCAGAGAGTGTCAGAGAGTGTCAGAGAGTGTCAAAGAGTTTCAGAGAGTGTCAGACATTGTCCGAGAGTGTCAGAGAGTTTCAGAGAGTGTCAGAGAGTGTCACAGTGTGTCAGAGAGTGTCAGAGAGTGTCTGAGAGTTTGAGAGAGTGTCAAAGAGTTTCAGAGAGTGTCAGACATTGTCAGAGAGTGTCAGAGAGTTTCAGAGAGTGTCAGAGAGTGTCAAAGAGTTTCAGAGAGTGTCAGAGAGTTTCAGAGAGTGTCAGAGAGTGTCAGATAGTGACTGAGAGTTTCAGTGAGTGTCAGAGAGTTTCAGAGCGTTTCAGAGAGTGTCAGAGATTGTCTGAGAGTGTCAGAGAGTGTCAAAGAGTTTCAGAGAGTGTCAGAGTGTGTCAGAGAGTTTCCGAGAGTTTCCGAGAATGTCAGAGAGTGTCAGAGAGTGTCTGAGAGTGTCAGAGAGTGTCAGAGAGTTTCAGAGAATGTCGGAGAGTTTCTGAGAGTATCTGTGAGTGTAAGAGAGTGTCACTGAGTGTCAGAGACTGTCAGAGAGTGACAGAGAGTTTCAGAGAGTTTCACAGAGTGTCAAAGAGTGTCAGAGAGTTTCACAGAGTGTCAGAGTGTGTCAGAGAATTTCGGAGAGTTTCTGAAAATATCTGTGTGTGTCACAGACTGTCAGAGTTTCACAGTATGTCACAGAGTGTCACAGAGTGTCAGAGAGTGTCAGAGAGTGTCTGAGAGTGTCAGAGAGTGTCAGACAGTGTCAGAGAGTGTCAGAGAGAGTCAGAGAGTGTCAGAGAGTTTCAGAGAGTGTCAGACAGTGTCAGACAGTGTCAGAGAGTTTCAGAGAGTGTCAGAGAGAGTCAGAGAGTGTCAGAGAGTTTCAGAGAGTTTCAGAGAGTTTCTGAGTGTGTCACAGAGTGTCAGAGAGTTTCAGAGAGTGTCAGAGAGTGTCAGAAAGGTTCAGAGAGTGTCAGATAGTGTCAGAGAGTTCCAGAGAGTCATACAGAGTGTCAGAGAGTCTCAGAGAGCTTCAGAGAGTGTCAGAGAGTGTCAGAGAGTGTCAGAGAGCGTCGGAGAGTTTCAGAGAGTTTCAGAGAGTGTCAGAGATATTCAGAGAGTGTCAGACAGTGTCTGAGAGTGTCAGAGAGTGTCAAAGTCTTTCAGAGAGTGTCAGAGATTGTCAGAGAGTGTCAGAGAGTTTCAGAGAGTGTCAGAGAGTGTCAAGGAGTTTCAGAGAGTTTCAGAGAGTTTCGGAGAGTTTCTGAGTGTTTCAGAGAGTGTCACAGAGTGTCAGAGAGTGTCAGAGAGTTTCACAGTGTGTCACAGAGTGTCAGAGAGTGTCAGAGAGTTTCAGAGAGTGTCAGATAGTGTCAGAGAGTGTCAGAGAGTTTCAGAGAGTTTCTGAGTGTTTCAGAGAGTGTCAGAGAGTTTCAGAGAGTTTCAGAGAGTGTCAGAGAGTGTCAGAGAGTGTCTGAGAGTGTCAGACAGTGTCTGAGAGTGTCAGAGCGTGTCAAAGAGTTTCAGAGAGTGTCAGAGATTGTCAGAGGGTGTCAGAGTGTTTCAGAGAGTGTCAGAGAATGTCAAAGAGTTTCAGAGAGTGTGAGAGAGTTTCAGAGAGTTTCTGAGAGTGTCAGAGAGTGCCAGAAAGTTTCTGAGAGTTTCTGAGTGTGTCGGAGAGTGTCAGAGAGTGTCAAAGAGTTTCAGGGAGTGTCACAAAGTGTCAGAGAGTTTCGGAGAGTGTCAGAGAGTTTCAGAGAGTGTCAGAGAGGGTCAGAGAGTTTCAGAGAGTGTCAGAGAGTGTCCCAGAGTGTCACAGAGTGTCAGAGAGTGTCTGAGAGTGTCAGAGAGTGTCAAAGAGTTTCAGAGAGTGTCAGAGAGTGTCAGAGAGTGTCAAAGAGTTTCAGAGAGTGTCAGACATTGTCAGAGAGTTTCAGAGAGTGTCAGAGAGTGTCAAAGAGTTTCAGAGAGTGTCAGAGAGTTTCAGAGAGTGTCAGATAGTGACTGAGAGTTTCAGTGAGTGTCAGTGAGTTTCAGAGCGTTTCAGAGAGTGTCAGAGATTGTCTGAGAGTGTCAGAGAGTGTCAAAGAGTTTCAGAGAGTGTCAGAGTGTGTCAGAGAGTTTCCGAGAGTTTCCGAGAATGTCAGAGAGTGTCAGAGAGTGTCTGAGAGTGTCAGAGAGTGTCAGAGAGTGTCAGAGAATGTCGGAGAGTTTCTGAGAGTATCTGTGAGTGTAAGAGAGTGTCACTGAGTGTCAGAGACTGTCAGAGACTGACAGAGAGTTTCAGAGAGTTTCACAGAGTGTCAAAGAGTGTCAGAGAGTTTCATAGAGTGTCAGAGTGTGTCAGAGAATTTCGGAGAGTTTCTGAAAATATCTGTGTGTGTCACAGACTGTCAGAGTTTCACAGTATGTCACAGAGTGTCACAGAGTGTCAGAGAGTGTCAGAGAGTGTCAGAGAGTGTCTGAGAGTGTCAGAGAGTGTCAAAGAGTTTCAGAGAGTGTCAGAGAGTGTCGGAGAGTGTCAAAGAGATTCAGACATTGTCAGAGAGTGTCAGAGAGTTTCAGAGAGTGTCAGAGAGTGTCAAAGAGTTTCAGAGAGTGTCAGACAGTGTCTGAGAGTTTCTGAGTATTTCAGAGAGTGTCACAGAGTGTCAGAGAGTGTCAGAGAGTTTCACAGTGTGTTACAGAGTGTCAGAGAGTGTCAGAGAGTTTCAGAGAGTTTCAGAGAGTGTCACAGAATGTCAGAGAGTGTCAGAGAGTTTCACAGTGTGTCACAGAGTGTCAGAGACTGTCAGAGAGTTTCAGAGAGTGTCAGACAGTGTCAGAGAGTGTCAGAGAGTTTCAGAGAGTGTCAGAGAGAGTCACAGAGTGTCACAGAGTGTCAGAGAGTGTCAGAGAGTGTCTGAGAGTGTCAGAGAGTGTCAGACAGTGTCAGAGAGTGTCAGAGAGAGTCAGAGAGTGTCAGAGAGTTTCAGAGAGTGTCAGACAGTGTCAGACAGTGTCAGAGAGTTTCAGAGAGTGTCAGAGAGAGTCAGAGAGTGTCAGAGAGTTTCAGAGAGTTTCAGAGAGTTTCTGAGTGTGTCACAGAGTGTCAGAGAGTTTCAGAGAGTGTCAGAGAGTGTCAGAAAGGTTCAGAGAGTGTCAGATAGTGTCAGAGAGTTCCAGAGAGTCATACAGAGTGTCAGAGAGTCTCAGAGAGCTTCAGAGAGTGTCAGAGAGTGTCAGAGAGTGTCAGAGAGCGTCGGAGAGTTTCAGAGAGTTTCAGAGAGTGTCAGAGATATTCAGAGAGTGTCAGACAGTGTCTGAGAGTGTCAGAGAGTGTCAAAGTCTTTCAGAGAGTGTCAGAGATTGTCAGAGAGTGTCAGAGAGTTTCAGAGAGTGTCAGAGAGTGTCAAGGAGTTTCAGAGAGTTTCAGAGAGTTTCGGAGAGTTTCTGAGTGTTTCAGAGAGTGTCACAGAGTGTCAGAGAGTGTCAGAGAGTTTCACAGTGTGTCACAGAGTGTCAGAGAGTGTCAGAGAGTTTCAGAGAGTGTCAGATAGTGTCAGAGAGTGTCAGAGAGTTTCAGAGAGTTTCTGAGTGTTTCAGAGAGTGTCAGAGAGTTTCAGAGAGTTTCAGAGAGTGTCAGAGAGTGTCAGAGAGTGTCTGAGAGTGTCAGACAGTGTCTGAGAGTGTCAGAGCGTGTCAAAGAGTTTCAGAGAGTGTCAGAGATTGTCAGAGGGTGTCAGAGTGTTTCAGAGAGTGTCAGAGAATGTCAAAGAGTTTCAGAGAGTGTGAGAGAGTTTCAGAGAGTTTCTGAGAGTGTCAGAGAGTGCCAGAAAGTTTCTGAGAGTTTCTGAGTGTGTCGGAGAGTGTCAGAGAGTGTCAAAGAGTTTCAGGGAGTGTCACAAAGTGTCAGAGAGTTTCGGAGAGTGTCAGAGAGTTTCAGAGAGTGTCAGAGAGGGTCAGAGAGTTTCAGAGAGTGTCAGAGAGTGTCACAGAGTGTCACAGAGTGTCAGAGAGTGTCTGAGAGTGTCAGAGAGTTTCAAAGAGTTTCAGAGAGTGTCAGAGAGTGTCAGAGAGTGTCAAAGAGTTTCAGAGAGTGTCAGACATTGTCAGAGAGTTTCAGAGAGTGTCAGAGAGTGTCAAAGAGTTTCAGAGAGTGTCAGAGAGTTTCAGAGAGTGTCAGATAGTGACTGAGAGTTTCAGTGAGTGTCAGTGAGTTTCAGAGCGTTTCAGAGAGTGTCAGAGATTGTCTGAGAGTGTCAGAGAGTGTCAAAGAGTTTCAGAGAGTGTCAGAGTGTGTCAGAGAGTTTCCGAGAGTTTCCGAGAATGTCAGAGAGTGTCAGAGAGTGTCTGAGAGTGTCAGAGAGTGTCAGAGAGTGTCAGAGAATGTCGGAGAGTTTCTGAGAGTATCTGTGAGTGTAAGAGAGTGTCACTGAGTGTCAGAGACTGTCAGAGACTGACAGAGAGTTTCAGAGAGTTTCACAGAGTGTCAAAGAGTGTCAGAGAGTTTCATAGAGTGTCAGAGTGTGTCAGAGAATTTCGGAGAGTTTCTGAAAATATCTGTGTGTGTCACAGACTGTCAGAGTTTCACAGTATGTCACAGAGTGTCACAGAGTGTCAGAGAGTGTCAGAGAGTGTCAGAGAGTGTCTGAGAGTGTCAGAGAGTGTCAAAGAGTTTCAGAGAGTGTCAGAGAGTGTCGGAGAGTGTCAAAGAGATTCAGACATTGTCAGAGAGTGTCAGAGAGTTTCAGAGAGTGTCAGAGAGTGTCAAAGAGTTTCAGAGAGTGTCAGACAGTGTCTGAGAGTTTCTGAGTATTTCAGAGAGTGTCACAGAGTGTCAGAGAGTGTCAGAGAGTTTCACAGTGTGTTACAGAGTGTCAGAGAGTGTCAGAGAGTTTCAGAGAGTTTCAGAGAGTGTCACAGAATGTCAGAGAGTGTCAGAGAGTTTCACAGTGTGTCACAGAGTGTCAGAGACTGTCAGAGAGTTTCAGAGAGTGTCAGACAGTGTCAGAGAGTGTCAGAGAGTTTCAGAGAGTGTCAGAGAGAGTCACAGAGTGTCAGAGAGTTTCAGAGAGTGTCAGACAGTGTCAGAGAGTGTCAGAGAGTTTCAGAGAGTGTCAGAGAGAGTCAGAGAGTGTCAGAGAGTTTCAGAGAGTTTCAGAGAGTTTCTGAGTTTGTCACAGAGTGTCAGAGAGTTTCAGAGAGTGTCAGAGAGTGTCAGAAAGATTCAGAGAGTGTCAGATAGTGTCAGAGAGTTTCAGAGAGTCATACAGAGTGTCAGAGAGTCTCAGAGAGCTTCAGAGAGTGTCAGAGAGTGTCGGAGAGTTTCAGAGAGTTTCAGAGAGTGTCAGAGATATTCAGAGAGTGTCAGACAGTGTCTGAGAGTGTCAGAGAGTGTCAAAGTCTTTCAGAGAGTGTCAGAGATTGTCAGAGAGTGTCAGAGAGTTTCAGAGAGTGTCAGAGAGTGTCAAGGAGTTTCAGAGAGTTTCAGAGAGTTTCGGAGAGTTTCTGAGTGTTTCAGAGAGTGTCACAGAGTGTCAGAGAGTGTCAGAGAGTTTCACAGTGTGTCACAGAGTGTCAGAGAGTGTCAGAGAGTTTCAGAGAGTGTCAGATAGTGTCAGAGAGTGTCAGAGAGTTTCAGAGATTGTCAGAGAGAGTCAGAGAGTGTCAGAGAGTTTCAGAGAGTTTCTGAGTGTTTCAGAGAGTGTCAGAGAGTTTCAGAGAGTTTCAGAGAGTGTCAGAGAGTGTCAGAAAGTTTCAGAGAGTGTCAGATAGTGTCAGAGAGTTTCGGAGAGTGTCAGAGAGTGTCTGAGAGTGTCAGACAGTGTCTGAGAGTGTCCGAGCGTGTCAAAGATTTTCAGAGAGTGTCAGAGATTGTCAGAGGGTGTCAGAGTGTTTCAGAGAGTGTCAGAGAGTGTCAAAGAGTTTCAGAGAGTGTCAGAGAGTTTCAGAGAGTTTCTGAGAGTGTCAGAGAGTGCCAGAAAGTTTCTGAGAGTTTCTGAGTGTGTCGGAGAGTGTCAGAGAGTGTCAAAGAGTTTCAGGGAGTGTCACAAAGTGTCAGAGAGTTTCGGAGAGTGTCAGAGAGTTTCAGAGAGTGTCAGAGAGGGTCAGAGAGTTTCAGAGAGTGTCACAGAGTGTCAGAGAGTGTCTGAGAGTGTCAGAGAGTGTCAAAGAGTTTCAGAGAGTGTCAGACATTGTCAGAGAGTGTCAGAGAGTTTCAGAGAGTGTCAGAGAGTGTCAAAGAGTTTCAGAGAGTGTCAGAGAGTTTCAGTGAGTGTCAGAGAGTGTCAGATAGTGACTGAGAGTTTCAGTGAGTGTCAGAGAGTTTCAGAGCGTTTCAGAGAGTGTCAGAGATTGTCTGAGAGTGTCAGAGAGTGTCAAAGAGTTTCAGAGAGTGTCAGAGTGTGTCAGAGAGTTTCCGAGAGTTTCCGAGAATGTCAGAGAGTGTCAGAGAGTGTCTGAGAGTGTCAGAGAGTGTCAGAGAGTGTCAGAGAATGTCGGAGAGTTTCTGAGAGTATCTGTGAGTGTAAGAGAGTGTCACTGAGTGTCAGAGACTGTCAGAGAGTTTCAGAGAGTTTCACAGAGTGTCAAAGAGTGTCAGAGAGTTTCATAGAGTGTCAGAGTGTTTCAGAGAATTTCGGAGAGTTTCTGAAAATATCTGTGTGTGTCACAGACTGTCAGAGTTTCACAGTATGTCACAGAGTGTCACAGAGTGTCAGAGATAGTCAGAGAGTGTCTGAGAGTGTCAGAGAGTGTCAAAGAGTTTCAGAGAGTGTCAGATAGTGTCAGAGAGTGTCAAAGAGTTTCAGACATTGTCAGAGAGTGTCAGAGAGTTTCAGAGAGTGTCAGAGAGTGTCAAAGAGTTTCAGAGAGTGTCAGAGAGTTTCGGAGAGTTTCTGAGTGTTTCAGAGAGTTTCTGAGTGTGTCACAGAGTGTCAGAGAGTTTCAGAGAGTGTCAGAGAGTGTCAGAAAGATTCAGAGAGTTTCAGAGAGTGTCACAGAATGTCAGAGAGTGTCAGAGAGTTTCACAGTGTGTCACAGAGTGTCAGAGACTGTCAGAGAGTTTCAGAGAGTGTCAGACAGTGTCAGAGAGTGTCAGAGAGTTTCAGAGAGTGTCAGAGAGAGTCACAGAGTGTCAGAGAGTTTCAGAGAGTGTCAGACAGTGTCAGAGAGTGTCAGAGAGTTTCAGAGAGTGTCAGAGAGAGTCAGAGAGTGTCAGAGAGTTTCAGAGAGTTTCAGAGAGTTTCTGAGTTTGTCACAGAGTGTCAGAGAGTTTCAGAGAGTGTCAGAGAGTGTCAGAAAGATTCAGAGAGTGTCAGATAGTGTCAGAGAGTTTCAGAGAGTCATACAGAGTGTCAGAGAGTCTCAGAGAGCTTCAGAGAGTGTCAGAGAGTGTCGGAGAGTTTCAGAGAGTTTCAGAGAGTGTCAGAGATATTCAGAGAGTGTCAGACAGTGTCTGAGAGTGTCAGAGAGTGTCAAAGTCTTTCAGAGAGTGTCAGAGATTGTCAGAGAGTGTCAGAGAGTTTCAGAGAGTGTCAGAGAGTGTCAAGGAGTTTCAGAGAGTTTCAGAGAGTTTCGGAGAGTTTCTGAGTGTTTCAGAGAGTGTCACAGAGTGTCAGAGAGTGTCAGAGAGTTTCACAGTGTGTCACAGAGTGTCAGAGAGTGTCAGAGAGTTTCAGAGAGTGTCAGATAGTGTCAGAGAGTGTCAGAGAGTTTCAGAGATTGTCAGAGAGAGTCAGAGAGTGTCAGAGAGTTTCAGAGAGTTTCTGAGTGTTTCAGAGAGTGTCAGAGAGTTTCAGAGAGTTTCAGAGAGTGTCAGAGAGTGTCAGAAAGTTTCAGAGAGTGTCAGATAGTGTCAGAGAGTTTCAGAGAGTGTCAGAGAGTGTCTGAGAGTGTCAGACAGTGTCTGAGAGTGTCAGAGCGTGTCAAAGATTTTCAGAGAGTGTCAGAGATTGTCAGAGGGTGTCAGAGTGTTTCAGAGAGTGTCAGAGAGTGTCAAAGAGTTTCAGAGAGTGTCAGAGAGTTTCAGAGAGTTTCTGAGAGTGTCAGAGAGTGCCAGAAAGTTTCTGAGAGTTTCTGAGTGTGTCGGAGAGTGTCAGAGAGTGTCAAAGAGTTTCAGGGAGTGTCACAAAGTGTCAGAGAGTTTCGGAGAGTGTCAGAGAGTTTCAGAGAGTGTCAGAGAGGGTCAGAGAGTTTCAGAGAGTGTCACAGAGTGTCAGAGAGTGTCTGAGAGTGTCAGAGAGTGTCAAAGAGTTTCAGAGAGTGTCAGACATTGTCAGAGAGTGTCAGAGAGTTTCAGAGAGTGTCAGAGAGTGTCAAAGAGTTTCAGAGAGTGTCAGAGAGTTTCAGTGAGTGTCAGAGAGTGTCAGATAGTGACTGAGAGTTTCAGTGAGTGTCAGAGAGTTTCAGAGCGTTTCAGAGAGTGTCAGAGATTGTCTGAGAGTGTCAGAGAGTGTCAAAGAGTTTCAGAGAGTGTCAGAGTGTGTCAGAGAGTTTCCGAGAGTTTCCGAGAATGTCAGAGAGTGTCAGAGAATGTCTGAGAGTGTCAGAGAGTGTCAGAGAGTGTCAGAGAATGTCGGAGAGTTTCTGAGAGTATCTGTGAGTGTAAGAGAGTGTCACTGAGTGTCAGAGACTGTCAGAGAGTTTCAGAGAGTTTCACAGAGTGTCAAAGAGTGTCAGAGGGTTTCATAGAGTGTCAGAGTGTTTCAGAGAATTTCGGAGAGTTTCTGAAAATATCTGTGTGTGTCACAGACTGTCAGAGTTTCACAGTATGTCACAGAGTGTCACAGAGTGTCAGAGATTGTCAGAGAGTGTCTGAGAGTGTCAGAGAGTGTCAAAGAGTTTCAGAGAGTGTCAGATAGTGTCAGAGAGTGTCAAAGAGTTTCAGACATTGTCAGAGAGTGTCAGAGAGTTTCAGAGAGTGTCAGAGAGTGTCCAAGAGTTTCAGAGAGTGTCAGAGAGTTTCAGAGAGTTTCTGAGTGTTTCAGAGAGTTTCTGAGTGTGTCACAGAGTGTCAGAGAGTTTCAGAGAGTGTCAGAGAGTGTCAGAAAGATTCAGAGAGTTTCAGAGAGTGTCACAGAATGTCAGAGAGTGTCAGAGAGTTTCACAGTGTGTCACAGAGTGTCAGAGACTGTCAGAGAGTTTCAGAGAGTGTCAGACAGTGTCAGAGAGTGTCAGAGAGTTTCACAGTGTGTTACAGAGTGTCAGAGAGTGTCAGAGAGTTTCAGAGAGTTTCAGAGAGTGTCACAGAATGTCAGAGAGTGTCAGAGACTTTCACAGTGTGTCACAGAGTGTCAGAGACTGTCAGAGAGTTTCAGAGAGTGTCAGACAGTGTCAGAGAGTGTCAGAGAGTTTCAGAGAGTGTCAGAGAGAGTCAGAGAGTGTCAGAGAGTTTCAGAGAGTTTCAGAGAGTGTCAGAGAGTGTCAGAGAGTGTCTGAGAGTGTCAGACAGTGTCTGAGAGTGTCAGTGCGTGTCAAAGAGTTTCAGAGAGTGTCAGAGATTGTCAGAGGGTGTCAGAGTGTTTCAGAGAGTGTCAGAGAGTGTCAAAGAGTTTCAGAGAGTGTGAGAGAGTTTCAAAGCGTTTCTGAGAGTGTCAGAGAGTGCCAGAAAGTTTCTGAGAGTTTCTGAGTGTGTCGGAGAGTGTCAGAGAGTGTCAAAGAGTTTCAGGGACTGTCACAAAGTGTCAGAGAATTTCGGAGAGTGTCAGAGAGTTTCAGAGAGTGTCAGAGAGGGTCAGAGAGTTTCAGAGAGTGTCAGAGAGTGTCACAGAGTGTCACAGAGTGTCAGAGAGTGTCTGAGAGTGTCAGAGAGTGTCAAAGAGTTTCACAGAGTGTCAGAGAGTGTCAGAGAGTGTCAAAGAGTTTCAGAGAGTGTCAGACATTGTCAGAGAATGTCAGAGAGTTTCAGAGAGTGTCAGAGAGTGTCAAAGAGTTTCAGAGAGTGTCAGAGAGTTTCAGAGAGTGTCAGAGAGTGTCAGATAGTGACTGAGAGTTTCAGTGAGTGTCAGTGAGTTTCAGAGCGTTTCAGAGAGTGTCAGAGATTGTCTGAGAGTGTCAGAGAGTGTCAAAGAGTTTCCGAGAGTTTCCGAGAATGTCAGAGAGTGTCAGAGAGTGTCTGAGAGTGTCAGAGAGTGTCAGAGAGTGTCAGAGAATGTCGGAGAGTTTCTGAGAGTATCTGTGAGTGTAAGAGAGTGTCACTGAGTGTCAGAGACTGACAGAGAGTTTCAGAGAGTTTCACAGAGTGTCAAAGAGTGTCAGAGAGTTTCATAGAGTGTCAGAGTGTGTCAGAGAATTTCGGAGAGTTTCTGAAAATATCTGTGTGTGTCACAGACTGTCAGAGTTTCACAGTATGTCACAGAGTGTCACAGAGTGTCAGAGACTGTCAGAGAGTTTCAGAGAGTGTCAGACAGTGTCAGAGAGTGTCAGACAGTTTCACAGTGTGTTACAGAGTGTCAGAGAGTGTCAGAGAGTTTCAGAGAGTTTCAGAGAGTGTCACAGGATGTCAGAGAGTGTCAGAGAGTTTCACAGTGTGTCACAGAGTGTCAGAGACTGTCAGGGAGTTTCAGAGAGTGTCAGACAGTGTCAGAGAGTGTCAGAGAGTTTCAGAGAGTGTCAGAGAGAGTCAGAGAGTGTCAGAGAGTTTCAGAGAGTTTCAGAGAGTGTCAGAGAGTGTCAGAGAGTGTCTGAGAGTGTCAGACAGTGTCTGAGAGTGTCAGAGCGTGTCAAAGAGTTTCAGAGAGTGTCAGAGATTGTCAGAGGGTGTCAGAGTGTTTCAGAGAGTGTCAGAGAGTGTCAAAGAGTTTCAGAGAGTGTGAGAGAGTTTCAGAGAGTTTCTGAGAGTGTCAGAGAGTGCCAGAAAGTTTCTGAGAGTTTCTGAGTGTGTCGGAGAGTGTCAGAGAGTGTCAAAGAGTTTCAGGGAGTGTCACAAAGTGTCAGAGAGTTTCAGAGAGTGTCAGAGAGGGTCAGAGAGTTTCAGAGAGTGTCAGAGAGTGTCACAGAGTGTCACAGAGTGTCAGAGAGTGTCTGAGAGTGTCAGAGAGTGTCAAAGAGTTTCAGAGAGTGTCAGAGAGTGTCAGAGAGTGTCAAAGAGTTTCAGAGAGTGTCAGACATTGTCAGAGAATGTCAGAGAGTTTCAGAGAGTGTCAGAGAGTGTCAAAGAGTTTCAGAGAGTGTCAGAGAGTTTCAGAGAGTGTCAGAGAGTGTCAGATAGTGACTGAGAGTTTCAGTGAGTGTCAGTGAGTTTCAGAGCGTTTCAGAGAGTGTCAGAGATTGTCTGAGAGTGTCAGAGAGTGTCAAAGAGTTTCAGAGAGTGTCAGAGTGTGTCAGAGAGTTTCCGAGAGTTTCCGAGAATGTCTGAGAGTGTCAGAGAGTGTCTGAGAGTGTCAGAGAGTGTCAGAGAGTGTCAGAGAATGTCGGAGAGTTTCTGAGAGTATCTGTGAGTGTAAGAGAGTGTCACTGAGTGTCAGAGACTGTCAGAGACTGACAGAGAGTTTCAGAGAGTTTCAAAGAGTGTCAAAGAGTGTCAGAGAGTTTCATAGAGTGTCAGAGTGTGTCAGAGAATTTCGGAGAGTTTCTGAAAATATCTGTGTGTGTCACAGACTGTCAGAGTTTCACAGTATGTCACAGAGTGTCACAGAGTGTCAGAGAGTGTCAAAGAGTTTCAGAGAGTGTCAGAGAGTGTCAGAGAGTGTCAAAGAGTTTCAGACATTGTCAGAGAGTGTCAGAGAGTTTCAGAGAGTGTCAGAGAGTGTCAAAGAGTTTCAGAGAGTGTCAGACAGTGTCTGAGAGTTTCTGAGTGTTTCAGAGAGTGTCACAGAGTGTCAGAGAGTGTCAGAGAGTTTCACAGTGTGTTACAGAGTGTCAGAGAGTGTCAGAGAGTGTCAGAGAGTTTCAGAGAGTGTCACAGAATGTCAGAGAGTGTCAGAGAGTTTCACAGTGTGTCACAGAGTGTCAGAGACTGTCAGAGAGTTTCAGAGAGTGTCAGACAGTGTCAGAGAGTGTCAGAGAGTTTCAGAGAGTGTCAGAGAGAGTCAGAGAGTGTCAGAGAGTTTCAGAGAGTGTCAGACAGTGTCAGAGAGTGTCAGAGAGTTTCAGAGAGTGTCAGAGAGAGTCAGAGAGTGTCAGAGAGTTTCAGAGAGTTTCAGAGAGTTTCTGAGTGTGTCACAGAGTGTCAGAGAGTTTCAGAGAGTGTCAGAGAGTGTCAGAAAGATTCAGAGAGTGTCAGATAGTGTCAGAGAGTTTCAGAGAGTCATACAGAGTGTCAGAGAGTCTCAGAGAGCTTCAGAGAGTGTCAGAGAGTGTCAGAGAGTGTCGGAGAGTTTCAGAGAGTTTCAGAGAGTGTCAGAGATATTCAGAGAGTGTCAGACAGTGTCTGAGAGTGTCAGAGAGTGTCAAAGTCTTTCAGAGAGTATCAGAGATTGTCAGAGAGTGTCAGAGAGTTTCAGAGAGTGTCAGAGAGTGTCAAGGAGTTTCAGAGAGTTTCAGAGAGTTTCGGAGAGTTTCTGAGTGTTTCAGAGAGTGTCACAGAGTGTCAGAGAGTGTCAGAGAGTTTCACAGTGTGTCACAGAGTGTCAGAGAGTGTCAGAGAGTTTCAGAGAGTGTCAGATAGTGTCAGAGAGTGTCAGAGAGTTTCAGAGATTGTCAGAGAGAGTCAGAGAGTGTCAGAGAGTTTCAGAGAGTTTCTGAGTGTTTCAGAGAGTGTCAGAGAGTTTCAGAGAGTTTCAGAGAGTGTCAGAGAGTGTCAGAAAGTTTCAGAGAGTGTCAGATAGTGTCAGAGAGTTTCAGAGAGTGTCAGAGAGTGTCTGAGAGTGTCAGACAGTGTCTGAGAGTGTCAGAGCGTGTCAAAGATTTTCAGAGAGTGTCAGAGATTGTCAGAGGGTGTCAGAGTGTTTCAGAGAGTGTCAGAGAGTGTCAAAGAGTTTCAGAGAGTGTCAGAGAGTTTCAGAGAGTTTCTGAGAGTGTCAGAGAGTGACAGAAAGTTTCTGAGAGTTTCTGAGTCTGTCGGAGAGTGTCAGAGAGTGTCAAAGAGTTTCAGGGAGTGTCACAAAGTGTCAGAGAGTTTCGGAGAGTGTCAGAGAGTTTCAGAGAGTGTCAGAGAGGGTCAGAGAGTTTCAGAGAGTGTCAGAGAGTGTCACAGAGTGTCACAGAGTGTCAGAGAGTGTCTGAGAGTGTCAGAGAGTGTCAAAGAGTTTCAGAGAGTGTCAGACATTGTCAGAGAGTGTCAGAGAGTTTCAGAGAGTGTCAGAGAGTGTCAAAGAGTTTCAGAGAGTGTCAGAGAGTTTCAGTGAGTGTCAGAGAGTGTCAGATAGTGACTGAGAGTTTCAGTGAGTGTCAGAGAGTTTCAGAGCGTTTCAGAGAGTGTCAGAGATTGTCTGAGAGTGTCAGAGAGTGTCAAAGAGTTTCAGAGAGTGTCAGAGTGTGTCAGAGAGTTTCCGAGAGTTTCCGAGAATGTCAGAGAGTGTCAGAGAGTGTCTGAGAGTGTCAGAGAGTGTCAGAGAGTGTCAGAGAATGTCGGAGAGTTTCTGAGAGTATCTGTGAGTGTAAGAGAGTGTCACTGAGTGTCAGAGACTGTCAGAGAGTTTCAGAGAGTGTCAAAGAGTTTCAGAGAGTGTCAGAGAGTGTCAGAGAGTGTCAAAGAGTTTCAGACATTGTCAGAGAGTGTCAGAGAGTTTCAGAGAGTGTCAGAGAGTGTCAAAGAGTTTCAGAGAGTGTCAGAGAGTTTCAGAGAGTTTCTGAGTGTTTCAGAGAGTTTCTGAGTGTGTCACAGAGTATCAGAGAGTTTCAGAGAGTGTCAGAGAGTGTCAGAAAGATTCAGAGAGTTTCAGAGAGTGTCACAGAATGTCAGAGAGTGTCAGAGAGTTTCACAGTGTGTCACAGAGTGTCAGAGACTGTCAGAGAGTTTCAGAGAGTGTCAGACAGTGTCAGAGAGTGTCAGAGAGTTTCACAGTGTGTTACAGAGTGTCAGAGAGTGTCAGAGAGTTTCAGAGAGTTTCAGAGAGTGTCACAGAATGTCAGAGAGTGTCAGAGAGTTTCACAGTGTGTCACAGAGTGTCAGAGACTGTCAGAGAGTTTCAGAGAGTGTCAGACAGTGTCAGAGAGTGTCAGAGAGTTTCAGAGAGTGTCAGAGAGAGTCAGAGAGTGTCAGAGAGTTTCAGAGAGTGTCAGACAGTGTCAGAGAGTGTCAGAGAGTTTCAGAGAGTGTCAGAGAGAGTCAGAGAGTGTCAGAGAGTTTCAGAGAGTTTCAGAGAGTTTCTGAGTGTGTCACAGAGTGTCAGAGAGTTTCAGAGAGTGTCAGAGAGTGTCAGAAAGATTCAGAGAGTGTCAGATAGTGTCAGAGAGTTTCAGAGAGTCATACAGAGTGTCAGAGAGTCTCAGAGAGCTTCAGAGAGTGTCAGAGAGTGTCAGAGAGTGTCGGAGAGTTTCAGAGAGTTTCAGAGAGTGTCAGAGATATTCAGAGAGTGTCAGACAGTGTCTGAGAGTGTCAGAGAGTGTCAAAGTCTTTCAGAGAGTGTCAGAGATTGTCAGAGAGTGTCAGAGAGTTTCAGAGAGTGTCAGAGAGTGTCTAGGAGTTTCAGAGAGTTTCAGAGAGTTTCGGAGAGTTTCTGAGTGTTTCAGAGAGTGTCACAGAGTGTCAGAGAGTGTCAGAGAGTTTCACAGTGTGTCACAGAGTGTCAGAGAGTGTCAGAGAGTTTCAGTGAGTGTCAGATAGTGTCAGAGAGTGTCAGAGAGTTTCAGAGATTGTGAGAGAGAGTCAGAGAGTGTCAGAGAGTTTCAGAGAGTTTCTGAGTGTTTCAGAGAGTGTCCGAGAGTTTCAGAGAGTTTCAGAGAGTGTCAGAAAGTTTCAGAGAGTGTCAGATAGTGTCAGAGAGTGTCAGAGAGTGTCAGAGAGTGTCTGAGAGTGTCAGACAGTGTCTGAGAGTGTCAGAGCGTGTCAAAGAGTTTCAGAGAGTGTCAGAGATTGTCAGAGGGTGTCAGAGTGTTTCAGAGAGTGTCAGAGAGTGTCAAAGAGTTTCAGAGAGTGTCAGAGAGTTTCAGAGAGTTTCTGAGAGTGTCAGAGAGTGCCAGAAAGTTTCTGAGAGTTTCTGAGTGTGTCGGAGAGTGTCAGAGAGTGTCAAAGAGTTTCAGGGAGTGTCACAAAGTGTCAGAGAGTTTCGGAGAGTGTCAGAGAGTTTCAGAGAGTGTCAGAGATATTCAGAGAGTGTCAGACAGTGTCTGAGAGTGTCAGAGAGTGTCAAAGTCTTTCAGAGAGTGTCAGAGATTGTCAGAGAGTGTCAGAGAGTTTCAGAGAGTGTCAGAGAGTGTCAAGGAGTTTCAGAGAGTTTCAGAGAGTTTCGGAGAGTTTCTGAGTGTTTCAGAGAGTGTCACAGAGTGTCAGAGTGTCAGAGAGTTTCACAGTGTGTCACAGAGTGTCAGAGAGTGTCAGAGAGTTTCAGAGAGTGTCAGATAGTGTCAGAGAGTGTCAGAGAGTTTCAGAGATTGTCAGAGAGAGTCAGAGAGTGTCAGAGAGTTTCAGAGAGTTTATGAGTGTTTCAGAGAGTGTCAGAGAGTTTCAGAGAGTTTCAGAGAGTGTCAGAGAGTGTCAGAAAGTTTCATAGAGTGTCAGATAGTGTCAGAGAGTTTCAGAGAGTGTCAGAGAGTGTCTGAGAGTGTCAGACAGTGTCTGAGAGTGTCAGAGCGTGTCAAAGATTTTCAGAGAGTGTCAGAGATTGTCAGAGGGTGTCAGAGTGTTTCAGAGAGTGTCAGAGAGTGTCAAAGAGTTTCAGAGAGTGTCAGAGAGTTTCAGAGAGTTTCTGAGAGTGTCAGAGAGTGCCAGAAAGTTTCTGAGAGTTTCTGAGTCTGTCGGAGAGTGTCAGAGAGTGTCAAAGAGTTTCAGGGAGTGTCACAAAGTGTCAGAGAGTTTCGGAGAGTGTCAGAGAGTTTCAGAGAGTGTCAGAGAGGGTCAGAGAGTTTCAGAGAGTGTCAGAGAGTGTCACAGAGTGTCACAGAGTGTCAGAGAGTGTCTGAGAGTGTCAGAGAGTGTCAAAGAGTTTCAGAGAGTGTCAGACATTGTCAGAGAGTGTCAGAGAGTTTCAGAGAGTGTCAGAGAGTGTCGAAGAGTTTCAGAGAGTGTCAGAGAGTTTCAGTGAGTGTCAGAGAGTGTCAGATAGTGACTGAGAGTTTCAGTGAGTGTCAGAGAGTTTCAGAGCGTTTCAGAGAGTGTCAGAGATTGTCTGAGAGTGTCAGAGAGTGTCAAAGAGTTTCAGAGAGTGTCAGAGTGTGTCAGAGAGTTTCCGAGAGTTTCCGAGAATGTCAGAGAGTGTCAGAGAGTGTCTGAGAGTGTCAGAGAGTGTCAGAGAATGTCGGAGAGTTTCTGAGAATATATGTGAGTGTAAGAGAGTGTCACTGAGTGTCAGAGACTGTCAGAGAGTTTCAGAGAGTTTCACAGAGTGTCAAAGAGTGTCAGAGAGTTTCATAGAGTGTCAGAGTGTTTCAGAGAATTTCGGAGAGTTTCTGAAAATATCTGTGTGTGTCACAGACTGTCAGAGTTTCACAGTATGTCACAGAGTGTCACAGAGTGTCAGAGAGTGTCAGAGAGTGTCTGAGAGTGTCAGAGAGTGTCAAAGAGTTTCAGAGAGTGTCAGAGAGTGTCAGAGAGTGTCAGAGAGTGTCAAAGAGTTTCAGACATTGTCAGAGAGTGTCAGAGAGTTTCAGAGAGTGTCAGAGAGTGTCAAAGAGTTTCAGAGAGTGTCAGAGAGTTTCAGAGAGTTTCTGAGTGTTTCAGAGAGTTTCTGAGTGTGTCACAGAGTGTCAGAGACTGTCAGAGAGTTTCAGAGAGTGTCAGACAGTGTCAGAGAGTGTCAGAGAGTTTCACAGTGTGTTACAGAGTGTCAGAGAGTGTCAGAGAGTTTCAGAGAGTTTCAGAGAGTGTCACAGAATGTCAGAGAGTGTCAGAGAGTTTCACAGTGTGTCACAGAGTGTCAGAGACTGTCAGAGAGTTTCAGAGAGTGTCAGACAGTGTCAGAGAGTGTCACAGAATGTCAGAGAGTGTCAGAGAGTTTCACAGTGTGTCACAGAGTGTCAGAGACTGTCAGAGAGTTTCAGAGAGTGTCAGACAGTGTCAGAGAGTGTCAGAGAGTTTCACAGTGTGTTACAGAGTGTCAGAGAGTGTCAGAGAGTTTCAGAGAGTTTCAGAGAGTGTCACAGAATGTCAGAGAGTGTCAGAGAGTTTCACAGTGTGTCACAGATTGTCAGAGACTGTCAGAGAGTTTCAGAGAGTGTCAGACAGTGTCGGAGAGTGTCACAGAGTTTCAGAGAGTGTCAGAGAGAGTCAGAGAGTGTCAGAGATTTTCAGAGAGTGTCAGACAGTGTCAGAGAGTGTCAGAGAGTTTCAGAGAGTGTCAGAGAGAGTCAGAGAGTGTCAGAGAGTTTCAGAGAGTTTCAGAGAGTTTCTGAGTGTGTCACAGAGTGTCAGAGAGTTTCAGAGAGTGTCAGAGAGTGTCAGAAAGATTCAGAGAGTGTCAGATAGTGTCAGAGAGTTTCAGAGAGTCATACAGAGTGTCAGAGAGTCTCAGAGAGCTTCAGAGAGTGTCAGAGAGTGTCAGAGAGTGTCGGAGAGTTTCAGAGAGTTTCAGAGAGTGTCAGAGATATTCAGAGAGTGTCAGACAGTGTCTGAGAGTGTCAGAGAGTGTCAAAGTCTTTCAGAGAGTGTCAGAGATTGTCAGAGAGTGTCAGAGAGTTTCAGAGAGTGTCAGAGAGTGTCAAGGAGTTTCAGAGAGTTTCAGAGAGTTTCGGAGAGTTTCTGAGTGTTTCAGAGATTGTCACAGAGTGTCAGAGAGTGTCAGAGAGTTTCACAGTGTGTCACAGAGTGTCAGAGAGTGTCAGAGAGTTTCAGAGAGTGTCAGATAGTGTCAGAGAGTGTCAGAGAGTTTCAGAGATTGTGAGAGAGAGTCAGAGAGTGTCAGAGAGTTTCAGAGAGTTTCTGAGTGTTTCAGAGAGTGTCCGAGAGTTTCAGAGAGTGTCAGAAAGTTTCAGAGAGTGTCAGATAGTGTCAGAGAGTTTCAGAGAGTGTCAGAGAGTGTCTGAGAGTGTCAGACAGTGTCTGAGAGTGTCAGAGCGTGTCAAAGAGTTTCAGAGAGTGTCAGAGATTGTCAGAGGGTGTCAGAGTGTTTCAGAGAGTGTCAGAGAGTGTCAAAGAGTTTCAGAGAGTGTCAGAGAGTTTCAGAGAGTTTCTGAGAGTTTCAGAGAGTGCCAGAAAGTTTCTGAGAGTTTCTGAGTGTGTCGGAGAGTGTCAGAGAGTGTCAAAGAGTTTCAGGTAGTGTCACAAAGTGTCAGAGAGTTTCGGAGAGTGTCAGAGAGTTTCAGAGAGTGTCAGAGAGGGTCAGAGAGTTTCAGAGAGTTTCAGAGAGTTTCTGAGAGTTTCACAGCGTGTCAGAGAGTTTCAGAGAGCTTCAGGGTGTGTTAGAGAGTGTCTGAGAGTTTCAGAGAGTTTCAGAGAGTGTCAACGAGTTTCAGAGAGTGTCAGAGAGTGTCAGAGTGTGTCAGAGAGTTTCAGAGAGTGTCAGACAGAGTCAGAGAGTTTCAGAGAGTGTCAGAGAGTTTCAGAGTGTGTCTGAGCGTGTCAGAGATTGCCAGAGAGTTTCTGAGAGTTTCTGAGTGTGCCAGAGAGTGTCAGACAGTTTCAGAGAGTGTCACAGACTGTCAGAGAGTGTCAGAGAGATTGCAGAGAGTTTCAGAGAGTGTCAGGGAGCTTCAGAGAGTTTCAGAAAGTTTCAGTGAGTGTCAGAGAGTTCCAAAGCGTTTCAGAGATTGTCTGAGAGTGTCAGAGAGTGTCAAAGAATTTCAGAGAGTGTCAGAGTGTGTCAGAGAGTGTCTGAGAGTGTAAGAGAGTGTCACTGAGTGTCAGAGACTGTCAGAGAGTGACAGAGAGTTTCAGAGAGTTTCACAGATTGTCAAAGAGTGTCAGAGTTTCACAGAGTGTCAGAGTGTGTCAGAGAATGTCGGAGAGTTTCTGAAAATATCTGTGAGTGTCACAGACTGTCAGAGTTTCACAGTATGTCACAGAGTGTCACAGAGTGTCTGAGAGTGTCTGAGAGTGTCTGAGAGTGTCAGAGAGTGTCAAAGAGTGTCAGAGAGTTTCAGAGAGTGTCAAAGAGTTTCAGAGAGTGTCAGACATTGTCAGAGAGGGTCAGAGAGTTTCAGAGAGTGTCAGAGAGTGTCAAAGAGTTTCAGAGAGTGTCAGAGAGTTTCTGAGTGTTTCAGAGAGTGCCACAGAGTGTCAGAGAGTGTCGGAGAGTTTCACAGTGTGTTCCAGAGTGTCAGAGAGTATCAGAGAGTTTCAGAGAGCTTCAGAGCGTGTCACAGAATGTCAGAGAGTGTCAGAGAGTTTCACAGTGTGTCACAGAGTGTCAGAGAGTGTCAGAGAGTTTCAGAGAGTTTCAGAGAGTTTCAGACAGTGTCAGAGAGTTTCACAGTGTGTCACAGAGTGTCGGAGAATTTCAGAGCGTTTCAGAGAGTGTCAGAGAGTTTCAGAGAGTGTCAGACAGTGTCTGAGAGTGTCAGACAGTGTCTGAGAGTGTCAGAGCGTGTCAAAGAGTTTCAGAGAGTGTCAGAGATTGTCAGAGGGTGTCAGAGTGTTTCAGAGAGTGTCAGATAGTGTCAAAGAGTTTCAGAGAGTTTCAGAGAGTGTCAAAGAGTTTCAGAGAGTGTCAGACATTGTCAGAGAGGGTCAGAGAGTTTCAGAGAGTGTCAGAGAGTGTCAAAGAGTTTCAGAGAGTGTCAGAGAGTTTCAGAGAGTTTCTGAGTGTTTCAGAGAGTGCCACAGAGTGTCAGAGAGTGTCGGACAGTTTCACAGTGTGTTCCAGAGTGTCAGAGAGTATCAGAGAGTTTCAGAGAGCTTCAAAGCGTGTCACAGAATGTCAGAGAGTGTCAGAGAGTTTCACAGTGTGTCAGAGAGTGTCAGAGAGTTTCAGAGAGTTTCAGAGAGTTTCAGACAGTGTCAGAGAGTTTCACAGTGTGTCACAGAGTGTCGGAGAATTTCAGAGCGTTTCAGAGAGTGTCAGAGAGTTTCAGAGAGTGTCAGACAGTGTCTGAGAGTGTCAGACAGTGTCTGAGAGTGTCAGAGCGTGTCAAAGAGTTTCAGAGAGTGTCAGAGATTGTCAGAGGGTGTCAGAGTGTTTCAGAGAGTGTCAGATAGTGTCAAAGAGTTTCAGAGAGTGTCAGAGTGTTTCAGAGAGTTTCTGAGAGTGTCAGAGAGTGCCAGAAAGTTTCAGAGAGTGTCAGAGAGTTTCTGAGTGTGTCGGAGAGTGTCAGAGAGTGTCAGAGAGTTTCAGGGAGTGTCACAAAGTGTCAGAGAGTTTCGGAGAGTGTCAGAGAGGGTCAGAGTGTTTCAGAGAGTTTCTGAGAGTGTCACAGAGTGTCAGAGAGTTTCAGAGAGCTTCAGGGTGTGTTAGAGAGTGTCTGAGAGTTTCAGAGAGTTTCAGAGAGTGTCAACGAGTTTCAGAGAGTGTCAGAGAGTGTCAGAGAGTTTCAGAGCGTGTCAGAGAGTGTCAGAGAGTTACAGAGAGTGTCTGAGAGTTTCAGAGAGTTTCAGAGAGTGTCAGAGAGTGTCAGAGTGTGTCAGAGAGTTTCAGAGAGTGTCAGAGAGTGTCAGAGAGTTTCAGAGAGTGTCAGACAGTTTCAGAGAGTGTCACAGACTGTCAGAGAGTGTCAGAGAGATTGCAGAGAGTTTCACAGAGTGTCAGAGAGCTTCAGAGAGTTTCAGAGAGTTTCAGAAACTTTCAGAGAGTGTCGGAGATTGTCTGAGAGTGTCAGAGAGTGTCAAAGAGTTTCAGAGAGTGTCAGAGAGTGTCAAAGATTTTCAGAGAGTGTCAGACATTGTCAGAGAGGGTCAGAGAGTTTCAGAGAGTGTCAGAGAGTGTCAAAGAGTTTCAGAGAGTGTCAGAGAGTTTCTGAGTGTTTCAGAGAGTGCCACAGAGTGTCAGAGAGTGTCGGAGAGTTTCACAGTGTGTTCCAGAGTGTCAGAGAGTATCAGAGAGTTTCAGAGAGCTTCAGAGCGTGTCACAGAATGTCAGAGAGTGTCAGAGAGTTTCACAGTGTGTCACAGAGTGTCAGAGAGTGTCAGAGAGTTTCAGAGAGTTTCAGAGAGTTTCAGACAGTGTCAGAGAGTTTCACAGTGTGTCACAGAGTGTCGGAGAATTTCAGAGCGTTTCAGAGAGTGTCAGAGAGTTTCAGAGAGTGTCAGACAGTGTCTGAGAGTGTCAGACAGTGTCTGAGAGTGTCAGAGCGTGTCAAAGAGTTTCAGAGAGTGTCAGAGATTGTCAGAGGGTGTCAGAGTGTTTCAGAGAGTGTCAGATAGTGTCAAAGAGTTTCAGAGAGTTTCAGAGAGTGTCAAAGAGTTTCAGAGAGTGTCAGACATTGTCAGAGAGGGTCAGAGAGTTTCAGAGAGTGTCAGAGAGTGTCAAAGAGTTTCAGAGAGTGTCAGAGAGTTTCAGAGAGTTTCTGAGTGTTTCAGAGAGTGCCACAGAGTGTCAGAGAGTGTCGGAGAGTTTCACAGTGTGTTCCAGAGTGTCAGAGAGTATCAGAGAGTTTCAGAGAGCTTCAAAGCGTGTCACAGAATGTCAGAGAGTGTCAGAGAGTTTCACAGTGTGTCAGAGAGTGTCAGAGAGTTTCAGAGAGTTTCAGAGAGTTTCAGACAGTGTCAGAGAGTTTCACAGTGTGTCACAGAGTGTCGGAGAATTTCAGAGCGTTTCAGAGAGTGTCAGAGAGTGTCAGACAGTGTCTGAGAGTGTCAGACAGTGTCTGAGAGTGTCAGAGCGTGTCAAAGAGTTTCAGAGAGTGTCAGAGATTGTCAGAGGGTGTCAGAGTGTTTCAGAGAGTGTCAGATAGTGTCAAAGAGTTTCAGAGAGTGTCAGAGTGTTTCAGAGAGATTCTGAGAGTGTCAGAGAGTGCCAGAAAGTTTCAGAGAGTGTCAGAGAGTTTCTGAGTGTGTCGGAGAGTGTCAGAGAGTGTCAGAGAGTTTCAGGGAGTGTCACAAAGTGTCAGAGAGTTTCGGAGAGTGTCAGAGAGGGTCAGAGTGTTTCAGAGAGTTTCTGAGAGTGTCACAGAGTGTCAGAGAGTTTCAGAGAGCTTCAGGGTGTGTTAGAGAGTGTCTGAGAGTTTCAGAGAGTTTCAGAGAGTGTCAACGAGTTTCAGAGAGTGTCAGAGAGTGTCAGAGAGTTTCAGAGCGTGTCAGAGAGTGTCAGAGAGTTACAGAGAGTGTCTGAGAGTTTCAGAGAGTTTCAGAGAGTGTCAGAGAGTGTCAGAGTGTGTCAGAGAGTTTCAGAGAGTGTCAGAGAGTGTCAGAGAGTTTCAGAGAGTGTCAGACAGTTTCAGAGAGTGTCACAGACTGTCAGAGAGTGTCAGAGAGATTGCAGAGAGTTTCACAGAGTGTCAGAGAGCTTCAGAGAGTTTCAGAGAGTTTCAGAAACTTTCAGAGAGTGTCGGAGAGTGTCAGATAGTGACAGAGAGTTTCAGTCAGTGTCAGAGAATTTCACAGCGTTTCAGAGAGTGTCAGAGATTGTCTGAGAGTGTCAGAGAGTGTCAAACAGTTTCAGAGAGTGTCAGAGTGTGTCAGAGAGTTTCCGAGAGTTTCAGAGAATGTCAGATAGTGTCAGAGAGTGTCTGAGAGTGTCAGAGAGTGTCAGAGAATGTCGGAGAGTTTCTGAGAGTATCTGTGAGTGTAAGAGAGTGTCACTGAGTGTCAGAGACTGTCAGAGAGTTTCAGAGAGTTTCACAGTATGTCACAGAGTGTCGCAGAGTGTCACAGAGCGTCAGAGAGTGTCAAAGAGTTTCAGAGAGTGTCAGAGAGTGTCAAAGAGTTTCAGAGAGTGTCAGACATTGTCAGAGAGGGTCAGAGAGTTTTAGAGAGCGTCAGAGAGTGTCAAAGAGTTTCAGAGAGTGTCAGAGAGTTTCTAAGAGTTTCTGAGTGTTTCAGAGAGTGTCACAGAGTGTCAGAGTGTGTCAGAGAGTTTCACAGTGTGTTACAGAGTGTCAGAGAGTGTCAGAGAGTTTCAGAGAGTTTCAGACAGTGTCAGAGAGTGTCAGAGAGTTTCAGAGAGTGTCAGAGAGAGTCAGAGAGTGTCAGAGTGTTTCAGAGAGTGTCAGACAGTGTCAGAGAGTTTCAGAGAGTGTCAGAGTGTTTCAGAGAGTTTCTGAGAGTGTCAGAGAGTGCCAGAAAGTTTCAGAGAGTGTCAGAGAGTTTCAGAGAGTTTCAGAGAGTGTCAGAGAGGGTCAGAGAGTTTCAGAGAGTTTCAGAGAGTTTCTGGGAGTGTCACAGCGTGTCAGAGAGTTTCAGAGAGCTTCAGGGTGTGTTAGAGAGTGTCTGAGAGTTTCAGAGAATGTCAGAGAGTGTCAACGAGTTTCAGAGAGTGTCAGAGAGTATCAGAGAGTTTCTGAGTGTGTCGGAGAGTGTCAGAGAGTGTCAGAGAGTTTCAGGGAGTGTCACAAAGTGTCAGAGAGTTTCGGAGAGTGTCAGAGAGGGTCAGAGTGTTTCAGAGAGTTTCTGAGAGTGTCACAGAGTGTCAGAGAGTTTCAGAGAGCTTCAGGGTGTGTTAGAGAGTGTCTGAGAGTTTCAGAGAGTTTCAGAGAGTGTCAACGAGTTTCAGAGAGTGTCAGAGAGTTTCAGAGAGTGTCAGAGAGTGTCAGAGAGTTACAGAGAGTGTCTGAGAGTTTCAGAGAGTTTCAGAGAGTGTCAGAGAGTGTCAGAGAGTTTCAGAGAGTGTCAGAGAGTGTCAGAGAGTTACAGAGTGTGTCAGAGAGTTTCGGAGAGTGTCAGAGAATGTCAGAGAGTTTCAGAGAGTGTCAGACAGTTTCAGAGAGTGTCACAGACTGTCAGAGAGTGTCCGAGAGATTGCAGAGAGTTTCAGAGAGTGTCAGAGAGCTTCAGAGAGTTTCAGAGAGTTTCAGAAACTTTCAGAGAGTGTCGGAGAGTGTCAGATAGTGACAGAGAGTTTCAGTCAGTGTCAGAGAGTTTCACAGCATTTCAGAGAGTGTCAGAGATTGTCTGAGAGTGTCAGAGAGTGTCAAAGAGTTTCAGAGAGTGTCAGAGTGTGTCAGAGAGTTTCCGAAAGTTTCAGAGAATGTCAGATAGTGTCAGAGAGTGTCTGAGAGTGTCAGATAGTGTCAGAGAGTGTCAGAGAATGTCGGAGAGTTTCTGAGAGTATCTGTGAGTTTCAGAGAGTGTCAGAGAGTGTCAACGAGTTTCAGAGAGTGTCAGAGAGTATCAGAGAGATTCTGAGTGTGTCGGAGAGTGTCAGAGAGTGTCAGAGATTTTCAGGGAGTGTCACAAAGTGTCAGAGAGTTTCGGAGAGTGTCAGAGAGGGTCAGAGTGTTTCAGAGAGTTTCTGAGAGTGTCACAGAGTGTCAGAGAGTTTCAGAGAGCTTCAGGGTGTGTTAGAGAGTGTCTGAGAGTTTCAGAGAGTTTCAGAGAGTGTCAACGAGTTTCAGAGAGTGTCAGAGAGTGTCAGAGAGTTTCAGAGAGTGTCAGAGAGTGTCAGAGAGTTACAGAGAGTGTCTGAGAGTTTCAGAGAGTTTCAGAGAGTGTCAGAGAGTGTCAGAGTGTGTCAGAGAGTTTCAGAGAGTGTCAGAGAGTGTCAGAGAGTTTCAGAGAGTGTCAGACAGTTTCAGAGAGTGTCACAGACTGTCAGAGAGTGTCAGAGAGATTGCAGAGAGTTTCAGAGAGTGTCAGAGAGCTTCAGAGAGTTTCAGAGAGTTTCAGAAACTTTCAGAGAGTGTCGGAGAGTGTCAGATAGTGACAGAGAGTTTCAGTCAGTGTCAGAGAGTTTCACAGCGTTTCAGAGAGTGTCAGAGATTGTCTGAGAGTGTCAGAGAGTGTCAAAGAGTTTCAGAGAGTGTCAGAGTGTGTCATAGAGTTTCCGAGAGTTTCAGAGAATGTCAGATAGTGTCAGAGAGTGTCTGAGAGTGTCAGATAGTGTCAGAGATTGTCAGAGAATGTCGGAGAGTTTTTGAGAGTATCTGTGAGTGTCAGAGACTGTCAGAGAGTTTCAGAGAGTTTCACAGATTGTCAAAGAGTGTCAGAGTGTGTCAGAGAATGTCGCAGAGTTTCTGAAAATATCTGTGAGTGTCACAGACTGTCAGAGTTTCACAGTATGTCACAGAGTGTCGCAGAGTGTCACAGAGCGTCAGAGAGTGTCAAAGAGTTTCAGAGAGTGTCAGAGAGTGTCAAAGAGTTTCAGAGAGTGTCAGACATTGTCAGAGAGGGTCAGAGAGTTTTAGAGAGCGTCAGAGAGTGTCAAAGAGTTTCAGAGAGTGTCAGAGAGTTTCTAAGAGTTTCTGAGTGTTTCAGAGAGTGTCACAGAGTGTCAGAGAGTGTCAGAGAGTTTCACAGTGTGTTACAGAGTGTCAGAGAGTGTCAGAGAGTTTCAGAGAGTTTCAGACAGTGTCAGAGAGTGTCAGAGAGTTTCAGAGAGTGTCAGAGAGAGTCAGAGAGTGTCAGAGTGTTTCAGAGAGTGTCACAGAGTGTCAGAGAGTGTCAGAGAGTTTCTGAGTGCTTCAGAGAGTGTCAGAGAGTTTCAGAGAGTGCCAGAGAGTGTCAGAAAGTTTCAAAGAGTGTCAGATAGTGTCAGAGAGTTTCAGAGTGTCTCACAGAGTGTCAAAGAGTTTCAGAGAGCTTCAGAGAGTGTCAGAGAGTGTCAGAGAGTGTCAGAGAGTTTCAGAGAGTGTCAGACAGTGTCTGAGAGTGTCAGACAGTGTCTGAGAGTATCAGAGCGTGTCAAAGAGTTTCAGAGAGTGTCAGAGATTGTCAGAGGGTGTCAGAGTGTTTCAGAGAGTGTCAGATAGTGTCAAAGAGTTTCAGAGAGTGTCAGAGTGTTTCAGAGAGTTTCTGAGAGTGTCACAGAGTGCCAGAAAGTTTCAGAGAGTGTCAGAGAGTTTCAGAGAGTTTCAGAGAGTGTCAGAGAAGGTCAGAGAGTTTCAGAGAGTTTCTGAGAGTGTCACAGCGTGTCAGAGAGTTTCAGAGAGCTTCAGGGTGTGTTAGAGAGTGTCTGAGAGTTTCAGAGAGTTTCAGAGAGTGTCAACGAGTTTCAGAGAGTGTCAGAGTGTGTCAGAGAGTTTCTGAGTGTGTCGGAGAGTGTCAGAGAGTGTCAGAGAGTTTCAGGGAGTGTCACAAAGTGTCAGAGAGTTTCGGAGAGTGTCAGAGATTTTCAGAGAGTGTCAGAGAGGGTCAGAGAGTTTCAGAGAGTTTCTGAGAGTGTCACAGAGTGTCAGAGAGTTTCAGAGAGCTTCAGGGTGTGTTAGAGAGTGTCTGAGAGTTTCAGAGAGTTTCAGAGAGTGTCAACGAATTTCAGAGAGTGTCAGAGAGTTTCAGAGAGTGTCAGAGAGTGTCAGAGAGTTTCAGAGAGTGTCTGAGAGTTTCAGAGAGTTTCAGAGAGTGTCAACGAGTTTCAGAGAGTGTCAGAGAGTGTCAGAGTGTGTCAGAGAGTTTCAGAGAGTGTCAGAGAGTGTCAGAGAGTTTCAGAGAGTGTCAGACAGTTTCAGAGAGTGTCACAGACTGTCAGAGAGTGTCAGAGAGATTGCAGAGAGTTTCAGAGAGTGTCAGAGAGCTTCAGAGAGTTTCAGAGAGTGTTGGAGAGTGTCAGATAGTGACAGAGAGTTTCAGTGAGTTTCAGAGAGTTTCACAGCGTTTCAGAGATTGTCAGAGATTGTCTGAGAGTGTCAGAGAGTGTCGGAGAGTTTCACAGTGTGTTCCAGAGTGTCAGAGAGTATCAGAGAGTTTCAGAGAGCTTCAGAGCGTGTCACAGAATGTCAGAGAGTGTCAGAGAGTTTCACAGTGTGTCACAGAGTGTCAGAGAGTGTCAGAGAGTTTCAGAGAGTTTCAGACAGTGTCAGAGAGTTTCACAGTGTGTCACAG
The DNA here is from genome assembly GCF_036365525.1 of Heterodontus francisci. NCBI lineage: Eukaryota > Metazoa > Chordata > Chondrichthyes > Heterodontiformes > Heterodontidae > Heterodontus > Heterodontus francisci. The sequence goes on from NC_090421.1 coordinate 33,589,099, forward strand.
AGTGTCGGAGAACTTCAGAGCGTTTCAGAGAGTGTCAGAGAGTTTCAGAGAGTGTCAGACAGTGTCTGAGAGTGTCAGACAGTGTCTGAGAGTGTCAGAGCGTGTCAAAGAGTTTCAGAGAGTGTCAGAGATTGTCAGAGGGTGTCAGAGTGTTTCAGAGAGTGTCAGATAGTGTCAAAGAGTTTCAGAGAGTGTCAGAGAGTGTCAAAGAGTTTCAGAGAGTGTCAGACATTGTCAGAGAGGGTCAGAGAGTTTCAGAGAGTGTCAGAGAGTGTCAAAGAGTTTCAGAGAGTGTCAGAGAGTTTCAGAGTGTTTCAGAGAGTGCCACAGAGTGTCAGAGAGTGTCGGAGAGTTTCACAGTGTGTTCCAGAGTGTCAGAGAGTATCAGAGAGTTTCAGAGAGCTTCAGAGCGTGTCACAGAATGTCAGAGAGTGTCAGAGAGTTTCACAGTGTGTCAGAGAGTGTCAGAGAGTTTCAGAGAGTTTCAGAGAGTTTCAGACAGTGTCAGAGAGTTTCACAGTGTGTCACAGAGTGTCGGAGAATTTCAGAGCGTTTCAGAGAGTGTCAGAGAGTTTCAGAGAGTGTCAGACAGTGTCTGAGAATGTCAGACAGTGTCTGAGAGTGTCAGAGCGTGTCAAAGAGTTTCAGAGAGTGTCAGAGATTGTCAGAGGGTGTCAGAGTGTTTCAGAGAGTGTCAGATAGTGTCAAAGAGTTTCAGAGAGTGTCTGAGAGTGTCACAGAGTGCCAGAAAGTTTCAGAGAGTGTCAGAGAGTTTCAGAGAGTTTCAGAGAGTGTCAGAGAGGGTCAGAGAGTTTCAGAGAGTTTCAGAGAGTTTCTGGGAGTGTCACAGCGTGTCAGAGAGTTTCAGAGAGCTTCAGGGTGTGTTAGAGAGTGTCTGAGAGTTTCAGAGAGTTTCAGAGAGTGTCAACGAGTTTCAGAGAGTGTCAGAGAGTGTCAGAGAGTTTCTGAGTGTGTCGGAGAGTGTCAGAGAGTGTCAGAGAGTTTCAGGGAGTGTCACAAAGTGTCAGAGAGTTTCGGAGAGTGTCAGAGAGTTTGAGAGAGTGTCAGAGAGGGTCAGAGAGTTTCAGAGAGTTTCTGAGAGTGTCACAGAGTGTCAGAGAGTTTCAGAGAGCTTCAGAGAGTGTCAACGAGTTTCAGAGAGTGTCAGAGAGTGTCAGAGAGTTTCAGAGAGTGTCAGAGAGTGTCAGAGAGTTACAGAGAGTGTCTGAGAGTTTCAGAGAGTTTCAGAGAGTGTCAACGAGTTTCAGAGAGTGTCAGAGAGTGTCAGAGTGTGTCAGAGAGTTTCAGAGAGTGTCAGAGAGTGTCAGAGAGTTTCAGAGAGTGTCAGACAGTTTCAGAGAGTGTCACAGACTGTCAGAGAGTGTCAGAGAGATTGCAGAGAGTTTCAGAGAGTGTCAGAGAGCTTCAGAGAGTTTCAGAGAGTTTCAGAAACTTTCAGAGAGGGTCGGAGAGTGTCAGATAGTGACAGAGAGTTTCAGTCAGTGTCAGAGAGTTTCAGAGCGTTTCAGAGAGTGTCAGAGATTGTCTGAGAGTGTCAGAGAGTGTCAAAGAGTTTCGGAGAGTGTCAGAGTGTGTCAGAGAGTTTCCGAGAGTTTCAGAGAATGTCAGATAGTGTCAGAGAGTGTCTGAGAGTGTCAGATAGTGTCAGAGAGTGTCAGAGAATGTCGGAGAGTTTCTGAAAATATCTGTGAGTGTCACAGACTGTCAGAGTTTCACAGTATGTCACAGAGTGTCACAGAGTGTCACAGAGCGTCAGAGAGTGTCAAAGAGTTTCAGAGAGTGTCAGAGAGTGTCAGAGAGTGTCAAAGAGTTTCAGAGAGTGTCAGACATTGTCAGAGAGGGTCAGAGAGTTTTAGAGAGTGTCAGAGAGTGTCAAAGAGTTTCAGAGAGTGTCAGAGAGTTTCAGAGAGTTTCTGAGTGTTTCAGAGAGTGTCACAGAGTGTCAGAGAGTGTCAGAGAGTTTCACAGTGTGTTACAGAGTGTCAGAGAGTGTCAGAGAGTTTCGGAGAGTTTCAGACAGTGTCAGAGAGTGTCAGAGAGTTTCAGAGAGTGTCAGAGAGAGTCAGAGAGTGTCAGAGTGTTTCAGAGAGTGTCACAGAGTGTCAGAGAGTGTCAGAGAGTTTCTGAGTGTTTCAGAGAGTGTCAGAGAGTTTCAGAGAGTGCCAGAGAGTGTCAGAAAGTTTCAAAGAGTATCAGAGAGTTTCAGAGAGCTTCAGAGCGTGTCACAGAATGTCAGAGAGTTTCAGAGAGTTTCACAGTGTGTCAGAGAGTGTCAGAGAGTTTCAGAGAGTTTCAGAGAGTTTCAGACAGTGTCAGAGAGTTTCACAGTGTGTCACAGAGTGTCGGAGAATTTCAGAGCGTTTCAGAGAGTGTCAGAGAGTTTCAGAGAGTGTCAGACAGTGTCTGAGAGTATCAGACAGTGTCTGAGAGTGTCAGAGCGTGTCAAAGAGTTTCAGAGAGTGTCAGAGATTGTCAGAGGGTGTCAGAGTGTTTCAGAGAGTGTCAGATAGTGTCAAAGAGTTTCAGAGAGTGTCAGAGTGTTTCAGAGAGTTTCTGAGAGTGTCACAGAGTGCCAGAAAGTTTCAGAGAGTGTCAGAGAGTTTCAGAGAGTTTCAGAGAGTTTCAGAGAGGGTCAGAGAGTTTCAGAGAGTTTCAGAGAGTTTCTGGGAGTGTCACAGCGTGTCAGAGAGTTTCAGAGAGCTTCAGGGTGTGTTAGAGAGTGTCTGAGATTTTCAGAGAGTTTCAGAGAGTGTCAACGAGTTTCAGAGAGTGTCAGAGAGTGTCAGAGAGTTTCTGAGTGTGTCGGAGAGTGTCAGAGAGTGTCAGAGAGTTTCAGGGAGTGTCACAAAATGTCAGAGAGTTTCGGAGAGTGTCAGAGAGTTTCAGAGAGTGTCAGAGAGGGTCAGAGAGTTTCAGAGAGTTTCTGAGAGTGTCACAGAGTGTCAGAGAGTTTCAGAGAGCTTCAGGGTGTGTTAGAGAGTTTCTGAGAGTTTCAGAGAGTTTCAGAGAGTGTCAACGAGTTTCAGAGAGTGTCAGAGAGTGTCAGAGAGTTTCAGAGAGTGTCAGAGAGTGTCAAAGAGTTACAGAGAGTGTCTGAGAGTTTCAGAGAGTTTCAGAGAGTGTCAACGAGTTTCAGAGAGTGTCAGAGAGTGTCAGAGTGTGTCAGAGAGTTTCAGAGAGTGTCAGAGAGTGTCAGAGAGTTTCAGAGAGTGTCAGACAGTTTCAGAGAGTGTCACAGACTGTCAGAGAGTGTCAGAGAGATTGCAGAGAGTTTCAGAGAGTGTCAGAGAGCTTCAGAGAGTTTCAGAGAGTTTCAGAAACTTTCAGAGAGTGTCGGAGAGTGTCAGATAGTGACAGAGAGTTTTCGTCAGTGTCAGAGAGTTTCAGAGCGTTTCAGAGAGTGTCAGAGATTGTCTGAGAGTGTCAGAGTGTCAAAGAGTTTCGGAGAGTGTCAGAGTGTGTCAGAGAGTTTCCGAGAGTTTCAGAGAATGTCAGATAGTGTCAGAGAGTGTCTGAGAGTGTCAGATAGTGTCAGAGAGTGTCAGAGAATGTCGGAGAGTTTCTGAGAGTATCTGTGAGTGTAAGAGAGTGTCACTGAGTGTCAGAGACTGTCAGAGAGTTTCAGAGAGTTTCACAGATTGTCAAAGAGTGTCAGAGAGTTTCACAGAGTGTCAGAGTGTGTCAGAGAATGTCGGAGAGTTTCTGAAAATATCTGTGAGTGTCACAGACTGTCGGAGTTTCACAGTATGTCACAGAGTGTCACAGAGTGTCACAGAGCGTCAGAGAGTGTCAAAGAGTTTCAGAGAGTGTCAGAGAGTGTCAGAGAGTGTCAAAGAGTTTCAGAGAGTGTCAGACATTGTCATGAGAGGGTCAGAGAGTTTTAGAGAGTGTCAGAGAGTGTCAAAGAGTTTCAGAGAGTGTCAGAGAGTTTCAGAGAGTTTCTGAGTGTTTCAGAGAGTGTCACAGAGTGTCAGAGAGTGTCAGAGAGTTTCACAGTGTGTTACAGAGTGTCAGAGAGTGTCAGAGAGTTTCGGAGAGTTTCAGACAGTGTCAGAGAGTGTCAGAGAGTTTCAGAGAGTGTCAGAGAGAGTCAGAGAGTGTCAGAGTGTTTCAGAGAGTGTCACAGAGTGTCAGAGAGTGTCAGAGAGTTTCTGAGTTTTTCAGAGAGTGTCAGAGAGTTTCAGAGAGTGCCAGAGAGTGTCAGAAAGTTTCAAAGAGTGTCAGATAGTGTCAGAGAGTTTCAGAGTGTCTCACAGAGTGTCAGAGAGTTTCAGAGAGCTTCAGAGAGTGTCAGAGAGTGTCAGAGAGTGTCGGAGAGTTTCAGAGAGTGTCAGACAGTGTCTGAGAGTGTCAGAGCGTGTCAAAAAGTTTCAGAGAGTGTCAGAGATTGTCAGAGGGTGTCAGAGTGTTTCAGAGAGTGTCAGATAGTGTCAAAGAGTTTCAGAGAGTGTCAGAGTGTTTCAGAGAGTTTCTGAGAGTGTCAGAGAGTTTCAGAGAGTTTCAGAGAGTGTCAGAGAAGGTCAGAGAGTTTCAGAGAGTTTCTGAGAGTGTCACAGCGTGTCAGAGAGTTTCAGAGAGCTTCAGGGTGTGTTAGAGAGTGTCTGAGTGTTTCAGAGAGTTTCAGAGAGTGTCAAAGAGTTTCAGAGAGTGTCAGAGTGTCTCAGAGAGTTTCTGAGTGTGTCGGATGTGTCAGAGAGTGTCAGAGAGTTTCAGGGAGTGTCACAAAGTGTCAGAGAGTTTCGGAGAGTGTCAGAGAGTTTCAGAGAGTTTCAGAGAGGGTCAGAGAGTTTCAGAGAGTTTCTGAGAGTGTCACAGAGTGTCAGAGAGTTTCAGAGAGCTTCAGGGTGTGTTAGAGAGTGTCTGAGAGATTCAGAGAGTTTCAGACAGTGTCAACGAGTTTCAGAGAGTGTCAGAGAGTGTCAGAGAGTTTCAGAGAGTGTCAGAGAGTGTCAGAGAGTTTCAGAGAGTGTCACAGAGTGTCAGAGAGTTTCAGAGAGTTTCGGAGTGTTTCAGAGAGTGTCAGAGAGTGTCAGAGAGTTTCAGAGAGTGTCAGAGAGAGTCAGAGAGTGTCAGAGAGCTTCAGAGAGTTTCAGAGAGTTTCAGAAACTTTCAGAGAGTGTCGGAGAGTGTCAGATAGTGACAGAGAGTTTTCGTCAGTGTCAGAGAGTTTCAGAGCGTTTCAGAGAGTGTCAGAGATTGTCTGAGAGTGTCAGAGTGTCAAAGAGTTTCGGAGAGTGTCAGAGTGTGTCAGAGAGTTTCCGAGAGTTTCAGAGAATGTCAGATAGTGTCAGAGAGTGTCTGAGAGTGTCAGATAGTGTCAGAGAGTGTCAGAGAATGTCGGAGAGTTTCTGAGAGTATCTGTGAGTGTAAGAGAGTGTCACTGAGTGTCAGAGACTGTCAGCGAGTTTCAGAGAGTTTCACAGATTGTCAAAGAGTGTCAGAGAGTTTCACAGAGTGTCAGAGTGTGTCAGAGAATGTCGGAGAGTTTCTGAAAATATCTGTGAGTGTCACAGACTGTCGGAGTTTCACAGTATGTCACAGAGTGTCACAGAGTGTCACAGAGCGTCAGAGAGTGTCAAAGGGTTTCAGAGAGTGTCAGAGAGTGTCAGAGAGTGTCAAAGAGTTTCAGAGAGTGTCAGACATTGTCATGAGAGGGTCAGAGAGTTTTAGAGAGTGTCAGAGAGTGTCAAAGAGTTTCAGAGAGTGTCAGAGTGTTTCAGAGAGTTTCTGAGAGTGTCAGAGAGTTTCAGAGAGTTTCAGAGAGTGTCAGAGAAGGTCAGAGAGTTTCAGAGAGTTTCTGAGAGTGTCACAGCGTGTCAGAGAGTTTCAGAGAGCTTCAGGGTGTGTTAGAGAGTGTCTGAGAGTTTCAGAGTGTTTCAGAGAGTGTCAAAGAGTTTCAGAGAGTGTCAGAGTGTCTCAGAGAGTTTCTGAGTGTGTCGGAGAGTGTCAGAGAGTGTCAGAGAGTTTCAGGGAGTGTCACAAAGTGTCAGAGAGTTTCGGAGAGTGTCAGAGAGTTTCAGAGAGTTTCAGAGAGGGTCAGAGAGTTTCAGAGAGTTTCTGAGAGTGTCACAGAGTGTCAGAGAGTTTCAGAGAGCTTCAGGGTGTGTTAGAGAGTGTCTGAGAGATTCAGAGAGTTTCAGACAGTGTCAACGAGTTTCAGAGAGTGTCAGAGAGTGTCAGAGAGTTTCAGAGAGTGTCAGAGAGTGTCAGAGAGTTTCAGAGAGTGTCTGAGAGTTTCAGAGAGTTTCGGAGAGTGTCAACGAGTTTCAGAGAGTGTCAGAGAGTGTCAGAGAGTTTCAGAGAGTGTCAGAGAGTGTCAGAGAGTTTCAGAGAGTGTCAGACAGTTTCAGAGTGTGTCACAGACTGTCAGAGAGTGTCAGAGAGATTGCAGAGAGTTTCAGAGAGTGTCAGAGAGCTTCAGAGAGTTTCAGAGAGTTTCAGAGAGTTTCAGAGAGTGTCGGAGAGTGTCAGATTGTGACAGAGAGTTTCAGTGAGTTTCAGAGAGTTTCACAGCGTTTCAGAGAGTGTCAGAGATTGTCTGAGAGTGTCAGAGAGTGTCAAAGAGTTTCAGAGAGTGTCAGAGTGTGTCAGAGAGTTTCCGAGAGTTTCAGAGAATGTCAGATAGTGTCAGAGAGTGTCTGAGAGTGTCAGATAGTGTCAGAGAGTGTCAGAGAATGTTGGAGAGTTTCTGAGAGTATCTGTGAGTGTAAGAGAGTGTCACTGAGTGTCAGAGACTGTCAGAGAGTTTCAGAGAGTTTCACAGATTGTCAAAGAGTGTCAGAGAGTTTCACAGAGTGTCAGAGTGTGTCAGAGAATGTCGGAGAGTTTCTGAAAATATCTGTGAGTGTCACAGACTGTCAGAGTTTCACAGTATGTCACAGAGTGTCACAGAGTGTCACAGAGTGTCACAGAGTGTCAAAAAGTTTCAGAGAGTGTCAGAGAGTGTCAGAGAGTGTCAAAGAGTTTCAGAGAGTGTCAGACATTGTCAGAGAGGGTCAGAGAGTTTCAGAGAGTGTCAGAGAGTGTCAAAGAGTTTCAGAGAGTGTCAGAGAGTTTCAGAGAGTTTCTGAGTGTTTCAGAGAGTGTCACAGAGTGTCAGAGAGTGTCAGAGAGTTTCACAGTGTGTTACAGAGTGTCAGAGAGTGTCAGAGAGTTTCAGAGAGTTTCAGACAGTGTCAGAGAGTGTCAGAGAGTTTCAGAGAGTGTCAGAGAGAGTCAGAGAGCGTCAGAGTGTTTCAGAGAGTGTCAGAGAGAGTCAGAGAGTGTCAGAGAGTTTCTGAGTGCTTCAGAGAGAGTCAGAGAGTTTCAGAGAGTGTCAGAGAGGGTCAGAGAGTTTCAGAGAGTGTCAGAGAGTGTCAAAGAGTTTCAGAGAGTGTCAGAGAGTGTCAGAGAGTGTCAAAGAGTTTCAGAGAGTGTCAGACATTGTCATGAGAGGGTCAGAGAGTTTTAGAGAGTGTCAGAGAGTGTCAAAGAGTTTCAGAGAGTGTCAGAGAGTTTCAGAGAGTTTCTGAGTGTTTCAGAGAGTGTCACAGAGTGTCAGAGAGTGTCAGAGAGTTTCAGAGAGTTTCAGACAGTGTCAGAGAGTGTCAGAGAGTTTCAAAGAGTGTCAGAGAGAGTCAGAGAGTGTCAGAGTGTTTCAGAGAGTGTCAGAGAGAATCAGAGAGTGTCAGAGAGTTTCTGAGTGTTTCAGAGAGTGTCAGAGAGTTTCAGAGAGTGTCAGAGAGTGTCAGAAAGTTTCAAAGAGTGTCAGATAGTGTCAGAGAGTTTCAGAGTGTCTCACAGAGTGTCAGAGAGTTTCAGAGAGTTTCAGAGAGCTTCAGAGAGTGTCAGAGAGTGTCAGAGAGTGTTGGAGAGTTTCAGAGAGTTTCAGAGAGTGTCAGAGAGTTTCAGAGAATGTCAGACAGTGTCTGAAAGTGTCAGAGAGTGTCAAAGAGTTTCAGAGAGTGTCAGAGAGTTTCGGAGAGTTGCTGAGTGTTTCAGACAGTGTCACAGAGTGTCAGAGAGTGTCAGAGAGTTTCACAGTGTGTCACAGAGTGTCAGAGAGTTTCAGAGAGTTTCCGAGTGTTTCAGAGAGCGTCAGAGAGTTTCAGAGAGTTTCAGAGAGTGTCTGAGAGTGTCAGAAAGTTTCAGAGAGTGACAGATAGTGTCAGAGAGTTTCAGAGAGTGTCACAGAGTGTCAGAGAGTGTCAGAGAGCTTCAGAGAGTGTCAGAGAGTGTCAGAGAGTGTCGGAGAATTTCAGAGAGTTTCAGAGAGTGTCAGCGAGTTTCAGAGAGTGTCAGACAGTGTCGGAGAGTGTCAGACAGTGTCTGAGAGTGTCAGAGGGTGTAAAAGAGTTTCAGAGAGTGTCAGAGATTGTCAGAGAGTGTCAGAGAGTTTCAGAGAGTTTCAGAGAGTGTCAAAGAGTTTCAGAGAGTGTCAGGGAGTTTCAGTGAGTTTCAGAGAGTGTCAGAGAGTTTCAGAGAGCTTCAGGGTGTGTTAGAGAGTGTCTGAGAGTTTCAGAGAGTTTCAGAGAGTGTCAACGAGTTTCAGAGAGTGTCAGAGTGTGTCAGAGTGTGTCAGAGAGTTTCAGAGAGTGTCAGAGAGTGTCAGAGAGTTTCAGAGAGTGTCAGAGAGCTTCAGAGAGTGTCTGAGCGTGTCAGAGATTGCCAGAGAGTTTCTGAGAGTTTCTGAGTGTGTCAGAGAGTTTCAGACAGTTTCAGAGAGTGTCACAGACTGTCAGAGAGTGTCAGAGAGATTGCAGAGAGTTTCAGAGAGTGTCAGAGAGCTTCAGTGAGTTTCAGAGAGTTTCAGACAGTTTCAGAGAGTGTCAGAGATTGTCAGAGAGTGTCAGAGAGTGTCAAGTTGTTTCAGAGAGTGTCAGAGTGTGTCAGAGAGTTTCAGAGAGTTTCAGAGAATGTCAGAGTGTCAGAGATTGTCTGAGAGTGTCAGAGAGTGTCAGAGAGTGACAAAGAATGTCGGAGAGTTTCTGAGAGTATCTGTGAGTGTAAGAGAGTGTCACTGAGTGTCAGAGACAGTCAGAGAGTGACAGAGAGATTCACAGAGTTTCACGGAGTGTCAGAGAGTGTCACAGAGTGTCAGAGTGTGTCAGAGAATGTCGGAGAGTACTGAAAATATCTGTGAGTGTCACAGACTGTCAGAGTTTCACAGTATGTTACAGAGTGTCAGAGAGTGTCAGAGAGTGTCTGAGAGTGTCAGAGAGTGTCAAAGAGTTTCAGAGAGTGACAGAGAGTGTCAGAGAGTGTCGGAGAGTTTCAGAGAGTTTCAGAGAGTGTCAGAGTGTGTCAGAGAGTTTCAGAGAGTGTCAGAGAGTGTCAGAGAGTTTCAGAGAGTGTCAGACAGTTTCAGAGAGTGTCACAGACTGTCAGAGAGTGTCAGAGAGATTGCAGAGAGTTTCAGAGAGTGTCAGAGAGCTTCAGAGAGTTTCAGAGAGTTTCAGAAACTTTCAGAGAGTGTCGGAGAGTGTCAGATAGTGACAGAGAGTTTTCGTCAGTGTCAGAGAGTTTCAGAGCGTTTCAGAGAGTGTCAGAGATTGTCTGAGAGTGTCAGAGTGTCAAAGAGTTTCGGAGAGTGTCAGAGTGTGTCAGAGAGTTTCCGAGAGTTTCAGAGAATGTCAGATAGTGTCAGAGAGTGTCTGAGAGTGTCAGATAGTGTCAGAGAGTGTCAGAGAATGTCGGAGAGTTTCTGAGAGTATCTGTGAGTGTAAGAGAGTGTCACTGAGTGTCAGAGACTGTCAGAGAGTTTCAGAGAGTTTCACAGATTGTCAAAGAGTGTCAGAGAGTTTCACAGAGTGTCAGAGTGTGTCAGAGAATGTCGGAGAGTTTCTGAAAATATCTGTGAGTGTCACAGACTGTCGGAGTTTCACAGTATGTCACAGAGTGTCACAGAGTGTCACAGAGCGTCAGAGAGTGTCAAAGAGTTTCAGAGAGTGTCAGAGAGTGTCAGAGAGTGTCAAAGAGTTTCAGAGAGTGTCAGACATTGTCATGAGAGGGTCAGAGAGTTTTAGAGAGTGTCAGAGAGTGTCAAAGAGTTTCAGAGAGTGTCAGAGAGTTTCAGAGAGTTTCTGAGTGTTTCAGAGAGTGTCACAGAGTGTCAGAGAGTGTCAGAGAGTTTCACAGTGTGTTACAGAGTGTCAGAGAGTGTCAGAGAGTTTCGGAGAGTTTCAGACAGTGTCAGAGAGTGTCAGAGAGTTTCAGAGAGTGTCAGAGAGAGTCAGAGAGTGTCAGAGTGTTTCAGAGAGTGTCACAGAGTGTCAGAGAGTGTCAGAGAGTTTCTGAGTTTTTCAGAGAGTGTCAGAGAGTTTCAGAGAGTGCCAGAGAGTGTCAGAAAGTTTCAAAGAGTGTCAGATAGTGTCAGAGAGTTTCAGAGTGTCTCACAGAGTGTCAGAGAGTTTCAGAGAGCTTCAGAGAGTGTCAGAGAGTGTCAGAGAGTGTCGGAGAGTTTCAGAGAGTGTCAGACAGTGTCTGAGAGTGTCAGAGCGTGTCAAAAAGTTTCAGAGAGTGTCAGAGATTGTCAGAGGGTGTCAGAGTGTTTCAGAGAGTGTCAGATAGTGTCAAAGAGTTTCAGAGAGTGTCAGAGTGTTTCAGAGAGTTTCTGAGAGTGTCAGAGAGTTTCAGAGAGTTTCAGAGAGTGTCAGAGAAGGTCAGAGAGTTTCAGAGAGTTTCTGAGAGTGTCACAGCGTGTCAGAGAGTTTCAGAGAGCTTCAGGGTGTGTTAGAGAGTGTCTGAGTGTTTCAGAGAGTTTCAGAGAGTGTCAAAGAGTTTCAGAGAGTGTCAGAGTGTCTCAGAGAGTTTCTGAGTGTGTCGGATGTGTCAGAGAGTGTCAGAGAGTTTCAGGGAGTGTCACAAAGTGTCAGAGAGTTTCGGAGAGTGTCAGAGAGTTTCAGAGAGTTTCAGAGAGGGTCAGAGAGTTTCAGAGAGTTTCTGAGAGTGTCACAGAGTGTCAGAGAGTTTCAGAGAGCTTCAGGGTGTGTTAGAGAGTGTCTGAGAGATTCAGAGAGTTTCAGACAGTGTCAACGAGTTTCAGAGAGTGTCAGAGAGTGTCGGAGAGTTTCAGAGAGTGTCAGACAGTGTCTGAGAGTGTCAGAGCGTGTCAAAAAGTTTCAGAGAGTGTCAGAGATTGTCAGAGGGTGTCAGAGTGTTTCAGAGAGTGTCAGATAGTGTCAAAGAGTTTCAGAGAGTGTCAGAGTGTTTCAGAGAGTTTCTGAGAGTGTCAGAGAGTTTCAGAGAGTTTCAGAGAGTGTCAGAGAAGGTCAGAGAGTTTCAGAGAGTTTCTGAGAGTGTCACAGCGTGTCAGAGAGTTTCAGAGAGCTTCAGGGTGTGTTAGAGAGTGTCTGAGTGTTTCAGAGAGTTTCAGAGAGTGTCAAAGAGTTTCAGAGAGTGTCAGAGTGTCTCAGAGAGTTTCTGAGTGTGTCGGATGTGTCAGAGAGTGTCAGAGAGTTTCAGGGAGTGTCACAAAGTGTCAGAGAGTTTCGGAGAGTGTCAGAGAGTTTCAGAGAGTTTCAGAGAGGGTCAGAGAGTTTCAGAGAGTTTCTGAGAGTGTCACAGAGTGTCAGAGAGTTTCAGAGAGCTTCAGGGTGTGTTAGAGAGTGTCTGAGAGATTCAGAGAGTTTCAGACAGTGTCAACGAGTTTCAGAGAGTGTCAGAGAGTGTCAGAGAGTTTCAGAGAGTGTCAGAGAGTGTCAGAGAGTTTCAGAGAGTGTCACAGAGTGTCAGAGAGTGTCAGAGAGTTTCGGAGTGTTTCAGAGAGTGTCAGAGAGTGTCAGAGAGTTTCAGAGAGTGTCAGAGAGAGTCAGAGAGTGTCAGAGAGCTTCAGAGAGTTTCAGAGAGTTTCAGAAACTTTCAGAGAGTGTCGGAGAGTGTCAGATAGTGACAGAGAGTTTTCGTCAGTGTCAGAGAGTTTCAGAGCGTTTCAGAGAGTGTCAGAGATTGTCTGAGAGTGTCAGAGTGTCAAAGAGTTTCGGAGAGTGTCAGAGTGTGTCAGAGAGTTTCCGAGAGTTTCAGAGAATGTCAGATAGTGTCAGAGAGTGTCTGAGAGTGTCAGATAGTGTCAGAGAGTGTCAGAGAATGTCGGAGAGTTTCTGAGAGTATCTGTGAGTGTAAGAGAGTGTCACTGAGTGTCAGAGACTGTCAGCGAGTTTCAGAGAGTTTCACAGATTGTCAAAGAGTGTCAGAGAGTTTCACAGAGTGTCAGAGTGTGTCAGAGAATGTCGGAGAGTTTCTGAAAATATCTGTGAGTGTCACAGACTGTCGGAGTTTCACAGTATGTCACAGAGTGTCACAGAGTGTCACAGAGCGTCAGAGAGTGTCAAAGGGTTTCAGAGAGTGTCAGAGAGTGTCAGAGAGTGTCAAAGAGTTTCAGAGAGTGTCAGACATTGTCATGAGAGGGTCAGAGAGTTTTAGAGAGTGTCAGAGAGTGTCAAAGAGTTTCAGAGAGTGTCAGAGTGTTTCAGAGAGTTTCTGAGAGTGTCAGAGAGTTTCAGAGAGTTTCAGAGAGTGTCAGAGAAGGTCAGAGAGTTTCAGAGAGTTTCTGAGAGTGTCACAGCGTGTCAGAGAGTTTCAGAGAGCTTCAGGGTGTGTTAGAGAGTGTCTGAGAGTTTCAGAGTGTTTCAGAGAGTGTCAAAGAGTTTCAGAGAGTGTCAGAGTGTCTCAGAGAGTTTCTGAGTGTGTCGGAGAGTGTCAGAGAGTGTCAGAGAGTTTCAGGGAGTGTCACAAAGTGTCAGAGAGTTTCGGAGAGTGTCAGAGAGTTTCAGAGAGTTTCAGAGAGGGTCAGAGAGTTTCAGAGAGTTTCTGAGAGTGTCACAGAGTGTCAGAGAGTTTCAGAGAGCTTCAGGGTGTGTTAGAGAGTGTCTGAGAGATTCAGAGAGTTTCAGACAGTGTCAACGAGTTTCAGAGAGTGTCAGAGAGTGTCAGAGAGTTTCAGAGAGTGTCAGAGAGTGTCAGAGAGTTTCAGAGAGTGTCTGAGAGTTTCAGAGAGTTTCGGAGAGTGTCAACGAGTTTCAGAGAGTGTCAGAGAGTGTCAGAGAGTTTCAGAGAGTGTCAGAGAGTGTCAGAGAGTTTCAGAGAGTGTCAGACAGTTTCAGAGTGTGTCACAGACTGTCAGAGAGTGTCAGAGAGATTGCAGAGAGTTTCAGAGAGTGTCAGAGAGCTTCAGAGAGTTTCAGAGAGTTTCAGAGAGTTTCAGAGAGTGTCGGAGAGTGTCAGATTGTGACAGAGAGTTTCAGTGAGTTTCAGAGAGTTTCACAGCGTTTCAGAGAGTGTCAGAGATTGTCTGAGAGTGTCAGAGAGTGTCAAAGAGTTTCAGAGAGTGTCAGAGTGTGTCAGAGAGTTTCCGAGAGTTTCAGAGAATGTCAGATAGTGTCAGAGAGTGTCTGAGAGTGTCAGATAGTGTCAGAGAGTGTCAGAGAATGTTGGAGAGTTTCTGAGAGTATCTGTGAGTGTAAGAGAGTGTCACTGAGTGTCAGAGACTGTCAGAGAGTTTCAGAGAGTTTCACAGATTGTCAAAGAGTGTCAGAGAGTTTCACAGAGTGTCAGAGTGTGTCAGAGAATGTCGGAGAGTTTCTGAAAATATCTGTGAGTGTCACAGACTGTCAGAGTTTCACAGTATGTCACAGAGTGTCACAGAGTGTCACAGAGTGTCACAGAGTGTCAAAAAGTTTCAGAGAGTGTCAGAGAGTGTCAGAGAGTGTCAAAGAGTTTCAGAGAGTGTCAGACATTGTCAGAGAGGGTCAGAGAGTTTCAGAGAGTGTCAGAGAGTGTCAAAGAGTTTCAGAGAGTGTCAGAGAGTTTCAGAGAGTTTCTGAGTGTTTCAGAGAGTGTCACAGAGTGTCAGAGAGTGTCAGAGAGTTTCACAGTGTGTTACAGAGTGTCAGAGAGTGTCAGAGAGTTTCAGAGAGTTTCAGACAGTGTCAGAGAGTGTCAGAGAGTTTCAGAGAGTGTCAGAGAGAGTCAGAGAGCGTCAGAGTGTTTCAGAGAGTGTCAGAGAGAGTCAGAGAGTGTCAGAGAGTTTCTGAGTGCTTCAGAGAGAGTCAGAGAGTTTCAGAGAGTGTCAGAGAGGGTCAGAGAGTTTCAGAGAGTGTCAGAGAGTGTCAAAGAGTTTCAGAGAGTGTCAGAGAGTGTCAGAGAGTGTCAAAGAGTTTCAGAGAGTGTCAGACATTGTCATGAGAGGGTCAGAGAGTTTTAGAGAGTGTCAGAGAGTGTCAAAGAGTTTCAGAGAGTGTCAGAGAGTTTCAGAGAGTTTCTGAGTGTTTCAGAGAGTGTCACAGAGTGTCAGAGAGTGTCAGAGAGTTTCACAGTGTGTTACAGAGTGTCAGACAGTGTCAGAGAGTTTCAGAGAGTTTCAGACAGTGTCAGAGAGTGTCAGAGAGTTTCAAAGAGTGTCAGAGAGAGTCAGAGAGTGTCAGAGTGTTTCAGAGAGTGTCAGAGAGAATCAGAGAGTGTCAGAGAGTTTCTGAGTGTTTCAGAGAGTGTCAGAGAGTTTCAGAGAGTGTCAGAGAGTGTCAGAAAGTTTCAAAGAGTGTCAGATAGTGTCAGAGAGTTTCAGAGTGTCTCACAGAGTGTCAGAGAGTTTCAGAGAGTTTCAGAGAGCTTCAGAGAGTGTCAGAGAGTGTCAGAGAGTGTTGGAGAGTTTCAGAGAGTTTCAGAGAGTGTCAGAGAGTTTCAGAGAATGTCAGACAGTGTCTGAAAGTGTCAGAGAGTGTCAAAGAGTTTCAGAGAGTGTCAGAGAGTTTCGGAGAGTTGCTGAGTGTTTCAGACAGTGTCACAGAGTGTCAGAGAGTGTCAGAGAGTTTCACAGTGTGTCACAGAGTGTCAGAGAGTTTCAGAGAGTTTCCGAGTGTTTCAGAGAGCGTCAGAGAGTTTCAGAGAGTTTCAGAGAGTGTCTGAGAGTGTCAGAAAGTTTCAGAGAGTGACAGATAGTGTCAGAGAGTTTCAGAGAGTGTCACAGAGTGTCAGAGAGTGTCAGAGAGCTTCAGAGAGTGTCAGAGAGTGTCAGAGAGTGTCGGAGAATTTCAGAGAGTTTCAGAGAGTGTCAGCGAGTTTCAGAGAGTGTCAGACAGTGTCGGAGAGTGTCAGACAGTGTCTGAGAGTGTCAGAGGGTGTAAAAGAGTTTCAGAGAGTGTCAGAGATTGTCAGAGAGTGTCAGAGAGTTTCAGAGAGTTTCAGAGAGTGTCAAAGAGTTTCAGAGAGTGTCAGGGAGTTTCAGTGAGTTTCAGAGAGTGTCAGAGAGTTTCAGAGAGCTTCAGGGTGTGTTAGAGAGTGTCTGAGAGTTTCAGAGAGTTTCAGAGAGTGTCAACGAGTTTCAGAGAGTGTCAGAGTGTGTCAGAGTGTGTCAGAGAGTTTCAGAGAGTGTCAGAGAGTGTCAGAGAGTTTCAGAGAGTGTCAGAGAGCTTCAGAGAGTGTCTGAGCGTGTCAGAGATTGCCAGAGAGTTTCTGAGAGTTTCTGAGTGTGTCAGAGAGTTTCAGACAGTTTCAGAGAGTGTCACAGACTGTCAGAGAGTGTCAGAGAGATTGCAGAGAGTTTCAGAGAGTGTCAGAGAGCTTCAGTGAGTTTCAGAGAGTTTCAGACAGTTTCAGAGAGTGTCAGAGATTGTCAGAGAGTGTCAGAGAGTGTCAAGTTGTTTCAGAGAGTGTCAGAGTGTGTCAGAGAGTTTCAGAGAGTTTCAGAGAATGTCAGAGTGTCAGAGATTGTCTGAGAGTGTCAGAGAGTGTCAGAGAGTGACAAAGAATGTCGGAGAGTTTCTGAGAGTATCTGTGAGTGTAAGAGAGTGTCACTGAGTGTCAGAGACAGTCAGAGAGTGACAGAGAGATTCACAGAGTTTCACGGAGTGTCAGAGAGTGTCACAGAGTGTCAGAGTGTGTCAGAGAATGTCGGAGAGTACTGAAAATATCTGTGAGTGTCACAGACTGTCAGAGTTTCACAGTATGTTACAGAGTGTCAGAGAGTGTCAGAGAGTGTCTGAGAGTGTCAGAGAGTGTCAAAGAGTTTCAGAGAGTGACAGAGAGTGTCAGAGAGTGTCGGAGAGTTTCAGAGAGTTTCAGAGAGTGTCAGAGAGTTTCAAAGAGTGTCAGACAGTGTCTGAGAGTGTCAGAGAGTTTCAAAGAGTTTCAGAGAGTGTCAGAGATTGTCAGAAAGTGTCAGAGAGTTTCAGAGAGTGTCAGAGAATGTCAAAGAGTTTCAGAGAGTTTCTGAGTGTTTCAGAGAGTGTCAGACAGTGTCAGAGAGTTTCACAGTGTGTCACAGAGTGTCAGAGATTGTCAGAGAGTTTCAGAGAGTGTCAGATAGTGTCAGAGAGTATCAGAGAGTTTCAGAGATTGTCAGAGAGAGTCGGAGAGTGTCAGAGAGTTTCAGAGAGTATCTGAGTGTTTCAGAGAGTGTCAGAGAGTTTCAGAGAGTTTCAGAGAGTGTCAGAGAGTGTCCGAAAGTTTCCGAGAGTGTCAGATAGTGTCAGAGAGTTTCAGAGAGTGTCAAACAGTGTCTGAGAGTGTCAGACAGTGTCTGAGAGTGTCAAAGAGTGTCAAAGAGTTTCAGAGAGTGTGAGGGATTGTCAGAGGGTGTCAGACTGTGTCTGAGAGTGTCAGAGAGAGTCAGAGAGTTTCAGAGTGTCAGGGATTGTCAGAGGGTGTCAAAGAGTTTCAGAGAGTGTCAGAGAGTTTCAGAGAGTTTCTGAGTGTGTCGGAGAGTGTCAGAGAGTGTCAGAGTGTGTCAGATAGTGTCAGAGAGTTTCAGAGATTGTCACAGAGTGTCAGAGAGTTTCAGAGAGCTTCAGAGAGTGTCAGAGAGTGTCAGAGAGTGTCGGAGATTTTCAGAGTTTCAGAGACTGTCAGAGAGTTTCAGAGAGTTTCAGAGAGTTTCAGAAAGTGTCACTGAGTGTCAGAGACTGTCAGAGAGTGACAGAGAGTTTCAGAGAGTTTCACAGAGTGTCAAAGAGTGTCAGAGAGTGTCAGAGTGTGTCAGAGTATGTCGGAGATTTTCTGAAATTATCTGTGAGTGTCAGAGACTGTCAGAGAGTGACAGAGAGTTTCAGAGAGTTTCACAGAGTGTCAAAGAGTGTCAGAGAGTGTCTGAGAGTGTCAAAGACTATCAGAGAATGTCGGAGAGTTTCTGAGAGTATCTGTGAGTGTCAGAGAGTATCACAGAGTTTCACAGAGTGTCCGAGAGTGTCAGAGAGTGTCAGAGAATGTCGGAGAGTTTCTGAGAGTATTTGTGAGTGTCATAGAGTTTCAGAGAGTGTTGGAGACTGTCAGAGGGTTCAGAGAGTTTCAGAGTGTGTCAGAGAGTTTCACAGTGTGTCACAGAGTGTCAGAGAGAGTCAGAGAGTTTCAGAGAGTGTCAGATCGTGTCAGAGAGTGTCAGAGAGTTTCAGAGTGTGTCACAGACTGTCCGAGAGTGTCAGAGAGTTTCAGAGAATGTCAGGTCGTGTCAGAGAGTGTCAGAGAGATTGCAGAGAGGGTCAGAGATTGTGGGAGAGCTTCAGAGTTTCAGAGAGTTTCAGAGAGCTTCATAGAGTGTCAGAGAGTGACAGAGAGTTTCAGAGAATTGTCAGAGAGTGTCAGAGAGTTTCAGGGAGTGTCACAAAGTGTCAGAGAGTTTCGGAGAGTGTCAGAGAGGGTCAGAGAGTTTCAGAGAGTTTCTGAGAGGGTCACAGCGTGTCAGAGAGTTTCAGAGAGCTTCAGAGTGTGTTCGAGAGTGTCTGAGAGTTTCAGACAGTTTCAGAGAGTTTCAACGAGTTTCAGAGAGTGTCAGAGAGTTTCAGAGTGTGTCAGAGAGTTTCAGAGAGTGTCAGAGGGTGTCAGAGAGTTTCAGAGAGTGTCAGAGAGTTTCAGAGAGTGTCTGAGCGTGTCAGAGATAGCCAGAGATTTTCTGAGAGTTTCTGATTGTGTCAGAGAGTGTCAGACAGATTCAGAGAGTGTCACAGACTGTCAGAGAGTGTCAGAGAGATTGCAGAGAGTGTCAGAGAGTGTCAGAGGGTTTCAGAGAGTTTCAGAGAGTTTCAGAAAGTGTCACTGAGTGTCAGAGACTGTCAGAGAGATACAGAGAGTTTCAGAGAGTTTCACAGAGTGTCAAAGAGTGTCAGAGAGTGTCAGAGTGTGTCAGAGTATGTCGGAGATTTTCTGAAATTATCTGTGAGTGTCAGAGACTGTCAGAGTTTCACAGTGTTTCACAGAGTGTCAGAGAGTGTTAGAGATTGTCTGAGAGTGTCTGAGAGTGTCAAAGACTATCAGAGAATGTCGGAGAGTTTCTGAGAGTATCTGTGAGTGTCAGAGAGTGTCAGAGACTTTCACAGTGTGTCACAGAGTGTCAGAGAGTGTCAGAGAATGTCGGAGAGTTTCTGAGAGTATTTGTGAATGTCATAGAGTTTCAGAGAGTGTTGGAGACTGTCAGAGGGTTCAGAGAGTTTCAGAGTGTGTCAGAGAGTTTCACAGTGTGTCACAGAGTGTCAGAGAGTGTCCGAGAGTGTCAGATCGTGTCAGAGAGTGTCAGAGAGTTTCAGAGTGTGTCACAGACTGTCCGAGAGTGTCAGAGAGTTTCAGAGAGTGTCAGGTCGTGTCAGAGAGTGTCAGAGAGATTGCAGAGAGGGTCAGAGATTGTGGGAGAGCTTCAGAGTTTCAGAGAGTTTCAGAGAGCTTCATAGAGTGTCAGAGAGTGACAGAGAGTTTCAGAGAATTGTCAGAGAGTGTCAGAGGGTGTCAGACAGTGTCTGAGAGTGTCAGAGAGAATCAGAGAGTTTCAGAGAGTGTCAGGGATTGTCAGAGGGTGTCAGAGGGTTTCAGAGAGTGTCAGAGAGTGTCAAAGAGTTTCAGAGAGTGTCAGAGAGTTTCAGAGAGTTTCTTAGAGTTTCAGAGAGAGCCAGAAAGTTTCCGAGAGTTTCTGAGTGTGTCGGAGAGTGTCAGAGAGTGTCAGAGAGTGTCAGATAGTGTCAGAGAGTTTCAGAGCGTGTCAGAGAGTGTCAGAGAGTGTCAGAGAGTTTCAGGGAGTGTCAGAGAGTTTCCTAGAGTTTCTGAGAGTGTCAGAGAGTGCCAGAGAGTTTCTGAGAGTTTCAGAGAGTTTTTGAGTGTTTTGGAGAGTTTCTGAGAGTTTCTGAGTGTGTCAGAGAGTGTCAGAGAGTGTCAGAGATTGCCAGAGAGTTTCTGAGATTTTCTGAGACTTTCAGAGAGTGTCAAGAGTTTCAGAGAGTGTCACAGACTGTCAGAGAGCGTCAGAGAGATTGCAGAGAGTGTCAGAGAGTTTGGGAGAGCTTCAGAGTTTCAGAGAGTTTCAGAGAGCTTCAGAGAGTGTCAGAGAGTGACAGAGCGTTTCAAAGAATTGTCAGAGAGTTTCAGAGTGTTTCAGAGAGTGTCAGAGAGGGTCTGAGAGTGTCAGAGAGTGTCAGAGTGTGTCAGAGAATGTCAGAGTGTTTCTGAGAGTAGCTGTGAGTGTCAGAGTGTGTCAGAGAGTGTCAGAGACGGTCCGGGGGTTCTGAGAGATTCTGAGTGTGTCAGAGAGTGTCAGAGAGTTTCAGAGAGAGTCACAGAGTGTCAGAGAGCATCAGAGAGTTTCACAGTGTGTCACAGATTGTCAGAGAGTGTCAGAGAGTTTCAGAGAGTGTCCGATAGTGTCAGAGAGTGTCTGAGAGATTCAGAGAGTGTCAGAGAGTGTCAGAGATTTTCTGAGAGTTTTTGAGTGTTACAGAGTGGCTTAGAGAGTTTCAGTGAGTGTCACAGAGTGTCAGAGAGTTGCAGAGAGATTCAGAGAGTTTCTGAGAGATTCTGGGAGTATCAGAGAGTTTCAGAGAGTTGCAGAGAGTGTCAGAGACTGTCAGAAAGTTTCAGAGAGTGTCAGATAGTGTCAGAGAGTTTCAGAGAGTGTCACAGAGTGTCAGAGAGTTACAGAGAGCTTCAGAGAGTGTAAGAGAGTGTCAGAGAGTGTCAGAGAGTGTCAGAGAGTGTCTGAGAGTGTCAGAGAATGTCGGAGAGTTTCTGAGAGTGTCTGTGAGTGTAAGAGAGTGTCAGAGGGTTCTGAGAGTTTCGGAGTGTGTCAGGGAGTGTCACAGAGTGTCAGAGACTGTCAGAGAGTGTCAGAGAGTGTCACAGAGTGTCAGAGAGTTTCAAAGAGTTTCACAGTGTGTCGGAGAGTGTCAGAGAGTGTCTGAGAGTTTCAGAGAGCTTCGGACAGTGTCAGAGAGTGTCAGAGAGTTTCAGAGATTTTCAGAGAGTTTCAGAGAGTTTCAGAGAGTGACAGAGCGTTTCAAAGAATTGTCAGAGAGTGTCAGAGAGTGTCTGAGAGTGTCAGAGAATGTCGGAGAGTTTCTGAGAGTGTCTGTGAGTGTAAGAGAGTGTCAGAGGGTTCTGAGAGTTTCTGAGTGTGTCAGAGAGTTTCACAGAGTGTCAGAGACAGTCGGAGAGTGTCAGAGAGATTGCAGAGAGTGTCAGAGAGTTTGGGAGAGCTTCAGAGTTTCAGAGAGTTTCAGAGAGTTTCAGAGAGCTTCAGAGAGTGTCAGAGAGTGACAGAGCGTTTCAAAGAATTGTCAGAGAGTTTCAGAGTGTGTCAGAGATTGTCTGAGAGTGTCAGAGAGTGTCAAAGAGTTTCAGAGAGTGTCAAGAGTTTCAGAGAGTGTCACAGACTGTCAGAGAGCGTCAGATAGATTGCAGAGAGTGTCAGAGAGTTTGGGAGAGCTTCAGAGTTTCAGAGAGTTTCAGAGAGCTTCAGAGAGTGTCAGAGAGTGACAGAGCGTTTCAAAGAATTGTCAGAGAGTTTCAGAGTGTGTCAGAGATTGTCTGAGAGTGTCAGAGAGTGTCAAAGAGTTTCAGAGCGTGTCAGAGAGTGTCAGAGAGTTTCAGAGTGTTTCAGAGAGTGTCAGAGAGTGTCAGAGAGGGTCTGAGAGTGTCAGAGAGTGTCAGAGTGTGTCAGAGAATGTCAGAGTGTTTCTGAGAGTATCTGTGAGTGTCAGAGTGTGTCAGAGAGTGTCAGAGACGGTCCGGGGGTTCTGAGAGATTCTGAGTGTGTCAGAGAGTGTCAGAGAGTTTCAGCGAGTTTCAGAGAGAGTCAGAGAGTGTCAGAGAGCATCAGAGAGTTTAACAGTGTGTCACAGAGTGTCAGAGAGTTTCAGAGAGTGTCCGATAGTGTCAGAGAGTGTCTGAGATTTTCTGAGAGTTTTTGAGTGTTACAGAGTGTCTTAGAGAGTTTCAGAGAGTGTCACAGAGTGTCAGAGAGTGTCAGAGAGTTTCAGAGAGTTTCTGAGAGATTCTGGGAGTATCAGAGAGTTGCAGAGAGTGTCAGAGACTGTCAGAAAGTTTCAGAGAGTGTCAGATAGTGTCAGAGAGTTTCAGCGAGTGTCACAGAGTGTCAGAGAGTTACAGAGAGCTTCAAAGAGTGTAAGAGAGTGTCAGAGAGTGTCAGAGAGTGTCTGAGAGTGTCAGAGAATGTCGGAGAGTTTCTGAGAGTATCTGTGAGTGTAAGAGAGTGTCAGAGGGTTCTGAGAGATTCGGAGTGTGTCAGGGAGTGTCACAGAGTGTCAGAGAGTGTCAGAGAGTGTCACAGAGTGTCACAGAGTGTCAGAGAGTTTCAAAGAGTTTCACAGAGTGTCGGAGAGTGTCGGAGAGTGTCTGAGAGTTTCAGAGAGCTTCAGACAGTGTCAGAGAGTGTCAGAGAGTTTCAGAGATTTTCAGAGAGTTTCAGAGAGTTTCAGAGAGCGTCAGAGGGTTCTGAGAGTTTCTGAGTGTGTCAGAGAGTGTCACAGAGTGTATGAGACTGTCGGAGAGTGTCAGAGAATTTCAAAGAGTTTCACAGAGTGTCGGAGAGTGTCAGAGAGTGTCTGAGACTTTCAGAAAGCTTCAGAGAGTATCAGAGAGTTTCAGAGAGTTTCAGAGAGCTTCAGAGAGTGACAGAGTGTCAGATAGTGACAGAGAGTTTCTGTGAGTGTCAGAGAGTTTCAGAGAGTTTCAGAGAGGGTCAGAGATAGTCTGAGAGTGTCAGCGAGTGTCAAAGAGTTTCGGAGAGTGTCAGAGAGAGTCAGAGAATGTCTGAGACTGTCAGAGAGTGTCAGAGATTGTCAGAGAATGTTGGAGAGTTTCTGAGAGTATCTGTGAGTGTAAGAGAGTGTCAGAGGGTTCTGAGAGTTTCTGAGTGTGTCAGAGAGAGTCACAGAGTGTCAGAGAGGGTCAGAGAGTGTCTGAGAGTTTCAGAGAGCTTCAGAGAGTGTCAGAGAGTGTCAGAGAGTTTCAGACTGTGTCTGAGAGTGTCAGAGAGGGTCAGAGAGTGTCAAAGAGTTTCAGGGAGTGTCAGAGATTTTAAGAGAGCTTCTGCGAGTGTCAGAGAGTTTCTGAGAGTTTCTGAGTGTTTTGGAGAGTTTCTGAGAGTTTCTGAGTGTGTCAGAGAGTGTCAGAGGGTGTCAGAGATTGCCAGAGAGTTTCTGAGATTTTCTGAGACTTTCAGAGAGTGTCAAGAGTTTCAGAGAGTGTCACAGACTGTCAGAGAGCGTCAGAGAGATTGCAGAGAGTGTCAGAGAGTTTGGGAGAGCTTCAGAGTTTCAGAGAGTTTCAGAGAGCTTCAGAGAGTGTCAGAGAGTGACAGAGCGTTTCAAAGAATTGTCAGAGAGTTTCAGAGTGTTTCAGAGAGTGTCAGAGAGGGTCTGAGAGTGTCAGAGAGTGTCAGAGTGTGTCAGAGAATGTCAGAGTGTTTCTGAGAGTAGCTGTGAGTGTCAGAGTGTGTCAGAGAGTGTCAGAGACGGTCCGGGGGTTCTGAGAGATTCTGAGTGTGTCAGAGAGTGTCAGAGAGTTTCAGAGAGAGTCACAGAGTGTCAGAGAGCATCAGAGAGTTTCACAGTGTGTCACAGATTGTCAGAGAGTGTCAGAGAGTTTCAGAGAGTGTCCGATAGTGTCAGAGAGTGTCTGAGAGATTCAGAGAGTGTCAGAGAGTGTCAGAGATTTTCTGAGAGTTTTTGAGTGTTACAGAGTGGCTTAGAGAGTTTCAGTGAGTGTCACAGAGTGTCAGAGAGTTGCAGAGAGTTTCAGAGAGTTTCTGAGAGATTCTGGGAGTATCAGAGAGTTTCAGAGAGTTGCAGAGAGTGTCAGAGACTGTCAGAAAGTTTCAGAGAGTGTCACAGAGTGTCAGAGAGTTACAGAGAGCTTCAGAGAGTGTAAGAGAGTGTCAGAGAGTGTCAGAGAGTGTCTGAGAGTGTCAGAGAATGTCGGAGAGTTTCTGAGAGTGTCTGTGAGTGTAAGAGAGTGTCAGAGGGTTCTGAGAGTTTCGGAGTGTGTCAGGGAGTGTCACAGAGTGTCAGAGACTGTCAGAGAGTGTCAGAGAGTGTCACAGAGTGTCAGAGAGTTTCAAAGAGTTTCACAGTGTGTCGGAGAGTGTCAGAGAGTGTCTGAGAGTTTCAGAGAGCTTCGGACAGTGTCAGAGAGTGTCAGAGAGTTTCAGAGATTTTCAGAGAGTTTCAGAGAGTTTCAGAGAGTGACAGAGCGTTTCAAAGAATTGTCAGAGAGTGTCAGAGAGTGTCTGAGAGTGTCAGAGAATGTCGGAGAGTTTCTGAGAGTGTCTGTGAGTGTAAGAGAGTGTCAGAGGGTTCTGAGAGTTTCTGAGTGTGTCAGAGAGTTTCACAGAGTGTCAGAGACAGTCGGAGAGTGTCAGAGAGATTGCAGAGAGTGTCAGAGAGTTTGGGAGAGCTTCAGAGTTTCAGAGAGTTTCAGAGAGTTTCAGAGAGCTTCAGAGAGTGTCAGAGAGTGACAGAGCGTTTCAAAGAATTGTCAGAGAGTTTCAGAGTGTGTCAGAGATTGTCTGAGAGTGTCAGAGAGTGTCAAAGAGTTTCAGAGAGTGTCAAGAGTTTCAGAGAGTGTCACAGACTGTCAGAGAGCGTCAGATAGATTGCAGAGAGTGTCAGAGAGTTTGGGAGAGCTTCAGAGTTTCAGAGAGTTTCAGAGAGCTTCAGAGAGTGTCAGAGAGTGACAGAGCGTTTCAAAGAATTGTCAGAGAGTTTCAGAGTGTGTCAGAGATTGTCTGAGAGTGTCAGAGAGTGTCAAAGAGTTTCAGAGCGTGTCAGAGAGTGTCAGAGAGTTTCAGAGTGTTTCAGAGAGTGTCAGAGAGTGTCAGAGAGGGTCTGAGAGTGTCAGAGAGTGTCAGAGTGTGTCAGAGAATGTCAGAGTGTTTCTGAGAGTATCTGTGAGTGTCAGAGTGTGTCAGAGAGTGTCAGAGACGGTCCGGGGGTTCTGAGAGATTCTGAGTGTGTCAGAGAGTGTCAGAGAGTTTCAGCGAGTTTCAGAGAGAGTCAGAGAGTGTCAGAGAGCATCAGAGAGTTTAACAGTGTGTCACAGAGTGTCAGAGAGTTTCAGAGAGTGTCCGATAGTGTCAGAGAGTGTCTGAGATTTTCTGAGAGTTTTTGAGTGTTACAGAGTGTCTTAGAGAGTTTCAGAGAGTGTCACAGAGTGTCAGAGAGTGTCAGAGAGTTTCAGAGAGTTTCTGAGAGATTCTGGGAGTATCAGAGAGTTTCAGAGAGTTGCAGAGAGTGTCAGAGACTGTCAGAAAGTTTCAGAGAGTGTCAGATAGTGTCAGAGAGTTTCAGCGAGTGTCACAGAGTGTCAGAGAGTTACAGAGAGCTTCAAAGAGTGTAAGAGAGTGTCAGAGAGTGTCAGAGAGTGTCTGAGAGTGTCAGAGAATGTCGGAGAGTTTCTGAGAGTATCTGTGAGTGTAAGAGAGTGTCAGAGGGTTCTGAGAGATTCGGAGTGTGTCAGGGAGTGTCACAGAGTGTCAGAGAGTGTCAGAGAGTGTCACAGAGTGTCACAGAGTGTCAGAGAGTTTCAAAGAGTTTCACAGAGTGTCGGAGAGTGTCGGAGAGTGTCTGAGAGTTTCAGAGAGCTTCAGACAGTGTCAGAGAGTGTCAGAGAGTTTCAGAGATTTTCAGAGAGTTTCAGAGAGTTTCAGAGAGCGTCAGAGGGTTCTGAGAGTTTCTGAGTGTGTCAGAGAGTGTCACAGAGTGTCAGAGACAGTCGGAGAGTGTCAGAGAATTTCAAAGAGTTTCACAGAGTGTCGGAGAGTGTCAGAGAGTGTCTGAGACTTTCAGAAAGCTTCAGAGAGTATCAGAGAGTTTCAGAGAGTTTCAGAGAGCTTCAGAGAGTGACAGAGTGTCAGATAGTGACAGAGAGTTTCTGTGAGTGTCAGAGAGTTTCAGAGAGTTTCAGAGAGGGTCAGAGATAGTCTGAGAGTGTCAGCGAGTGTCAAAGAGTTTCGGAGAGTGTCAGAGAGAGTCAGAGAGTGTCTGAGACTGTCAGAGAGTGTCAGAGATTGTCAGAGAATGTTGGAGAGTTTCTGAGAGTATCTGTGAGTGTAAGAGAGTGTCAGAGGGTTCTGAGAGTTTCTGAGTGTGTCAGAGAGAGTCACAGAGTGTCAGAGAGGGTCAGAGAGTGTCTGAGAGTTTCAGAGAGCTTCAGAGAGTGTCAGAGAGTGTCAGAGAGTTTCAGACTGTGTCTGAGAGTGTCAGAGAGGGTCAGAGAGTGTCACAGAGTTTCAGGGAGTGTCAGAGATTTTAAGAGAGCTTCTGCGAGTGTCAGAGAGTTTCTGAGAGTTTCCGAGTGTTTTGGAGAGTTTCTGAGAGTTTCTGAGAGTGTCAGAGAGTGTCAGAGAGTGTCAGAGATTGCCAGAGAGTTTCTGAGATTTTCTGAGACTTTCAGAGAGTGTCAAGAGTTTCAGAGAGTGTCACAGACTGTCAGAGAGCGTCAGAGAGATTGCAGAGAGTGTCAGAGAGTTTGGGAGTGCTTCAGAGTTTCAGAGAGTTTCAGAGAGTTTCAGAGAGCTTCAGAGAGTGTCAGAGAGTGACAGAGAGTTTCAAAGAATTGTCAGAGAGTTTCAGAGTGTGTCAGAGATTGTCTGAGATTGTCAGAGAGTGTCAAAGAGTTTCAGAGCGTGTCAGAGAGTGACAGAGAGTTTAAGAGTGTTTCAGAGAGTGTCAGAGAGTGTCAGAGAGGGTCTGAGATTGTCAGAGAGTGTCAGAGTGTGTCAGAGAATGTCAGAGTATTTCTGAGAGTATCTGTGAGTGTCAGAGTGTGTCAGAGAGTGTCAGAGACGGTCCGGGGGTTCTGAGAGATTCTGAGTGTGTCAGAGAGTGTCAGAGAGTTTCAGAGAGTTTCAGAGAGTGTCACAGAGTGTCAGAGAGCATCAGAGAGTTTCACAGTGTGTCACAGAGTGTCAGAGAGTGTCAGAGAGTTTCAGAGAGTGTCCGATAGTGTCAGAGAGTGTCTGAGAGATTCAGAGAGTGTCAGAGAGTGTCAGAGATTTTCTGAGAGCTTTTGAGTGTTACAGAGTGTCTCAGAGAGTTTCAGAGTCTGTCAGAGATTGTCTGAGAGTGTCAGAGAGTGTCAAAGAGTTTCAGAGAGTGTCAGAGAGTGTCAGAGAGTTTCAGAGTGTTTCAGAGAGTGTCAGAGAGTGTCAGAGAGGGTCTGAGAGAGTCAGAGAGTGTCAGAGTGTGACAGAGAATGTCGGAGAGTTTCTGAGAGTATCTGTGAGTTTAAGAGTGTGTCAGAGAGTGTCAGAGAGCTTCAGGGAGTGTCAGAGAGATTCTGAGAGTTTCAGAGAGTTTCTGAGAGTGTCACAGCGTGTCAGAGAGTTTCAGAGAGCTTCAGAGAGTGTCAGAGAGTGTCTGAGAGTTTCAGAGAGTTTCAGAGAGTGTCAAAGAGTTTCGGAGAGTGTCAGAGAGTGTCAGAGAGTTTCGGAGAGTGTCAGAGAGTGTCAAAGAGTTTCGAGAGTGTCAGAGCGTTTCAGAGATTGTCTGAGCGTGCCAGAGATTGCCAGAGTGTTACTGAGAGTTTCTGAGTGTGTCAGAGAATGTCAGAGATGGTCAGAGATTTCAGAGAGTGTCACAGACTTCCAGAGAGTGTCAGAGAGATTGCAGAGAGTGTCAGAGAGTGTCAGAGACCTTCAGAGAGTGGCAGAGAGTTTCAGAGAGTTTCAGAGAGCTTCAGAGAGTGACAGAGTGTCAGATAGTGACAGAGAGTTTCAGTGAGTGTCAGAGAGTTTCAGAGAGTTTCAGAGAGTTTCAGAGAGTGTAAGAGATAGTCTGAGAGTGTCAGAGAATGTCAAAAAGTTTCAGAGAGTGTCAGAGAGTGTCAAAGAGTTTCAGAGGGTGTCAGAGAGTGTCAGAGATTGTCAGAGAGTTTCAGAGTGTTTCAGAGAGTTTCAGAGAGTGTCAGAGAGGGTCTGAGAGTGTCAGAGAGTGTCAGAGAGTGTCAGAGTGTGTCGGAGAATGTCGGAGAGTTTCTGAGAGTATCTGTGAGTGTAAGAGTGTGTCAGAGAGTGTCAGAGACTGTCCGAGGGTTCTGAGATATTGTGAGTGTGTCAGAGAGTGTCAGAGAGTTTCAGAGAGTTTCAGAGAGTGTCAGAGAGTTTCAGAGAGTGTCAGAGAGTGTCTGAAAGTGTCAGACAGTGTCACAGACTTTCTGAGAGTGTCACAGAGTGTCAGAGAGTTTCAGAGAGCTTCAGAGAGTGTCGGAGAGTGCAAGAGAGTGTCACAGATTTTCAGAGAGTTTCAGAGAGTGTCAGAGAGGGTCAGAGAGTGTCACAGAGTGTCAGAGAGGATCAGAGAGTTTCACAGTGTGTCACAGAGTGTCAGAGAGTGTCAGAGAGTTTCAGAGAGTGTCAGAGAGTGTCAAAGAGTTTCAGAGAGCTTCAGAGAGTGTCGGAGAGTGTAAGAGAGTGTCAGAGATTTTCAGAGAGTTTCAGAGAGTGTCACAGAGTGTCAGAGAGCATCAGAGAGTTTCACAGTGTGTCACAGAGTGTCAGAGAGTGTCAGAGAGTTTCAGAGAGTGTCCGATAGTGTCAGAGAGTGTCTGAGAGATTCAGAGAGTGTCAGAGAGTGTCACAGAGTGTCAGAGAGTTTCAGAGAGTTTCAGAGAGTGTCGGAGAGTGCAAGAGAGTGTCACAGATTTTCAGAGAGTTTCAGAGTGTTTCAGAGAGTGTCAGAGAGGGTCTGAGAGTGTCAGAGAGTGTCAGAGTGTGTCAGAGAATGTCAGAGTGTTTCTGAGAGTAGCTGTGAGTGTCAGAGTGTGTCAGAGAGTGTCAGAGACGGTCCGGGGGTTCTGAGAGATTCTGAGTGTGTCAGAGAGTGTCAGAGAGTTTCAGAGAGAGTCACAGAGTGTCAGAGAGCATCAGAGAGTTTCACAGTGTGTCACAGATTGTCAGAGAGTGTCAGAGAGTTTCAGAGAGTGTCCGATAGTGTCAGAGAGTGTCTGAGAGATTCAGAGAGTGTCAGAGAGTGTCAGAGATTTTCTGAGAGTTTTTGAGTGTTACAGAGTGGCTTAGAGAGTTTCAGTGAGTGTCACAGAGTGTCAGAGAGTTGCAGAGAGTTTCAGAGAGTTTCTGAGAGATTCTGGGAGTATCAGAGAGTTTCAGAGAGTTGCAGAGAGTGTCAGAGACTGTCAGAAAGTTTCAGAGAGTGTCACAGAGTGTCAGAGAGTTACAGAGAGCTTCAGAGAGTGTAAGAGAGTGTCAGAGAGTGTCAGAGAGTGTCTGAGAGTGTCAGAGAATGTCGGAGAGTTTCTGAGAGTGTCTGTGAGTGTAAGAGAGTGTCAGAGGGTTCTGAGAGTTTCGGAGTGTGTCAGGGAGTGTCACAGAGTGTCAGAGACTGTCAGAGAGTGTCAGAGAGTGTCACAGAGTGTCAGAGAGTTTCAAAGAGTTTCACAGTGTGTCGGAGAGTGTCAGAGAGTGTCTGAGAGTTTCAGAGAGCTTCGGACAGTGTCAGAGAGTGTCAGAGAGTTTCAGAGATTTTCAGAGAGTTTCAGAGAGTTTCAGAGAGTGACAGAGCGTTTCAAAGAATTGTCAGAGAGTGTCAGAGAGTGTCTGAGAGTGTCAGAGAATGTCGGAGAGTTTCTGAGAGTGTCTGTGAGTGTAAGAGAGTGTCAGAGGGTTCTGAGAGTTTCTGAGTGTGTCAGAGAGTTTCACAGAGTGTCAGAGACAGTCGGAGAGTGTCAGAGAGATTGCAGAGAGTGTCAGAGAGTTTGGGAGAGCTTCAGAGTTTCAGAGAGTTTCAGAGAGTTTCAGAGAGCTTCAGAGAGTGTCAGAGAGTGACAGAGCGTTTCAAAGAATTGTCAGAGAGTTTCAGAGTGTGTCAGAGATTGTCTGAGAGTGTCAGAGAGTGTCAAAGAGTTTCAGAGAGTGTCAAGAGTTTCAGAGAGTGTCACAGACTGTCAGAGAGCGTCAGATAGATTGCAGAGAGTGTCAGAGAGTTTGGGAGAGCTTCAGAGTTTCAGAGAGTTTCAGAGAGCTTCAGAGAGTGTCAGAGAGTGACAGAGCGTTTCAAAGAATTGTCAGAGAGTTTCAGAGTGTGTCAGAGATTGTCTGAGAGTGTCAGAGAGTGTCAAAGAGTTTCAGAGCGTGTCAGAGAGTGTCAGAGAGTTTCAGAGTGTTTCAGAGAGTGTCAGAGAGTGTCAGAGAGGGTCTGAGAGTGTCAGAGAGTGTCAGAGTGTGTCAGAGAATGTCAGAGTGTTTCTGAGAGTATCTGTGAGTGTCAGAGTGTGTCAGAGAGTGTCAGAGACGGTCCGGGGGTTCTGAGAGATTCTGAGTGTGTCAGAGAGTGTCAGAGAGTTTCAGCGAGTTTCAGAGAGAGTCAGAGAGTGTCAGAGAGCATCAGAGAGTTTAACAGTGTGTCACAGAGTGTCAGAGAGTTTCAGAGAGTGTCCGATAGTGTCAGAGAGTGTCTGAGATTTTCTGAGAGTTTTTGAGTGTTACAGAGTGTCTTAGAGAGTTTCAGAGAGTGTCACAGAGTGTCAGAGAGTGTCAGAGAGTTTCAGAGAGTTTCTGAGAGATTCTGGGAGTATCAGAGAGTTTCAGAGAGTTGCAGAGAGTGTCAGAGACTGTCAGAAAGTTTCAGAGAGTGTCAGATAGTGTCAGAGAGTTTCAGCGAGTGTCACAGAGTGTCAGAGAGTTACAGAGAGCTTCAAAGAGTGTAAGAGAGTGTCAGAGAGTGTCAGAGAGTGTCTGAGAGTGTCAGAGAATGTCGGAGAGTTTCTGAGAGTATCTGTGAGTGTAAGAGAGTGTCAGAGGGTTCTGAGAGATTCGGAGTGTGTCAGGGAGTGTCACAGAGTGTCAGAGAGTGTCAGAGAGTGTCACAGAGTGTCACAGAGTGTCAGAGAGTTTCAAAGAGTTTCACAGAGTGTCGGAGAGTGTCGGAGAGTGTCTGAGAGTTTCAGAGAGCTTCAGACAGTGTCAGAGAGTGTCAGAGAGTTTCAGAGATTTTCAGAGAGTTTCAGAGAGTTTCAGAGAGCGTCAGAGGGTTCTGAGAGTTTCTGAGTGTGTCAGAGAGTGTCACAGAGTGTCAGAGACAGTCGGAGAGTGTCAGAGAATTTCAAAGAGTTTCACAGAGTGTCGGAGAGTGTCAGAGAGTGTCTGAGACTTTCAGAAAGCTTCAGAGAGTATCAGAGAGTTTCAGAGAGTTTCAGAGAGCTTCAGAGAGTGACAGAGTGTCAGATAGTGACAGAGAGTTTCTGTGAGTGTCAGAGAGTTTCAGAGAGTTTCAGAGAGGGTCAGAGATAGTCTGAGAGTGTCAGCGAGTGTCAAAGAGTTTCGGAGAGTGTCAGAGAGAGTCAGAGAGTGTCTGAGACTGTCAGAGAGTGTCAGAGATTGTCAGAGAATGTTGGAGAGTTTCTGAGAGTATCTGTGAGTGTAAGAGAGTGTCAGAGGGTTCTGAGAGTTTCTGAGTGTGTCAGAGAGAGTCACAGAGTGTCAGAGAGGGTCAGAGAGTGTCTGAGAGTTTCAGAGAGCTTCAGAGAGTGTCAGAGAGTGTCAGAGAGTTTCAGACTGTGTCTGAGAGTGTCAGAGAGGGTCAGAGAGTGTCACAGAGTTTCAGGGAGTGTCAGAGATTTTAAGAGAGCTTCTGCGAGTGTCAGAGAGTTTCTGAGAGTTTCCGAGTGTTTTGGAGAGTTTCTGAGAGTTTCTGAGAGTGTCAGAGAGTGTCAGAGAGTGTCAGAGATTGCCAGAGAGTTTCTGAGATTTTCTGAGACTTTCAGAGAGTGTCAAGAGTTTCAGAGAGTGTCACAGACTGTCAGAGAGCGTCAGAGAGATTGCAGAGAGTGTCAGAGAGTTTGGGAGTGCTTCAGAGTTTCAGAGAGTTTCAGAGAGTTTCAGAGAGCTTCAGAGAGTGTCAGAGAGTGACAGAGAGTTTCAAAGAATTGTCAGAGAGTTTCAGAGTGTGTCAGAGATTGTCTGAGATTGTCAGAGAGTGTCAAAGAGTTTCAGAGCGTGTCAGAGAGTGACAGAGAGTTTAAGAGTGTTTCAGAGAGTGTCAGAGAGTGTCAGAGAGGGTCTGAGATTGTCAGAGAGTGTCAGAGTGTGTCAGAGAATGTCAGAGTATTTCTGAGAGTATCTGTGAGTGTCAGAGTGTGTCAGAGAGTGTCAGAGACGGTCCGGGGGTTCTGAGAGATTCTGAGTGTGTCAGAGAGTGTCAGAGAGTTTCAGAGAGTTTCAGAGAGTGTCACAGAGTGTCAGAGAGCATCAGAGAGTTTCACAGTGTGTCACAGAGTGTCAGAGAGTGTCAGAGAGTTTCAGAGAGTGTCCGATAGTGTCAGAGAGTGTCTGAGAGATTCAGAGAGTGTCAGAGAGTGTCAGAGATTTTCTGAGAGCTTTTGAGTGTTACAGAGTGTCTCAGAGAGTTTCAGAGTCTGTCAGAGATTGTCTGAGAGTGTCAGAGAGTGTCAAAGAGTTTCAGAGAGTGTCAGAGAGTGTCAGAGAGTTTCAGAGTGTTTCAGAGAGTGTCAGAGAGTGTCAGAGAGGGTCTGAGAGTGTCAGAGAGTGTCAGAGAGTGTCAGAGTGTGTCGGAGAATGTCGGAGAGTTTCTGAGAGTATCTGTGAGTGTAAGAGTGTGTCAGAGAGTGTCAGAGACTGTCCGAGGGTTCTGAGATATTGTGAGTGTGTCAGAGAGTGTCAGAGAGTTTCAGAGAGTTTCAGAGAGTGTCAGAGAGTTTCAGAGAGTGTCAGAGAGTGTCTGAAAGTGTCAGACAGTGTCACAGACTTTCTGAGAGTGTCACAGAGTGTCAGAGAGTTTCAGAGAGCTTCAGAGAGTGTCGGAGAGTGCAAGAGAGTGTCACAGATTTTCAGAGAGTTTCAGAGAGTGTCAGAGAGGGTCAGAGAGTGTCACAGAGTGTCAGAGAGGATCAGAGAGTTTCACAGTGTGTCACAGAGTGTCAGAGAGTGTCAGAGAGTTTCAGAGAGTGTCAGAGAGTGTCAAAGAGTTTCAGAGAGCTTCAGAGAGTGTCGGAGAGTGTAAGAGAGTGTCAGAGATTTTCAGAGAGTTTCAGAGAGTGTCACAGAGTGTCAGAGAGCATCAGAGAGTTTCACAGTGTGTCACAGAGTGTCAGAGAGTGTCAGAGAGTTTCAGAGAGTGTCCGATAGTGTCAGAGAGTGTCTGAGAGATTCAGAGAGTGTCAGAGAGTGTCAGAGAATTTCTGAGAGCTTTTGAGTGTTACAGAGTGTCTCAGAGAGTTTCAGAGAGTGTCACAGAGTGTCAGAGAGTGTCAGAGAGTTTCAGAGAGTTTCTGGGAGTATCAGAGAGTTTCAGAGAGTTGCAGAGAGTGTCAGAGACTGTCAGAAAGTTTCAGAGAGTGTCAGATAGTGTCAGAGAGTTTCAGAGAGTGTCAGAGAGTGTCAGAGAGTTACAGAGAGCTTCCGAGAGTGTAAGAGAGTGTCAGAGAGTGTCAGAGAGTGTCTGAGAGTGTCTGAGAGTGTCAGAGAATGTCGGAGAGTTTCTGAGAGTATCTGTGAGTGTAAGAGAGTGTCAGAGGGTTCTGAGAGTTTCGGAGTGTGTCAGGGAGTGTCACAGAGTGTCAGAGAGTGTCAGAGAGTGTCACGGAGTGTCACGGAGTGTCAGAGAGTTTCAAAGAGTTTCACAGAGTGTTGGAGAGTGTCAGAGAGGGTCTGAGAGAGTCAGAGAGTGTCAGAGTGTGACAGAGAATGTCGGAGAGTTTCTGAGAGTATCTGTGAGTTTAAGAGTGTGTCAGAGAGTGTCAGAGAGCTTCAGGGAGTGTCAGAGAGAGTCTGAGAGTTTCAGAGAGTTTCTGAGAGTGTCACAGCGTGTCAGAGAGTTTCAGAGAGCTTCAGAGAGTGTCAGAGAGTGTCTGAGAGTTTCAGAGAGTTTCAGAGAGTGTCAAAGAGTTTCGGAGAGTGTCAGAGAGTGTCAGAGAGTTTCGGAGAGTGTCAGAGAGTGTCAAAGAGTTTCGAGAGTGTCAGAGCGTTTCAGAGATTGTCTGAGCGTGTCAGGGAGGGTCTGAGAGTGTCAGAGAGTGTCAGAGAGTGTCAGAGTGTGTCGGAGAATGTCGGAGATTTTCTGAGAGTATCTGTGAGTGTAAGAGTGTGTCAGAGAGTGTCAGAGACTGTCCGAGGGTTCTGAGATATTGTGAGTGTGTCAGAGAGTGTCAGAGAGTTTCAGAGAGTTTCAGAGAGTGTCGCAGAGTGTCACGGAGCGTCAGAGAGTTACACACTGTGTCACAGAGTGTCAGAGAGTGTCAGAGAGTTTCAGAGAGTGTCAGATAGTGTCAGAGAGTGTCAGAGAGTTTCAGAGAGTGTCAGAGAGTGTCTGAGAGTGTCAGACAGTGTCACAGACTTTCTGAGAGTGTCACAGAGTGTCATTGAGTTTCAGAGAGTTTCAGAGAGTGTCGCAGAGTGTCAGAGAGCGTCAGAGAGTTTCACACTGTGTCACAGAGTGTCAGAGAGTGTCAGAGAGTTTAAGAGAGTGTCAGATAGTGTCAGAGAGTGTCAGAGAGTTTCAGAGAGTGTCAGAGAGTGTCAGAGAGTGTCAGACAGTGTCACAGATTTTCTGAGAGTGTCACAGAGTGTCAGAGAATTTCAGAGAGCTTCAGAGAGTGTCGGACAGTGTAAGAGAGTGTCAGAGATTTTCAGAGAGTTTCGGAGAGTGTCAGAGAGGGTCAGAGAGTTTCAGAGAGTTTCTGAGAGTGTCACAGCGTGTCAGAGAGTTTCAGAGAGCTTCAGAGTGTTTCAGAGAGTTTCAGAGAGTGTCAAAGAGTTTCGGAGAGTGTCAGAGAATCTCAGAGAGTGTCAGAGAGATTCAGAGAGTGTCAGAGAGTTTCAGATAGTGTCAGAGCGTTTCAGAGAGTGTCTGAGTGTGTCAGAGAGTGTCAGAGACTGTCAGAGATTTCAGAGAGAGTCACAGACTGTCAGAGATTGTCAGACAGATTGCAGAGAGTGTCAGAGCGTGTCAGAGAGCTTCAGAGAGTGGCAGAGAGTTTCAGAGAGCTTCAGAGAGTGACAGAGTGTCAGACAGTGACAGACAGTTTCAGTGAGTGTCAGAGAGTTTCGGAGAGTGTCAGAGAAAGTCTGAGAGTGTCAGAGAATGTCAAAGAGTTTCAGAGAGTGTCAGAGAGTGTCAAAGAGTTTCAGATGGTGTCAGAGAGTGTCAGAGATTGTCAGAGAGTTTCAGAGTGTTTCAGAGAGCTTCAGAGGGTGTCAGAGAGGGTCTGAGAGTGTCAGAGAGTGTCAGAGTGTGTCGGAGAATGTCGGAGAGTTTCTGAGAGTATCTGTGAGTGTAAGAGTGTGTCAGAGAGTGTCAGAGACTTTCCGAGGGTTCTGAGATATTCTGAGTGTGTCAGAGAGTGTCAGAGAGTTTCAGAGAGCTTCAGAGAGAGTCGCAGAGTGTCAGAGAGCGTCAGAGAGTTTCACAGTGTGTCACAGAGTGTCAGAGAGTGTCAGAGAGTTTCAGAGAGTGTCAGAGAGTGTCTGAGAGTGTCAGACAGTGTCAGAGATTTTCTGAAAGTGTCACAGAGTGTCAGAGAGTTTCAGAGAGCTTCAGAGAGTGTCGGAGAGTGTCAGAGAGTGTCAGAGATTTTCAGAGAGTTTCAGAGTGTTTCAGAGAGTTTCAGAGAGTGTCAGAGAGGGTCTGAGAGTGTCAGAGAGTTTCAGAGAGCTTCAGAGAGTGTCGGAGAGTGTCAGAGAGTGTCAGAGATTTTCAGAGAGTTTCAGAGAGTGTCACAGAGGGTCAGAGAGTTTCAGAGAGTTTCTGTGAGTGTCACAGCGTGTCAGAGAGTTTCAGAGAGCTTCAGAGAGTTTCAGAGAGTTTCAGAGAGTGTCAGAGAGTTTCAGAGAGTGTCAGAGAATCTCAGAGAGCGTCAGAGAGATTCAGAGAGTGTCAGAGAGTGTCAGAGAGTTTCAGAGAGTGTCAGAGCGTTTCAGCGAGTGTCTGAGCGTGTCAGAGATTGCCAGAGGGTTTCTGAGCGTTTCTGAGTGTGTCAGACAGTGTCAGAGACTTTCAGAGATTTCAGAGAGAGTCACAAACTTTCAGAGAGTGTCAGAGAGATTGCAGAGAGTGTCAGAGAGTGTCAGAGAGTTTCAGAGAGTGTAAGAGCTAGTCTGAGAGTGTCATGGAATGTCAAAGAGTTTCAGAGAGTGTCAGAGACTGTCAGAGAGTGTCAGAGAGTGTCAAAGCGTTTCAGAGAGTGTCAGAGAGTGTCAGAGAGTTTCAGAGAGTGTCAGAGCGTTTCAGAGAGTGTCTGAGCGTGTCAGAGATTGCCAGATAGTTTCGGAGAGTTTCTGAGTGTGTCAGAGAGTGTCAGAGACGGTCAGAGATTTCAGAGAGAGTCACAGACTTTCAGAGAGTGTCAGAGAGATTGCAGAGAGTGTCAGAGAGTGTCAGAGAGCTTCAGAGAGTGGCAGAGAGTTTCAGAGAGTTTCAGAGAGCTTCAGAGAGTGACAAAGTGTCAGATAGTGACAGAGAGTTTCAGTGAGTGTCAGAGAGTTTCAGAGAGTTTCAGAGAGTGTAAGAGATAGTCTGAGAGTGTCTGAGAATGTCAAAGAGTTTCAGAGAGTTTCAGAGAGTGTCTGAGAGTGTCAGACAGTGTCACAGATTTTCTGAGAGCGTCACAGAGTGTCAGAGCGTTTCAGAGAGCTTCAGAGATTGTCGGAGAGTGTCAGAGAGTGTCAGAGTTTTTCAGAGAGTTTCAGAGATTGTCAGAGAGGGTCAGATTGTTTCAGAGAGTTTCTGAGAGTGTCACAGCGTGTCAGAGAGTTTCAGAGAGCTTCAGAGAGTTTCAGAGAGTGTCAAAGAGTTTCAGAGAGTGTCAAAGAATCTCAGAGAGTGTCAGAGAGATTCAGAGAGTGTCAGAGAGTGTCAGAGAGTTTCAGAGAGTGTCAGAGCGTTTCAGAGAGTGTCTGAGCGTGTCAGAGATTGCCAGAGGGTTTCTGAGCGTTTCTGAGTGTGTCAGAGAGTGTCAGAGACTTTCAGAGATTTCAGAGAGAGTCACAAACATTCAGAGAGTGTCAGAGAGATTGCAGAGAGTGTCAGAGAGTGTCAGGGAGCTTCAGAGAGTGTTAGAGCGTTTCAGAGAGTTTCTGAGCGTATCAGAGATTGCCAGAGAGTTTCGGAGAGTTTCTGAGTGTGTCAGAGAGTGTCAGAGACGGTCAGAGATTTCAGAGAGAGTCACAGACTTTCAGAGAGTGTCAGAGAGATTGAAGAGAGTGTCAGAGAGTGTCAGAGAGTTTCAGAGAGCTTCAGAAAGTGGCAGAGTGTCAGATAGTGACAGAGAGTTTCAGTGAGTGTCAGAGAGTTTCAGAGAGTGTAAGAGATAGTCTGAGAGTGTCAGAGAGTGTCAGAGAGTTTCAGAGAGTGTCAGAGCGTTTCAGAGAGTGTCTGAGCGTGTCAGAGATTGCCAGATAGTGGCAGAGAGTTTCTGAAAGTTTCAGAGATCTTCAGAGAGTGACAGAGTGTCAGATAGTGACAGAGGGTTTCAGTGAGTGTCAGAGAGTTTCAGAGAGTTTCAGAGAGTTTCAGAGAGTGTAAGAGATAGTCTGAGAGTGTCTGAGAATGTCAAAGAGTTTCAGAGAGTGTCAGAGAGTGTCAAAGAGTTTCAGAGAGTGTCAGAGAGTGTCAGAGAGTTTCAGAGAGTGTCTGAGAGTGTCAGACAGTGTCACAGATTTTCTGAGAGTGTCACAGAGTGTCAGAGAGTTTCAGAGAGCTTCAGAGAGTGTCGGAGAGTGTCAGAGAGTGTCAGAGATTTTCAGAGAGTTTCAGAGTGTTTCAGAGAGTTTCAGAGAGTGTCAGAGAGGGTATGAGAGTGTCAGAGAGTTTCAGAGAGCTTCAGAGAGTGTCGGAGAGTGTCAGAGAGTGTCAGAGATTTTCAGCGAGTTTCAGAGAGTGTCAGAGAGGGTCAGAGAGTTTCAGAGAGTGTAAGAGAGTGTAAGAGATAGTCTGAGAGTGTCTGAGAATGTCAAAGAGTTTCAGAGAGTGTCACAGAGTGTCAAAGAGTTTCAGAGAGTGTCAGAGATTGTCAGAGAGTTTCAGAGTGTTTCAGAGAGTTTCAGAGAGTGTCGGAAAGGGTCTGAGAGTGTCAGAGAGTGTCAGAGAGTGTCAGAGAATGTCGCAGAGTTTCTGAGAGTATCTGTGAGTGTAAGAGTGTGTCAGAGAGTTTCAGAGACTGTCCGAGGCTAATGAGAGATTCTGAG
The DNA here is from genome assembly GCF_036365525.1 of Heterodontus francisci. Lineage (NCBI taxonomy): Eukaryota > Metazoa > Chordata > Chondrichthyes > Heterodontiformes > Heterodontidae > Heterodontus > Heterodontus francisci. The sequence continues at coordinate 33,626,519 of NC_090421.1, forward strand.
TGTGTCAGAGAGTGTCAGAGAGTTTCAGAGAGTGTCAGAGAGTGTCTGAGATTGTCTGAGATTGTCATAGAGTGTCAGAGAGTGTCAGAGAGTATCAGAGAGTGTCACAGCGTGTCAGAGAGTTTCAGAGAGCTTCAGAGAGTTTCAGAGAGTGTCAAAGAGGTTCAGAGAGTGTCAAAGAATCTCAGAGAGTGTCAGAGAGATTCAGAGAGTGTCAGAGAGTGTCAGAGAGTTTCCGAGAGTGTCAGAGCGTTTCAGAGAGTGTCTGAGCGTGTCAGAGATTGCCAGAGGGTTTCTGAGCGTTTCTGAGTGTGTCAGAGAGTGTCAGAGACTTTCAGAGATTTCAGAGAGAGTCACAAACATTCAGAGAGTGTCAGAGAGATTGCAGAGAGTGTCAGAGAGCTTCAGAGAGTGGCAGAGATTTTCAGAGAGTTTCAGAGAGCTTCAGAGAGTGACAGAGTTTCCGATAGTGACAGAGAGTTTCAGTGAGTGTCAGAGAGTGTCAGGGAGCATCAGAGAGTGTTAGAGCGTTTCAGAGAGTTTCTGAGCGTATCAGAGATTGCCAGAGAGTTTCGGAGAGTTTCTGAGTGTGTCAGAGAGTGTCAGAGACGGTCAGAGATTTCAGAGAGAGTCACAGACTTTCAGAGAGTGTCAGAGAGATTGAAGAGAGTGTCAGAGAGTGTCAGAGAGTTTCAGAGAGCTTCAGAAAGTGGCAGAGTGTCAGATAGTGACAGAGAGTTTCAGTGAGTGTCAGAGAGTTTCAGAGAGTGTAAGAGATAGTCTGAGAGCGTCAGAGAGTGTCAGAGAGTTTCAGAGAGTGTCAGAGCGTTTCAGAGAGTGTCTGAGCGTGTCAGAGATTGCCAGAGAGTGGCAGAGAGTTTCTGAGAGTTTCAGAGAGCTTCAGAGAGTGACAGAGTGTCAGATAGTGACAGAGGGTTTCAGTGAGCGTCAGAGAGTTTCAGAGAGTTTCAGAGAGTGTAAGAGATAGTCTGAGAGTGTCTGAGAATGTCAAAGAGTTTCAGAGAGTGTCAGAGAGTGTCAAAGAGTTTCAGAGAGTGTCAGAGAGTTTCAGAGAGTGTCTGAGAGTGTCAGACAGTGTCACAGATTTTCTGAGAGTGTCACAGAGTGTCAGAGAGTTTCAGAGAGCTTCAGAGAGTGTCGGAGAGTGTCAGAGAGTGTCAGAGATTTTCAGAGAGTTTCAGAGTGTTTCAGAGAGTTTCAGAGAGTGTCAGAGAGGGTATGAGAGTGTCAGAGAGTTTCAGAGAGCTTCAGAGAGTGTCGGAGAGTGTCAGAGAGTGTCAGAGATTTTCAGCGAGTTTCAGAGAGTGTCAGAGAGGGTCAGAGAGTTTCAGAGAGCTTCAGAGAGCTTCAGAGAGTGGCAGAGATTTTCAGAGAGTTTCAGAGAGCTTCAGAGATTGACAGAGTGTCAGATAGTGACAGAGAGTTTCAGTGAGTTTCAGAGAGTGTCAGAGAGTTTCAGAGAGTGTAAGAGAGTGTAAGAGATAGTCTGAGAGTGTCTGAGAATGTCAAAGAGTTTCAGAGAGTGTCACAGAGTGTCAAAGAGTTTCAGAGAGTGTCAGAGATTGTCAGAGAGTTTCAGAGTGTTTCAGAGAGTTTCAGAGAGTGTCGGAGAGGGTCTGAGAGTGTCAGAGAGTGTCAGAGAATGTCGCAGAGTTTCTGAGAGTATCTGTGAGTGTAAGAGTGTGTCAGAGAGTTTCAGAGACTGTCCGAGGGTTATGAGAGATTCTGAGTGTGTCAGAGAGTGTCAGAGAGTTTCAGAGAGTTTCAGAGAGTGTCAGAGAGTGTCTGAGATTGTCATAGAGTGTCAGAGAGTGTCAGAGAGTATCAGAGAGTTTCAGAGAGTGTCAGAGAGTATCTGAGAGTTTCAGAGAGTGTCAGAGAGTGTCAGAGAGTTTCAGAGAGTGTCAGAGAATTTCAGAGAGTGTCTGAGCGTGTCAGAGATTGCCAGAGAGTTTCTGAGAGTTTCTGAGTGTGTCAGAGAGTATCAGAGACTGTCGGAGATTTCAGAGAGGGTCACAGACTATCAGAGAGTGTCAGACAGATTGCAGAGAGTGTCAGAGAGTGTCAGAGAGCTTCAGAGAGTGACAGAGAGTTTCATTGAGTGTCAGAGAGTTTCAGAGAGTGTCAGAGATAGCCTGAGAGTGTCAGAGAATGTCAAAGAGTTTCAGAGAGTGTCAGAGAGTGTCAGAGAGTTTCAGAGAATGTCAGAGAGTGTCAGAGATTTTCTGAGAGTGTCACAGAGTGTCAGAGAGAATCAGAGAGCTTCAGAGAGTGTCGGAGAGTGTCAGAGAGTGTCAGAGAGTGTCAGAGGGTGTCAGAGAGTGTCAGAGATTTTCTGAGAGTGTCACAGAGTGTCAGAGAGATTCAGAGAGCTTCAGAAAGTGTCGGAGAGTGTCAGAGAGTGTCAGAGATTTTCAGAGAGTTTCAGAGAGTGTCAGAGAGTGTCAGAGATGGTCAGAGAGTTTCAGACAGTTTCTGAAAGTGTCACGGCGTGTCAGAGAGTTTCAGAGAGCTTCAGAGAGTGTCAGAGAGAGTCTGAGAGTTTCAGAGAGTTTCAGAGAGTATCAAAGTGTTTCAGAGAGTGTCAGAGAGTGTCGGAGAGTGTCAGAGTGTTTCAGAGAGTGTCAGAGCGTTTCAGAGATTGTCTGAGCGTGTCAGAGATCGCCAGAGAGTTTCTGAGAGTTTCTGAGTGTGTCAGAGAGTGTCAGAGACTGTCAGAGATTTCAGAGAGAGTCACAGACTGTCAGAGAGTCTCAGAGAGATTGCAGAGAGTGTCAGAGAGCTTCAGAGAGTGACAGAGTGTCAGATAGTGACAGAGAGTTTCAGTGAGTGGCAGAGAGTTTCAGAGAGTTTCAGAGAGTGTAAGAGATAGCCTGAGAGTGTCAGAGAGTGTCAAAGAGTTTCACAGAGTGTCAGAGAGTGTCAGAGAGTGTCTGAGATATTCATAGAGTGTCAGAGAGTGTCAGAGAATGTCGGAGAGTTTCTGAGAGTATCCGTGAGTGTCAGAGAGTTTCACAGTGTGGCACGGATTATCAGAGAGTTTCAGAGGGTGTAAGAGAGTGTCAGAGAGTGTCTGAGAGTGTCAGAGAGTGTCAGAGATTTTCTGAGAGTGTCACAGAGTGTCAGAGAGTTTCAGAGAGCTTCAGAGACTGTCGGAGAGTGTCAGAGAGTGTCAGTGATTTTCAGAGAGTTTCAGAGAGTGTTAGAGAGTGTCAGAGAGGGTCAGAGACTTTCAGAGAGTTTCTGAGAGTGTCACAGCGTGTCAGAGAGTTTCAGAGAGCTTCAGAGAGTGTCAGAGAGTGTCTGAGAGTTTCACAGCGTTTCAGAGAGTGTCAAAGAGTTTCAGAGAGTGTCAGAGAGTGTCTGAGACTTTCAGAAAGCTTCAGAGAGTATCAGAGAGTTTCAGAGAGTTTCAGAGAGCTTCAGAGAGTGACAGAGTGTCAGATAGTGACAGAGAGTTTCTGTGAGTGTCAGAGAGTTTCAGAGATTTTCAGAGAGGGTCAGAGATAGTCTGAGAGTGTCAGCGAGTGTCAAAGAGTTTCGGAGAGTGTCAGAGAGAGTCAGAGAGTGTCTGAGACTGTCAGAGAGTGTCAGAGATTGTCAGAGAATGTTGGAGAGTTTCTGAGAGTATCTGTGAGTGTAAGAGAGTGTCAGAGGGTTCTGAGAGTTTCTGAGTGTGTCAGAGAGAGTCACAGAGTGTCAGAGAGGGTCAGAGAGTGTCTGAGAGTTTCAGAGAGCTTCAGAGAGTGTCAGAGAGTGTCAGAGAGTTTCAGACTGTGTCTGAGAGTGTCAGAGAGGGTCAGAGAGTGTCACAGAGTTTCAGGGAGTGTCAGAGATTTTAAGAGAGCTTCTGCGAGTGTCAGAGAGTTTCTGAGAGTTTCCGAGTGTTTTGGAGAGTTTCTGAGAGTTTCTGAGAGTGTCAGAGAGTGTCAGAGAGTGTCAGAGATTGCCAGAGAGTTTCTGAGATTTTCTGAGACTTTCAGAGAGTGTCAAGAGTTTCAGAGAGTGTCACAGACTGTCAGAGAGCGTCAGAGAGATTGCAGAGAGTGTCAGAGAGTTTGGGAGTGCTTCAGAGTTTCAGAGAGTTTCAGAGAGTTTCAGAGAGCTTCAGAGAGTGTCAGAGAGTGACAGAGAGTTTCAAAGAATTGTCAGAGAGTTTCAGAGTGTGTCAGAGATTGTCTGAGAGTGTCAGAGAGTGTCAAAGAGTTTCAGAGCGTGTCAGAGAGTGACAGAGAGTTTAAGAGTGTTTCAGAGAGTGTCAGAGAGTGTCAGAGAGGGTCTGAGATTGTCAGAGAGTGTCAGAGTGTGTCAGAGAATGTCAGAGTATTTCTGAGAGTATCTGTGAGTGTCAGAGTGTGTCAGAGAGTGTCAGAGACGGTCCGGGGGTTCTGAGAGATTCTGAGTGTGTCAGAGAGTGTCAGAGAGTTTCAGAGAGTTTCAGAGAGTGTCACAGAGTGTCAGAGAGCATCAGAGAGTTTCACAGTGTGTCACAGAGTGTCAGAGAGTGTCAGAGAGTTTCAGAGAGTGTCCGATAGTGTCAGAGAGTGTCTGAGAGATTCAGAGAGTGTCAGAGAGTGTCAGAGATTTTCTGAGAGCTTTTGAGTGTTACAGAGTGTCTCAGAGAGTTTCAGAGTCTGTCAGAGATTGTCTGAGAGTGTCAGAGTGTGTCAAAGAGTTTCAGAGAGTGTCAGAGAGTGTCAGAGAGTTTCAGAGTGTTTCAGAGAGTGTCAGAGAGTGTCAGAGAGGGTCTGAGAGAGTCAGAGAGTGTCAGAGTGTGACAGAGAATGTCGGAGAGTTTCTGAGAGTATCTGTGAGTTTAAGAGTGTGTCAGAGAGTGTCAGAGAGCTTCAGGGAGTGTCAGAGAGATTCTGAGAGTTTCAGAGAGTTTCTGAGAGTGTCACAGCGTGTCAGAGAGTTTCAGAGAGCTTCAGAGAGTGTCAGAGAGTGTCTGAGAGTTTCAGAGAGTTTCAGAGAGTGTCAAAGAGTTTCGGAGAGTGTCAGAGAGTGTCAGAGAGTTTCGGAGAGTGTCAGAGAGTGTCAAAGAGTTTCGAGAGTGTCAGAGCGTTTCAGAGATTGTCTGAGCGTGCCAGAGATTGCCAGAGTGTTACTGAGAGTTTCTGAGTGTGTCAGAGAATGTCAGAGATGGTCAGAGATTTCAGAGAGTGTCACAGACTTCCAGAGAGTGTCAGAGAGATTGCAGAGAGTGTCAGAGAGTGTCAGAGACCTTCAGAGAGTGGCAGAGAGTTTCAGAGAGTTTCAGAGAGCTTCAGAGAGTGACAGAGTGTCAGATAGTGACAGAGAGTTTCAGTGAGTGTCAGAGAGTTTCAGAGAGTTTCAGAGAGTTTCAGAGAGTGTAAGAGATAGTCTGAGAGTGTCAGAGAATGTCAAAAAGTTTCAGAGAGTGTCAGAGAGTGTCAAAGAGTTTCAGAGGGTGTCAGAGAGTGTCAGAGATTGTCAGAGAGTTTCAGAGTGTTTCAGAGAGTTTCAGAGAGTGTCAGAGAGGGTCTGAGAGTGTCAGAGAGTGTCAGAGAGTGTCAGAGTGTGTCGGAGAATGTCGGAGAGTTTCTGAGAGTATCTGTGAGTGTAAGAGTGTGTCAGAGAGTGTCAGAGACTGTCCGAGGGTTCTGAGATATTGTGAGTGTGTCAGAGAGTGTCAGAGAGTTTCAGAGAGTTTCAGAGAGTGTCAGAGAGTTTCAGAGAGTGTCAGAGAGTGTCTGAAAGTGTCAGACAGTGTCACAGACTTTCTGAGAGTGTCACAGAGTGTCAGAGAGTTTCAGAGAGCTTCAGAGAGTGTCGGAGAGTGCAAGAGAGTGTCAGAGATTTTCAGAGAGTTTCAGAGAGTGTCAGAGAGGGTCAGAGAGTGTCACAGAGTGTCAGAGAGGATCAGAGAGTTTCACAGTGTGTCACAGAGTGTCAGAGAGTGTCAGAGAGTTTCAGAGAGTGTCAGAGAGTGTCAAAGAGTTTCAGAGAGCTTCAGAGAGTGTCGGAGAGTGTAAGAGAGTGTCAGAGATTTTCAGAGAGTTTCAGAGAGTGTCACAGAGTGTCAGAGAGCATCAGAGAGTTTCACAGTGTGTCACAGAGTGTCAGAGAGTGTCAGAGAGTTTCAGAGAGTGTCCGATAGTGTCAGAGAGTGTCTGAGAGATTCAGAGAGTGTCAGAGAGTGTCAGAGAATTTCTGAGAGCTTTTGAGTGTTACAGAGTGTCTCAGAGAGTTTCAGAGAGTGTCACAGAGTGTCAGAGAGTGTCAGAGAGTTTCAGAGAGTTTCTGGGAGTATCAGAGAGTTTCAGAGAGTTGCAGAGAGTGTCAGAGACTGTCAGAAAGTTTCAGAGAGTGTCAGATAGTGTCAGAGAGTTTCAGAGAGTGTCAGAGAGTGTCAGAGAGTTACAGAGAGCTTCCGAGAGTGTAAGAGAGTGTCAGAGAGTGTCAGAGAGTGTCTGAGAGTGTCTGAGAGTGTCAGAGAATGTCGGAGAGTTTCTGAGAGTATCTGTGAGTGTAAGAGAGTGTCAGAGGGTTCTGAGAGTTTCGGAGTGTGTCAGGGAGTGTCACAGAGTGTCAGAGAGTGTCAGAGAGTGTCACGGAGTGTCACGGAGTGTCAGAGAGTTTCAAAGAGTTTCACAGAGTGTTGGAGAGTGTCAGAGAGGGTCTGAGAGAGTCAGAGAGTGTCAGAGTGTGACAGAGAATGTCGGAGAGTTTCTGAGAGTATCTGTGAGTTTAAGAGTGTGTCAGAGAGTGTCAGAGAGCTTCAGGGAGTGTCAGAGAGAGTCTGAGAGTTTCAGAGAGTTTCTGAGAGTGTCACAGCGTGTCAGAGAGTTTCAGAGAGCTTCAGAGAGTGTCAGAGAGTGTCTGAGAGTTTCAGAGAGTTTCAGAGAGTGTCAAAGAGTTTCGGAGAGTGTCAGAGAGTGTCAGAGAGTTTCGGAGAGTGTCAGAGAGTGTCAAAGAGTTTCGAGAGTGTCAGAGCGTTTCAGAGATTGTCTGAGCGTGTCAGGGAGGGTCTGAGAGTGTCAGAGAGTGTCAGAGAGTGTCAGAGTGTGTCGGAGAATGTCGGAGATTTTCTGAGAGTATCTGTGAGTGTAAGAGTGTGTCAGAGAGTGTCAGAGACTGTCCGAGGGTTCTGAGATATTGTGAGTGTGTCAGAGAGTGTCAGAGAGTTTCAGAGAGTTTCAGAGAGTGTCGCAGAGTGTCACGGAGCGTCAGAGAGTTACACACTGTGTCACAGAGTGTCAGAGAGTGTCAGAGAGTTTCAGAGAGTGTCAGATAGTGTCAGAGAGTGTCAGAGAGTTTCAGAGAGTGTCAGAGAGTGTCTGAGAGTGTCAGACAGTGTCACAGACTTTCTGAGAGTGTCACAGAGTGTCATTGAGTTTCAGAGAGTTTCAGAGAGTGTCGCAGAGTGTCAGAGAGTTTCACACTGTGTCACAGAGTGTCAGAGAGTGTCAGAGAGTTTAAGAGAGTGTCAGATAGTGTCAGAGAGTGTCAGAGAGTTTCAGAGAGTGTCAGAGAGTGTCAGACAGTGTCACAGACTTTCTGAGAGTGTCACAGAGTGTCATTGAGTTTCAGAGAGTTTCAGAGAGTGTCGCAGAGTGTCAGAGAGTTTCACACTGTGTCACAGAGTGTCAGAGAGTGTCAGAGAGTTTAAGAGAGTGTCAGATAGTGTCAGAGAGTGTCAGAGAGTTTCAGAGAGTGTCAGAGAGTGTCAGACAGTGTCACAGATTTTCTGAGAGTGTCACAGAGTGTCAGAGAATTTCAGAGAGCTTCAGAGAGTGTCGGACAGTGTAAGAGAGTGTCAGAGATTTTCAGAGAGTTTCGGAGAGTGTCAGAGAGGGTCAGAGAGTTTCAGAGAGTTTCTGAGAGTGTCACAGCGTGTCAGAGAGTTTCAGAGAGCTTCAGAGTGTTTCAGAGAGTTTCAGAGAGTGTCAAAGAGTTTCGGAGAGTGTCAGAGAATCTCAGAGAGTGTCAGAGAGATTCAGAGAGTGTCAGAGAGTTTCAGATAGTGTCAGAGCGTTTCAGAGAGTGTCTGAGTGTGTCAGAGAGTGTCAGAGACTGTCAGAGATTTCAGAGAGAGTCACAGACTGTCAGAGATTGTCAGACAGATTGCAGAGAGTGTCAGAGCGTGTCAGAGAGCTTCAGAGAGTGGCAGAGAGTTTCAGAGAGCTTCAGAGAGTGACAGAGTGTCAGACAGTGACAGACAGTTTCAGTGAGTGTCAGAGAGTTTCAGAGAGTGTCAGAGAAAGTCTGAGAGTGTCAGAGAATGTCAAAGAGTTTCAGAGAGTGTCAGAGAGTGTCAAAGAGTTTCAGATGGTGTCAGAGAGTGTCAGAGATTGTCAGAGAGTTTCAGAGTGTTTCAGAGAGCTTCAGAGGGTGTCAGAGAGGGTCTGAGAGTGTCAGAGAGTGTCAGAGTGTGTCGGAGAATGTCGGAGAGTTTCTGAGAGTATATGTGAGTGTAAGAGTGTGTCAGAGAGTGTCAGAGACTTTCCGAGGGTTCTGAGATATTCTGAGTGTGTCAGAGAGTGTCAGAGAGTTTCAGAGAGCTTCAGAGAGAGTCGCAGAGTGTCAGAGAGCGTCAGAGAGTTTCACAGTGTGTCACAGAGTGTCAGAGAGTGTCAGAGAGTTTCAGAGAGTGTCAGAGAGTGTCTGAGAGTGTCAGACAGTGTCAGAGATTTTCTGAAAGTGTCACAGAGTGTCAGAGAGTTTCAGAGAGCTTCAGAGAGTGTCGGAGAGTGTCAGAGAGTGTCAGAGATTTTCAGAGAGTTTCAGAGTGTTTCAGAGAGTTTCAGAGAGTGTCAGAGAGGGTCTGAGAGTGTCAGAGAGTTTCAGAGAGCTTCAGAGAGTGTCGGAGAGTGTCAGAGAGTGTCAGAGATTTTCAGAGAGTTTCAGAGAGTGTCACAGAGGGTCAGAGAGTTTCAGAGAGTTTCTGTGAGTGTCACAGCGTGTCAGAGAGTTTCAGAGAGCTTCAGAGAGTTTCAGAGAGTTTCAGAGAGTGTCAGAGAGTTTCAGAGAGTGTCAGAGAATCTCAGAGAGCGTCAGAGAGATTCAGAGAGTGTCAGAGAGTGTCAGAGAGTTTCAGAGAGTGTCAGAGCGTTTCAGCGAGTGTCTGAGCGTGTCAGAGATTGCCAGAGGGTTTCTGAGCGTTTCTGAGTGTGTCAGACAGTGTCAGACACTTTCAGAGATTTCAGAGAGAGTCACAAACTTTCAGAGAGTGTCAGAGAGATTGCAGAGAGTGTCAGAGAGTGTCAGAGAGTTTCAGAGAGTGTAAGAGCTAGTCTGAGAGTGTCATGGAATGTCAAAGAGTTTCAGAGAGTGTCAGAGACTGTCAGAGAGTGTCAGAGAGTGTCAAAGCGTTTCAGAGAGTGTCAGAGAGTGTCAGAGAGTTTCAGAGAGTGTCAGAGCGTTTCAGAGAGTGTCTGAGCGTGTCAGAGATTGCCAGATAGTTTCGGAGAGTTTCTGAGTGTGTCAGAGAGTGTCAGAGACGGTCAGAGATTTCAGAGAGAGTCACAGACTTTCAGAGAGTGTCAGAGAGATTGCAGAGAGTGTCAGAGAGTGTCAGAGAGCTTCAGAGAGTGGCAGAGAGTTTCAGAGAGTTTCAGAGAGCTTCAGAGAGTGACAAAGTGTCAGATAGTGACAGAGAGTTTCAGTGAGTGTCAGAGAGTTTCAGAGAGTTTCAGAGAGTGTAAGAGATAGTCTGAGAGTGTCTGAGAATGTCAAAGAGTTTCAGAGAGTTTCAGAGAGTGTCTGAGAGTGTCAGACAGTGTCACAGATTTTCTGAGAGCGTCACAGAGTGTCAGAGCGTTTCAGAGAGCTTCAGAGATTGTCGGAGAGTGTCAGAGAGTGTCAGAGTTTTTCAGAGAGTTTCAGAGATTGTCAGAGAGGGTCAGATTGTTTCAGAGAGTTTCTGAGAGTGTCACAGCGTGTCAGAGAGTTTCAGAGAGCTTCAGAGAGTTTCAGAGAGTGTCAAAGAGTTTCAGAGAGTGTCAAAGAATCTCAGAGAGTGTCAGAGAGATTCAGAGAGTGTCAGAGAGTGTCAGAGAGTTTCAGAGAGTGTCAGAGCGTTTCAGAGAGTGTCTGAGCGTGTCAGAGATTGCCAGAGGGTTTCTGAGCGTTTCTGAGTGTGTCAGAGAGTGTCAGAGACTTTCAGAGATTTCAGAGAGAGTCACAAACATTCAGAGAGTGTCAGAGAGATTGCAGAGAGTGTCAGAGAGTGTCAGGGAGCTTCAGAGAGTGTTAGAGCGTTTCAGAGAGTTTCTGAGCGTATCAGAGATTGCCAGAGAGTTTCGGAGAGTTTCTGAGTGTGTCAGAGAGTGTCAGAGACGGTCAGAGATTTCAGAGAGAGTCACAGACTTTCAGAGAGTGTCAGAGAGATTGAAGAGAGTGTCAGAGAGTGTCAGAGAGTTTCAGAGAGCTTCAGAAAGTGGCAGAGTGTCAGATAGTGACAGAGAGTTTCAGTGAGTGTCAGAGAGTTTCAGAGAGTGTAAGAGATAGTCTGAGAGTGTCAGAGAGTGTCAGAGAGTTTCAGAGAGTGTCAGAGCGTTTCAGAGAGTGTCTGAGCGTGTCAGAGATTGCCAGATAGTGGCAGAGAGTTTCTGAAAGTTTCAGAGATCTTCAGAGAGTGACAGAGTGTCAGATAGTGACAGAGGGTTTCAGTGAGTGTCAGAGAGTTTCAGAGAGTTTCAGAGAGTTTCAGAGAGTGTAAGAGATAGTCTGAGAGTGTCTGAGAATGTCAAAGAGTTTCAGAGAGTGTCAGAGAGTGTCAAAGAGTTTCAGAGAGTGTCAGAGAGTGTCAGAGAGTTTCAGAGAGTGTCTGAGAGTGTCAGACAGTGTCACAGATTTTCTGAGAGTGTCACAGAGTGTCAGAGAGTTTCAGAGAGCTTCAGAGAGTGTCGGAGAGTGTCAGAGAGTGTCAGAGATTTTCAGAGAGTTTCAGAGTGTTTCAGAGAGTTTCAGAGAGTGTCAGAGAGGGTATGAGAGTGTCAGAGAGTTTCAGAGAGCTTCAGAGAGTGTCGGAGAGTGTCAGAGAGTGTCAGAGATTTTCAGCGAGTTTCAGAGAGTGTCAGAGAGGGTCAGAGAGTTTCAGAGAGTGTAAGAGAGTGTAAGAGATAGTCTGAGAGTGTCTGAGAATGTCAAAGAGTTTCAGAGAGTGTCACAGAGTGTCAAAGAGTTTCAGAGAGTGTCAGAGATTGTCAGAGAGTTTCAGAGTGTTTCAGAGAGTTTCAGAGAGTGTCGGAAAGGGTCTGAGAGTGTCAGAGAGTGTCAGAGAGTGTCAGAGAATGTCGCAGAGTTTCTGAGAGTATCTGTGAGTGTAAGAGTGTGTCAGAGAGTTTCAGAGACTGTCCGAGGCTAATGAGAGATTCTGAGTGTGTCAGAGAGTGTCAGAGAGTTTCAGAGAGTGTCAGAGAGTGTCTGAGATTGTCTGAGATTGTCATAGAGTGTCAGAGAGTGTCAGAGAGTATCAGAGAGTGTCACAGCGTGTCAGAGAGTTTCAGAGAGCTTCAGAGAGTTTCAGAGAGTGTCAAAGAGGTTCAGAGAGTGTCAAAGAATCTCAGAGAGTGTCAGAGAGATTCAGAGAGTGTCAGAGAGTGTCAGAGAGTTTCCGAGAGTGTCAGAGCGTTTCAGAGAGTGTCTGAGCGTGTCAGAGATTGCCAGAGGGTTTCTGAGCGTTTCTGAGTGTGTCAGAGAGTGTCAGAGACTTTCAGAGATTTCAGAGAGAGTCACAAACATTCAGAGAGTGTCAGAGAGATTGCAGAGAGTGTCAGAGAGCTTCAGAGAGTGGCAGAGATTTTCAGAGAGTTTCAGAGAGCTTCAGAGAGTGACAGAGTTTCCGATAGTGACAGAGAGTTTCAGTGAGTGTCAGAGAGTGTCAGGGAGCATCAGAGAGTGTTAGAGCGTTTCAGAGAGTTTCTGAGCGTATCAGAGATTGCCAGAGAGTTTCGGAGAGTTTCTGAGTGTGTCAGAGAGTGTCAGAGACGGTCAGAGATTTCAGAGAGAGTCACAGACTTTCAGAGAGTGTCAGAGAGATTGAAGAGAGTGTCAGAGAGTGTCAGAGAGTTTCAGAGAGCTTCAGAAAGTGGCAGAGTGTCAGATAGTGACAGAGAGTTTCAGTGAGTGTCAGAGAGTTTCAGAGAGTGTAAGAGATAGTCTGAGAGCGTCAGAGAGTGTCAGAGAGTTTCAGAGAGTGTCAGAGCGTTTCAGAGAGTGTCTGAGCGTGTCAGAGATTGCCAGAGAGTGGCAGAGAGTTTCTGAGAGTTTCAGAGAGCTTCAGAGAGTGACAGAGTGTCAGATAGTGACAGAGGGTTTCAGTGAGTGTCAGAGAGTTTCAGAGAGTTTCAGAGAGTGTAAGAGATAGTCTGAGAGTGTCTGAGAATGTCAAAGAGTTTCAGAGAGTGTCAGAGAGTGTCAAAGAGTTTCAGAGAGTGTCAGAGAGTTTCAGAGAGTGTCTGAGAGTGTCAGACAGTGTCACAGATTTTCTGAGAGTGTCACAGAGTGTCAGAGAGTTTCAGAGAGCTTCAGAGAGTGTCGGAGAGTGTCAGAGAGTGTCAGAGATTTTCAGAGAGTTTCAGAGTGTTTCAGAGAGTTTCAGAGAGTGTCAGAGAGGGTATGAGAGTGTCAGAGAGTTTCAGAGAGCTTCAGAGAGTGTCGGAGAGTGTCAGAGAGTGTCAGAGATTTTCAGCGAGTTTCAGAGAGTGTCAGAGAGGGTCAGAGAGTTTCAGAGAGCTTCAGAGAGCTTCAGAGAGTGGCAGAGATTTTCAGAGAGTTTCAGAGAGCTTCAGAGATTGACAGAGTGTCAGATAGTGACAGAGAGTTTCAGTGAGTTTCAGAGAGTGTCAGAGAGTTTCAGAGAGTGTAAGAGAGTGTAAGAGATAGTCTGAGAGTGTCTGAGAATGTCAAAGAGTTTCAGAGAGTGTCACAGAGTGTCAAAGAGTTTCAGAGAGTGTCAGAGATTGTCAGAGAGTTTCAGAGTGTTTCAGAGAGTTTCAGAGAGTGTCGGAGAGGGTCTGAGAGTGTCAGAGAGTGTCAGAGAATGTCGCAGAGTTTCTGAGAGTATCTGTGAGTGTAAGAGTGTGTCAGAGAGTTTCAGAGACTGTCCGAGGGTTATGAGAGATTCTGAGTGTGTCAGAGAGTGTCAGAGAGTTTCAGAGAGTTTCAGAGAGTGTCAGAGAGTGTCTGAGATTGTCATAGAGTGTCAGAGAGTGTCAGAGAGTATCAGAGAGTTTCAGAGAGTGTCAGAGAGTATCTGAGAGTTTCAGAGAGTGTCAGAGAGTGTCAGAGAGTTTCAGAGAGTGTCAGAGAATTTCAGAGAGTGTCTGAGCGTGTCAGAGATTGCCAGAGAGTTTCTGAGAGTTTCTGAGTGTGTCAGAGAGTATCAGAGACTGTCGGAGATTTCAGAGAGGGTCACAGACTATCAGAGAGTGTCAGACAGATTGCAGAGAGTGTCAGAGAGTGTCAGAGAGCTTCAGAGAGTGACAGAGAGTTTCATTGAGTGTCAGAGAGTTTCAGAGAGTGTCAGAGATAGCCTGAGAGTGTCAGAGAATGTCAAAGAGTTTCAGAGAGTGTCAGAGAGTGTCAGAGAGTTTCAGAGAATGTCAGAGAGTGTCAGAGATTTTCTGAGAGTGTCACAGAGTGTCAGAGAGAATCAGAGAGCTTCAGAGAGTGTCGGAGAGTGTCAGAGAGTGTCAGAGAGTGTCAGAGGGTGTCAGAGAGTGTCAGAGATTTTCTGAGAGTGTCACAGAGTGTCAGAGAGATTCAGAGAGCTTCAGAAAGTGTCGGAGAGTGTCAGAGAGTGTCAGAGATTTTCAGAGAGTTTCAGAGAGTGTCAGAGAGTGTCAGAGATGGTCAGAGAGTTTCAGACAGTTTCTGAAAGTGTCACGGCGTGTCAGAGAGTTTCAGAGAGCTTCAGAGAGTGTCAGAGAGAGTCTGAGAGTTTCAGAGAGTTTCAGAGAGTATCAAAGTGTTTCAGAGAGTGTCAGAGAGTGTCGGAGAGTGTCAGAGTGTTTCAGAGAGTGTCAGAGCGTTTCAGAGATTGTCTGAGCGTGTCAGAGATCGCCAGAGAGTTTCTGAGAGTTTCTGAGTGTGTCAGAGAGTGTCAGAGACTGTCAGAGATTTCAGAGAGAGTCACAGACTGTCAGAGAGTCTCAGAGAGATTGCAGAGAGTGTCAGAGAGCTTCAGAGAGTGACAGAGTGTCAGATAGTGACAGAGAGTTTCAGTGAGTGGCAGAGAGTTTCAGAGAGTTTCAGAGAGTGTAAGAGATAGCCTGAGAGTGTCAGAGAGTGTCAAAGAGTTTCACAGAGTGTCAGAGAGTGTCAGAGAGTGTCTGAGATATTCATAGAGTGTCAGAGAGTGTCAGAGAATGTCGGAGAGTTTCTGAGAGTATCCGTGAGTGTCAGAGAGTTTCACAGTGTGGCACGGAGTATCAGAGAGTTTCAGAGGGTGTAAGAGAGTGTCAGAGAGTGTCTGAGAGTGTCAGAGAGTGTCAGAGATTTTCTGAGAGTGTCACAGAGTGTCAGAGAGTTTCAGAGAGCTTCAGAGACTGTCGGAGAGTGTCAGAGAGTGTCAGTGATTTTCAGAGAGTTTCAGAGAGTGTTAGAGAGTGTCAGAGAGGGTCAGAGACTTTCAGAGAGTTTCTGAGAGTGTCACAGCGTGTCAGAGAGTTTCAGAGAGCTTCAGAGAGTGTCAGAGAGTGTCTGAGAGTTTCACAGCGTTTCAGAGAGTGTCAAAGAGTTTCAGAGAGTGTCAGAGAGTGTCAGAGTGTGTCAGAGCGTTTCAGAGAGTGTCAGAGAGTTTCAGAGAGTGTCAGAGCGTTTCAGAGAGTGTCAGAGTGTTTCTGAGAGATTCTGAGTGTGTCAGAGAATGTCAGAGATGGTCAGAGATTTCAGAGAGTGTCACAGACTTTCAGAGAGTGTCAGAGAGATTGCAGAGACTGTCAGAGAGTGTCAGAGAGCTTCAGAGAGTGGCAGAGAGTTTCAGAGAGTTTCAGAGAGTGTCAAAGGGTTTCAGAGAGTTTCAGAGAGTGTCAGAGAGTTTCAGAGAGTGTCAGAGAGTTTCAGAGAGTGTCAGAGCGTTTCAGAGAGTGTCTGAGCGTGTCAGAGATTGCCAGAGTGTTTCTGAGAGTTTCTGAGTGTGTCAGAGAATGTCAGAGATGGTCAGAGATTTCAGAGAGTGTCACAGACTTTCAGAGAGTGTCAGAGAGATTGCAGAGAGTGTCAGAGAGTGTCAGAGAGCTTCAGAGAGTGGCAGAGAGTTTCAGAGAGCTTCATAGAGTGACAGAGTGTCAGATAGTGACAGAGAGTGTCAGAGAGTGTCAAAGAGTGTCAGAGAGTTTCAGAGAGTGTCAGAGCGTTTCAGAGAGTGTCTGAGCGTATCAGAGATTGCCAGAGAGTTTCGGAGAGATTCTGAGTGCGTCAGAGAGTGTCAGAGACGGTCAGAGATTTCAGTGAGAGTCACAGACTTTCAGAGAGTGTCAGAGAGATTGCAGAGAGTGTCAGAGAGTGTCAGAGAGTTTCAGAGAGCTTCAGAAAGTGGCAGAGTGTCAGATAGTGGCACAGAGTTTCAGTGAGTGTCCGAGAGTTTCAGAGAGTTTCAGAGAGTGTAAGAGACAGTCTGAGAGTGTCAGAGAATGTCAAAGAGTTTCAGAGAGTGTCAGAGACTGTCAGAGAGTGTCAGAGCGTTTCAGAGAGTGTCAGAGAGTTTCAGAGAGTTTCAGAGAGTGTCAGAGCGTTTCAGAGGGTGTCTGAGCGTGTCAGAGATTGCCAGAGAGTTTCGGAGAGTTTCTGAGTGTGTCAGAGAGTGTCAGAGACGGTCAGAGAGTTTCAGACAGTTTCTGAAAGTGTCACGGCGTGTCAGAGAGTTTCAGAGAGCTTCGGAGAGTGTCAGAGAGAGTCTGAGAGTTTCAGAGAGTTTCAGAGAGTATCAAAGTGTTTCAGAGAGTGTCAGAGAGTGTCAGAGTGTTTCAGAGAGTGTCAGAGCGTTTCAGAGATTGTCTGAGCGTGTCAGAGATCGCCAGAGAGTTTCTGAGAGTTTCTGAGTGTGTCAGAGAGTGTCAGAGACTGTCAGAGATTTCAGAGAGAGTCACAGACTGTCAGAGAGTCTCAGAGAGATTGCAGAGAGTGTCAGAGAGCTTCAGAGAGTGTCAGATAGTGACAGAGAGTTTCAGTGACTGGCAGAGAGTTTCAGAGAGTTTCAGAGAGTGTAAGAGATAGTCTGAGAGTGTCAGAGAGTGTCAAAGAGTTTCACAGAGTGTCAGAGAGTGTCAGAGAGTGTCTGAGATATTCAGAGAGTGTCAGAGAGTGTCAGAGAATGTCGGAGAGTTTCTGAGAGTATCCGTGAGTGTCAGAGAGTTTCACAGTGTGTCACGGAGGATCAGAGAGTTTCAGAGGGTGTAAGAGAGTGTCAGAGAGTGTCAGAGAGGGTCAGAGAGTTTCAGAGAGTTTCTGAGAGTGTCACAGCGTGTCAGAGAGTTTCAGAGAGCTTCAGAGAGTGTCAGAGAGTGTCTGAGAGTTTCAGAGCGTTTCAGAGAGTGTCAAAGAGTTTCAGAGAGTGTCAGAGAGTGTCAGAGTGTGTCAGAGCGTTTCAGAGAGTGTCAGAGAGTTTCAGAGAGTGTCAGAGCGTTTCAGAGAGTGTCTGAGCGTGTCAGAGATTGCCAGAGTGTTTCTGAGAGTTTCTGAGTGTGTCAGAGAATGTCAGAGATGGTCAGAGATTTCAGAGAGTGTCACAGACTTTCAGAGAGTGTCAGAGAGATTGCAGAGAGTGTCAGAGAGTGTCAGAGAGCTTCAGAGAGTGGCAGAGAGTTTCAGAGAGCTTCATCGAGTGACAGAGTGTCAGATAGTGACAGAGAGTGTCAGAGAGTGTCAAAGAGTGTCAGAGAGTTTCAGAGAGTGTCAGAGCGTTTCAGAGAGTGTCTGAGCGTATCAGAGATTGCCAGAGAGTTTCGGAGAGATTCTGAGTGCGTCAGAGAGTGTCAGAGACGGTCAGAGATTTCAGTGAGAGTCACAGACTTTCAGAGAGTGTCAGAGAGATTGCAGAGAGTGTCAGAGAGTTTCAGAGAGCTTCATAGAGTGACAGAGTGTCAGATAGTGACACAGAGTTTCAGTGAGTGTCCGAGAGTTTCAGAGAGTTTCAGAGAGTGTAAGAGATAGTCTGAGAGTGTCAGAGAATGTCAAAGAGTTTCAGAGAGTGTCAGAGACTGTCAGAGAGTGTCAGAGCGTTTCAGAGAGTGTCAGAGAGTTTCAGAGAGTGTCAGAGAGTTTCAGAGAGTGTCAGAGCGTTTCAGAGAGTGTCTGAGCGTGTCAGAGATTGCCAGAGAGTTTCGGAGAGTTTCTGAGTGTGTCAGAGAGTGTCAGAGACGGTCAGAGATTTCAGAGAGAGTCACAGACTTTCAGAGATTGTCAGAGATATTGCAGAGAGTGTCAGAGAGTGTCGGAGAGCTTCAGAGAGTGGCAGAGAGTTTCAGAGAGTTTCAGAGAGTGTAAGAGATAGTCTGAGAGTGTCTGAGAATGTCAAATAGTTTCAGAGAGTGTCAGAGAGTGGCAAAGAGTTTCAGAGAGTGTCAGAGAGGGTCTGAGAGTTTCAGAGTGTGTCAGAGAGTGTCAGAGAGTGTCAGAGAGTGTCAGAGAATGTCGGAGAGTTTCCGAGAGTATCTGTGAGTGTAAGAGTGTGTCAGAGAGTTTCAGAGACTGTCCGAGGGTTCTGAGAGATTCTGAGTGTGTCAGAGTGTCTCAGAGAGTGTCAGAGAGTGTCTGAGATTGTCATAGAGTGTCAGAGAGTGTCAGAGAGTATCACAGATTTTCAGAGAGTGTCAGAGAGTGTCAGAGAGTTTCAGAGAGTGTCAGAGAATTTCAGAGAGTATCTGAGAGTTTCAGAGAGTGTCAGAGAGTTTCAGAGAGTTTCAGAGAGTGTCAGAGAATGTCAGAGAGTTTCTGAGCGTGTCAGAGAGTGTCAGAGACTGTCAGAGATTTCAGAGAGAGTCACAGACTGTCAGAGAGTGTCAGACATATTGCAGAGAGTGTCAGAGAGTGTCAGAGAGCTTCAGAGAGTGGCAGAGATTTTCAGAGGGTTTCAGAGAGCTTCAGAGAGTGACAGAGAGTTTCAGTGAGTGTCAGAGAGTTTCAGAGAGTGTCAGAGATAGTCTGAGAGTGTCAGAGAATGTCAAAGAGTTTCAGAGAGTGTCAGAGAGTGTCAGAGAGTTTCAGAGAATGTCAGAGAGTGTCAGAGATTTTCTGAGAGTGTCACAGAGTGTCAGAGAGAATCAGAGAGCTTCAGAGAGTGTCGGAGAGTGTCAGAGAGTGTCAGAGGGTGTCAGAGAGTGTCAGAGATTTTCTGAGAGTGTCACAGAGTGTCAGAGAGATTCAGAGAGCTTCAGAGAGTGTCAGAGAGTGTCAGAGAGTGTCAGAGATTTTCAGAGAGTTTCAGAGAGTGTCAGAGAGTGTCAGAGATGGTCAGAGAGTTTCAGACAGTTTCTGAAAGTGTCACGGCGTGTCAGAGAGTTTCAGAGAGCTTCAGAGAGTGTCAGAGAGAGTCTGAGAGTTTCAGAGAGTTTCAGAGAGTATCAAAGTGTTTCAGAGAGTGTCGGAGAGTGTCAGAGTGGTTCAGAGAGTGTCAGCGAGTGTCAGAGAGTTTCAGAGAGTGTCAGAGCGTTTCAGAGAGTGTCTGAGCGTGTCAGAGATCGCCAGAGAGTTTCTGAGAGTTTCTGAGTGTGTCAGAGAGTGTCAGAGACTGTCAGAGATTGTCAGAGATTTCAGAGAGAGTCACAGACTGTCAGAGAGTCTCAGAGAGATTGCAGAGAGTGTCAGAGAGCTTCAGAGAGTGGCAGAGAGTTTCAGAGAGATTCAGAGAGTTTCAGAGAGTGACAGAGTGTCAGATAGTGACAGAGAGTTTCAGTGAGTGTCAGAGAGTTTCAGAGAGTTTCAGAGATTGTCAGAGAGTTTCAGAGAGTTTCAGAGAGTGTCAGAGAGGGTCTGAGAGTGTCAGAGAGTGTCAGAGAGTGTCAGAGAATGTCGGAGAGTTTCCGAGAGTATCTGTGAGTGTCAGAGTGTGTCAGTGAGTTTCAGAGACTGTCCGAGGGTTCTGAGAGATTCTGAGTGTGTCAGAGTGTCTCAGAGAGTTTCAGAGAGTTTCAGAGAGTGTCAGAGAGTGTCTGAGATTGTCATAGAGTGTCAGAGAGTGTCAGAGAGTATCAGAGAGTTTCAGAGAGTGTCAGAGAGTGTCACAGAGTTTCAGAGAGTGTCAGAGAATTTCAGAGAGTATCTGAGAGTTTCAGAGAGTGTCAGAGAGTTTCAGAGAGTTTCAGAGAGTGTCAGAGAATTTCAGAGAGTGTCTGAGCGTGTCAGAGATTGCCAGAGAGTTTCTGAGACTTTCTGAGTGTGTCAGAGAGTGTCAGAGACTGTCAGAGATTTCAGAGAGAGTCACAGACTGTCAGAGAGTGTCAGACATATTGCAGAGAGTGTCAGAGAGTGTCAGAGAGTTTCAGACAGTTTCTGAAAGTGTCACGGCGTGTCAGAGAGTTTCAGAGAGCTTCAGAGAGTGTCAGAGAGAGTCTGAGAGTTTCAGAGAGTTTCAGAGAGTATCAAAGTGTTTCAGAGAGTGTCAGAGAGTGTCGGAGAGTGTCAGAGTGTTTCAGAGAGTGTCAGAGAGTGTCAGAGAGTTTCAGAGAGTGTCAGAGCGTTTCAGAGAGTGTCTGAGCGTGTCAGAGATTGCCAGAGAGT
Organism: Heterodontus francisci; assembly: GCF_036365525.1. NCBI lineage: Eukaryota > Metazoa > Chordata > Chondrichthyes > Heterodontiformes > Heterodontidae > Heterodontus > Heterodontus francisci. The sequence goes on from NC_090421.1 coordinate 33,646,226, forward strand.
TTCGGAGAGTTTCTGAGTGTGTCAGAGAGTGTCAGAGACTGTCAGAGATTTCAGAGAGAGTCACAGACTGTCAGAGAGTCTCAGAGAGATTGCAGAGAGTGTCAGAGAGCTTCAGAGAGTGGCAGAGAGTTTCAGAGAGTTTCAGAGAGCTTCAGAGAGTGACAGAGTGTCAGATAGTGACAGAGAGTTTCAGTGAGTGTCAGAGAGTTTCAGAGAGTGTAAGAGATAGTCTGAGAGTGTCAGAGAGTGTCAAAGAGTTTCACAGAGTGTCAGAGAGTGTCAGAGAGTGTCTGAGATATTCATAGAGTGTCAGAGAGTGTCAGAGAATGTCGGAGAGTTTCTGAGAGTATCCGTGAGTGTCAGAGAGTTTCACAGTGTGTCACGGAGTGTCAGAGAGTTTCAGAGGGTGTAAGAGAGTGTCAGAGAGTGTCAGAGAGTGTCTGAGAGTGTCAGAGAGTGTCAGAGATTTTCTGAGAGTGTCACAGAGTGTCAGAGAGTTTCAGAGAGCTTCGGAGACTGTCGGAGAGTGTCAGAGAGTGTCAGTGATTTTCAGAGAGTTTCAGAGAGTGTCAGAGAGTGTCAGAGAGGGTCAGAGAGTTTCAGAGAGCTTCAGAGAGTGTCAGAGAGTGTCTGAGAGTTTCAGAGCGTTTCAGAGAGTTTCAAAGAGTTTCAGAGAGTGTCAGAGTGTGTCAGAGAGTTTCAGAGAGTGTCAGAGAGTTTCAGAGAGTGTCAGAGCGTTTCAGAGAGTGTCTGAGCGTGTCAGAGATTGCCAGAGTGTTTCTGAGATGTTTCTGAGTGTGTCAGAGAATGTCAGAGATGGTCAGAGATTTCAGAGATTGTAACAGACTTTCAGAGAGTGTCAGAGAGATTGCAGAGAGTGTCAGAGAGTGTATAGAGAGCTTCAGAGAGTGGCAGAGAGTTTCAGAGAGCTTCATAGAGTGACAGAGTGTCAGATAGTGACAGAGAGTGTCAGAGAGTGTCAAAGAGTTTCAGACGGTGTCAGAGAGTGTCAGAGATTGTCAGAGAGTTTCAGAGTGTTTCAGAGAGTTTCAGAGAGTGTCAGAGAGGGTCTGAGAGTATCAGAGAGTGTCAGAGTGTGTCAGAGAATGTCGGAGAGTTTCTGAGAGTATCTGTGAGTGTAAGAGTGTGTCAGAGAGTGTCAGAGACTGTCCGAGGGTTCTGAGATATTCTGAGTGTGTCAGAGAGTGTCAGAGAGTTTCAGAGAGTGTCAGATAGTGTCAGTGATTTTCAGAGAGTTTCAGAGAGTGTCAGAGAGTGTCAGAGAGGGTCAGAGAGTTTCAGAGAGTTTCTGAGAGTGTCACAGCGTGTCAGAGAGTTTCAGAGAGCTTCAGAGAGTGTAAGAGAGTGTCTGAGAGTTTCAGAGAGTTTCAGAGAGTGTCAAAGAGTTTCAGAGAGTGTCAGAGAGTGTCAGAGGGTGTCAGAGAGTTTCAGAGAGTTTCAGAGAGCTTCATAGAGTGATAGAGTGTCAGATAGTGACTGAGTGTGTCAGAGAGTGTCAAAGAGTTTCAGACGGTGTCAGAGAGTGTCAGAGATTGTCAGAGAGTTTCAGAGTGTTTCAGAGAGTTTCAGAGAGTGTCAGAGAGTGTCTGAGATTGTCAAAGAGTGTCAGAGTGTGTCAGAGAATGTCGGAGAGTTTCTGAGAGTATCTGTGAGTGTAAGAGTGTGTCAGAGAGTGTCAGAGACTGTCCGAGGGTTCTGAGATATTCTGAGTGTGTCAGAGTGTGTCAGAGAGTTTCAGAGAGTTTCAGAGAGTTTCAGAGAGTGTCACAGAGTGTCAGAGAGCGTCAGAGAGTTTCACATGTGTGTCACAGAGTGTCAGAGAGTGTCAGAGAGTTTCAGAGAGTGTCACAGAGTGTCAGAGAGCGTCAGAGAGTTTCACAGTGTGTCACAGAGTGTCAGAGAGTGTCAGAGAGTTTCAGAGAGTGTCAGATAGTGTCAGAGAGTGTCAGAGAGTTTCAGAGATTGCAGAGAGTGTCAGAGAGCTTCAGAGAGTGGCAGAGAGTTTCAGAGAGTTTCAGAGAGCTTCAGAGAGTGACAGAGTGTCAGATAGTGACAGAGAGTTTCAGTGAGTGTCAGAGAGTTTCAGAGAGTGTAAGAGATAGTCTGAGAGTGTCAGAGAGTGTCAAAGAGTTTCACAGAGTGTCAGAGAGTGTCAGAGAGTGTCTGAGATATTCATAGAGTGTCAGAGAGTGTCAGAGAATGTCGGAGAGTTTCTGAGAGTATCCGTGAGTGTCAGAGAGTTTCACAGTGTGTCACGGAGTGTCAGAGAGTTTCAGAGGGTGTAGGAGAGTGTCAGAGAGTGTCTGAGAGTGTCAGAGAGGGTCAGAGAGTTTCAGAGAGGGTCAGAGAGTTTCAGAGAGTTTCTGAGAGTGTCACAGCGTGTCAGAGAGTTTCCGAGAGCTTCAGAGAGTGTCAGAGAGTGTCTGAGAGTTTCAGAGCGTTTCAGAGAGTGTCAAAGAGTTTCAGAGAGTGTCAGAGAGTGTCAGAGTGTGTCAGAGAGTTTCAGAGAGTGTCAGAGAGTTTCAGAGAGTGTCAGAGCGTTTCAGAGAGTGTCTGAGCGTTTCAGAGATTGCCAGAGTGTTTCTGAGAGTTTCTGAGTGTGTCAGAGAATGTCAGAGATGGTCAGAGATTTCAGAGAGTGTCACAGACTTTCAGAGAGTGTCAGAGAGATTGCAGAGAGTGTCAGAGAGTGTCAGAGAGCTTCAGAGAGTGGCAGAGAGTTTCAGAGAGCTTCATAGAGTGACAGAGTGTCAGATAGTGACAGAGAGTGTCAGAGAGTGTCAAAGAGTTCCAGACGGTGTCAGAGACTGTCAGAGATTGTCAGAGAGTTTCAGAGTGTTTCAGAGAGTTTCAGAGAGTGTCAGAGAGGGTCTGAGAGTATCAGAGAGTGTCAGAGTGTGTCAGAGAATGTCGGAGAGTTTCTGAGAGTATCTGTGAGTGTAAGAGTGTGTCAGAGAGTGTCAGAGACTGTCCGAGGGTTCTGAGATATACTGAGTGTGTCAGAGAGTGTCAGAGAGTTTCAGAGAGTGTCAGATAGTGTCAGTGATTTTCAGAGAGTTTCAGAGAGTGTCAGAGAGTGTCAGAGAGGGTCAGAGAGTTTCAGAGAGTTTCTGAGAGTGTCACAGCGTGTCAGAGAGTTTCAGAGAGCTTCAGAGAGTGTAAGAGAGTGTCTGAGAGTTTCAGAGAGTGTCAAAGAGTTTCAGAGAGTGTCAGAGAGTGTCACAGCGTGTCAGAGAGTTTCAGAGAGTTTCAGAGAGTGTCAGAGAGTTTCAGAGAGTGTCAGAGCGTTTCAGAGAGTGTCTGAGCGTGTCAGAGATTGCCAGAGTGTTTCTGAGAGTTTCTGAGTGTGTCAGAGAATGTCAGAGATGGTCAGAGATTTCAGAGAGTGTCACAGACTTTCAGAGAGTGTCGGAGAGATTGCAGAGAGTGTCAGAGAGTGTCAGAGAGCTTCAGAGAGTGGCAGAGAGTTTCAGAGAGTTTCAGAGAGCTTCATAGAGTGATAGAGTGTCAGATAGTGACAGAGAATGTCAGAGAGTGTCAAAGAGTTTCAGACGGTGTCAGAGAGTGTCAGAGATTGTCAGAGAGTTTCAGAGTGTTTCAGAGAGTTTCAGAGAGTGTCAGAGAGTGTCTGAGATTGTCAAAGAGTGTCAGAGTGTGTCAGAGAATGTCGGAGAGTTTCTGAGAGTATCTGTGAGTGTAAGAGTGTGTCAGAGAGTGTCAGAGACTGTCCGAGGGTTCTGAGATATTCTGAGTGTGTCAGAGTGTGTCAGAGAGTTTCAGAGAGTTTCAGAGAGTTTCAGAGAGTGTCACAGAGTGTCAGAGAGCGTCAGAGAGTTTCACAGTGTGTCACAGAGTGTCAGAGAGTGTCAGAGAGTTTCAGAGAGTGTCACAGAGTGTCAGAGAGCGTCAGAGAGTTTCACAGTGTGTCACAGAGTGTCAGAGAGTGTCAGAGAGTTTCAGAGAGTGTCAGATAGTGTCAGAGAGTGTCAGAGAGTTTCAGAGAGTGTCAGATAGTGTCAGAGAGTGTCTGAGAGTGTCAGACAGTGTCAGAGATTTTCTGAGAGTGTCACAGAGTGTCAGAGAGTTTCAGAGTGTTTCAGAGAGTTTCAGAGAGTATCAGAGAGGGTCTGAGAGTGTCAGAGAGTTTCAGAGTGTTTCAGAGAGTTTCAGAGAGTGTCAGAGAGGGTCTGAGAGTGTCAGAGAGTTTCAGAGAGCTTCAGAGAGTGTCGGAGAGAGTCAGAGAGTGTCAGAGATTTTCAGAGAGTTTCAAAGAGTGTCAGAGAGGGTCAGAGAGTTTCAGAGAGTTTCTGAGAGTGTCACAGCGTGTCAGAGAGTTTCAGAGAGCTTCAGAGAGTTTCAGACAGTTTCAGAGAGTGTCGGAGAGAGTCAGAGAGTGTCAGAGATTTTCAGAGAGTTTCAGAGAGTGTCAGAGAGGGTCAGAGAGTTTCAGAGAGTTTCTGAGAGTGTCACATCGTGTCAGAGAGTTTCAGAGAGCTTCAGAGAGTGTCAGAGAGTGTCTGTGAGTTTCAGAGAGTTTCAGAGAGTGTCAAAGAGTGTCAGAGAGTGTCAGAGAGTTTCAGAGAGTGTCAGAGCGTTTCAGAAAATGTCTGAGCGTGTCAGAGATTGCCAGAGTGTTTCTGAGAGTTTCTGAGTGTGTCCGAGAATGTCAGAGATGGTCAGAGATTTCAGAGAGTGTCACAGACTTTCAGAGAGTGTCAGAGGGATTGCAGAGAGTGTCAGAGAGTGTCAGAGAGCTTCAGAGAGTGTCAGAGAGTGTCAGAGAGCTTCAGATAGTGACAGAGAGTTTCAGTGAGTGTCAGAGATTTTCAGAGAGTTTCAGAGAGTGTCAGAGATAGTCTGAGAGTTTCAGAGAATGTCAGAGAGTGTCAAAGCGTGTCAGAGAGTGTCAGAGAGTGTCAGAGAGTGTCAGAGAGTTTCAGAGAGTGTCAGAGAGGGTCTGAGAGTGTCAGAGAGTGTCAGAGTGTGTCGGAGAATGTCGGAGAGTTTCTGAGAGTATCTGTGAGTGTAAGAGTGTGTCAGAGAGTGTCAGAGACTGTCCGAGGGTTCTGAGGTATTCTGAGTGTGTCAGAGAGTGTCAGAGAGTTTCAGAGAGTTTCAGATAGTGTCAGAGAGTGTCAGAGAGTTACAGAGAGTGTCAGAGAGTGTCAGAGAGTGTCAGAGAGTTTCAGAGAGTGTCAGATAGTGTCAGAGAGTGTCAGAGAGTTACAGAGAGTGTCAGAGAGTGTCAGAGAGTGTCTGAGAGTGTCAGACAGTGTCAGAGATTTTCTGAGAGTGTCACAGAGATTTCAGAGAGTTTCACAGAGAGCTTCAGAGAGTTTCGGAGGGTGTCAGAGAGTGTCAGGGATTTTCCGAGAGTTTCAGAGTGTTTCAGAGAGTTTCAGAGAGTGTCAGAGAGGGTCTGAGAGTGTCAGAGATTTTCAGAGAGTTTCAGAGAGTGTCAGAGAGGGTCAGAGAGTTTCAGAGAGTTTCTGAGAGTGTCACAGCGTGTCAGAGAGTTTCAGAGAGCTTCAGAGAGTTTCAGAGAGTTTCAGAGAGTGTCAAAGAGTTTCAGAGAGTGTCAGAGAATCTCAGAGAGTGTCAGAGAGATTCAGAGAGTGTCAGAAAGTTTCAGAGAGTGTCAGAGCGTTTCAGAGAGTGGCTGAGCGTGCCAGAGATTGCCAGAGGGTTTCTGAGCGTTTCTGAGTGTGTCAGAGAGTGTCAGAGACTTTCAGAGATTTCAGAGAGAGTCACAGACTTTCAGAGAGTGTCAGAGAGATTGCAGAGAGTGTCAGTGAGTGTCAGTGAGTGTCAGAGAGTGTCAGAGAGTTTCAGAGAGTGTCAGAGAGTGTCAGAGAGTGTCTGAGAGTGACAGACAGTGTCTGAGATTTTCTGAGAGTGTCACAGAGTGTCAGAGAGTTTCAGAGAGCTTCAGAGAGTGTCGGAGAGTGTCAGAGAGTGTCCGAGAAAGTCAAAGAGTCTCAGAGTGTTTCAGAGAGTTTCAGAGAGTGTCAGAGAGTGTCTGAGAGTTTCAGAGAGTGTCAAAGATTTTCAGAGAGCTTCAGAGAGTGTCGGAGAGTGTCAGAGATTGTCAGTGATTTTCAGAGAGTTTCAGAGAGTGTCAGAGAGTGTCAGTGAGGGTCAGAGAGTTTCAGACAGTTTCTGAGAGTGTCACAGCGTGTCAGAGAGTTTCAGAGAGCTTCAGAGAGTGTCAGAGGGTGTCTGAAAGTTTCAGAGAGTTTCAGAGTGTGTCAAAGAGTTTCAGAGAGTGTCAGAGAGTGTCAGAGAGTGTCAGAGAGTTTCAGAGAGTGTCAGAGAGTTTCAGAGAGTGTCAGAGCGTTTCAGAGAGTGTCTGAGCATGTCAGAGATTGCCAGAGTGTTTCTGAGTGTTTCTGAGTGTGTCAGAGAATGTCAGAGATGGTCAGAGATTTCAGAGAGTGTCACAGACTTTCAGAGAGTGTCAGAGAGATTGCAGAGACTGTCAGAGAGTGTCAGAGAGCTTCAGAGAGTGGCAGAGAGTTTCAGAGAGCTTCAGAGAGTGACAGAGTGTCAGATCGTGACAGAGAGTGTCAGAGAGTGTCAAAGAGTTTCAGACGGTGTCAGAGAGTGTCAGAGATTGTCAGAGAGTTTCAGAGTGTTTCAGAGAGTTTCAGAGAGGGTCTGAGAGTGTCAGAGTGTGTCAGAGAATGTCGGAGAGTTTCTGAGAGTATCTGTGAGTGTAAGAGTGTGTCGGAGAGTGTCAGAGACTGTCCGAGGGTTCTGAGATATTCTGAGTGTGTCAGAGAGTGTCAGAGAGTTTCAGAGAGTTTCAGAGAGTGTCACAGAGTGTCAGAGAGTGTCAGAGAGTTTCAGAGAGTGTCAGATAGTGTCAGAGAGTGTCAGAGAGTTTCAGAGAGTGTCAGAGAGTGTTAAAGAGTGTCTGAGAGTGTCAGACAGTGTCAGAGATTTTCTGAGAGTGTCACACAGTGTCAAAGATTTTCAGAGAGCTTCAGAGAGTGTCGGAGAGTGTCAGAGAGTGTCAGAGATTTTCAGAGAGTTTCAGAGTGTTTCAGAGAGTTTCAGTGAGTGATGAGAGGGTCTGAGAGTGTCAGAGAGTTTCAGAGAGCTTCAGAGAGTGTCGGAGATTGTCAGAGAGTGTCAGAGATTTTCAGAGAATTTCAGAGAGCGTCAGAGAGGGTCAGAGAGTTTCAGAGAGTGTCAGAGAGTGTCAGAGAGCGTCAGAGAGTTTCAGAGAGTTTCTGAGAGTGTCACAGCGTGTCAGAGAGTTTCAGAGAGCTTCAGAGAGTTTCAGAGAGTGTCTGAGAATTTCAGAGAGTTTCAGAGAGTGTCAAAGAGTTTCAGAGAGTGTCAGAGATTGTCAGAGAGTGTCAGAGACTTTCAGAGAGCTTCAGAGAGTTTCTGAGAGTGTCTGAGAGTTTCAGAGAGTGTCAAACAGTTTCAGAGAGTGTCAGAGATTTTCAGAGAGTTTCAGAGAGTGTCAGAGAGAGTCAGAGAGTTTCAGAGAGTTTCTGAGAGTGTCACATCGTGTCAGAGAGTGTCAGAGAGAGTCAGAGAGTTTCAGAGAGTTTCTGAGAGTGTCACATCGTGTCAGAGAGTTTCAGAGAGCTTCAGAGAGTGTCAGACAGTGTCTGTGAGTTTCAGAGAGTTTCAGAGAGTGTCAAAGAGTTTCAGAGAGTTTCAGAGAGTGTCAGAGAGTGTCAGAGAGTTTCAGAGAGTGTCAGAGCGTTTCAGAGAGTGTCTGAGCGTGTCAGAGATTGCCAGAGTGTTTCTGAGTGTGTCAGAGAATGTCAGAGATGGTCAGAGATTTCAGAGAGTGTCACAGACTTTCAGAGAGTGTCAGAGAGATTGCAGAGACTGTCAGAGAGTGTCAGAGAGCTTCAGAGAGTGGCAGAGAGTTTCAGAGAGCTTCAGAGAGTGACAGAGTGTCAGATCGTGACAGAGCGTGTCAGAGAGTGTCAAAGAGTTTCAGACGGTGTCAGAGAGTGTCAGAGATTGTCAGAGAGTTTCAGAGTGTTTCAGAGAGTTTCAGAGAGGGTCAGAGAGGGTCTGAGAGTGTCAGAGTGTGTCAGAGAATGTCGGAGAGTTTCTGAGAGTATCTGTGAGTGTAAGAGTGTGTCAGAGAGTGTCAGAGACTGTCCGAGGGTTCTGAGGTATTCTGAGTGTGTCAGAGAGAGTCAGATAGTTTCAGAGAGTTTCAGAGAGTTTCGCAGAGTGTCAGAGAGCGTCAGAGAGTTTCACAGTGTGTCACAGAGTGTCAGAGAGTGTTAGAGAGTTTCAGAGAGTGTCAGATAGTGTCAGAGAGTGTCAGGGAGTTTCAGAGAGTGTCAGAGAGTGTCACAGAGTGTCAGAGAGTTTCAGAGAGCTTCGGAGAGTGTCGGAGAGTGTCACAGAGTGTCAGAGATTTTCAGAGCGTTTCAGAGTGTTTCAGAGAGTTTCAGAGAGTGTCAGAGAGGGTCTGAGATTGTCAGAGAGTTTCAGAGAGCTTCAGAGAGTGTCGGAGAGTGTCAGAGAGTGTCAGAGATTGTCAGAGAGTTTCAGAGAGTGTCAGAGAGGATCAGAGAGTTTCAGAGCGTTTCTGAGAGTGTCACAGCGTGTCAGAGAGTTTCAGAGAGCTTCAGAGAGTTTCAGAGAGTGTCAAAGAGTTTCAGAGAGTGTCAGAGAATCTCAGAGAGTGTCAGAGAGATTCAGAGAGTGTCAGAGAGTGTCAGAGAGTTTCAGAGAGTGTCAGAGCGTTTCAGAGAGTGTCTGAGCGTGTCAGAGATTGCCGGAGGGTTTCTGAGCGTTTCTGAGTGTGTCAGAGAGTGTCAGAGACTTTCAGAGATTTCAGAGAGAGTCACAGACTTTCAGAGAGTGTCAGAGAGATTGCAGAGAGTGTCAGAGAGTGTCAGAGAGCTTCAGAGAGTGGCAGAGATTTTCTGAGAGTTTCAGAGAGCTTCAGAGAGTGACAGAGTGTCAGATAGTGACAGAGAGTTTCAGTGAGTGTCAGAGAGTTTCAGAGAGTTTCAGAGAATGTAAGAGATAGTCTGAGAGTGTCCGAGAATGTCAAAGAGTTTCAGAGAGTGTCAGAGAGTGTCAAAGAGTTTCAGAGAGGGTCAGAGAGTGTCAGAGAGTTTCAGAGTGTTTCAGAGAATGTCAGAGAGTGTCAGAGAGTGTCTGAGAGTTTCAGAGTGTTTCAGAGAGTGTCAGAGAGTGTCAGAGATTTTCAGAGAGTGTCAGAGAGTGTCTGAGAGTTTCAGAGAGTTTCGGAGAGTGTCAAAGGGTTTCAGAGAGTGTCAGAGAGTGTCAGAGAGTGTCAGAGAGTTTCAGAGAGTGTCAGAGACTGTCAGAGAGTGTCAGAGAGCTTCAGAGAGTGGCAGAGAGTTTCAGAGAGCTTCAGAGAGTGACAGAGTGTCAGATCGTGACAGAGAGTGTCAGAGAGTGTCAAAGAGTTTCAGACGGTGTCAGAGAGTGTCAGAGATTGTCAGAGAGTTTCAGAGTTTTTCAGAGAGTTTCAGAGAGGGTCAGAGAGGGTCTGAGAGTGTCAGAGAGTTTCAGAGAGTGTCAGAGCGTTTCAGAGACTGTCTGAGCGTGTCAGAGATTGCCAGAGTGTTTCTGAGAGATTCTGAGTGTGTCAGAGAATGTCAGAGATGGTCAGAGATTTCAGAGAGTGTCACAGACTTTCAGAGAGTGTCAGAGAGATTGCAGAGACTGTCAGAGAGTGTCAGAGAGCTTCAGAGAGTGGCAGAGAGTTTCAGAGAGTTTCAGAGAGTGTCAAAGAGTTTCAGAGAGTTTCAGAGAGTGTCAGAGTGTTTCAGAGAGTGTCAGAGAGTTTCAGAGAGTGTCTGAGCGTGTCAGAGATTGCCAGAGTGTTTCTGAGAGTTTCTGAGTGTGTCAGAGAATGTCAGAGATGGTCAGAGATTTCAGAGAGTGTCACAGAATTTCAGAGAGTGTCAGAGAGATTGCAGAGAGTGTCAGAGAGCTTCAGAGAGTGGCAGAGAGTTTCAGAGAGCTTCAGAGAGTGACAGAGTGTCAGATCGTGACAGAGAGTGTCAGAGAGTGTCAAAGAGTTTCAGATGGTGTCAGAGAGTGTCAGAGATTGTCAGAGAGTTTCAGAGTGTTTCAGAGAGTTTCAGAGAGGGTCAGAGAGGGTCTGAGAGTGTCAGAGAGTGTCAGAGAGTGTCTGAGATTTTCAGAGAGCTTCAGAGAGTGTCGGAGAGTGTCAGAGATTGTCAGTGATTTTCAGAGAGTTTCAGAGAGTGTCAGAGAGTGTCAGTGAGGGTCAGAGAGTTTCAGAGAGTTTCTGAGATTGTCACAGCGTGTCAGAGAGTTTCAGAGAGCTTCAGAGAGTGTCACAGAGTGTCTGAGAGTTTCAGAGAGTTTCGGAGTGTGTCAAAGAGTTTCAGAGAGTGTCAGAGAGTTTCAGAGAGTGTCAGAGAGTTTCAGAGAGTGTCAGAGAGTGTCAGAGAGTTTCAGAGAGTGTCAGAGCGTTTCAGAGAGTGTCTGAGCGTGTCAGAGATTGCCAGAGTGTTTCTGAGTGTTTCTGAGTGTGTCAGAGAATGTCAGAGATGGTCAGAGATTTCAGAGAGTGTCACAGACTTTCAGAGAGTGTCAGAGAGATTGCAGAGAATGTCAGAGAGTGTCAGAGAGTGTCAGATAGTGTCAGAGAGTGTCAGAGAGTTTCAGAGAGTGTCAGAGAGTGTTAAAGAGTGTCTGAGAGTGTCAGACAGTGTCAGAGATTTTCTGAGAGTGTCACACAGTGTCAAAGAGTTTCAGAGAGCTTCAGAGAGTGTCGGAGAGTGTCAGAGAGTGTCAGAGAGTTTCAGAGAGTGTCAGAGAGTGTCAGAGAGTTTCAGAGAGTTTCAGAGAGTGTCAGAGTGTTTCAGAGAGTGTCAGAGAGTTTCTGAGAGTGTCAGAGCGTTTCAGAGAGTGTCTGTGCGTGTCAGAGATTGCCAGAGCGTTTCTGAGAGTTTCTGAGTGTGTCAGAGAATGTCAGAGATGGTCAGAGATTTCAGAGAGTGTCACAGACTTTCAGAGAGTGTCAGAGAGATTGCAGAGAGTGTCAGAGAGCTTCAGAGAGTGGCAGAGAGTGTCAGAGAGAGTCAGAGAGTTTCAGAGAGTTTCTGAGAGTGTCACATCGTGTCAGAGAGTTTCAGAGAGCTTCAGAGAGTGTCAGACAGTGTCTGTGAGTTTCAGAGAGTTTCAGAGAGTGTCAAAGAGTTTCAGAGAGTTTCAGAGAGTGTCTGAGCGTGTCAGAGATTGCCAGAGTGTTTCTGAGTGTGTCAGAGAATGTCAGAGATGGTCAGAGATTTCAGAGAGTGTCACAGACTTTCAGAGAGTGTCAGAGAGATTGCAGAGACTGTCAGAGAGTGTCAGAGAGCTTCAGAGAGTGGCAGAGAGTTTCAGAGAGCTTCAGAGAGTGACAGAGTGTCAGATCGTGACAGAGAGTGTCAGAGAGTGTCAAAGAGTTTCAGACGGTGTCAGAGAGTGTCAGAGATTGTCAGAGAGTTTCAGAGTGTTTCAGAGAGTTTCAGAGAGGGTCAGAGAGGGTCTGAGAGTGTCAGAGTGTGTCAGAGAATGTCGGAGAGTTTCTGAGAGTATCTGTGAGTGTAAGAGTGTGTCAGAGAGTGTCAGAGACTGTCCGAGGGTTCTGAGGTATTCTGAGTGTGTCAGAGAGAGTCAGAGAGTTTCAGAGAGTTTCAGAGAGTGTCACAGAGTGTCAGAGAGCGTCAGAGAGTTTCACAGTGTGTCACAGAGTGTCAGAGAGTGTCAGAGAGTTTCAGAGAGTGTCAGATAGTGTCAGAGAGTGTCAGGGAGTTTCAGAGAGTGTCAGAGAGTGTCACAGAGTGTCAGAGAGTTTCAGAGAGCTTCGGAGAGTGTCGGAGAGTGTCACAGAGTGTCAGAGATTTTCAGAGCGTTTCAGAGTGTTTCAGAGAGTTTCAGAGAGTGTCAGAGAGGGTCTGAGATTGTCAGAGAGTTTCAGAGAGCTTCAGAGAGTGTCGGAGAGTGTCAGAGAGTGTCAGAGATTTTCAGAGAGTTTCAGAGAGTGTCAGAGAGGATCAGAGAGTTTCAGAGAGTTTCTGAGAGTGTCACTGCGTGTCAGAGAGTTTCAGAGAGCTTCAGAGAGTTTCAGAGAGTGTCAAAGAGTTTCAGAGAGTGTCAGAGAATCTCAGAGAGTGTCAGAGAGATTCAGAGAGTGTCAGAGAGTGTCAGAGAGTTTCAGAGAGTGTCAGAGCGTTTCAGAGAGTGTCTGAGCGTGTCAGAGATTGCCAGAGGGTTTCTGAGCGTTTCTGAGTGTGTCAGAGAGTGTCAGAGACTTTCAGAGATTTCAGAGAGAGTCACAGACTTTCAGAGAGTGTCAGAGAGATTGCAGAGAGTGTCAGAGAGTGTCAGAGAGCTTCAGAGAGTGGCAGAGATTTTCTGAGAGTTTCAGAGAGCTTCAGAGAGTGACAGAGTGTCAGATAGTGACAGAGAGTTTCAGAGAGTGTCAGAGAGTGTCAAAGAGTTTCAGAGAGGGTCAGAGAGTGTCAGAGAGTTTCAGAGTGTTTCAGAGAATGTCAGAGAGTGTCAGAGAGTGTCTGAGAGTTTCAGAGTGTTTCAGAGAGTGTCAGAGAGTGTCAGAGATTTTCAGAGAGTGTCAGTGAGTGTCTGAGAGTTTCAGAGAGTTTCGGAGAGTGTCAAAGGGTTTCAGAGAGTGTCAGAGAGTGTCAGAGAGTGTCAGAGAGTTTCAGAGAGTGTCAGAGAGTGTCAGAGACTGTCAGAGAGTGTCAGAGAGCTTCAGAGAGTGGCAGAGAGTTTCAGAGAGCTTCAGAGAGTGACAGAGTGTCAGATCGTGACAGAGAGTGTCAGAGAGTGTCAAAGAGTTTCAGACGGTGTCAGAGAGTGTCAGAGATTGTCAGAGAGTTTCAGAGTTTTTCAGAGAGTTTCAGAGAGGGTCAGAGAGGGTCTGAGAGTGTCAGAGAGTTTCAGAGAGTGTCAGAGCGTTTCAGAGACTGTCTGAGCGTGTCAGAGATTGCCAGAGTGTTTCTGAGAGATTCTGAGTGTGTCAGAGAATGTCAGAGATGGTCAGAGATTTCAGAGAGTGTCACAGACTTTCAGAGAGTGTCAGAGAGATTGCAGAGACTGTCAGAGAGTGTCAGAGAGCTTCAGAGAGTGGCAGAGAGTTTCAGAGAGTTTCAGAGAGTGTCAAAGGGTTTCAGAGAGTTTCAGAGAGTGTCAGAGAGTTTCAGAGAGTGTCTGAGCGTGTCAGAGATTGCCAGAGTGTTTCTGAGAGTTTCTGAGTGTGTCAGAGAATGTCAGAGATGGTCAGAGATTTCAGAGAGTGTCACAGAATTTCAGAGAGTGTCAGAGAGATTGCAGAGAGTGTCAGAGAGCTTCAGAGAGTGGCAGAGAGTTTCAGAGAGCTTCAGAGAGTGACAGAGTGTCAGATCGTGACAGAGAGTGTCAGAGAGTGTCAAAGAGTTTCAGATGGTGTCAGAGAGTGTCAGAGATTGTCAGAGAGTTTCAGAGTGTTTCAGAGAGTTTCAGAGAGGGTCAGAGAGGGTCTGAGAGTGTCAGAGAGTGTCAGAGAGTGTCTGAGATTTTCAGAGAGCTTCAGAGAGTGTCGGAGAGTGTCAGAGATTGTCAGTGATTTTCAGAGAGTTTCAGAGAGTGTCAGAGAGTGTCAGTGAGGGTCAGAGAGTTTCAGAGAGTTTCTGAGAGTGTCACAGCGTGTCAGAGAGTTTCAGAGAGCTTCAGAGAGTGTCAGAGAGTGTCTGAGAGTTTCAGAGAGTTTCAGAGTGTGTCGAAGAGTTTCAGAGAGTGTCAGAGAGTTTCAGAGAGTGTCAGAGAGTTTCAGAGAGTGTCAGAGAGTGTCAGAGAGTTTCAGAGAGTGTCAGAGCGTTTCAGAGAGTGTCTGAGCGTGTCAGAGATTGCCAGAGTGTTTCTGAGTGTTTCTGAGTGTGTCAGAGAATGTCAGAGATGGTCAGAGATTTCAGAGAGTGTCACAGACTTTCAGAGAGTGTCAGAGAGATTGCAGAGAATGTCAGAGAGTGTCAGAGAGTGTCTGAGAGTTTCAGAGTGTTTCAGAGAGTGTCAGAGAGTGTCAGAGAGTGTCTGAGAGTGTCAAACACTTTCAGAGAGTGTCAGAGAGTGTCTGAGAGTGTCAGAGAGTTTCAGAGAGTTTCAGAGAGTGTCAGAGTGTTTCAGAGAGTGTCAGAGAGTTTCAGAGAGTGTCAGAGCGTTTCAGAGAGTGTCTGTGCGTGTCAGAGATTGCCAGAGCGTTTCTGAGAGTTTCTGAGTGTGTCAGAGAATGTCAGAGATGGTCAGAGATTTCAGAGAGTGTCACAGACTTTCAGAGAGTGTCAGAGAGATTGCAGAGAGTGTCAGAGAGTGTCAGAGAGCTTCAGAGAGTGGCAGAGAGTTTCAGAGAGTTTCAGAGAGCTTCAGAGAGTGACAGAGTGTCAGATAGTGACAGAGAGTTTCAGTGAGTGTCAGAGAGTTTCAGAGAGTGTAAGAGATAGTCTGAGAGTGTCAGAGAATGTCAAAGAGTTTCAGAGAGTGTCAGAGAGTGTCAAAGAGTTTCAGAGGGTGTCAGAGAGTGTCAGAGATTGTCAGAGAGTTTCAGAGTGTTTCAGAGAGTTTCAGAGAGTGTCAGAGAGGGTCTGAGAGTTTCAGAGAGTGTCAGAGCGTTTCAGAGAGTGTCTGAGCGTGTCAGAGATTGCCGGAGGGTTTCTGAGCGTTTCTGAGTGTGCCAGAGAGTGTCAGAGACTTTCAGAGATTTCAGAGAGAGTCACAGACTTTCAGAGAGTGTCAGAGATATTGCAGAGAGTGTCAGAGAGTGTCAGAGAGCTTCCGAGAGTGGCAGAGATTTTCAGAGAGTTTCAGAGAGCTTCAGAGAGTGACAGAGAGTTTCAGTGAGTGTCAGAGAGTTTCAGAGTGTTTCAGAGAGTGTAAGAGATAGTCTGAGAGTGTCCGAGAAAGTCAAAGAGTTTCAGAGAGTGTCAGAGAGTTTCAGAGAGCTTCAGAGAGTGACAGAGTGTCAGATCGTGACAGAGAGTGTCAGAGAGTGTCAAAGAGTTTCAGACGGTGTCAGAGAGTGTCAGAGATTGTCAGAGAGTTTCAGAGTTTTTCAGAGAGTTTCAGAGAGGGTCAGAGAGGGTCTGAGAGTGTCAGAGAGTTTCAGAGAGTGTCAGAGCGTTTCAGAGACTGTCTGAGCGTGTCAGAGATTGCCAGAGTGTTTCTGAGAGATTCTGAGTGTGTCAGAGAATGTCAGAGATGGTCAGAGATTTCAGAGAGTGTCACAGACTTTCAGAGAGTGTCAGAGAGATTGCAGAGACTGTCAGAGAGTGTCAGAGAGCTTCAGAGAGTGGCAGAGAGTTTCAGAGAGTTTCAGAGAGTGTCAAAGGGTTTCAGAGAGTTTCAGAGAGTGTCAGAGAGTTTCAGAGAGTGTCTGAGCGTGTCAGAGATTGCCAGAGTGTTTCTGAGAGTTTCTGAGTGTGTCAGAGAATGTCAGAGATGGTCAGAGATTTCAGAGAGTGTCACAGAATTTCAGAGAGTGTCAGAGAGATTGCAGAGAGTGTCAGAGAGCTTCAGAGAGTGGCAGAGAGTTTCAGAGAGCTTCAGAGAGTGACAGAGTGTCAGATCGTGACAGAGAGTGTCAGAGAGTGTCAAAGAGTTTCAGATGGTGTCAGAGAGTGTCAGAGATTGTCAGAGAGTTTCAGAGTGTTTCAGAGAGTTTCAGAGAGGGTCAGAGAGGGTCTGAGAGTGTCAGAGAGTGTCAGAGAGTGTCTGAGATTTTCAGAGAGCTTCAGAGAGTGTCGGAGAGTGTCAGAGATTGTCAGTGATTTTCAGAGAGTTTCAGAGAGTGTCAGAGAGTGTCAGTGAGGGTCAGAGAGTTTCAGAGAGTTTCTGAGAGTGTCACAGCGTGTCAGAGAGTTTCAGAGAGCTTCAGAGAGTGTCAGAGAGTGTCTGAGAGTTTCAGAGAGTTTCAGAGTGTGTCGAAGAGTTTCAGAGAGTGTCAGAGAGTTTCAGAGAGTGTCAGAGAGTTTCAGAGAGTGTCAGAGAGTGTCAGAGAGTTTCAGAGAGTGTCAGAGCGTTTCAGAGAGTGTCTGAGCGTGTCAGAGATTGCCAGAGTGTTTCTGAGTGTTTCTGAGTGTGTCAGAGAATGTCAGAGATGGTCAGAGATTTCAGAGAGTGTCACAGACTTTCAGAGAGTGTCAGAGAGATTGCAGAGAATGTCAGAGAGTGTCAGAGAGTGTCTGAGAGTTTCAGAGTGTTTCAGAGAGTGTCAGAGAGTGTCAGAGAGTGTCTGAGAGTGTCAAACACTTTCAGAGAGTGTCAGAGAGTGTCTGAGAGTGTCAGAGAGTTTCAGAGAGTTTCAGAGAGTGTCAGAGTGTTTCAGAGAGTGTCAGAGAGTTTCAGAGAGTGTCAGAGCGTTTCAGAGAGTGTCTGTGCGTGTCAGAGATTGCCAGAGCGTTTCTGAGAGTTTCTGAGTGTGTCAGAGAATGTCAGAGATGGTCAGAGATTTCAGAGAGTGTCACAGACTTTCAGAGAGTGTCAGAGAGATTGCAGAGAGTGTCAGAGAGTGTCAGAGAGCTTCAGAGAGTGGCAGAGAGTTTCAGAGAGTTTCAGAGAGCTTCAGAGAGTGACAGAGTGTCAGATAGTGACAGAGAGTTTCAGTGAGTGTCAGAGAGTTTCAGAGAGTGTAAGAGATAGTCTGAGAGTGTCAGAGAATGTCAAAGAGTTTCAGAGAGTGTCAGAGAGTGTCAAAGAGTTTCAGAGGGTGTCAGAGAGTGTCAGAGATTGTCAGAGAGTTTCAGAGTGTTTCAGAGAGTTTCAGAGAGTGTCAGAGAGGGTCTGAGAGTTTCAGAGAGTGTCAGAGCGTTTCAGAGAGTGTCTGAGCGTGTCAGAGATTGCCGGAGGGTTTCTGAGCGTTTCTGAGTGTGCCAGAGAGTGTCAGAGACTTTCAGAGATTTCAGAGAGAGTCACAGACTTTCAGAGAGTGTCAGAGATATTGCAGAGAGTGTCAGAGAGTGTCAGAGAGCTTCCGAGAGTGGCAGAGATTTTCAGAGAGTTTCAGAGAGCTTCAGAGAGTGACAGAGAGTTTCAGTGAGTGTCAGAGAGTTTCAGAGAGTTTCAGAGAGTGTAAGAGATAGTCTGAGAGTGTCCGAGAAAGTCAAAGAGTTTCAGAGAGTGTCAGAGAGTGTCAAAGAGTTTCAGAGAGTGTCAGAGAGTGTCAGAGAGTGTCTGAGAGTTTCAGAGTGTTTCAGAGAGTGTCAGAGAGTGTCAGAGAGTGTCTGAGAGTGTCACAGAGTTTCAGAGAGTGTCAGAGAGTGTCTGAGAGTTTCAGAGAGTTTCAGCGAGTGTCAAAGATTTTCAGAGAGCTTCAGAGAGTGTCGGAGAGTGTCAGAGAGTGTCAGTGATTTTCAGAGAGTTTCAGAGAGTGTCAGAGAATGTCAGAGTTGGTCAGAGAGTTTCAGAGAGCTTCAGAGAGTGTCAGAGAGTGTCTGAGAGTTTCAGAGAGTTTCAGAGTGTGTCAAAGAGTTTCAGAGAGTGTCAGAGAGTGTCAGAGAGAGTCAGAGAGTTTCAGAGAGTGTCAGAGAGTGTCAGAGAGTTTCAGAGAGTGTCTGAGCGTGTCAGAGATTGCCAGAGTGTTTCTGAGAGTTTCTGAGTTTGTCAGAGAATGTCAGAGATGGTCAGAGACTTCAGAGAGTGTCACAGACATTCAGAGAGTGTCAGAGAGATTGCAGAGACTGTCAGAGAGTGTCAGAGAGCTTCAGAGAGTGGCAGAGAGTTTCAGAGAGTTTCAGAGAGCTTCAGAGAGTGACAGAGTGTCAGATAGTGACAGAGAGTTTCAGTGAGTGTCAGAGAGTTTCAGAGAATTTCAGAGAGTGTAAGAGATAGTCTGAGAGTGTCCGAGAAAGTCAAAGAGTTTCAGAAAGTGTCAGAGAGTGTCAAAGAGTTTCAGAGAGTGTCAGAGAGTGTCTGAGAGTTTCAGAGTGTTTCAGAGAGTGTCAGAGAGTGTCAGAGAGTGTCTGAGAGTGTCAAAGAGTTTCAGAGAGTGTCAGAGAGTGTCTGAGAGTTTCAGAGAGTTTCAGAGAGTGTCAGAGAGTGTCTGAGATATTCATAGAGTGTCAGAGAGTGTCAGAGAATGTCGGAGAGTTTCTGAGAGTATCCGTGAGTGTAAGAGTGTGTCAGAGAGTGTCAGAGACTGTCCGAGGGTTCTGAGATATTCTGAGTGTGTCTGAGTGTGTCAGAGAGTTTCAGAGAGCGTCAGAGAGTTTCACAGTGTGTCACAGAGTGTCAGAGAGTGTCAGAGAGTTTCAGAGAGTGTCACAGAGTGTCAGAGAGCGTCAGAGAGTTTCACAGTGTGTCACAGAGTGTCAGAGAGTGTCAGAGAGTTTCAGAGAGTGTCAGATAGTGTCAGAGAGTGTCAGAGAGTTTCAGAGATTGCAGAGAGTGTCAGAGAGCTTCAGAGAGTGGCAGAGAGTTTCAGAGAGTTTCAGAGAGCTTCAGAGAGTGACAGAGTGTCAGATAGTGACAGAGAGTTTCAGTGAGTGTCAGAGAGTTTCAGAGAGTGTAAGAGATAGTCTGAGAGTGTCAGAGAGTGTGAAAGAGTTTCACAGAGTGTCAGAGAGTGTCAGAGAGTGTCTGAGATATTCATAGAGTGTCAGAGAGTGTCAGAGAATGTCGGAGAGTTTCTGAGAGTATCCGTGAGTGTCAGAGAGTTTCACAGTGTGTCACGGAGTGTCAGAGAGTTTCAGAGGGTGTAAGAGAGTGTCAGAGAGTGTCTGAGAGTGTCAGAGAGTGTCAGAGATTTTCTGAGAGTGTCACAGAGTGTCAGAGAGTTTCAGAGAGCTTCAGAGACTGTCGTAGAGTGTCAGAGAGTGTCAGTGATTTTCAGAGAGTTTGAGAGAGTGTCAGAGAGTGTCAGAGAGGGTCAGAGAGTTTCAGAGAGTTTCTGAGAGTGTCACAGCGTGTCAGAGAGTTTCAGAGAGCTTCAGAGAGTGTCAGAGAGTGTCTGAGAGTTTCAGAGCGTTTCAGAGAGTGTCAAAGAGTTTCAGAGAGTGTCAGAGATTTTCTGAGAGTGTCAGAGCGTTTCAGAGAGTGTTTGAGCGTGTCAGAGATTGCCAGAGTGTTTCTGAGAGTTTCTGAGTGTGTCAGAGAATGTCAGAGATGGTCAGAGATTTCAGAGAGTGTCACAGACTTTCAGAGAGTGTCAGAGAGATTGCAGAGAGTGTCAGAGAGTGTCAGAGAGCTTCAGAGAGTGGCAGAGAGTTTCAGAGAGCTTCATAGAGTGACAGAGTGTCAGATAGTGACAGAGCGTGTCAAAGAGTTTCAAACGGTGTCAGAGAGTGTCAGAGATTGTCAGAGAGTTTCAGAGTGTTTCAGAGAGTTTCAGAGAGTGTCAGAGAGGGTCTGAGAGTATCAGAGAGTGTCAGAGTGTGTCAGAGAATGTCGGAGAGTTTCTGAGAGTATCTGTGAGTGTAAGAGTGTGTCAGAGAGTGTCAGAGACTGTCCGAGGGTTCTGAGATATTCTGAGTGTGTCAGAGAGTGTCAGAGAGTTTCAGAGAGTGTCAGATAGTGTCAGTGATCTTCAGAGAGTTTCAGAGAGTGTCAGAGCGTGTCAGAGAGTTTCAGAGAGCTTCAGAGAGTGTAAGAGAGTGTCTGAGAGTTTCAGAGAGTTTCAGAGAGTGTCAAAGAGTTTCAGAGAGTGTCAGAGAGTGTCAGAGGGTGTCAGAGAGTTTCAGAGAGTTTCAGAGAGTGTCAGAGAGTTTCAGAGAGTGTCAGAGCGTTTCAGAGAGTGTCTGAGCGTGTCAGAGATTGCCAGAGTGTTTCTGAGAGTTTCTGAGTGTGTCAGAGAATGTCAGAGATGGTCAGAGATTTCAGAGAGTGTCACAGACTTTCAGAGAGTGTCGGAGAGATTGCAGAGAGTGTCAGAGAGTGTCAGAGAGCTTCAGAGAGTGGCAGAGAGTTTCAGAGAGTTTCAGAGAGCTTCATAGAGTGATAGAGTGTCAGATAGTGACAGAGAGTGTCAGAGAGTGTCAAAGAGTTTCAGACGGTGTCAGAGAGTGTCAGAGATTGTCAGAGAGTTTCAGAGTGTTTCAGAGAGTTTCAGAGAGTGTCAGAGAGTGTCTGAGATTGTCAAAGAGTGTCAGAGTGTGTCAGAGAATGTCGGAGAGTTTCTGAGAGTATCTGTGAGTGTAGGAGTGTGTCAGAGAGTGTCAGAGACTGTCCGAGGGTTCTGAGATATTCTGAGTGTGTCAGAGTGTGTCAGAGAGTTTCAGAGATTTTCAGAGAGTGTCACAGAGTGTCAGAGAGCGTCAGAGAGTTTCACAGTGTGTCACAGAGTGTCAGAGAGTGTCAGAGAGTTTCAGAGAGTGTCACAGAGTGTCAGAGAGCGTCAGAGAGTTTCACAGTGTGTCACAGAGTGTCAGAGAGTGTCAGAGAGTTTCAGAGAGTGTCAGATAGTGTCAGAGAGTGTCAGAGAGTTTCAGAGAGTGTCAGATAGTGTCAGAGAGTGTCTGAGAGTGTCGGACAGTGTCAGAGATTTTCTGAGAGTGTCACAGAGTGTCAGAGAGTTTCAGAGAGCTTCAGAGAGTGTCGGAGAGTGTCAGAGAGTGTCAGAGATTTTCAGTGAGTTTCAGAGTGTTTCAGAGAGTTTCAGAGAGTATCAGAGAGGGTCTGAGAGTGTCAGAGCGTTTCAGAGAGCTTCAGAGAGTGTCGGAGAGTGTCAGAGAGTGTCAGAGAGTTTCAGAGAGTTTCAGAGTGTTTCAGACAGTTTCAGAGAGTGTCAGAGAGGGTCTGAGAGTGTCAGAGAGTTTCAGAGAGCTTCAGAGAGTGTCGGAGAGTGTCAGAGAGTGTCAGAGATTTTCAGAGAGTTTCAGAGAGTGTCAGAGAGGGTCAGAGAGTTTCAGAGAGTTTCTGAGAGTGTCACAGCGTGTCAGAGAGTTTCAGAGAGCTTCAGAGAGTTTCAGAGAGTTTCAGAGAGTGTCGGAGAGTGTCAGAGAGTGTCAGAGAGGGTCAGAGAGTTTCAGAGAGTTTCTGAGAGTGTCACATCGTGTCAGAGAGTTTCAGAGAGCTTCAGAGAGTGTCAGAGAGTGTCTGTGAGTTTCAGAGAGTTTCAGAGAGTGTCAAAGAGTTTCAGAGAGTGTCAGAGAGTGTCAGAGAGTGTCAGAGAGTTTCAGAGAGTGTCAGAGAGTGTCAGAGAGTTTCAGAGAGTGTCAGAGCGTTTCAGAAAATGTCTGAGCGTGTCATAGATTGCCAGAGTGTTTCTGAGAGTTTCTGAGTGTGTCCGAGAATGTCAGCGATGGTCAGAGATTTCAGAGAGAGTCACAGACTTTCAGAGAGTGTCAGAGAGATTGCAGAGAGTGTCAGAGAGTGTCAGAGAGCTTCAGAGAGTGTCAGAGAGTGTCAGAGAGCTTCAGATTGTGACAGAGAGTTTCAGTGAGTGTCAGAGATTTTCAGAGAGTTTCAGAGAGAGTCAGAGATAGTCTGAGAGTTTCAGAGAGTGTCAGAGAGTGTCAAAGCGTGTCAGAGAGTTTCAGAGAGTGTCAGAGAGTGTCTGAGAGTTTCAGAGAGTTTCAGAGTGTGTCAAAGAGTTTCAGAGAGTGTCAGAGAGTGTCAGAGAGTGTCAGAGAGTTTCAGAGAGTGTCAGAGAGGGTCTGAGAGTGTCAGAGAGTGTCAGAGTGTGTCGGAGAATGTCGGAGAGTTTCTGAGAGTATCTGTGAGTGTAAGAGTGTGTCAGAGAGTGTCAGAGACTGTCCGAGGGTTCTGAGGTATTCTGAGTGTGTCAGAGAGTGTCAGAGAGTTTCAGAGAGTTTCAGAGATTGTCAGAGAGTGTCAGAGAGCGTCAGAGAGTTTCACAGTGTGTCACAGAGTGTCAGAGAGTGTCAGAGAGTTTCAGAGAGTGTCAGATAGTGTCAGAGAGTGTCAGAGAGTTACAGAGAGTGTCAGAGAGTGTCAGAGAGTGTCTGAGAGTGTCAGACAGTGTCAGAGAGATTCAGAGAGAGTCACAGACTTTCAGAGAGTGTCAGAGAGATTGCAGAGAGTGTCAGACAGTGTCAGAGAGCTTCAGAGAGTGGCAGAGAGCTTCAGAGAGCTTCATAGAGTGACAGAGTGTCAGATAGTGACAGAGCTTGTCAGAGAGTGTCAAAGAGTTTCAGACGGTGTCAGAGACTGTCAGAGATTGTCAGAGAGTTTCAGAGTGTTTCAGAGAGTTTCAGAGAGTGTCAGAGAGGGTCTGAGAGTATCAGAGAGTGTCAGAGTGTGTCAGAGAATGTCGGAGAGTTTCTGAGAGTATCTGTGAGTGTAAGAGTGTGTCAGAGAGTGTCAGAGACTGTCCGATGGTTCTGAGATATTCTGAGTGTGTCAGAGAGTGTCAGAGAGTTTCAGAGAGTGTCAGATAGTGTCAGTGATCTTCAGAGAGTTTCAGAGAGTGTCAGAGAGTGTCAGAGAGGGTCAGAGAGTTTCAGAGAGTTTCTGAGAGTGTCACAGCGTGTCAGAGAGTTTCAGAGAGCTTCAGAGAGTGTAAGAGAGTGTTTCAGAGAGTTTCAGAGAGTTTCAGAGAGTGTCAAAGAGTTTCAGAGAGTGTCAGAGAGTGTCAGAGGGTGTCAGAGAGTTTCAGAGAGTTTCAGAGAGTGTCAGAGAGTTTCAGAGAGTGTCAGAGCGTTTCAGAGAGTGTCTGAGCGTGTCAGAGATTGCCAGAGTGTTTCTGAGAGTTTCTGAGTGTGTCAGAGAATGTCAGAGATGGTCAGAGATTTCAGAGAGTGTCACAGACTTTCAGAGAGTGTCGGAGAGATTGCAGAGAGTGTCAGAGAGTGTCAGAGAGCTTCAGAGAGTGGCAGAGAGTTTCAGAGAGTTTCAGAGAGCTTCATAGAGTGATAGAGTGTCAGATAGTGACAGAGAGTGTCAGAGAGTGTCAAAGAGTTTCAGACGGTGTCAGAGAGTGTCAGAGATTGTCAGAGAGTTTCAGAGTGTTTCAGAGAGTTTCAGAGAGTGTCAGAGAGTGTCTGAGATTGTCAAAGAGTGTCAGAGTGTGTCAGAGAATGTCGGACAGTTTCTGAGAGTATCTGTGAGTGTAAGAGTGTGTCAGAGAGTGTCAGAGAGTTTCAGAGAGTTTCAGAGAGTGTCACAGAGTGTCAGAGAGCGTCAGAGAGTTTCACAGTGTGTCACAGAGTGTCAGAGAGTGTCAGAGAGTTTCAGAGAGTGTCACAGAGTGTCAGAGAGCGTCAGAGAGTTTCACAGTGTGTCACAGAGTGTCAGAGAGTGTCAGAGAGTTTCAGAGAGTGTCAGATTGTGTCAGAGAGTGTCAGAGAGTTTCAGAGAGTGTCAGATAGTGTCAGAGAGTGTCTGAGAGTGTCAGACAGTGTCAGAGATTTTCTGAGAGTGTCACAGAGTGTCAGAGAGTTTCAGAGAGCTTCAGAGAGTGTCGGAGAGTGTCAGAGAGTGTCAGAGATTTTCAGAGAGTTTCAGAGTGTTTCAGAGAGTTTCATAGAGTATCAGAGATGGTCTGAGAGTGTCAGAGAGTTTCAGAGAGCTTCAGAGAGTGTCGGAGAGTGTCAGAGAGTGTCAGAGAGTTTCAGAGTGTTTCAGAGAGTTTCAGAGAGTGTCAGAGAGGGTCTGAGAGTGTCAGAGAGTTTCAGAGAGTTTCAGAGAGTGTCGGAGAGTGTCAGAGAGTGTCAGAGATTTTCAGAGAGTTTCAGAGAGTGTCAGAGAGGGTCAGAGAGTTTCAGAGAGTTTCTGAGAGTGTCACAGCGTGTCAGAGAGTTTCAGAGAGCTTCAGAGAGTTTCAGAGAGTTTCAGAGAGTGTCGGAGAGTGTCAGAGAGTGTCAGAGATTTTCAGAGAGTTTCAGAGAGTGTCAGAGAGGGTCAGAGAGTTTCAGAGAGTTTCTGAGAGTGTCACATCGTGTCAGAGAGCTTCAGAGAGCTTCAGAGAGTGTCAGAGAGTGTCTGTGAGTTTCAGAGAGTTTCAGAGAGTGTCAAAGAGTTTCAGAGATTGTCAGAGAGTGTCAGAGAGTGTCAGAGAGTTTCAGAGAGTGTCAGAGAGTGTCAGAGAGTTTCAGAGAGTGTCAGAGCGTTTCAGAAAATGTCTGAGCGTGTCAGAGATTGCCAGAGTGTTTCTGAGAGTTTCTGAGTGTGTCCGAGAATGTCAGCGATGGTCAGAGATTTCAGAGAGTGTCACAGACTTTCAGAGAGTGTCAGAGAGATTGCAGAGAGTGTCAGAGAGTGTCAGAGAGCTTCAGAGAGTGTCAGAGAGTGTCAGAGAGCTTCAGATTGTGACAGAGAGTTTCAGTGAGTGTCAGAGATTTTCAGAGAGTTTCAGAGAGTGTCAGCGATAGTCTGAGAGCTTCAGAGAGTGTCAGAGAGTGTCAAAGCGTGTCAGAGAGTTTCAGAGAGTGTCAGAGAGTGTCTGAGAGTTTCAGAGAGTTTCAGAGTGTGTCAAAGAGTTTCAGAGAGTGTCAGAGAGTGTCAGAGAGTGTCAGAGAGTTTCAGAGAGTGTCAGAGAGGGTCTGAGAGTGTCAGAGTGTGTCGGAGAATGTCGGAGAGTTTCTGAGAGTATCTGTGAGTGTAAGAGTGTGTCAGAGAGTGTCAGAGACTGTCCGAGGGTTCTGAGGTATTCTGAGTGTGTCAGAGAGTGTCAGAGAGTTTCAGAGAGTTTCAGAGATTGTCAGAGAGTGTCAGAGAGCGTCAGAGAGTTTCACAGTGTGTCACAGAGTGTCAGAGAGTGTCAGAGAGTTTCAGAGAGTGTCAGATAGTGTCGGAGAGTGTCAGAGAGTTACAGAGAGTGTCAGAGAGTGTCAGAGAGTGTCTGAGAGTGTCAGACAGTGTCAGAGATTTTCTGAGAGTGTCACAGAGATTTCAGAGAGTTTCACAGAGAGCTTCAGAGAGTTTCGGAGGGTTTCAGAGAGTGCCAGAGATTTTCCGAGAGTTTCATAGTGTTTCAGAGAGTTTCAGAGAGTGTCAGAGAGGGTCTGAGAGTGTCAGAGAGTTTCAGAGAGTTTCAGTGAGTGTCAGAGAGTTTCAGAGAGTTTCAGAGAATGTAAGAGATAGTCTGAGAGTGTCCGAGAATGTCAAAGAGTTTCAGAGAGTGTCAGAGAGTGTCAAAGAGTTTCAGAGAGGGTCAGAGAGTGTCAGAGAGTTTCAGAGAGTGTAAGAGATAGTCTGAGAGTGTCAGAGTGTTTCAGAGAGTGTCAGAGAGTGTCAGAGAGTGTCTGAGAGTGTCAGAGAGTTTCAGAGAGTGTCAGAGAGTGTCCGAGAGTTTCAGAAAGTTTCAGAGAGTGTCAAAGGGTTTCAGAGAGTGTCAGAGAGTGTCAGAGAGTTTCAGAGAGTGTCAGAGAGTGTCAGAGAGTTTCAGAGAGTGTCAGAGCGTTTCAGAGAGTGTCGGAGCGTGTCAGAGATTGCCAGAGTGTTTCTGAGAGTTTCTGAGTGTGTCCGAGAATGTCAGCGATGGTCAGAGATTTCAGAGAGTGTCACAGACTTTCAGAGAGTGTCAGAGAGATTGCAGAGAGTGTCAGAGAGTGTCAGAGAGCTTCAGAGAGTGTCAGAGAGTGTCAGAGAGCTTCAGATTGTGACAGAGAGTTTCAGTGAGTGTCAGAGATTTTCAGAGAGTTTCAGAGAGTGTCAGAGATAGTCTGAGAGTTTCAGAGACTGTCAGAGAGTGTCAAAGCGTGTCAGAGAGTTTCAGAGAGTGTCAGAGAGTGTCTGAGAGTTTCAGAGAGTTTCAGAGTGTGTCAAAGAGTTTCAGAGAGTGTCAGAGAGTGTCAGAGAGTGTCAGAGAGTTTCAGAGAGTGTCAGAGAGTGTCAAAGCGTGTCAGAGAGTTTCAGAGAGTGTCAGAGAGTGTCTGAGAGTTTCAGAGAGTTTCAGAGTGTGTCAAAGAGTTTCAGAGAGTGTCAGAGAGTGTCAGAGAGTGTCAGAGAGTTTCAGAGAGTGTCAGAGAGGGTCTGAGAGTGTCAGAGAGTGTCAGAGTGTGTCGGAGAATGTCGGAGAGTTTCTGAGAGTATCTGTGAGTGTAAGAGTTTGTCAGAGAGTGTCAGAGACTGTCCGAGGGTTCTGAGGTATTCTGAGTGTGTCAGAGAGTGTCAGAGAGTTTCAGAGAGTTTCAGAGATTGTCAGAGAGTGTCAGAGAGCGTCAGAGAGTTTCACAGTGTGTCACAGAGTGTCAGAGAGTGTCAGAGAGTTTCAGAGAGTGTCAGATAGTGTCGGAGAGTGTCAGAGAGTTACAGAGAGTGTCAGAGAGTGTCAGAGAGTGTCTGAGAGTGTCAGACAGTGTCAGAGATTTTCTGAGAGTGTCACAGAGATTTCAGAGAGTTTCACAGAGAGCTTCAGAGAGTTTCGGAGGGTTTCAGAGAGTGCCAGAGATTTTCCGAGAGTTTCATAGTGTTTCAGAGAGTTTCAGAGAGTGTCAGAGAGGGTCTGAGAGTGTCAGAGAGTTTCAGAGAGTTTCAGTGAGTGTCAGAGAGTTTCAGAGAGTTTCAGAGAATATAAGAGATAGTCTGAGAGTGTCCGAGAATGTCAAAGAGTTTCAGAGAGTGTCAGAGAGTGTCAAAGAGTTTCAGAGAGGGTCAGAGAGTGTCAGAGAGTTTCAGAGAGTGTAAGAGATAGTCTGAGAGTGTCAGAGCGTGTCTGAGAGTTTCAGAGTGTTTCAGAGAGTGTCAGAGAGTGTCAGAGAGTGTCTGAGAGTGTCAGAGAGTTTCAGAGAGTGTCAGAGAGTGTCTGAGAGTTTCAGAAAGTTTCAGAGAGTGTCAAAGGGTTTCAGAGAGTGTCAGAGAGTGTCAGAGAGTTTCAGAGAGTGTCAGAGAGTGTCAGAGAGTTTCAGAGAGTGTCAGAGCGTTTCAGAGAGTGTCGGAGCGTGTCAGAGATTGCCAGAGTGTTTCTGAGAGTTTGTGAGTGTGTCCGAGAATGTCAGCGATGGTCAGAGATTTCAGAGAGTGTCACAGACTTTCAGAGAGTGTCAGAGAGATTGCAGAGTGTGTCAGAGAGTGTCAAAGAGCTTCAGAGAGTGTCAGAGAGTGTCAGAGAGCTTCAGATTGTGACAGAGGGTTTCAGTGAGTGTCAGAGATTTTCAGAGAGTTTCAGAGAGTGTCAGAGATAGTCTGAGAGTTTCAGAGAGTGTCAGAGAGTGTCAAAGCGTGTCAGAGAGTTTCAGAGAGTGTCAGAGAGTGTCTGAGAGTTTCAGAGAGTTTCAGAGTGTGTCAAAGAGTTTCAGAGAGTGTCAGAGAGTGTCAGAGAGTGTCAGAGAGTTTCAGAGAGTGTCAGAGAGGGTCTGAGAGTGTCAGAGAGTGTCAGAGTGTGTCGGAGAATGTCGGAGAGTTTCTGAGAGTATCTGTGAGTGTAAGAGTGTGTCAGAGAGTGTCAGAGACTGTCCGAGGGTTCTGAGGTATTCTGAGTGTGTCAGAGAGTGTCAGAGAGTTTCAGAGAGTTTCAGAGATTGTCAGAGAGTGTCAGAGAGCGTCAGAGAGTTTCACAGTGTGTCACAGAGTGTCAGAGAGTGTCAGAGAGTTTCAGAGAGTGTCAGATAGTGTCGGAGAGTGTCAGAGAGTTACAGAGAGTGTCAGAGAGTGTCAGAGAGTGTCTGAGAGTGTCAGACAGTGTCAGAGATTTTCTGAGAGTGTCACAGAGATTTCAGAGAGTTTCACAGAGAGCTTCAGAGAGTTTCGGAGGGTTTCAGAGAGTGCCAGAGATTTTCCGAGAGTTTCATAGTGTTTCAGAGAGTTTCAGAGAATGTCAGAGAGGGTCTGAGAGTGTCAGAGAGTTTCAGAGAGTTTCAGTGAGTGTCAGAGAGTTTCAGAGAGTTTCAGAGAATGTAAGAGATAGTCTGAGAGTGTCCGAGAATGTCAAAGAGTTTCAGAGAGTGTCAGAGAGTGTCAAAGAGTTTCAGAGAGGGTCAGAGAGTGTCAGAGAGTTTCAGAGAGTGTAAGAGAGTGTCAGAGAGTGTCAGAGAGTGTCTGAGAGTGTCAGAGAGTTTCAGAGAGTGTCAGAGAGTGTCTGAGAGTTTCAGAAAGTTTCAGAGAGTGTCAAAGGGTTTCAGAGAGTGTCAGAGAGTGTCAGAGAGTTTCAGAGAGTGTCAGAGAGTGTCAGAGAGTTTCAGAGAGTGTCAGAGCGTTTCAGAGAGTGTCGGAGCGTGTCAGAGATTGCCAGAGTGTTTCTGAGAGTTTCTGAGTGTGTCAGAGAATGTCAGAGATGGTCAGAGATTTCAGAGAGTGTCACAGACTTTCAGAGAGTGTCAGAGAGATTACAGAGACTGTCAGAGAGTGTCAGAGAGCTTCAGAGAGTGGCAGAGAGTTTCAGAGAGCTTCAGAGAGTGACAGAGTGTCAGATCGTGACAGAGAGTGTCAGAGAGTGTCAAAGAGTTTCAGACGGTGTCAGAGAGTGTCAGAGATTGTCAGAGAGATTCAGAGTGTTTCAGAGAGTTTCAGAGAGGGTCAGAGAGGGTCTGGGAGTGTCAGAGAGTGTCTGAGATTTTCAGAGAGCTTCAGAGAGTGTCGGAGAGTGTCAGAGATTGTCAGTGATTTTCAGAGAGTTTCAGAGAGTGTCAGAGAGTGTCAGTGAGGGTCAGAGAGTTTCAGAGAGTTTCTGAGAGTGTCACAGCGTGTCAGAGAGTTTCACAGAGCTTCAGAGAGTGTCAGAGAGTGTCTGAGAGTTTCAGAGAGCTTCAGAGTGTGTCAAAGAGTTTCAGAGAGTGTCAGAGAGTTTCAGAGAGTGTCAGAGAGTTTCAGAGAGTGTCAGAGAGTGTCAGAGAGTTTCAGAGAGTGTCAGGGCGTTTCAGAGAGTGTCTGAGCGTGTCAGAGATTGCCAGAGTGTTTCTGAGTGTTTCTGAGTGTGTCAGAGAATGTAAGAGATGGTCAGAGATTTCAGAGAGTGTCACAGACTTTCAGAGAGTGTCAGAGAGATTGCAGAGAATGTCAGAGAGTGTCAGAGAGTGTCTGAGAGTTTCAGAGTGTTTCAGAGAGTGTCAGAGAGTGTCAGGGAGTGTCTGAGAGTGTCAAACACTTTCAGAGAGTGTCAGAGAGTGTCTGAGAGTGTCAGAGTGTTTCAGAGAGTTTCAGAGAGGGTCAGAGAGGGTCTGAGAGTGTCAGAGAGTTTCAGAGAGTGTCAGAGCGTTTCAGAGACTGTCTGAGCGTGTCAGAGCTTGCCAGAGTGTTTCTGAGAGTTTCTGAGTGTGTCAGAGAATGTCAGAGATGGTCAGAGATTTCAGAGAGTGTCACAGACTTTCAGAGAGTGTCAGAGAGATTGCACAGACTGTCAGAGAGTGTCAGAGAGCTTCAGAGAGTGGCAGAGAGTTTCAGAGAGTTTCAGAGAGTGTCAAAGGGTTTCAGAGAGTTTCAGAGAGTGTCAGAGAGTTTCAGAGAGTGTCAGAGAGTTTCAGAGAGTGTCAGAGCGTTTCAGAGAGTGTCTGAGCGTGTCAGAGATTGCCAGAGTGTTTCTGAGAGTTTCTGAGTGTGTCAGAGAATGTCAGAGATGGTCAGAGATTTCAGAGAGTGTCACAGACTTTCAGAGAGTGTCAGAGAGATTGCAGAGACTGGCAGAGAGTTTCAGAGAGCTTCAGAGAGTGACAGAGTGTCAGATCGTGACAGAGAGTGTCAGAGAGTGTCAAAGAGTTTCAGATGGTGTCAGAGAGTGTCTGAGAGTGTCAGAGAGTTTCAGAGAGTTTCAGAGCGTGTCAGGGAGCTTCAGAGAGTGTCAGAGAGTTTCAGAGAGTGTCAGAGCGTTTCAGAGAGTGTCTGTGCGTGTCAGAGATTGCCAGAGTGTTTCTGAGAGTTTCTGAGTGTGTCAGAGAATGTCAGAGATGGTCAGAGATTTCAGAGAGTGTCACAGACTTTCAGAGAGTGTCAGAGAGATTGCAGAGAGTGTCAGAGAGTGTCAGAGAGCTTCAGAGAGTGGCAGAGAGTTTCAGAGAGTTTCAGAGAGCTTCAGGGAGTGACAGAGTGTCAGATAGTGACAGAGAGTTTCAGTGAGTGTCAGAGAGTTTCAGAGAGTGTAAGAGATAGTCTGAGACTGTCAGAGATTGTCAAAGAGTTTCAGAGAGTGTCAGAGAGTGTCAAAGAGTTTCAGAGGGTGTCAGAGAGTGTCAGAGATTGACAGAGAGTTTCAGAGTGTTTCAGAGAGTTTCAGAGAGTGTCAGAGAGGGTCTGAGAGTTTCAGAGAGTGTCAGAGCGTTTCAGAGAGTGTCTGAGCGTGTCAGAGATTGCCGAAGGGTTTCTGAGCGTTTCTGAGTGTGCCAGAGAGTGTCAGAGACTTTCAGAGAGTGTCAGAGAGATTGCAGAGAGTGTCAGAGAGTGTCAGAGAGATTCCGAGAGTGGCAGAGATTTTCAGACAGTTTCAGAGAGCTTCAGAGAGTGACAGAGAGTTTCGGTGAGTGTCAGAGAGTTTCAGAGAGTTTCAGAGAGTGTAACAGATAGTCTGAGAGTGTCCGAGAAAGTCAAAGAGTTTCAGAGAGTGTCAGAGAGTTTCAAAGAGTTTCAGAGAGTGTCAGAGAGTGTCAGAGAGTGTCTTAGAGTTTCAGAGTGTTTCAGAGAGTGTCAGAGAGTGTCAGAGAGTGTCTGAGAGTGTCAAAGAGTTTCAGAGAGTGTCAGAGAGTGTCTGAGAGTTTCAGAGAGTTTCAGAGAGTGTCAAAGATTTTCAGAGAGCTTCAGAGAGTGTCGGAGAGTGTCAGAGAGTGTCAGTGATTTTCAGAGAGTTTCAGAGAGTGTCAGAGAATGTCAGAGAGGGTCAGAGAGTTTCAGAGAGCTTCAGAGAGTGTCAGAGAGTGTCTGAGAGTTTCAGAGAGTTTCAGAGTGTGTCAAAGAGTTTCAGAGAGTGTCAGAGAGTGTCAGAGAGTGTCAGAGAGTTTCAGAGAGTGTCAGAGAGTGTCAGAGAGTTTCAGAGAGTGTCTGAGCGTGTCAGAGATTGCCAGAGTGTTTCTGAGAGTTTCTGAGTTTGTCAGAGAATGTCAGAGATGGTCAGAGACTTCAGAGAGTGTCACAGACATTCAGAGAGTGTCAGAGAGATTGCAGAGACTGTCAGAGAGTGTCAGAGAGCTTCAGAGAGTGGGAGAGAGTTTCAGAGAGTTTCAGAGAGCTTCAGAGAGTGACAGAGTGTCAGATAGTGAAAGAGAGTTTCAGTGAGTGTCAGAGAGTTTCAGAGAGTTTCAGAGAGTGTAAGAGATAGTCTGAGAGTGTCCGAGAAAGTCAAAGAGTTTCAGAAAGTGTCAGAGAGTGTCAAAGAGTTTCAGAGAGTGTCAGAGAGTGTCTGAGAGTTTCAGAGTGTTTCAGAGAGTGTCAGAGAGTGTCTGAGAGTGTCAAAGAGTTTCAGAGAGTGTCAGAGAGTGTCTGAGAGTTTCAGAGAGTTTCAGAGAGTGTCAAAGATTTTCAGAGAGTTTCAGAGCGTGTCAGAGAGGGTCAGAGAGTTTCAGAGTGTTTCTGAGAGTGTCACAGCGTGTCAGAGAGATTCAGAGAGCTTCAGAGAGTGTCAGAGAGTGTCTGAGAGTTTCAGAGAGTTTCAGAGTGTGTCAAAGAGTTTCAGAGAGTGTCAGAGAGTTTCAGAGAGTTTCAGAGAGTGTCAGAGAGTGTCAGAGAGTTTCAGAGAGTGTCAGAGCGTTTCAGAGAGTGTCTGAGCGTGTCAGAGATTGCCAGAGTGTTTCTGAGAGTTTCTGAGTTTGTCAGAGAATGTCAGAGATGGTCAGAGACTTCAGAGAGTGTCACAGACTTTCAGAGAGTGTCAGAGAGATTGCAGAGACTGTCAGAGAGGGTCAGAGAGCTTCAGAGAGTGGCAGAGAGTTTCAGAGAGTTTCAGAGAGCTTCAGAGAGTGACAGAGTGTCAGATAGTGACAGAGAGTGTCAGAGACTGTCAAAGAGTTTCAGACGGTGTCAGAGAGTGTCAGAGATTGTCAGAGAGTTTCAGAGTGTTTCAGAGAGTTTCAGAGAGGTTCAGAGATTGTCTGAGAGTGTCAGAGAGTGTCAGAGTGTGTCAGAGAATGTCGGAGAGTTTCTGAGAGTATCTGTGAGTGTAAGAGTGTGTCAGAGAGTGTCAGAGACTGTCCGAGGGTTCTGAGATATTCTGAGTCTGTCAGAGAGTGTCAGAGAGTTTCAGAGAGTTTCAGAGAGTGTCACAGAGTGTCAGAGAGCGTCAGAGAGTTTCACAGTGTGTCACAGAGTGTCAGAGAGTGTCATAGAGTTTCAGAGAGTGTCAGATAGTGTCAGAGAGTGTCAGAGAGTTTCAGAGAGCTTCAGAGAGTGTCGGAGAGTGTCAGAGAGTGTCAGAGATTTTCAGAGAGTTTCAGAGTTGTTCAGAGAGTTTCGGAGAGTGTCAGAGAGGGTCTGAGAGTGTCAGAGAGCTTCAGAGAGTGTGGGAGAGTGTCAGAGAGTGTCAGAGATTTTCAGAGAGTTTCAGAGAGCGTCAGAGAGTGTCAGAGAGTTTCAGAGAGTTTCTGAGAGTGTCACAACGTGTCAGAGAGTTTCAGAGAGCTTCAGAGAGTTTCAGAGAGTTTCAGAGAGTGTCAGAGAGTGTCAGAGAGGGTCAGAGAGTTTCAGAGAGTTTCTGAGAGCGTCACAGCGTGTCAGAGAGTTTCAGAGAGCTTCAGAGAGTTTCAGAGAGTGTCTGAGAGTTTCAGAGAGTTTCAGAGAGTGTCAAAGAGTTTCAGAGAGTGTCAGAGAGTGTCAGAGAGTGTCAGAGAGTTTCAGAGAGTGTCAGAGAGTGTCAGAGAGTTTCAGAGAGTGTCAGAGCGTTTCAGAGAGTGTCTGAGCGTGGCAGAGATTGCCAGAGTGTTTCTGAGAGTTTCTGTGTGTGTCAGAGAATGTCAGAGATGGTCACAGACTTTCAGAGAGTGTCAGAGAGATTGCAGAGAGTGTCAGAGAGCTTCAGAGAGTGGCAGAGAGTTTCAGAGAGTTTCAGAGAGCTTCAGAGAGTGACAGAGTGTCAGATAGTGACAGAGAGTTTCAGTGAGTGTCAGAGAGTTTCAGACGGTTTCAGAGAGTGTCAGAGAATGACAAAGTGTTTCAGAGAGTGTCAGAGAGTGTCAAAGAGTTTCAAAGGGTGTCAGAGAGTGTCAGAGATTGTCAGAGAGTTTCAGCGTGTTTCAGAGAGTGTCGGAGAATGTCGGAGAGTTTCTGAGAGTATCTGTGAGTGTAAGAGCGTGTCAGAGAGTGTCAGAGACTATCCGAGGGTTCTGAGGTATTCTGAGTGTGTCAGAGAGTGTCAGAGAGTCTCAGAGAGTTTCAGAGAGTGTCGCAGAGTGTCAGAGAGCGTCAGAGAGTTTCACAGTGTGTCACAGAGTGTCAGAGAGTGTCAGAGAGTTTCAGAGAGTGTCCGATAGTGTCAGAGAGTGTCAGAGAGTTTCAGAGAGTGTCAGAGAGTGTCAGAGTGTGTCTGAGAGTGTCAGACAGTGTCAGAGATTTTCTGAGAGTGTCACAGAGTGTCAGAGAGTTTCAGAGAGCTTCAGAGAGTGTCGGAGAGTGTCAGAGAGTGTCAGAGATTTTCAGAGTGTTTCAGAGAATTTCAGAGAGTGTCAGAGAGGGTCTGAGTGTGTCAGAGAGTTTCAGAGAGCTTCAGAGAGTGTCGGAGAGTGTCAGAGAGTGTCAGAAATTTTCAGAGAGTTTCAGAGAGTGTCAGAGAGGGTCAGAGAGTTTCAGAGAGTTTCTGAGAGTGTCACAGCGTGTCAGAGAGTTTCAGAGAGCTTCAGAGAGTTTCAGAGAGTGTCAAAAAGTTTCAGAGAGTGTCAGAGAATCTCAAAGAGTGTCAGAGAGATTCAGAGAGGGTCAGAGAGTGTCAGAGCGTTTCAGAGAGTGTCTGAGCGTGTCAGAGATTGCCAGAGAGTTTCAGAGAGCTTCAGAGAGTGACAGAGAGTGTCAGAGAGTGTCTGAGAGTGTCAAAGAGTTTCAGAGAGTGTCAGAGAGTGTCTGAGAGTTTCAGAGAGTGTCAAAGATTTTCAGAGAGCTTCAGAGAGTGTCGGAGAGTGTCAGAGATTGTCAGTGATTTTCAGAGATTTTCAGAGAGTGTCAGAGAGTGTCAGTGAGGGTCAGAGAGTTTCAGAGAGTTTCTGAGAGTGTCACAGCGTGTCAGAGAGTTTCAGAGAGCTTCAGAGAGTGTCGGAGAGTGTCTGAGAGTTTCAGAGAGTTTCAGAGAGTGTCAAAGAGTTTCAGAGAGTGTCAGAGAGTGTCTGAGAGTTTCAGAGAGTTTCAGAGAGTGTCAAAGATTTTCAGAGAGCTTCAGAAAGTGTCGGACAGTGTCAGAGATTGTCAGTGATTTTCAGAGAGTTTCAGAGAGTGTCAGAGAGTGTCAGTGAGGGTCAGAGAGTTTCAGAGAGTTTCTGAGAGTGTCACAGCGTGTCAGAGAGTTTCAGAGAGCTTCAGAGAGTGTCAGAGTGTGTCTGAGAGTTTCAGAGAGTTTCAGAGTGTGTCAGAGAGTGTCAGAGAGTGTCAGGGAGTTTCAGAGAGTGTCAGAGAGTGTCAGAGAGTTTCAGAGAGTGTCGGAGCGTTTCAGAGAGTGTCTGAGCGTGTCAGAGATTGCCAGAGTGTTTCTGAGAGTTTCTGAGTGTGTCAGAGAATGTCAGAGATGGTCAGAGATTTCAGAGAGTGTCACAGACTTTCAGAGAGTGTCAGAGAGATTGCAGAGACTGTCAGAGAGTGTCAGAGAGCTTCAGAGAGTGGCAGAGAGTTTCAGAGAGCTTCAGAGAGTGACAGAGTGTCAGATCGTGACAGAGAGTGTCAGAGAGTGTCAAAGAGTTTCAGATGGTGTCAGAGAGTTTCAGAGATTGTCAGAGAGTTTCAGAGTGTTTCAGAGAGTTTCAGAGAGGGTCAGAGAGGGTCTGAGAGTGTCAGAGAGTGTCAGAGTGTGTCAGAGAATGTCGGAGATTTTCTGAGAGTATCTGTGAGTGTAAGAGTGTGTCAGAGAGTGTCAGAGACTGTCCGAGGGTTCTGAGATATTCTGAGTGTGTCAGAGAGTGTCAGAGAGTTTCAGAGAGTTTCAGAGAGTTTCAGAGAGTGTCACAGAGTGTCAGAGAGCGTCAGAGAGTGTCACAGTGTGTCACAGAGTGTCAGAGAGTGTCAGAGAGTTTCAGAGAGTGTCAGATAGTGTCAGAGAGTGTCAGAGAGTTTCAGAGAGTGTCAGAGAGTGTTAAAGAGTGTCTGAGAGTGTCAGACAGTATCAGAGATTTTCTGAGAGTGTCACAGAGTGTCAGAGAGTTTCAGAGAGCTTCAGAGAGTGTCGGAGAGTGTCAGAGAGTGTCAGAGATTTTCAGAGAATTTCAGAGAGCGTCAGAGAGGGTCAGAGATTTTCAGAGAGTGCCAGAGAGTGTCAGAGAGGGTCAGAGAGTTTCAGAGAGTTTCTGAGAGTGTCACAGCGTGTCAGAGAGTTTCAGAGAGCTTCAGAGAGTTTCAGAGAGTTTCAGAGAGCTTCAGAGAGTTTCAGAGAGTGTCTGAGAGTTTCAGAGAGTTTCAGAGAGTGTCAAAGAGTTTCAGAGAGTGTCAGAGAGTGTCAGAGATTGTCAGAGAGTGTCAGAGAGTTTCAGAGAGTTTCAGAGCGTTTCAGAGAGTGTCTGAGCGTGGCAGAGATTGCCAGAGTGTTTCTGAGAGTTTCTGAGTGTGTCAGAGAATGTCAGAGATGGTCAGAGATTTCAGAGAGTGTCACAGACTTTCAGAGAGTGTCAGAGAGATTGCAGAGAGTGTCAGAGAGTGTCAGAGAGCTTCAGAGAGTGGCAGAGAGTTTCAGAGAGTTTCAGAGAGCTTCAGAGAGTGACAGAGTGTCAGATAGTGACAGAGAGTTTCAGTGAGTGTCAGATAGTTTCAGAGGGTGTCCGAGAGTGTCAGAGATTGTCAGAGAGTTTCAGAGTGTTTCAAAGAGTGTCAGAGAGTGTCAGAGAGGGTCTGAGAGTGTCAGAGAGTGTCAGAGTGTGTCGGAGAATGTCGGAGAGTTTCTGAGAGTATCTGTGAGTGTAAGAGTGTGTCAGAGAGTGTCAGAGACTGTCCGAGGGTGCTGAGGTATTCTGAGTGTGTCAGAGAGAGTCAGAGAGTTTCAGAGAGTTTCACAGAGTGTCGCAGAGTGTCAGAGAGCGTCAGAGAGTTTCACAGTGTGTCACAGAGGGTCAGAGAGTGTCAGGGAGTTTCAGAGAGTGTCAGAGAGTGTCAGAGAGTTTCAGAGAGTGTCAGAGCGTTTCAGAGAGTGTCGGAGCGTGTCAGAGATTGCCAGAGTGTTTCTGAGAGTTTCTGAGTGTGTCCGAGAATGTCAGCGATGGTCAGAGATTTCAGAGAGTGTCACAGACTTTCAGAGAGTGTCAGAGAGATTGCAGAGAGTGTCAGAGAGTGTCAGAGAGCTTCAGAGAGTGTCAGAGAGTGTCAGAGAGCTTCAGATTGTGACAGAGAGTTTCAGTGAGTGTCAGAGATTTTCAGAGAGTTTCAGAGAGTGTCAGAGATAGTCTGAGAGTTTCAGAGAGTGTCAGAGAGTGTCAAAGCGTGTCAGAGAGTTTCAGAGAGTGTCAGAGAGTGTCTGAGAGTTTCAGAGAGTTTCAGAGTGTGTCAAAGAGTTTCAGAGAGTGTCAGAGAGTGTCAGAGAGTGTCAGAGAGTTTCAGAGAGTGTCAGAGAGTGTCAAAGCGTGTCAGAGAGTTTCAGAGAGTGTCAGAGAGTGTCTGAGAGTTTCAGAGAGTTTCAGAGTGTGTCAAAGAGTTTCAGAGAGTGTCAGAGAGTGTCAGAGAGTGTCAGAGAGTTTCAGAGAGTGTCAGAGAGGGTCTGAGAGTGTCAGAGAGTGTCAGAGTGTGTCGGAGAATGTCGGAGAGTTTCTGAGAGTATCTGTGAGTGTAAGAGTGTGTCAGAGAGTGTCAGAGACTGTCCGAGGGTTCTGAGGTATTCTGAGTGTGTCAGAGAGTGTCAGAGAGTTTCAGAGAGTTTCAGAGATTGTCAGAGAGTGTCAGAGAGCGTCAGAGAGTTTCACAGTGTGTCACAGAGTGTCAGAGAGTGTCAGAGAGTTTCAGAGAGTATCAGATAGTGTCGGAGAGTGTCAGAGAGTTACAGAGAGTGTCAGAGATTGTCAGAGAGTGTCTGAGAGTGTCAGACAGTGTCAGAGATTTTCTGAGAGTGTCACAGAGATTTCAGAGAGTTTCACAGAGAGCTTCAGAGAGTTTCGGAGGGTTTCAGAGAGTGCCAGAGATTTTCCGAGAGTTTCATAGTGTTTCAGAGAGTTTCAGAGAGTGTCAGAGAGGGTCTGAGAGTGTCAGAGAGTTTCAGAGAGTTTCAGTGAGTGTCAGAGAGTTTCAGAGAGTTTCAGAGAATGTAAGAGATAGTCTGAGAGTGTCCGAGAATGTCAAAGAGTTTCAGAGAGTGTCAGAGAGTGTCAAAGAGTTTCAGAGAGGGTCAGAGAGTGTCAGAGAGTTTCAGAGAGTGGAAGAGATAGTCTGAGAGTGTCAGAGAGTGTCTGAGAGTTTCAGAGTGTTTCAGAGAGTGTCAGAGAGTGTCAGAGAGTGTCTGAGAGTGTCAGAGAGTTTCAGAGAGTGTCAGAGAGTGTCTGAGAGTTTCAGAAAGTTTCAGAGAGTGTCAAAGGGTTTCAGAGAGTGTCAGAGAGTGTCAGAGAGTTTCAGAGAGTGTCAGAGAGTGTCAGAGAGTTTCAGAGAGTGTCAGAGCGTTTCAGAGAGTGTCGGAGCGTGTCAGAGATTGCCAGAGTGTTTCTGAGAGTTTCTGAGTGTGTCCGAGAATGTCAGCGATGGTCAGAGATTTCAGAGAGTGTCACAGACTTTCAGAGAGTGTCAGAGAGATTGCAGAGAGTGTCAGAGAGTGTCAGAGAGCTTCAGAGAGTGTCAGAGAGTGTCAGAGAGCTTCAGATTGTGACAGAGAGTTTCAGTGAGTGTCAGAGATTTTCAGAGAGTTTCAGAGAGTGTCAGAGATAGTCTGAGAGTTTCAGAGAGTGTCAGAGAGTGTCAAAGCGTGTCAGAGAGTTTCAGAGAGTGTCAGAGAGTGTCTGAGAGTTTCAGAGAGTTTCAGAGTGTGTCAAAGAGTTTCAGAGAGTGTCAGAGAGTGTCAGAGAGTTTCAGAGAGTGTCAGAGAGGGTCTGAGAGTGTCAGAGAGTGTCAGAGTGTGTCGGAGAATGTCGGAGAGTTTCTGAGAGTATCTGTGAGTGTAAGAGTGTGTCAGAGAGTGTCAGAGACTGTCCGAGGGTTCTCAGGTATTCTGAGTGTGTCAGAGAGTGTCAGAGAGTTTCAGAGAGTTTCAGAGATTGTCAGAGAGTGTCAGAGAGCGTCAGAGAGTTTCACAGTGTGTCACAGAGTGTCAGAGAGTGTCAGAGAGTTTCAGAGAGTGTCAGATAGTGTCGGAGAGTGTCAGAGAGTTACAGAGAGTGTCAGAGAGTGTCAGAGAGTGTCTGAGAGTGTCAGACAGTGTCAGAGATTTTCTGAGAGTGTCACAGAGATTTCAGAGAGTTTCACAGAGAGCTTCAGAGAGTTTCGGAGGGTTTCAGAGAGTGCCAGAGATTTTCCGAGAGTTTCATAGTGTTTCAGAGAGTTTCAGAGAGTGTCAGAGAGGGTCTGAGAGTGTCAGAGAGTTTCAGAGAGTTTCAGTGAGTGTCAGAGAGTTTCAGAGAGTTTCAGAGAATGTAAGAGATAGTCTGAGAGTGTCCGAGAATGTCAAAGAGTTTCAGAGAGTGTCAGAGAGTGTCAAAGAGTTTCAGAGAGGGTCAGAGAGTGTCAGAGAGTTTCAGAGAGTGTAAGAGATAGTCTGAGAGTGTCAGAGAGTGTCTGAGAGTTTCAGAGTGTTTCAGAGAGTGTCAGAGAGTGTCAGAGAGTGTCTGAGAGTGTCAGAGAGTTTCAGAGAGTGTCAGAGAGTGTCTGAGAGTTTCAGAAAGTTTCAGAGAGTGTCAAAGGGTTTCAGAGAGTGTCAGAGAGTGTCAGAGAGTTTCAGAGAGTGTCAGAGAGTGTCAGAGAGTTTCAGAGAGTGTCAGAGCGTTTCAGAGAGTGTCGGAGCGTGTCAGAGATTGACAGAGTGTTTCTGAGAGTTTCTGAGTGTGTCAGAGAATGTCAGAGATGGTCAGAGATTTCAGAGAGTGTCACAGACTTTCAGAGAGTGTCAGAGAGATTACAGAGACTGTCAGAGAGTGTCAGAGAGCTTCAGAGAGTGGCAGAGAGTTTCAGAGAGCTTCAGAGAGTGACAGAGTGTCAGATCGTGACAGAGAGTGTCAGAGAGTGTCAAAGAGTTTCAGACGGTGTCAGAGAGTGTCAGAGATTGTCAGAGAGATTCAGAGTGTTTCAGAGAGTTTCAGAGAGGGTCAGAGAGGGTCTGGGAGTGTCAGAGAGTGTCTGAGATTTTCAGAGAGCTTCAGAGAGTGTCGGAGAGTGTCAGAGATTGTCAGTGATTTTCAGAGAGTTTCAGAGAGTGTCAGAGAGTGTCAGTGAGGGTCAGAGAGTTTCAGAGAGTTTCTGAGAGTGTCACAGCGTGTCAGAGAGTTTCACAGAGCTTCAGAGAGTGTCAGAGAGTGTCTGAGAGTTTCAGAGAGCTTCAGAGTGTGTCAAAGAGTTTCAGAGAGTGTCAGAGAGTTTCAGAGAGTGTCAGAGAGTTTCAGAGAGTGTCAGAGAGTGTCAGAGAGTTTCAGAGAGTGTCTGAGCGTGTCAGAGATTGCCAGAGTGTTTCTGAGTGTTTCTGAGTGTGTCAGAGAATGTAAGAGATGGTCAGAGATTTCAGAGAGTGTCACAGACTTTCAGAGAGTGTCAGAGAGATTGCAGAGAATGTCAGAGAGTGTCAGAGAGTGTCTGAGAGTTTCAGAGTGTTTCAGAGAGTGTCAGAGAGTGTCAGGGAGTGTCTGAGAGTGTCAAACACTTTCAGAGAGTGTCAGAGAGTGTCTGAGAGTGTCAGAGTGTTTCAGAGAGTTTCAGAGAGGGTCAGAGAGGGTCTGAGAGTGTCAGAGAGTTTCAGAGAGTGTCAGAGCGTTTCAGAGACTGTCTGAGCGTGTCAGAGATTGCCAGAGTGTTTCTGAGAGTTTCTGAGTGTGTCAGAGAATGTCAGAGATGGTCAGAGATTTCAGAGAGTGTCACAGACTTTCAGAGAGTGTCAGAGAGATTGCACAGACTGTCAGAGAGTGTCAGAGAGCTTCAGAGAGTGGCAGAGAGTTTCAGAGAGTTTCAGAGAGTGTCAAAGGGTTTCAGAGAGTTTCAGAGAGTGTCAGAGAGTTTCAGAGAGTGTCAGAGAGTTTCAGAGAGTGTCAGAGCGTTTCAGAGAGTGTCTGAGCGTGTCAGAGATTGCCAGAGTGTTTCTGAGAGTTTCTGAGTGTGTCAGAGAATGTCAGAGATGGTCAGAGATTTCAGAGAGTGTCACAGACTTTCAGAGAGTGTCAGAGAGATTGCAGAGACTGGCAGAGAGTTTCAGAGAGCTTCAGAGAGTGACAGAGTGTCAGATCGTGACAGAGAGTGTCAGAGAGTGTCAAAGAGTTTCAGATGGTGTCAGAGAGTGTCAGAGATTGTCAGAGAGATTCAGAGTGTTTCAGAGAGTTTCAGAGAGGGTCAGAGAGGGTCTGGGAGTGTCAGAGAGTGTCTGAGATTTTCAGAGAGCTTCAGAGAGTGTCGGAGAGTGTCAGAGATTGTAAGTGATTTTCAGAGAGTTTCAGAGAGTGTCAGAGAGTGTCAGTGAGGGTCAGAGAGTTTCAGAGAGTTTCTGAGAGTGTCACAGCGTGTCAGAGAGTTTCACAGAGCTTCAGAGAGTGTCAGAGAGTGTCTGAGAGTTTCAGAGAGCTTCAGAGTGTGTCAAAGAGTTTCAGAGAGTGTCAGAGAGTTTCAGAGAGTGTCAGAGAGTTTCAGAGAGTGTCAGAGAGTGTTAAAGAGTGTCTGAGAGTGTCAGACAGTATCAGAGAGTGTCTGAGCGTGTCAGAGATTGCCAGAGTGTTTCTGAGTGTTTCTGAGTGTGTCAGAGA
Organism: Heterodontus francisci; assembly: GCF_036365525.1. Classification (NCBI taxonomy): domain Eukaryota; kingdom Metazoa; phylum Chordata; class Chondrichthyes; order Heterodontiformes; family Heterodontidae; genus Heterodontus; species Heterodontus francisci. The sequence goes on from NC_090421.1 coordinate 33,687,055, forward strand.
ATGTAAGAGATGGTCAGAGATTTCAGAGAGTGTCACAGACTTTCAGAGAGTGTCAGAGAGATTGCAGAGAATGTCAGAGAGTGTCAGAGAGTGTCTGAGAGTTTCAGAGTGTTTCAGAGAGTGTCAGAGAGTGTCAGGGAGTGTCTGAGAGTGTCAAACACTTTCAGAGAGTGTCAGAGAGTGTCTGAGAGTGTCAGTGAGTTTCAGAGAGTTTCAGAGCGTGTCAGGGAGCTTCAGAGAGTGTCAGAGAGTTTCAGAGAGTGTCAGAGCGTTTCAGAGAGTGTCTGTGCGTGTCAGAGATTGCCAGAGTGTTTCTGAGAGTTTCTGAGTGTGTCAGAGAATGTCAGAGATGGTCAGAGATTTCAGAGAGTGTCACAGACTTTCAGAGAGTGTCAGAGAGATTGCAGAGAGTGTCAGAGAGTGTCAGAGAGCTTCAGAGAGTGGCAGAGAGTTTCAGAGAGTTTCAGAGAGCTTCAGGGAGTGACAGAGTGTCAGATAGTGACAGAGAGTTTCAGTGAGTGTCAGAGAGTTTCAGAGAGTGTAAGAGATAGTCTGAGAGTGTCAGAGAATGTCAAAGAGTTTCAGAGAGTGTCAGAGAGTGTCAAAGAGTTTCAGAGGGTGTCAGAGAGTGTCAGAGATTGACAGAGAGTTTCAGAGTGTTTCAGAGAGTTTCAGAGAGTGTCAGAGAGGGTCTGAGAGTTTCAGAGAGTGTCAGAGCGTTTCAGAGAGTGTCTGAGCGTGTCAGAGATTGCCGAAGGGTTTCTGAGCGTTTCTGAGTGTGCCAGAGAGTGTCAGAGACTTTCAGAGAGTGTCAGAGAGATTGCAGAGAGTGTCAGAGAGTGTCAGAGAGCTTCCGAGAGTGGCAGACATTTTCAGACAGTTTCAGAGAGCTTCAGAGAGTGACAGAGAGTTTCGGTGAGTGTCAGAGAGTTTCAGAGAGTTTCAGAGAGTGTAACAGATAGTCTGAGAGTGTCCGAGAAAGTCAAAGAGTTTCAGAGAGTGTCAGAGAGTTTCAAAGAGTTTCAGAGAGTGTCAGAGAGTGTCAGAGAGTGTCTTAGAGTTTCAGAGTGTTTCAGAGAGTGTCAGAGAGTGTCAGAGAGTGTCTGAGAGTGTCAAAGAGTTTCAGAGAGTGTCAGAGAGTGTCTGAGAGTTTCAGAGAGTTTCAGAGAGTGTCAAAGATTTTCAGAGAGCTTCAGAGAGTGTCGGAGAGTGTCAGAGAGTGTCAGTGATTTTCAGAGAGTTTCAGAGAGTGTCAGAGAATTTCAGAGAGGGTCAGAGAGTTTCAGAGAGCTTCAGAGAGTGTCAGAGAGTGTCTGAGAGTTTCAGAGAGTTTCAGAGTGTGTCAAAGAGTTTCAGAGATTGTCAGAGAGTGTCAGAGAGTTTCAGAGAGTGTCAGAGAGTGTCAGAGAGTTTCAGAGAGTGTCTGAGCGTGTCAGAGATTGCCAGAGTGTTTCTGAGAGTTTCTGAGTTTGTCAGAGAATGTCAGAGATGGTCAGAGACTTCAGAGAGCGTCACAGACATTCAGAGAGTGTCAGAGAGATTGCAGAGACTGTCAGAGAGTGTCAGAGAGCTTCAGAGAGTGGGAGAGAGTTTCAGAGAGTTTCAGAGAGCTTCAGAGAGTGACAGAGTGTCAGATAGTGAAAGAGAGTTTCAGTGAGTGTCAGAGAGTTTCAGAGATTTTCAGAGAGTGTAAGAGATAGTCTGAGAGTGTCCGAGAAAGTCAAAGAGTTTCAGAAAGTGTCAGAGAGTGTCAAAGAGTTTCAGAGAGTGTCAGAGAGTGTCTGAGAGTTTCAGAGTGTTTCAGAGAGTGTCAGAGAGTGTCAGAGAGTGTCTGAGAGTGTCAAAGAGTTTCAGAGAGTGTCAGAGAGTGTCTGAGAGTTTCAGAGAGTGTCAAAGATTTTCAGAGAGTTTCAGAGAGTGTCAGAGAGGGTCAGAGAGTTTCAGAGTGTTTCTGAGAGTGTCACAGCGTGTCAGAGAGATTCAGAGAGCTTCAGAGAGTGTCAGAGAGTGTCAGAGAGTGTCAGAGAGTGTCTGAGAGTGTCAGAGAGTGTCAGAGAGTGTCTGAGAGTTTCAGAAAGTTTCAGAGAGTGTCAAAGGGTTTCAGAGAGTGTCAGAGAGTGTCAGAGAGTTTCAGAGAGTGTCAGAGAGTGTCAGAGAGTTTCAGAGAGTGTCAGAGCGTTTCAGAGAGTGTCGGAGCGTGTCAGAGATTGACAGAGTGTTTCTGAGAGTTTCTGAGTGTGTCAGAGAATGTCAGAGATGGTCAGAGATTTCAGAGAGTGTCACAGACTTTCAGAGAGTGTCAGAGAGATTACAGAGACTGTCAGAGAGTGTCAGAGAGCTTCAGAGAGTGGCAGAGAGTTTCAGAGAGCTTCAGAGAGTGACAGAGTGTCAGATCGTGACAGAGAGTGTCAGAGAGTGTCAAAGAGTTTCAGACGGTGTCAGAGAGTGTCAGAGATTGTCAGAGAGATTCAGAGTGTTTCAGAGAGTTTCAGAGAGGGTCAGAGAGGGTCTGGGAGTGTCAGAGAGTGTCTGAGATTTTCAGAGAGCTTCAGAGAGTGTCGGAGAGTGTCAGAGATTGTCAGTGATTTTCAGAGAGTTTCAGAGAGTGTCAGAGAGTGTCAGTGAGGGTCAGAGAGTTTCAGAGAGTTTCTGAGAGTGTCACAGCGTGTCAGAGAGTTTCACAGAGCTTCAGAGAGTGTCAGAGAGTGTCTGAGAGTTTCAGAGAGCTTCTTAGTGTGTCAAAGAGTTTCAGAGAGTGTCAGAGAGTTTCAGAGAGTGTCAGAGAGTGTCAGAGAGTGTCAGAGAGTGTCAGAGAGTTTCAGAGAGTGTCTGAGCGTGTCAGAGATTGCCAGAGTGTTTCTGAGTGTTTCTGAGTGTGTCAGAGAATGTAAGAGATGGTCAGAGATTTCAGAGAGTGTCACAGACTTTCAGAGAGTGTCAGAGAGATTGCAGAGAATGTCAGAGAGTGTCAGAGAGTGTCTGAGAGTTTCAGAGTGTTTCAGAGAGTGTCAGAGAGTGTCAGGGAGTGTCTGAGAGTGTCAAACACTTTCAGAGAGTGTCAGAGAGTGTCTGAGAGTGTCAGAGTGTTTCAGAGAGTTTCAGAGAGGGTCAGAGAGGGTCTGAGAGTGTCAGAGAGTTTCAGAGAGTGTCAGAGCGTTTCAGAGACTGTCTGAGCGTGTCAGAGATTGCCAGAGTGTTTCTGAGAGTTTCTGAGTGTGTCAGAGAATGTCAGAGATGGTCAGAGATTTCAGAGAGTGTCACAGACTTTCAGAGAGTGTCAGAGAGATTGCACAGACTGTCAGAGAGTGTCAGAGAGCTTCAGAGAGTGGCAGAGAGTTTCAGAGAGTTTCAGAGAGTGTCAAAGGGTTTCAGAGAGTTTCAGAGAGTGTCAGAGAGTTTCAGAGAGTGTCAGAGAGTTTCAGAGAGTGTCAGAGCGTTTCAGAGAGTGTCTGAGCGTGTCAGAGATTGCCAGAGTGTTTCTGAGAGTTTCTGAGTGTGTCAGAGAATGTCAGAGATGGTCAGAGATTTCAGAGAGTGTCACAGACTTTCAGAGAGTGTCAGAGAGATTGCAGAGACTGGCAGAGAGTTTCAGAGAGCTTCAGAGAGTGACAGAGTGTCAGATCGTGACAGAGAGTGTCAGAGAGTGTCAAAGAGTTTCAGATGGTGTCAGAGAGTGTCAGAGATTGTCAGAGAGATTCAGAGTGTTTCAGAGAGTTTCAGAGAGGGTCAGAGAGGGTCTGGGAGTGTCAGAGAGTGTCTGAGATTTTCAGAGAGCTTCAGAGAGTGTCGGAGAGTGTCAGAGATTGTAAGTGATTTTCAGAGAGTTTCAGAGAGTGTCAGAGAGTGTCAGTGAGGGTCAGAGAGTTTCAGAGAGTTTCTGAGAGTGTCACAGCGTGTCAGAGAGTTTCACAGAGCTTCAGAGAGTGTCAGAGAGTGTCTGAGAGTTTCAGAGAGCTTCAGAGTGTGTCAAAGAGTTTCAGAGAGTGTCAGAGAGTTTCAGAGAGTGTCAGAGAGTTTCAGAGAGTGTCAGAGAGTGTTAAAGAGTGTCTGAGAGTGTCAGACAGTATCAGAGAGTGTCTGAGCGTGTCAGAGATTGCCAGAGTGTTTCTGAGTGTTTCTGAGTGTGTCAGAGAATGTAAGAGATGGTCAGAGATTTCAGAGAGTGTCACAGACTTTCAGAGAGTGTCAGAGAGATTGCAGAGAATGTCAGAGAGTGTCAGAGAGTGTCTGAGAGTTTCAGAGTGTTTCAGAGAGTGTCAGAGAGTGTCAGGGAGTGTCTGAGAGTGTCAAACACTTTCAGAGAGTGTCAGAGAGTGTCTGAGAGTGTCAGAGAGTTTCAGAGAGTTTCAGAGCGTGTCAGGGATTTTCAGAGAGTGTCAGAGAGTTTCAGAGAGTGTCAGATCGTTTCAGAGAGTGTCTGTGCGTGTCAGAGATTGCCAGAGTGTTTCTGAGAGTTTCTGAGTGTGTCAGAGAATGTCAGAGATGGTCAGAGATTTCAGAGAGTGTCACAGACTTTCAGAGAGTGTCAGAGAGATTGCAGAGAGTGTCAGAGAGTGTCAGAGAGCTTCAGAGAGTGGCAGAGAGTTTCAGAGAGTTTCAGAGAGCTTCAGGGAGTGACAGAGTGTCAGATAGTGACAGAGAGTTTCAGTGAGTGTCAGAGAGTTTCAGAGAGTGTAAGAGATAGTCTGAGAGTGTCAGAGAATGTCAAAGAGTTTCAGAGAGTGTCAGAGAGTGTCAAAGAGTTTCAGAGGGTGTCAGAGAGTGTCAGAGATTGACAGAGAGTTTCAGAGTGTTTCAGAGAGTTTCAGAGAGTGTCAGAGAGGGTCTGAGAGTTTCAGAGCGTGTCAAAGAGTTTCAGAGAGTGTCTGAGCGTGTCAGAGATTGCCGAAGGGTTTCTGAGCGTTTCTGAGTGTGCCAGAGAGTGTCAGAGACTTTCAGAGAGTGTCAGAGAGATTGCAGAGAGTGTCAGAGAGTGTCAGAGAGCTTCCGAGAGTGGCAGAGATTTTCAGACAGTTTCAGAGAGCTTCAGAGAGTGACAGAGAGTTTCGGTGAGTGTCAGAGAGTTTCAGAGAGTTTCAGAGAGTGTAACAGATAGTCTGAGAGTGTCCGAGAAAGTCAAAGAGTTTCAGAGAGTGTCAGAGAGTTTCAAAGAGTTTCAGAGAGTGTCAGAGAGTGTCAGAGAGTGTCTTAGAGTTTCAGAGTGTTTCAGAGAGTGTCAGAGAGTGTCAGAGAGTGTCTGAGAGTGTCAAAGAGTTTCAGAGAGTGTCAGAGAGTGTCTGAGAGTTTCAGAGAGTTTCAGAGAGTGTCAAAGATTTTCAGAGAGCTTCAGAGAGTGTCGGAGAGTGTCAGAGAGTGTCAGTGATTTTCAGAGAGTTTCAGAGAGTGTCAGAGAATTTCAGAGAGGGTCAGAGAGTTTCAGAGAGCTTCAGAGAGTGTCAGAGAGTGTCTGAGAGTTTCAGAGAGTTTCAGAGTGTGTCAAAGAGTTTCAGAGAGTGTCAGAGAGTGTCAGAGAGTTTCAGAGAGTGTCAGAGAGTGTCAGAGAGTTTCAGAGAGTGTCTGAGCGTGTCAGAGATTGCCAGAGTGTTTCTGAGAGTTTCTGAGTTTGTCAGAGAATGTCAGAGATGGTCAGAGACTTCAGAGAGTGTCACAGACATTCAGAGAGTGTCAGAGAGATTGCAGAGACTGTCAGAGAGTGTCAGAGAGCTTCAGAGAGTGGGAGAGAGTTTCAGAGAGTTTCAGAGAGCTTCAGAGAGTGACAGAGTGTCAGATAGTGAAAGAGAGTTTCAGTGAGTGTCAGAGAGTTTCAGAGATTTTCAGAGAGTGTAAGAGATAGTCTGAGAGTGTCCGAGAAAGTCAAAGAGTTTCAGAAAGTGTCAGAGAGTGTCAAAGAGTTTCAGAGAGTGTCAGAGAGTGTCAGAGAGTTTCAGAGTGTTTCAGAGAGTGTCAGAGATTGCCAGAGTGTTTCTGAGAGTTTCTGAGTGTGTCAGAGAATGTCAGAGATGGTCAGAGACTTCAGAGAGTGTCACAGACTTTCAGAGAGTGTCAGAGAGATTGCAGAGACTGTCAGAGAGGGTCAGAGAGCTTCAGAGAGTGGCAGAGAGTTTCAGAGAGTTTCAGAGAGCTTCAGAGAGTGACAGAGTGTCAGATAGTGACAGAGAGTGTCAGAGAGTGTCAAAGAGTTTCAGACGGTGTCAGAGAGTGTCAGAGATTGTCAGAGAGTTTCAGAGTGTTTCAGAGAGTTTCAGAGAGGTTCAGAGATTGTCTGAGAGTGTCAGAGAGTGTCAGAGTGTGTCAGAGAATGTCGGAGAGTTTCTGAGAGTATCTGTGAGTGTAAGAGTGTGTCAGAGAGTGTCAGAGACTGTCCGAGGGTTCTGAGATATTCTGAGTCTGTCAGAGAGTGTCAGAGAGTTTCAGAGAGTTTCAGAGAGTGTCACAGAGTGTCAGAGAGCGTCAGAGAGTTTCACAGTGTGTCACAGAGTGTCAGAGAGTGTCATAGAGTTTCAGAGAGTGTCAGATAGTGTCAGAGAGTGTCAGAGAGTTTCAGAGAGCTTCAGAGAGTGTCGGAGAGTGTCAGAGAGTGTCAGAGATTTTCAGAGAGTTTCAGAGTTGTTCAGAGAGTTTCGGAGAGTGTCAGAGAGGGTCTGAGAGTGTCAGAGAGCTTCAGAGAGTGTGGGAGAGTGTCAGAGAGTGTCAGAGATTTTCAGAGAGTTTCAGAGAGCGTCAGAGAGTGTCAGAGAGTTTCAGAGAGTTTCTGAGAGTGTCACAGCGTGTCAGAGAGTTTCAGAGAGCTTCAGAGAGTTTCAGAGAGTTTCAGAGAGTGTCAGAGAGTGTCAGAGAGGGTCAGAGAGTTTCAGAGAGTTTCTGAGAGTGTCACAGCGTGTCAGAGAGTTTCAGAGAGCTTCAGAGAGTTTCAGAGAGTGTCTGAGAGTTTCAGAGAGTTTCAGAGAGTGTCAAAGAGTTTCAGAGAGTGTCAGAGAGTGTCAGAGAGTGTCAGAGAGTTTCAGAGAGTGTCAGAGAGTGTCAGAGAGTTTCAGAGAGTGTCAGAGCGTTTCAGAGAGTGTCTGAGCGTGGCAGAGATTGCCAGAGTGTTTCTGAGAGTTTCTGTGTGTGTCAGAGAATGTCAGAGATGGTCAGAGATTTCAGAGAGTGTCACAGACTTTCAGAGAGTGTCAGAGAGATTGCAGAGAGTGTCAGAGAGCTTCAGAGAGTGGCAGAGAGTTTCAGAGAGTTTCAGAGAGCTTCAGAGAGTGACAGAGTGTCAGATAGTGACAGAGAGTTTCAGTGAGTGTCAGAGAGTTTCAGACGGTTTCAGAGAGTGTCAGAGAATGACAAAGTGTTTCAGAGAGTGTCAGAGAGTGTCAAAGAGTTTCAAAGGGTGTCAGAGAGTGTCAGAGATTGTCAGAGAGTTTCAGCGTGTTTCAGAGAGTGTCGGAGAATGTCGGAGAGTTTCTGAGAGTATCTGTGAGTGTAAGAGTGTGTCAGAGAGTGTCAGAGACTATCCGAGGGTTCTGAGGTATTCTGAGTGTGTCAGAGAGCGTCAGAGAGTTTCACAGTGTGTCACAGAGTGTCAGAGAGTGTCAGAGAGTTTCAGAGAGTGTCCGATAGTGTCAGAGAGTGTCAGAGAGTTTCAGAGAGTGTCAGAGAGTGTCAGAGTGTGTCTGAGAGTGTCAGACAGTGTCAGAGATTTTCTGAGAGTGTCACAGAGTGTCAGAGAGTTTCAGAGAGCTTCAGAGAGTGTCGGAGAGTGTCAGAGAGTGTCAGAGATTTTCAGAGTGTTTCAGAGAATTTCAGAGAGTGTCAGAGAGGGTCTGAGTGTGTCAGAGAGTTTCAGAGAGCTTCAGAGAGTGTCGGAGAGTGTCAGAGAGTGTCAGAAATTTTCAGAGAGTTTCAGAGAGTGTCAGAGAGGGTCAGAGAGTTTCAGAGAGTTTCTAAGAGTGTCACAGCGTGTCAGAGAGTTTCAGAGAGCTTCAGAGAGTTTCAGAGAGTGTCAAAAAGTTTCAGAGAGTGTCAGAGAATCTCAAAGAGTGTCAGAGAGATTCAGAGAGTGTCAGAGAGTGTCAGAGCGTTTCAGAGAGTGTCTGAGCGTGTCAGAGATTGCCAGAGAGTTTCAGAGAGCTTCAGAGAGTGACAGAGAGTGTCAGAGAGTGTCTGAGAGTGTCAAAGAGTTTCAGAGAGTGTCAGAGAGTGTCTGAGAGTTTCAGAGAGTGTCAAAGATTTTCAGAGAGCTTCAGAGAGTGTCGGAGAGTGTCAGAGATTGTCAGTGATTTTCAGAGATTTTCAGAGAGTGTCAGAGAGTGTCAGTGAGGGTCAGAGAGTTTCAGAGAGTTTCTGAGAGTGTCTTAGCGTGTCAGAGAGTTTCAGAGAGCTTCAGAGAGTGTCGGAGAGTGTCTGAGAGTTTCAGAGAGTTTCAGAGAGTGTCAAAGAGTTTCAGAGAGTGTCAGAGAGTGTCTGAGAGTTTCAGAGAGTGTCAAAGATTTTCAGAGAGCTTCAGAGGGTGTCGGACAGTGTCAGAGATTGTCAGTGATTTTCAGAGAGTTTCAGAGAGTGTCAGAGAGTGTCAGTGAGGGTCAGAGAGTTTCAGAGAGTTTCTGAGAGTGTCACAGCGTGTCAGAGAGTTTCAGAGAGCTTCAGAGAGTGTCAGAGTGTGTCTGAGAGTTTCAGAGAGTTTCAGAGTGTGTCAGAGAGTGTCAGAGAGTGTCAGGGAGTTTCAGAGAGTGTCAGAGAGTGTCAGAGAGTTTCAGAGAGTGTCAGAGCGTTTCAGAGAGTGTCTGAGCGTGTCAGAGATTGCCAGAGTGTTTCTGAGAGTTTCTGAGTGTGTCAGAGAATGTCAGAGATGGTCAGAGATTTCAGAGAGTGTCACAGACTTTCAGAGAGTGTCAGAGAGATTGCAGAGACTGTCAGAGAGTGTCAGAGAGCTTCAGAGAGTGGCAGAGAGTTTCAGAGAGCTTCAGAGAGTGACAGAGTGTCAGATCGTGACAGAGAGTGTCAGAGAGTGTCAAAGAGTTTCAGATGGTGTCAGAGAGTTTCAGAGATTGTCAGAGAGTTTCAGAGTGTTTCAGAGAGTTTCAGAGAGGGTCAGAGAGGGTCTGAGAGTGTCAGAGAGTGTCAGAGTGTGTCAGAGAATGTCGGAGATTTTCTGAGAGTATCTGTGAGTGTAAGAGTGTGTCAGAGAGTGTCAGAGACTGTCCGAGGGTTCTGAGATATTCTGAGTGTGTCAGAGAGTGTCAGAGAGTTTCAGAGAGTTTCAGAGAGTTTCAGAGAGTGTCACAGAGTGTCAGAGAGCGTCAGAGAGTGTCACAGTGTGTCACAGAGTGTCAGAGAGTGTCAGAGAGTTTCAGAGAGTGTCAGATAGTGTCAGAGAGTGTCAGAGAGTTTCAGAGAGTGTCAGAGAGTGTTAAAGAGTGTCTGAGAGTGTCAGACAGTATCAGAGATTTTCTGAGAGTGTCACAGAGTGTCAGAGAGTTTCAGAGAGCTTCAGAGAGTGTCGGAGAGTGTCAGAGAGTGTCAGAGATTTTCAGAGAATTTCAGAGAGCGTCAGAGAGGGTCAGAGATTTTCAGAGAGTGCCGGAGAGTGTCAGAGAGGGTCAGAGAGTTTCAGAGAGTTTCTAAGAGTGTCACAGCGTGTCAGAGAGTTTCAGAGAGCTTCAGAGAGTTTCAGAGAGTTTCAGAGAGCTTCAGAGAGTTTCAGAGAGTGTCTGAGAGTTTCAGAGAGTTTCAGAGAGTGTCAAAGAGTTTCAGAGAGTGTCAGAGAGTGTCAGAGATTGTCAGAGAGTGTCAGAGAGTTTCAGAGAGTTTCAGAGCGTTTCAGAGAGTGTCTGAGCGTGGCAGAGATTGCCAGAGTGTTTCTGAGAGTTTCTGAGTGTGTCAGAGAATGTCAGAGATGGTCAGAGATTTCAGAGAGTGTCACAGACTTTCAGAGAGTGTCAGAGAGATTGCAGAGAGTGTCAGAGAGTGTCAGAGAGCTTCAGAGAGTGGCAGAGAGTTTCAGAGAGTTTCAGAGAGCTTCAGAGAGTGACAGAGTGTCAGATAGTGACAGAGAGTTTCAGTGAGTGTCAGATAGTTTCAGAGGGTGTCCGAGAGTGTCAGAGATTGTCAGAGAGTTTCAGAGTGTTTCAAAGAGTGTCAGAGAGTGTCAGAGAGGGTCTGAGAGAGTCAGAGAGTGTCAGAGTGTGTCGGAGAATGTCGGAGAGTTTCTGAGAGTATCTGTGAGTGTAAGAGTGTGTCAGAGAGTGTCAGAGACAGTCCGAGGGTGCTGAGGTATTCTGAGTGTGTCAGAGAGAGTCAGAGAGTTTCAGAGAGTTTCAGAGAGTGTCGCAGAGTGTCAGAGAGCGTCAGAGAGTTTCACAGTGTGTCACAGAGGGTCAGAGAGTGTCAGAGAGTTTCAGAGAGTGTCAGATAGTGTCAGAGAGTGTCAGAGAGTTTCAGAGAGTGTCAGAGAGTGTCACAGAGTGTCAGAGAGTTTCAGAGAGCTTCAGAGAGTGTCGGAGAGTGTCAGAGAGTGTCAGAGATTTTCAGAGAGTTTCAGAGAGTGTCAGAGAGGATCAGAGAGTTTCAGAGAGTTTCTGAGAGTGTCACAGCGTGTCAGAGAGTTTCAGAGAGCTTCAGAGAGTTTCAGAGCGTGTCAAAGAGTTTCAGAGAGTGTCAGAGAATCTCAGAGAGTGTCAGAGAGATTCAGAGAGTGTCAGAGAGTGTCAGAGAGTTTCAGAGAGTGTCAGAGCGTTTCAGAGAGTGTCTGAGCGTGTCAGAGATTGCCAGAGGGTTTCTGAGCGTTTCTGAGTGTGTCAGAGAGTGTCAGAGACTTTCAGAGATTTCAGAGAGAGTCACAGACTTTCAGAGAGTGTCAGAGAGATTGCAGAGAGTGTCAGAGAGTGTCAGAGAGCTTCAGAGAGTGGCAGAGATTTTCAGAGAGTTTCAGAGAGCTTCAGAGAGTGACAGAGTGTCAGATAGTGACTGAGAGTTTCAGTGAGTGTCAGAGAGTTTCAGAGAGTTTCAGAGAATGTAAGAGATAGTCTGAGAGTGTCCGAGAATGTCAAAGAGTTTCAGAGAGTGTCGGAGAGTGTCAAAGAGTTTCAGAGAGGTTCAGAGAGTGTCAGAGAGTTTCAGAGTGTTTCAGAGAATGTCAGAGTGTCAGAGTGTCTGAGAGTTTCAGAATGTTTCAGAGAGTGTCAGAGAGTGTCAGAGAGTGTCTGAGAGTGTCAAACACTTTCAGAGAGTGTCAGAGAGTGTCTGAGAACTTCAGAGAGTTTCAGAGAGTGTCAAAGAGTTTCAGAGAGTGTCAGAGAGTGTCAGAGAGTTTCAGAGAGTGTCAGAGAGTTTCAGAGAGTGTCAGAGCGTTTCAGAGCTTGTCTGAGCGTGTCAGAGATTGCCAGAGTGTTTCTGAGAGTTTCTGAGTGTGTCAGAGAATGTCAGAGTTGGTCAGAGATTTCAGAGAGTGTCACAGACTTTCAGAGAATTTCAGAGAGATTGCAGAGAGTTTCAGAGAGTGTCAGACAGCTTCAGAGAGTGGCAGAGAGTTTCAGAGAGTTTCAGAGAGCTTCAGAGAGTGACAGAGAGTTTCAGTGAGTGTCAGAGAGTTTCAGAGAGTGTAAGAGATAGTCTGAGAGTGTCAGAAAATGTCAAAGAGTTTCAGAGAGTGTCAGAGAGTGTCAAAGAGTTTCAGAGGGTGTCAGAGAGTGTCAGAGATTGTCAGAGAGTCTCAGAGTGTTTCAGAGAGTTTCAGAGAGTGTCAGAGAGGGTCTGAGAGTTTCAGAGAGTGTCAGAGCGTTTGAGAGAGTGTCTGAGCGTGTCAGAGATTGCCGGAGGGTTTCTGAGCGTTTCTGAGTGTGCCAGAGAGTGTCAGAGACTTTCAGAGATTTCAGAGAGAGTCACAGACTTTCAGAGAGTGTCAGGGAGATTGCAGAGAGTGTCAGAGAGTGTCAGAGAGCTTCAGAGAGTGGCAGAGATTTTCAGAGAGTTTCAGAGAGCTTCAGAGAGTGACAGAGTGTCAGATAGTGACAGAGAGTTTCAGTGAGTGTCAGAGAGTTTCAGAGAGTTTCAGAGAGTGTAAGAGATAGTCTGAGAGTGTCCGAGAATGTCAAAGAGTTTCAGAGAGTGTCAGAGAGTGTCAAAGAGTTTCAGAGAATGTCAGAGAGTGTCAGAGAGTGTCTGAGAGTTTCAGAGTGTTTCAGAGAGTGTCAGAGAGTGTCTGAGAGTGTCAAAGAGTTTCAGAGAGTGTCAGAGAGTGTCTGAGAGTTTCAGAGAGTTTCAGAGAGTGTCAAAGATTTTCAGAGAGTTTCAGAGAGTGTCAGAGAGTGTCAGAGAGGGTCAGAGAGTTTCAGAGAGTTTCTGAGAGTGTCACAGCGTGTCAGAGAGTTTCAGAGAGCTTCAGAGAGTGTCAGAGAGTGTCTGAGAGTTTCAGAGAGTTTCAGAGTGTGTCAAAGAGTTTCAGAGAGTGTCAGAGAGTGTCAGAGAGTGTCAGAGAGTTTCAGAGAGTGTCAGAGAGTGTCATAGAGTTTCAGAGAGTGTCAGAGCGTTTCAGAGAGTGTCTGAGCGTGTCAGAGATTGCCAGAGTGTTTCTGAGAGTTTCTGAGTGTGTCAGAGAATGTCAGAGATGGTCAGAGATTTCAGAGAGTGTCACAGACTTTCAGAGAGTGTCAGAGAGATTGCAGAGAGTTTCAGAGAGTGTCAGAGAGCTTCAGAGAGTGGCAGAGAGTTTCAGAGAGTTTCAGAGAGCTTCAGAGAGTGACAGAGTGTCAGATAGTGACAGAGAGTTTCAGTGAGTGTCAGAGAGTTTCAGAGAGTGTAAGAGATAGTCTGAGAGTGTCAGAGAATGTCAAAGAGTTTCAGAGAGTGTCAGAGAGTGTCAAAGAGTTTCAGAGGGTGTCAGAGAGTGTCAGAGATTGTCAGAGAGTTTCAGAGTGTTTCAGAGAGTTTCAGAGAGTGTCAGAGAGGGTCTGAGAGTTTCAGAGAGTGTCAGAGCGTTTGAGAGAGTGTCTGAGCGTGTCAGAGATTGCCGGAGGGTTTCTGAGCGTTTCTGAGTGTGCCAGAGAGTGTCAGAGACTTTCAGAGATTTCAGAGAGAGTCACAGACTTTCAGAGAGTGTCAGGGAGATTGCAGAGAGTGTCAGAGAGTGTCAGAGAGCTTCAGAGAGTGGCAGAGATTTTCAGAGAGTTTCAGAGAGCTTCAGAGAGTGACAGAGTGTCAGATAGTGACAGAGAGTTTCAGTGAGTGTCAGAGAGTTTCAGAGAGTTTCAGAGAGTGTAAGAGATAGTCTGAGAGTGTCCGAGAATGTCAAAGATTTTCAGAGAGTGTCAGAGAGTGTCAAAGAGTTTCAGAGAATGTCAGAGAGTGTCAGAGAGTGTCTGAGAGTTTCAGAGTGTTTCAGAGAGTGTCAGAGAGTGTCTGAGAGTGTCAAAGAGTTTCAGAGAGTGTCAGAGAGTGTCTGAGAGTTTCAGAGAGTTTCAGAGAGTGTCAAAGATTTTCAGAGAGTTTCAGAGAGTGTCAGAGAGTGTCAAAGAGGGTCAGAGAGTTTCAGAGAGTTTCTGAGAGTGTCACAGCGTGTCAAAGAGTATCAGAGAGCTTCAGAGAGTGTCAGAGAGTGTCTGAGAGTTTCATTGATTTTCAGAGTGTGTCAAAGAGTTTCAGAGAGTGTCAGAGAGTGTCAGAGAGTGTCAGAGAGTTTCAGAGAGTGTCAGAGAGTGTCAGAGAGTTTCAGAGAGTGTCAGAGCGTTTCAGAGAGTGTCTGAGCGTGTCAGAGATTGCCAGAGTGTTTCTGAGAGTTTCTGAGTTTGTCAGAGAATGTCAGAGATGGTCAGAGACTTCAGAGAGTGTCACAGACTTTCAGTGAGTGTCAGAGAGATTGCAGAGACTGTCAGAGAGTGTCAGAGAGCTTCAGAGAGTGGCAGAGAGTTTCAGAGAGTTTCAGAGAGCTTCAGAGAGTGACAGAGTGTCAGATAGTGACAGAGAGTGTCAGAGAGTGTCAAAGAGTTTCAGACGGTGTCAGAGAATGTCAGAGATTGTCAGAGAGTTTCAGAGTGTTTCAGAGAGTTTCAGAGAGTGTCAGAGATTGTCTGAGAGTGTCAGAGAGTGTCAGAGTGTGTCAGAGAATGTCGGAGAGTTTCTGAGAGTATCTGTGAGTGTAAGAGTGTGTCAGAGAGTGTCAGAGACTGTCCGAGGGTTCTGAGATATTCTGAGTCTGTCAGAGAGTGTCAGAGAGTTTCAGAGAGTTTCAGAGAGTGTCACAGAGTGTCAGAGAGCGTCAGAGTTTCACAGTGTGTCACAGAGTGTCAGATAGTGTCATAGAGTTTCAGAGAGTGTCAGATACTTTCAGAGAGTGTCAGAGAGTTTCAGAGAGCTTCAGAGAGTGACAGAGTGTCAGATAGTGACAGAGAGTTTCAGTGACTGTCAGAGAGTTTCAGAGCGTTTCAGAGAGTGTAAGAGATAGTCTGAGAGTGTCCGAGAATGTCAAAGATTTTCAGAGAGTGTCAGAGAGTGTCAATGAGTTTCAGAGAATGTCAGAGAGTGTCAGAGAGTGTCTGAGAGTTTCAGAGTGTTTCAGAGAGTGTCAGAGAGTGTCTGAGAGTTTCAGAGAGAGTCAAAGATTTTCAGAGAGTTTCAGAGAGTGTCAGAGAGTGTCGGAGAGGGTCAGAGAGTTTCAGAGAGTTTCTGAGAGTGTCACAGCGTGTCAGAGAGTTTCAGAGAGCTTCAGAGAGTGTCAGAGAGTGTCTGAGAGTTTCAGAGAGTTTCAGAGTGTGTCAAAGAGTTTCAGAGAGTGTCAGAGAGTGTCAGAGAGTGTCAGAGAGTTTCAGAGAGTGTCAGAGAGTGTCAGAGAGTTTCAGAGAGTGTCAGAGCGTTTCAGAGAGTGTCTGAGCGTGTCAGAGATTGCCAGAGTGTTTCTGAGAGTTTCTGAGTTTGTCAGAGAATGTCAGAGATGGCCAGAGACTTCAGAGAGTGTCACAGACTTTCAGAGAGTGTCAGAGAGTGTCAAAGAGTTTCAGACGGTGTCAGAGAGTGTCAGAGATTGTCAGAGAGTTTCAGAGTGTTTCAGAGAGTTTCAGAGAGTGTCAGAGATTGTCTGAGAGTGTCAGAGAGTGTCAGAGTGTGTCAGAGAATGTCGGAGAGTTTCTGAGAGTATCTGTGAGTGTAAGAGTGTGTCAGAGAGTGTCAGAGACTGTCCGAGGGTTCTGAGATATTCTGAGTCTGTCAGAGAGTGTCAGAGAGTTTCAGAGAGTTTCAGAGAGTGTCACAGAGTGTCAGAGAGCGTCAGAGTTTCACAGTGTGTCACAGAGTGTCAGAGAGTGTCATAGAGTTTCAGAGAGTGTCAGATATTGTCAGAGAGTGTCAGAGAGTTTCAGAGAGCTTCAGAGAGTGACAGAGTGTCAGATAGTGACAGAGAGTTTCAGTGAGTGTCAGAGAGTTTCAGAGAGTTTCAGAGAGTGTAAGAGATAGTCTGAGAGTGTCCGAGAATGTCAAAGATTTTCAGAGAGTGTCAGAGAGTGTCAAAGAGTTTCAGAGAATGTCAGAGAGTGTCAGAGAGTGTCTGAGAGTTTCAGAGTGTTTCAGAGAGTGTCAGAGAGTGTCTGAGAGTGTCAAAGAGTTTCAGAGAGTGTCAGAGAGTGGCTGAGAGTTTCAGAGAGTTTCAGAGAGTGTCAAAGATTTTCAGAGAGTTTCAGAGAGTGTCAGAGTGTGTCAGAGAGGGTCAGAGAGTTTCAGAGAGTTTCTGAGAGTGTCACAGCGTGTCAGAGAGTTTCAGAGAGCTTCAGAGAGTGTCAGAGAGTGTCTGAGAGTTTCAGAGAGTTTCAAGTGTGTCAAAGAGTTTCAGAGAGTGTCAGAGAGTGTCAGAGAGTGTCAGAGAGTTTCAGAGAGTTTCAGAGAGTGCCAGAGAGTTTCAGAGAGTGTCAGAGCGTTTCAGAGAGTGTCTGAGCGTGTCAGAGATTGCCAGAGTGTTTCTGAGAGTTTCTGAGTTTGTCAGAGAATGTCAGAGATGGTCAGAGACTTCAGAGAGTGTCACAGACTTTCAGAGAGTGTCAGAGAGATTGCAGAGACTGTCAGAGAGTGTCAGAGAGCTTCAGAGAGTGGCAGAGAGTTTCAGAGAGTTTCAGAGAGCTTCAGAGAGTGACAGAGTGTCAGATAGTGACAGAGAGTGTCAGAGAGTGTCAAAGAGCTTCAGAGAGTGACAGAGTGTCAGATAGTGACAGAGAGTGTCAGAGAGTGTCAGAGAGTTTCAGAGTGTTTCAGAGAGTTTCAGAGAGTGTCAGAGATTGTCTGAGAGTGTCAGAGTGTGTCAGAGAATGTCGGAGAGTTTCTGAGAGTATCTGTGAGTGTAAGAGTGTGTCAGAGAGTGTCAGAGACTGTCCGAGGGTTCTGAGATATTCTGAGTCTGTCAGAGAGTGTCAGAGAGTTTCAGAGAGTTTCAGAGAGTGTCACAGAGTGTCCGAGAGCGTCAGAGTTTCACAGTGTGTCACAAAGTGTCAGAGAGTGTCATAGAGTTTCAGAGAGTGTCAGATAGTGTCAGAGAGTGTCAGAGAGTTTCAGAGAGCTTCAGAGAGTGTCGGAGAGTGTCAGAGAGTCTCAGAGATTTTCAGAGAGTTTCAAAGTGTTTCAGAGAGTTTCAGAGAGTGTCAGAGAGGGTCTGAGAGTGTCAGAGAGCTTCAGAGAGTGTCAGAGAGCTTCAGAGAGTGTCGGAGAGTGTCAGAGAGTGTCAGAGATTTTCAGAGAGTTTCAGAGAGCGTCAGAGAGTTTCAGAGAGTTTCTGAGAGTGTCACAGCGTGTCAGAGAGTTTCAGAGAGCTTCAGAGAGTTTCAGAGAGTTTCAGAGAGTGTCAGAGAGTGTCAGAGAGGGTCAGAGAGTGTCAGAGAGTTTCAGAGAGCTTCAGAGAGTGTCAGAGAGTTTCAGAGAGTGTCTGAGAGTTTCAGAGAGTTTCAGAGAGTGTCAAAGAGTTTCAGAGAGTGTCAGAGAGTGTCAGAGAGTGTCAGAGAGTTTCAGAGAGTGTCAGAGAGTGTCAGAGAGTTTCAGAGTGTGTCAGAGCGTTTCAGAGAGTGTCTGAGCGTGGCAGAGATTGCCAGAGTGTTTCTGAGAGTTTCTGAGTGTGTCAGAGAATGTCAGAGATGGTCAGAGATTTCAGAGAGTGTCACAGACTTTCAGAGAGTGTCAGAGAGATTGCAGAGAGTGTCAGAAAGTGTCAGAGAACTTCAGAGAGAGGCAGAGAGTTTCAGAGAGTTTCAGAGAGCTTCAGGGAGTGAGAGAGTGTCAGATCGTGACAGAGAGTTTCGGTGAGTGTCAGAGAGTTTCAGACGGTTTCAGAGAGTGTAAGAGATAGTCTGAGAGTGTCAGAGAATGACAAAGTGTTTCAGAGAGTGTCAGAGAGTGTCAGAGTGTGTCAGAGAATGTCGGAGAGTTTCTGAGAGTATCTGTGAGTGTAAGAGTGTGTCAGAGAGTGTCAGAGACTGTCCGAGGGTTCTGAGATATTCTGAGTCTGTCAGAGAGTGTCAGAGAGTTTCAGAGAGTTTCAGAGAGTGTCACAGAGTGTCAGAGAGCGTCAGAGTTTCACAGTGTGTCACAGAGTGTCAGATAGTGTCATAGAGTTTCAGAGAGTGTCAGATACTTTCAGAGAGTGTCAGAGAGTTTCAGAGAGCTTCAGAGAGTGACAGAGTGTCAGATAGTGACAGAGAGTTTCAGTGACTGTCAGAGAGTTTCAGAGCGTTTCAGAGAGTGTAAGAGATAGTCTGAGAGTGTCCGAGAATGTCAAAGATTTTCAGAGAGTGTCAGAGAGTGTCAAAGAGTTTCAGAGAATGTCAGAGAGTGTCAGAGAGTGTCTGAGAGTTTCAGAGTGTTTCAGAGAGTGTCAGAGAGTGTCTGAGAGTTTCAGAGAGAGTCAAAGATTTTCAGAGAGTTTCAGAGAGTGTCAGAGAGTGTCGGAGAGGCTCAGAGAGTTTCAGAGAGTTTCTGAGAGTGTCACAGCGTGTCAGAGAGTTTCAGAGAGCTTCAGAGAGTGTCAGAGAGTGTCTGAGAGTTTCAGAGAGTTTCAGAGTGTGTCAAAGAGTTTCAGAGAGTGTCAGAGAGTGTCAGAGAGTGTCAGAGAGTTTCAGAGAGTGTCAGAGAGTGTCAGAGAGTTTCAGAGAGTGTCAGAGCGTTTCAGAGAGTGTCTGAGCGTGTCAGAGATTGCCAGAGTGTTTCTGAGAGTTTCTGAGTTTGTCAGAGAATGTCAGAGATGGCCAGAGACTTCAGAGAGTGTCACAGACTTTCAGAGAGTGTCAGAGAGTGTCAAAGAGTTTCAGACGGTGTCAGAGAGTGTCAGAGATTGTCAGAGAGTTTCAGAGTGTTTCAGAGAGTTTCAGAGAGTGTCAGAGATTGTCTGAGAGTGTCAGAGAGTGTCAGAGTGTGTCAGAGAATGTCGGAGAGTTTCTGAGAGTATCTGTGAGTGTAAGAGTGTGTCAGAGAGTGTCAGAGACTGTCCGAGGGTTCTGAGATATTCTGAGTCTGTCAGAGAGTGTCAGAGAGTTTCAGAGAGTTTCAGAGAGTGTCACAGAGTGTCAGAGAGCGTCAGAGTTTCACAGTGTGTCACAGAGTGTCAGAGAGTGTCATAGAGTTTCAGAGAGTGTCAGATAGTGTCAGAGAGTGTCAGAGAGTTTCAGAGAGCTTCAGAGAGTGACAGAGTGTCAGATAGTGACAGAGAGTTTCAGTGAGTGTCAGAGAGTTTCAGAGAGTTTCAGAGAGTGTAAGAGATAGTCTGAGAGTGTCCGAGAATGTCAAAGATTTTCAGAGAGTGTCAGAGAGTGTCAAAGAGTTTCAGAGAATGTCAGAGAGTGTCAGAGAGTGTCTGAGAGTTTCAGAGTGTTTCAGAGAGTGTCAGAGAGTGTCTGAGAGTGTCAAAGAGTTTCAGAGAGTGTCAGAGAGTGGCTGAGAGTTTCAGAGAGTTTCAGAGAGTGTCAAAGATTTTCAGAGAGTTTCAGAGAGTGTCAGAGTGTGTCAGAGAGGGTCAGAGAGTTTCAGAGAGTTTCTGAGAGTGTCACAGCGTGTCAGAGAGTTTCAGAGAGCTTCAGAGAGTGTCAGAGAGTGTCTGAGAGTTTCAGAGAGTTTCAAGTGTGTCAAAGAGTTTCAGAGAGTGTCAGAGAGTGTCAGAGAGTGTCAGAGAGTTTCAGAGAGTTTCAGAGAGTGCCAGAGAGTTTCAGAGAGTGTCAGAGCGTTTCAGAGAGTGTCTGAGCGTGTCAGAGATTGCCAGAGTGTTTCTGAGAGTTTCTGAGTTTGTCAGAGAATGTCAGAGATGGTCAGAGACTTCAGAGAGTGTCACAGACTTTCAGAGAGTGTCAGAGAGATTGCAGAGACTGTCAGAGAGTGTCAGAGAGCTTCAGAGAGTGGCAGAGAGTTTCAGAGAGTTTCAGAGAGCTTCAGAGAGTGACAGAGTGTCAGATAGTGACAGAGAGTGTCAGAGAGTGTCAAAGAGCTTCAGAGAGTGACAGAGTGTCAGATAGTGACAGAGAGTGTCAGAGAGTGTCAGAGAGTTTCAGAGTGTTTCAGAGAGTTTCAGAGAGTGTCAGAGATTGTCTGAGAGTGTCAGAGTGTGTCAGAGAATGTCGGAGAGTTTCTGAGAGTATCTGTGAGTGTAAGAGTGTGTCAGAGAGTGTCAGAGACTGTCCGAGGGTTCTGAGATATTCTGAGTCTGTCAGAGAGTGTCAGAGAGTTTCAGAGAGTTTCAGAGAGTGTCACAGAGTGTCCGAGAGCGTCAGAGTTTCACAGTGTGTCACAGAGTGTCAGAGAGTGTCATAGAGTTTCAGAGAGTGTCAGATAGTGTCAGAGAGTGTCAGAGAGTTTCAGAGAGCTTCAGAGAGTGTCGGAGAGTGTCAGAGAGTCTCAGAGATTTTCAGAGAGTTTCAAAGTGTTTCAGAGAGTTTCAGAGAGTGTCAGAGAGGGTCTGAGAGTGTCAGAGAGCTTCAGAGAGTGTCAGAGAGCTTCAGAGAGTGTCGGAGAGTGTCAGAGAGTGTCAGAGATTTTCAGAGAGTTTCAGAGAGCGTCAGAGAGGGTCAGAGAGTTTCAGAGAGTTTCTGAGAGTGTCACAGCGTGTCAGAGAGTTTCAGAGAGCTTCAGAGAGTTTCAGAGAGTTTCAGAGAGTGTCAGAGAGTGTCAGAGAGGGTCAGAGAGTGTCAGAGAGTTTCAGAGAGCTTCAGAGAGTGTCAGAGAGTTTCAGAGAGTGTCTGAGAGTTTCAGAGAGTTTCAGAGAGTGTCAAAGAGTTTCAGAGAGTGTCAGAGAGTGTCAGAGAGTGTCAGAGAGTTTCAGAGAGTGTCAGAGAGTGTCAGAGAGTTTCAGAGTGTGTCAGAGCGTTTCAGAGAGTGTCTGAGCGTGGCAGAGATTGCCAGAGTGTTTCTGAGAGTTTCTGAGTGTGTCAGAGAATGTCAGAGATGGTCAGAGATTTCAGAGAGTGTCACAGACTTTCAGAGAGTGTCAGAGAGATTGCAGAGAGTGTCAGAAAGTGTCAGAGAACTTCAGAGAGAGGCAGAGAGTTTCAGAGAGTTTCAGAGAGCTTCAGGGAGTGAGAGAGTGTCAGATCGTGACAGAGAGTTTCGGTGAGTGTCAGAGAGTTTCAGACGGTTTCAGAGAGTGTAAGAGATAGTCTGAGAGTGTCAGAGAATGACAAAGTGTTTCAGAGAGTGTCAGAGATTGTCAGAGAGTTTCAGAGTGTTTCAGAGAGTGTCGGAGAATGTCGGAGAGTTTCTGAGAGTATCTGTGAGTACAAGAGTGTGTCAGAGAGTGTCAGAGACTGTCCGAGGGTTCTGAGATATTCTGAGTCTGTCAGAGAGTGTCAGAGAGTTTCAGAGAGTTTCAGAGAGTGTCGCAGTGTGTCAGAGAGTGTCAGAGAGTTTCAGACAGTGTCCGATAGTGTCAGAGAGTGTCAGAGAGTTTCAGAGAGAGTCAGAGAGTGTCAGACAGTGTCAGAGATTTTCTGAGAGTGTCACAGACTGTCAGAGAGTTTCAGAGAGCTTCAGAGAGTGTCGGAGAGTGTCAGAGAGTGTCAGAGATTTTCAGAGAGTTTCAGAGTGTTTCAGAGAATTTCAGAGAGTGTCAGAGAGGGTCTGAGAGTGTCAGAGAGTTTCAGAGAGCTTCAGAGAGTGTCGGAGAGTGTCAGAGAGTGTCAGAGATTTTCAGAGAGTTTCAGAGAGTGTCAGAGAGGGTCAGAGAGTTTCAGAGAGTTTCTGAGAGTGTCACAGCGTGTTAGAGAGTTTCAGAGAGCTTCAGAGAGTTTCAGAGAGTGTCAGAGAATCTCAGAGAGTGTCAGAGAGATTCAGAGAGTGTCAGAGAGTGTCAGAGAGTTTCAGAGAGTGTCAGAGCGTTTCAGAGAGTGTCTGAGCGTGTCAGAGATTGCCAGAGAGTTTCAGAGAGTTTCCGAGAGCTTCAGAGAGTGACAGAGTGTCAGATAGTGTCAGATAGTGACAGAGAGTTTCAGTGAGTGTCAGAGAGTTTCAGAGAGTGTCAGAGAGTGTCAAAGAGTTTCAGAGGGTGTCAGAGAGTGTCAGAGAGTGTCAGAGAGTTTCAGAGACTTTCAGAGAGTGCCAGAGAGTTTCAGAGAGTGTCAGAGCGTTTCAGAGAGTGTCTGAGCGTGTCAGAGATTGCCAGAGTGTTTCTGAGAGTTTCTGAGTTTGTCAGAGAATGTCAGAGATGGTCAGAGACTTCAGAGAGTGTCACAGACTTTCAGAGAGCGTCAGAGAGATTGCAGAGACTGTCAGAGAGTGTCAGAGAGCTTCAGAGAGTGGCAGAGAGTTTCAGAGAGTTTCAGAGAGCTTCAGAGAGTGACAGAGTGTCAGATAGTGACAGAGAGTGTCAGAGAGTGTCAAAGAGCTTCAGAGAGTGACAGAGTGTCAGATAGTGACAGAGAGTGTCAGAGAGTGTCAGAGAGTTTCAGAGTGTTTCAGAGAGTTTCAGAGAGTGTCAGAGATTGTCTGAGAGTGTCAGAGTGTGTCAGAGAATGTCGGAGAGTTTCTGAGAGTATCTGTGAGTGTAAGAGTGTGTCAGAGAGTGTCAGAGACTGTCCGAGGGTTCTGAGATATTCTGAGTCTGTCAGAGAGTGTCAGAGAGTTTCAGAGAGTTTCAGAGAGTGTCACAGAGTGTCCGAGAGCGTCAGAGTTTCACAGTGTGTCACAGAGTGTCAGAGAGTGTCATAGAGTTTCAGAGAGTGTCAGATAGTGTCAGAGAGTGTCAGAGAGTTTCAGAGAGCTTCAGAGAGTGTCGGAGAGTGTCAGAGAGTGTCAGAGATTTTCAGAGAGTTTCAGAGTGTTTCAGAGAATTTCAGAGAGTGTCAGAGAGGGTCTGAGAGTGTCAGAGAGTTTCAGAGAGCTTCAGAGAGTGTCGGAGAGTGTCAGAGAGTGTCAGAGATTTTCAGAGAGTTTCAGAGAGTGTCAGAGAGGGTCAGAGAGTTTCAGAGAGTTTCTGAGAGTGTCACAGCGTGTTAGAGAGTTTCAGAGAGCTTCAGAGAGTTTCAGAGAGTGTCAGAGAATCTCAGAGAGTGTCAGAGAGATTCAGAGAGTGCCAGAGAGTGTCAGAGAGTTTCAGAGAGTGTCAGAGCGTTTCAGAGAGTGTCTGAGCGTGTCAGAGATTGCCAGAGAGTTTCAGAGAGCTTCAGAGAGTGACAGAGTGTCAGATAGTGTCAGATAGTGACAGAGAGTTTCAGTGAGTGTCAGAGAGTTTCAGAGAGTGTCAGAGAGTGTCAAAGAGTTTCAGAGGGTGTCAGAGAGTGTCAGAGATTGTCAGAGAGTTTCAGAGTGTTTCAGAGAGTTTCAGAGAGGGTCTGAGAGTGTCAGAGTGTGTCGGAGAATGTCGGAGAGTTTCTGAGAGTATCTGTGAGTGTAAGAGTGTGTCAGAGAGTGTCAGAGACTGTCCGAGGGTTCTGAGATATTCTGAGTCTGTCAGAGAGTGTCAGAGAGTTTCAGAGAGTTTCAGAGAGTGTCACAGAGTGTCAGAGAGCGTCAGAGAGTTTCACAGTGTGTCACAGAGTGTCAGAGAGGGTCAGAGAGTTTCAGAGAGTTTCAGGGTGTTTCAGAGAGCTTCAGAGAGTGTCAGAGAGTGTCTGAGAGTTTCAGAGAGTTTCAGAGTGTGTCAAAGAGTTTCAGAGAGTGTCAGAGAGTGTCAGAGAGTGTCAGAGAGTTTCAGAGAGTGTCAGAGAGTGTCAGAGAGTTTCAGAGAGTGTCAGAGCGTTTCAGAGAGTGTCTGAGCGTGTCAGAGATTGCCAGAGTGTTTCTGAGAGTTTCTGAGTTTGTCAGAGAATGTCAGAGATGGTCAGAGACTTCAGAGAGTGTCACAGACTTTCAGAGAGTGTCAGAGAGATTGCAGAGACTGTCAGAGAGTGTCAGAGAGCTTCAGAGAATGGCAGAGAGTTTCAGAGAGTTTCAGAGAGCTTCAGAGAGTGACAGAGTGTCAGATAGTGACAGAGAGTGTCAGAGAGTGTCAAAGAGTTTCAGACGGTGTCAGAGAGTGTCAGAGATTGGCAGAGAGTTTCAGAGTGTTTCAGAGAGTTTCCGAGAGTGTCAGAGATTGTCTGAGAGTGTCAGAGAGTGTCAGAGTGTGTCAGAGAATGTCGGAGAGTTTCTGAGAGTATCTGTGAGTGTAAGAGTGTGTCAGAGAGTGACAGAGACTGTCCGAGGGTTCTGAGATATTCTGAGTCTGTCAGAGAGTGTCAGAGAGTGTCATAGAGTTTCAGAGAGTGTCAGATAGTGTCAGAGAGTGTCAGAGAGTTTCAGAGAGCTTCACAGAGTGTCGGAGAGTGTCAGAGATTTTCAGGGAGTTTCAGAGTGTTTCTGAGAGTTTCAGAGAGTGTCAGAGAGGGTCTGAGAATGTCATGGAGCTTCAGAGAATGTCGGAGAGTGTCAGAGAGTGTCAGAGATTTTCAGAGAGTTTCACAGAGCGTCAGAGAGGGTCAGAGAGTTTCAGAGAGTTTCTGAGAGTGTCACAGCGTGTCAAAGAGTTTCAGAGAGCTTCAGAGAGTTTCAGAGAGTGTCAGAGAGTGTCAGAGAGGGTCAGAGAGTTTCAGAGAGTTTCTGAGAGTGTCACAGCGTGTCAGAGAGTTTCAGAGAGCTTCAGAGAGTTTCAGAGAGTGTCTGAGAGTTTCAGAGAGTTTCAGAGACTGTCAAAGAGTTTCAGAGAGTGTCAGAGAGTGTCAGAGAGTTTCAGAGAGTGTCAGAGAGTGTCAGAGAGTTTCAGAGAGTTTCAGAGAGTGTCAGAGAGTGTCAGAGAGTTTCAGAGAGTGTCAGAGCGTTTCAGAGAGTGTCTGAGCGTGGCAGAGATTGCCAGAGTGTTTCTGAGAGTTTCTCAGTGTGTCAGAGAATGTCAGAGATGGTCAGAGATTTCAGAGAGTGTCACAGACTTTCAGAGAGTGTCAGAGAGATTGCAGAGAGTGTCAGAGAGTGTCAGAGAGCTTCAGAGAGTGGCAGAGAGTTTCAGAGAGTTTCAGAGAGCTTCAGAGAGTGACAAAGAGTGGAAGAGATAGTCTGAGAGTGTCCGAGAATGTCAAAGATTTTCAGAGAGTGTCAGAGAGTGTCAAAGAGTTTAAGAGAATGTCAGAGAGTGTCAGAGAGTGTCTGAGAGTTTCAGAGCGTTTCAGAGAGTGTCAGAGAGTGTCTGAGAGTGTCAAAGAGTTTCAGAGAGTGTCAGAGAGTGTCTGAGAGTTTCAGAGAGTTTCAGAGAGTGTCAAAGATTTTCAGAGAGTTTCAGAGAGTGTCAGAGAGTGTCAGAGAGGGTCAGAGAGTTTCAGAGAGTTTCTGAGAGTGTCACAGCGTGTCAGAGAGTTTCAGAGAGCTTCAGAGAGTGTCAGAGAGTGTCTGAGAGTTTCAGAGAGTTTCAGAGTGTGTCAAAGAGTTTCAGAGAGTGTCAGAGAGTGTCAGAGAGTGTCAGAGAGTTTCAGAGAGTGTCAGAGAGTGTCAGAGAGTTTCTGAGAGTGTCACAGCGTGTCAGAGAGTTTCAGAGAGCTTCAGAGAGTTTCAGAGAGTGTCTGAGAGTTTCAGAGAGTTTCAGAGAGTGTCAAAGAGTTTCAGAGAGTGTCAGAGAGTGTCAGAGAGCGTCAGAGAGTTTCAGAGAGTGTCAGAGAGTGTCAGAGAGTTTCAGAGAGTTTCAGAGAGTGTCAGAGAGTGTCAGAGAGTTTCAGAGAGTGTCAGAGCGTTTCAGAGAGTGTCTGAGCGTGGCAGAGATTGCCAGAGTGTTTCTGAGAGTTTCTCAGTGTGTCAGAGAATGTCAGAGATGGTCAGAGATTTCAGAGAGTGTCACAGACTTTCAGAGAGTGTCAGAGAGCTTCAGAGAGTGGCAGAGAGTTTCAGAGAGTTTCAGAGAGCTTCAGAGAGTGACAGAGAGTGGAAGAGATAGTCTGAGAGTGTCCGAGAATGTCAAAGATTTTCAGAGAGTGTCAGAGAGTGTCAAAGAGTTTAAGAGAATGTCAGAGAGTGTCTGAGAGTGTCAAAGAGTTTCAGAGAGTGTCAGAGAGTGTCTGAGAGTTTCAGAGAGTTTCAGAGAGTGTCAAAGATTTTCAGAGAGTTTCAGAGAGTGTCAGAGAGTGTCAGAGAGGGTCAGAGAGTTTCAGAGAGTTTCTGAGAGTGTCACAGCGTGTCAGAGAGTTTCAGAGTGCTTCAGAGAGTGTCAGAGAGTGTCTGAGATTTTCAGAGAGTTTCAGAGTGTGTCAAAGAGTTTCAGAGAGTGTCAGAGAGTGTCAGAGAGTGTCAGAGAGTTTCAGAGAGTGTCAGAGAGTGTCAGAGAGTTTCAGAGAGTGTCAGAGCGTTTCAGAGAGTGTCTGAGCGTGTCAGAGATTGCCAGAGTGTTTCTGAGAGTTTCTGAGTTTGTCAGAGAATGTCAGAGATGGTCAGAGACTTCAGAGAGTGTCACAGACTTTCAGAGAGTGTCAGAGAGATTGCAGAGACTGTCAGAGAGTGTCAGAGAGCTTCAGAGAGTGGCAGAGAGTTTCAGAGAGTTTCAGAGAGCTTCAGAGAGTGACAGAGTGTCAGATAGTGACAGAGAGTGTCAGAGAGTGTCAAAGAGTTTCAGACGGTGTCAGAGAGTGTCAGAGATTGTCAGAGAGTTTCAGAGTGTTTCAGAGAGTTTCAGAGAGTGTCAGAGATTGTCTGAGAGTGTCAGAGAGTGTCAGAGTGTGTCAGAGAATGTCGGAGAGTTTCTGAGAGCATCTGTGAGTGTAAGAGTGTGTCAGAGAGTGTCAGAGACTGTCCGAGGGTTCTGAGATATTCTGAGTCTGTCAGAGAGTGTCAGAGAGTTTCAGAGAGTTTCAGAGAGTGTCACAGAGTGTCAGAGAGCGTCAGAGTTTCACAGTGTGTCACAGAGTGTCAGAGAGTGTCATAGAGTTTCAGAGAGTGTCAGATAGTTTCAGAGAGTGTCAGAGAGTTTCAGAGAGCTTCAGAGAGTGACAGAGTGTCAGATAGTGACAGAGAGTTTCAGTGAGTGTCAGAGAGTTTCAGAGAGTTTCAGAGAGTGTAAGAGATAGTCTGAGAGTGTCCGAGAATGTCAAAGATTTTCAGAGAGTGTCAGAGAGTGTCAAAGAGTTTCAGAGAATGTCAGAGAGTGTCAGAGAGTGTCTGAGAGTTTCAGAGTGTTTCAGAGAGTGTCAGAGAGTGTCTGAGAGTGTCAAAGAGTTTCAGAGAGTGTCAGAGAGTTTCAGAGAGTTTCAGAGAGTGTCAAAGATTTTCAGAGAGTTTCAGAGAGTGTCAGAGAGTGTCAGAGAGGGTCAGAGAGTTTCAGAGAGTTTCTGAGAGTGTCACAGCGTGTCAGAGAGTTTCAGAGAGCTTCAGAGAGTGTCAGAGAGTGTCTGAGAGTTTCAGAGAGTTTCAGAGTGTGTCAAAGAGTTTCAGAGAGTGTCAGAGAGTGTCAGAGAGTGTCAGAGAGTTTCAGAGAGTATCAGAGAGTGTCAGAGAGTTTCAGAGAGTGTCAGAGCGTTTCAGAGAGTGTCTGAGCGTGTCAGAGATTGCCAGAGTGTTTCTGAGAGTTTCTGAGTTTGTCAGAGAATGTCAGAGATGGTCAGAGACTTCAGAGAGTGTCACAGACTTTCAGAGAGTGTCAGAGAGATTGCAGAGACTGTCAGAGAGTGTCAGAGAGCTTCAGAGAGTGGCAGAGAGTTTCAGAGAGTTTCAGAGAGCTTCAGAGAGTGACAGAGTGTCAGATAGTGGCAGAGAGTGTCAGAGAGTGTCAAAGAGTTTCAGACGGTGTCAGAGAGTGTCAGAGATTGTCAGAGAGTTTCAGAGTGTTTCAGAGAGTTTCAGAGAGTGTCAGAGTTTGTCTGAGAGTGTCAGAGAGTGTCAGAGTGTGTCAGAGAATGTCGGAGAGTTTCTGAGAGTATCTGTGAGTGTAAGAGTGTGTCAGAGAGTGTCAGAGACTGTCCGAGGGTTCTGAGATATTGTGAGTCTGTCAGAGAGTGTCAGAGAGTTTCAGAGAGTTTCAGAGAGTGTCACAGAGTGTCAGAGAGCGTCAGAGTTTCACAGTGTGTCACAGAGTGTCAGAGAGTGTCATAGAGTTTCAGAGAGTGTCAGATAGTGTCAGAGCGTGTCAGAGAGTTTCAGAGAGCTTCCGAGACTGTCGGAGAGTGTCAGAGAGTGTCAGAGATTTTCAGAGAGTTTCAAAGTGTTTCAGAGAGTTTCAGAGAGTGTCAGAGAGGGTCTGAGAGTGTCAGAGAGCTTCAGAGAGTGTCAGAGAGCTTCAGAGAGTGTCGGAGAGTGTCAGAGAGTGTCAGAGATTTTCAGAGAGTTTCAGAGAGCGTCAGAGAGGGTCAGAGAGTTTCAGAGAGTTTCTGAGAGTGTCACAGCGTGTCAGAGAGTTTCAGAGAGCTTCAGAGAGTTTCAGAGAGTTTCAGAGAGTGTCAGAGAGTGTCAGAGAGGGTCAGAGAGTGTCAGAGAGTTTCAGAGAGCTTCAGAGAGTTTCAGAGAGTGTCTGAGAGTTTCAGAGAGTTTCAGAGAGTGTCAAAGTGTTTCAGAGAGTGTCAGAGAGTGTCAGAGAGTGTCAGAGAGTTTCAGAGAGTGTCAGAGAGTGTCAGAGAGTTTCAGAGAGTGTCAGAGCGTTTCAGAGAGTGTCTGAGCGTGGCAGAGATTGCCAGAGTGTTTCTGAGAGTTTCTGAGTGTGTCAGAGAATGTCAGAGATGGTCAGAGATTTCAGAGAGTGTCACAGACTTTCAGAGAGTGTCAGAGAGATTGCAGAGAGTGTCAGAGAGTGTCAGAGAGCTTCAGAGAGTGGCAGAGAGTGTCAGAGAGTTTCAGAGAGCTTCAGGGAGTGACAGAGTGTCAGATCGTGACAGAGAGTTTCGGTGAGTGTCAGAGAGTTTCAGACGGTTTCAGAGAGTGTAAGAGATAGTCTGAGAGTGTCAGAGAATGACAAAGTGTTTCAGAGAGTGTCAGAGATTGTCAGAGAGTTTCAGAGTGTTTCAGAGAGTGTCGGAGAATGTCGGAGAGTTTCTGAGAGTATCTGTGAGTGCAAGAGTGTGTCAGAGAGTGTCAGAGACTGTCCGAGGTTTCTGAGGTATTCTGAGTGTGTCAGAGAGTGTCAGAGAGTTTCAGAGAGTGTCGCAGTGTGTCAGAGAGCGTCAGAGTGTGTCACAGAGTGTCAGAGAGTGTCAGAGAGTTTCAGAGAGTGTCCGATAGTGTCAGAGAGTGTCAGAGAGTTTCAGAGAGTGTCAGAGAGTGTCAGAGAGTGTCTGAGAGTGTCAGACAGTGTCAGAGATTTTCTGAGAGTGCCACAGACTGTCAGAGAGTTTCAGAGAGCTTCAGAGAGTGTCGGAGAGTGTCAGAGAGTGTCAGAGATTTTCAGAGAGTTTCAGAGTGTTTCAGAGAATTTCAGAGAGTGTCAGAGAGGGTCTGAGAGTGTCAGAGAGTTTCAGAGAGCTTCAGAGAGTGTCGGAGAGTGTCAGAGAGTGTCAGAGATTTTCAGAGAGTTTCAGAGAGTGTCAGAGAGGGTCAGAGAGTTTCAGAGAGTTTCTGAGAGTGTCACAGCGTGTCAGAGAGTTTCAGAGAGCTTCAGAGAGTTTCAGAGAGTGTCAAAAAGTTTCAGAGAGTGTCAGAGAATCTCAGAGAGTGTCAGAGAGATTCAGAGAGTGTCAGAGAGTGTCAGAGAGTTTCAGAGAGTGTCAGAGCGTTTCAGAGAGTGTCTGAGCGTGTCAGAGATTGCCAGAGAGTTTCAGAGAGTTTCAGAGAGCTTCAGAGAGTGACAGAGAGTTTCAGAGAGTGTCAGAGAGTGTCAAAGAGTTTCAGAGGGTGTCAGAGAGTGTCAGAGATTGCTAGAGAGTTTCAGAGTGTTTCAGAGAGTTTCAGAGAGTGTCAGAGAGGGTCTGAGAGTGTCAGAGAGTGTCAGAGTGTGTCGGAGAATGTCGGAGCGTTTCTGAGAGTATCTGTGAGTGTAAGAGTGTGTCAGAGAGTGTCAGAGACTGTCCGAGGGTTCTGAGATATTCTGAGTCTGTCAGAGAGTGTCAGAGAGTTTCAGAGAGTTTCAGAGAGTGTCACAGAGTGTCAGAGAGCGTCAGAGAGTTTCACAGTGTGTCACAGAGTGTCAGAGAGGGTCAGAGAGTTTCAGAGAGTGTCAGATAGTGTCAGAGAGTGTCAGAGAGTTTCAGAGTGTTTCAGAGAGTTTCAGAGAGTGTCAGAGAGTCTCTGAGATTTTCAGAGAGTTTCAGAGTGTGTCAAAGAGTTTCAGAGAGTGTCAGAGAGTGTCAGAGAGTGTCAGATAGTTTCAGAGAGTGTCAGAGAGTGTCAGAGAGTTTCAGAGAGTGTCAGAGCGTTTCAGAGAGTGTCTGAGCGTGTCAGAGATTGCCAGAGTGTTTCTGAGAGTTTCTGAGTTTGTCAGAGAATGTCAGAGATGGTCAGAGACATCAGAGAGTGTCACAGACTTTCAGAGAGTGTCAGAGAGATTGCAGAGACTGTCAGAGAGTGTCAGAGAGCTTCAGAGAGTGGCAGAGAGTTTCAGAGAGTTTCAGAGAGCTTCAGAGAGTGACAGAGTGTCAGATAGTGACAGAGAGTGTCAGAGAGTGTCAAAGAGTTTCAGACGGTGTCAGAGAGTGTCAGAGATTGTCAGAGAGTTTCAGAGTGTTTCAGAGAGTTTCAGAGAGTGTCAGAGATTGTCTGAGAGTTTCAGAGAGTGTCAGAGTGTGTCAGAGAATGTCGGAGAGTTTCTGAGAGTATCTGTGAGTGTGAGAGTGTGTCAGAGAGTGTCAGAGACTGTCCGAGGGTTCTGAGATATTCTGAGTCTGTCAGAGAGTGTCAGAGAGTTTCAGAGAGTTTCAGAGAGTGTCACAGAGTGTCAGAGAGCGTCAGAGTTTCACAGTGTGTCACAGAGTGTCAGAGAGTGCCATAGAGTTTCAGAGAGTGTCAGATAGTGTCAGAGAGTGTCAGAGAGTTTCAGAGAGCTTCAGAGAGTGTCGGAGAGTGTCAGAGAGTGTCAGAGATTTTCAGAGAGTTTCAGAGTGTTTCAGAGAGTTTCAGAGAGTGTCAGAGAGGGTCTGAGAATGTCATGGAGCTTCAGAGAATGTCGGAGAGTGTCAGAGAGTGTCAGAGATTTTCAGAGAGTTTCAGAGAGCGTCAGAGAGGGTCAGAGAGTTTCAGAGAGTTTCTGAGAGTGTCACAGCGTGTCAGAGAGTTTCAGAGAGCTTCAGAGAGTTTCAGAGAGTTTCAGAGAGTGTCAGAGAGTGTCAGAGAGGGTCAGAGAGTTTCAGAGAGTTTCTGAGAGTGTCACAGCGTGTTAGAGAGTTTCAGAGAGCTTCAGAGAGTTTCAGAGAGTGTCTGAGAGTTTCAGAGAGTTTCAGAGAGTGTCAAAGAGTTTCAGAGAGTGTCAGAGAGTGTCAGAGAGTGTCAGAGAGTTTCAGAGAGTGTCAGAGAGTGTCAGAGAGTTTCAGAGAGTTTCAGAGAGTGTCAGAGAGTGTCAGAGAGTTTCAGAGAGTGTCAGAGCGTTTCAGAGAGTGTCTGAGCGTGGCAGAGATTGCCAGAGTGTTTCTGAGAGTTTCTGAGCGTGTCAGAGAATGTCAGAGATGGTCAGAGATTTCAGAGAGTGTCACAGACTTTCAGAGAGTGTCAGAGAGATTGCAGAGAGTGTCAGAGAGTGTCAGAGAGCTTCAGAGAGTGGCAGAGAGTTTCAGAGAGTTTCAGAGAGCTTCAGAGAGTGACAGAGTGTCAGATAGTGACAGAGAGTTTCAGTGAGTGTCAGAGAGTTTCAGACGGTTTCAGAGAGTGTAAGAGAGTGTCCGAGGGTTCTGAGGTATTCTGAGTGTGTCAGAGAGTTTCAGAGAGTTTCAGAGAGTTTCAGAGAGTTTCAGAGAGTTTCAGAGATTGTCGCAGAGTGTCAGAGAGTGTCAGAGTGTTTCAGAGAGTGTCCGATAGTGTCAGAGAGTGTCAGAGAGTTTCAGAGAGTGTCAGAGAGTGTCAGAGACTGTCCGAGGGTTCTGAGATATTCTGAGTCTGTCAGAGAGTGTCAGAGAGTTTCAGAGAGTTTCAGAGAGTGTCACAGAGTGTCAGAGAGCGTCAGAGAGTTTCACAGTGTGTCACAGAGTGTCAGAGAGGGTCAGAGAGTTTCAGAGAGTGTCAGATAGTGTCAGAGAGTGTCAGAGAGTTTCAGAGTGTTTCAGAGAGTTTCAGAGAGTGTCAGAGAGTGTCTGAGATTTTCAGAGAGTTTCAGAGTGTGTCAAAGAGTTTCAGAGAGTGTCAGAGAGTGTCAGAGAGTGTCAGAGAGTTTCAGAGAGTGTCAGAGAGTTTCAGAGAGTGTCAGAGCGTTTCAGAGAGTGTCTGAGCGTGTCAGAGATTGCCAGAGTGTTTCTGAGAGTTTCTGAGTTTGTCAGAGAATGTCAGAGATGGTCAGAGACATCAGAGAGTGTCACAGACTTTCAGAGAGTGTCAGAGAGATTGCAGAGACTGTCAGATAGTGTCAGAGAGCTTCAGAGAGTGGCAGAGAGTTTCAGAGAGTTTCAGAGAGCTTCAGAGAGTGACAGAGTGTCAGATAGTGACAGAGAGTGTCAGAGAGTGTCAAAGAGTTTCAGACGGTGTCAGAGAGTGTCAGAGATTGTCAGAGAGTTTCAGAGTGTTTCAGAGAGTTTCAGAGAGTGTCAGAGATTGTCTGAGAGTGTCAGAGAGTGTCAGAGTGTGTCAGAGAATGTCGGAGAGTTTCTGAGAGTATCTGTGAGTGTGAGAGTGTGTCAGAGAGTGTCAGAGACTGTCCGAGGGTTCTGAGATATTCTGAGTCTGTCAGAGAGTGTCAGAGAGTTTCAGAGAGTTTCAGAGAGTGTCACAGAGTGTCAGAGAGCGTCAGAGTTTCACAGTGTGTCACAGAGTGTCAGAGAGTGTCAGAGAGTTTCAGAGAGCTTCAGAGAGTGTCGGAGAGTGTCAGAGAGTGTCAGAGATTTTCAGAGAGTTTCAGAGTGTTTCAGAGAGTTTCAGAGAGTGTCAGAGAGGGTCTGAGAATGTCATGGAGCTTCAGAGAATGTCGGAGAGTGTCAGAGAGTGTCAGAGATTTTCAGAGAGTTTCAGAGAGCGTCAGAGAGGGTCAGAGAGTTTCAGAGAGTTTCTGAGAGTGTCACAGCGTGTCAGAGAGTTTCAGAGAGCTTCAGAGAGTTTCAGAGAGTTTCAGAGAGTGTCAGAGAGTGTCAGAGAGGGTCAGAGAGTTTCAGAGAGTTTCTGAGAGTGTCACAGCGTGTTAGAGAGTTTCAGAGAGCTTCAGAGAGTTTCAGAGAGTGTCTGAGAGTTTCAGAGAGTTTCAGAGAGTGTCAAAGAGTTTCAGAGAGTGTCAGAGAGCTTCAGAGAGTGTCGGAGAGTGTCAGAGAGTGTCAGAGATTTTCAGAGAGTTTCAGAGTGTTTCAGAGAGTTTCAGAGAGTGTCAGAGAGGGTCTGAGAATGTCATGGAGCTTCAGAGAATGTCGGAGAGTGTCAGAGAGTGTCAGAGATTTTCAGAGAGTTTCAGAGAGCGTCAGAGAGGGTCAGAGAGTTTCAGAGAGTTTCTGAGAGTGTCACAGCGTGTCAGAGAGTTTCAGAGAGCTTCAGAGAGTTTCAGAGAGTTTCAGAGAGTGTCAGAGAGTGTCAGAGAGGGTCAGAGAGTTTCAGAGAGTTTCTGAGAGTGTCACAGCGTGTTAGAGAGTTTCAGAGAGCTTCAGAGAGTTTCAGAGAGTGTCTGAGAGTTTCAGAGAGTTTCAGAGAGTGTCAAAGAGTTTCAGAGAGTGTCAGAGAGTGTCAGAGAGTGTCAGAGAGTTTCAGAGAGTGTCAGAGAGTGTCAGAGAGTTTCAGAGAGTTTCAGAGAGTGTCAGAGAGTGTCAGAGAGTTTCAGAGAGTGTCAGAGCGTTTCAGAGAGTGTCTGAGCGTGGCAGAGATTGCCAGAGTGTTTCTGAGAGTTTCTGAGCGTGTCAGAGAATGTCAGAGATGGTCAGAGATTTCAGAGAGTGTCACAGACTTTCAGAGAGTGTCAGAGAGATTGCAGAGAGTGTCAGAGAGTGTCAGAGAGCTTCAGAGAGTGGCAGAGAGTTTCAGAGAGTTTCAGAGAGCTTCAGAGAGTGACAGAGTGTCAGATAGTGACAGAGAGTTTCAGTGAGTGTCAGAGAGTTTCAGACGGTTTCAGAGAGTGTAAGAGATAGTCTGAGAGTGTCAGAGAATGACAAAGTGTTTCAGAGAGTGTCAGAGAGTGTCCGAGGGTTCTGAGGTATTCTGAGTGTGTCAGAGAGTTTCAGAGAGTTTCAGAGAGTTTCAGAGATTGTCACAGAGTGTCAGAGAGTGTCAGAGTGTTTCAAAGAGTGTCCGATAGTGTCAGAGAGTGTCAGAGAGTTTCAGAGAGTGTCAGAGAGTGTCAGAGAGTGTCAGAGACTGTCCGAGGGTTCTGAGGTATTCTGAGTGTGTCAGAGAGTGTCAGAGAGTTTCAGAGAGTTTCAGAGAGTGTCGCAGAGTGTCAGAGAGCGTCAGAGAGTTTCACAGTGTGTCACAGAGTGTCAGAAAGCATCAGAGAGTTTCACAGTGTGTCACAGAGTGCCAGAGAGTGTCAGAGAGGGTCTGAGAGTGTCAGAGAGTTTCAGAGAGCTTCAGAGAGTGTCGGAGAGTGTCAGAGAGTGTCAGAGATTTTCAGAGCGCTTAAGAGAGTGTCAGAGAGGATCAGAGAGATTCAAAGAGTTTCTGAGAGTGTCACAGCGTGTCAGAGAGTGTCTGAGAGCTTCAAAGAGTTTCAGAGAGTGTCAAAGAGGTTCAGAGAGTGTCAGAGAATCGCAGAGAGTGTCGGAGAGTTTCAGAGAGTGTCAGAGAGTGTCAGAGAGTTTCAGAGAGTGTCAGAGCGTTTCAGAGAGTGTCTGAGCGTGTCAGAGATTGCCAGAGGGATTCTGAGCGTTTCTGAGTGTGTCAGAGAGTGTCAGAGACTTTCAGAGATTTCAGAGAGAGTCACAGACTTTCAGAGAGTGTCAGAGAGATAGCAGAGAGTGTCAGAGAGTGTCAGAGAGCTTCAGAGAGTGGCAGAGAGTTTCAGAGAGTTTCAGAGAGCTTCAGAGAGTGATAGAGTGTCAGATAGTGAAAGAGAGTTTCAGTGAGTGTCAGAGAGTTTCAGAGAGTGTCAGAGCGTTTCAGAGAGTGTCTGAGCGTGTCAGAGATTGCCAGAGGGATTCTGAGCGTTTCTGAGTGTGTCAGAGAGTGTCAGAGACTTTCAGAGATTTCAGAGAGAGTCACAGACTTTCAGAGAGTGTCAGAGAGATAGCAGAGAGTGTCAGAGAGTGTCAGAGAGCTTCAGAGAGTGGCAGAGAGTTTCAGAGAGTTTCAGAGAGCTTCAGAGAGTGACAGAGTGTCAGATAGTGACAGAGAGTTTCAGTGAGTGTCAGAGAGTTTCAGACGGTTTCAGAGAGTGTAAGAGATAGTCTGAGAGTGTCAGAGAATGACAAAGTGTTTCAGAGAGTGTCAGAGAGTGTCCGAGGGTTCTGAGGTATTCTGAGTGTGTCAGAGAGTTTCAGAGAGTTTCAGAGAGTTTCAGAGATTGTCGCAGAGTGTCAGAGAGTGTCAGAGTGTTTCAGAGAGTGTCCGATAGTGTCAGAGAGTGTCAGAGAGTTTCAGAGAGTGTCAGAGAGTGTCAGAGAGTGTCAGAGACTGTCCGAGGGTTCTGAGGTATTCTGAGTGTGTCAGAGAGTGTCAGAGAGTTTCAGAGAGTTTCAGAGAGTGTCGCAGAGTGTCAGAGAGCGTCAGAGAGTTTCACAGTGTGTCACAGAGTGTCAGAAAGCATCAGAGAGTTTCACAGTGTGTCACAGAGTGCCAGAGAGTGTCAGAGAGGGTCTGAGAGTGTCAGAGAGTTTCAGAGAGCTTCAGAGAGTGTCGGAGAGTGTCAGAGAGTGTCAGAGATTTTCAGAGAGCTTAAGAGAGTGTCAGAGAGGATCAGAGAGATTCAAAGAGTTTCTGAGAGTGTCACAGCGTGTCAGAGAGTGTCTGAGAGCTTCAAAGAGTTTCAGAGAGTGTCAAAGAGGTTCAGAGAGTGTCAGAGAATCGCAGAGAGTGTCGGAGAGTTTCAGAGAGTGTCAGAGAGTGTCAGAGAGTTTCAGAGAGTGTCAGAGCGTTTCAGAGAGTGTCTGAGCGTGTCAGAGATTGCCAGAGGGATTCTGAGCGTTTCTGAGTGTGTCAGAGAGTGTCAGAGACTTTCAGAGATTTCAGAGAGAGTCACAGACTTTCAGAGAGTGTCAGAGAGATAGCAGAGAGTGTCAGAGAGTGTCAGAGAGCTTCAGAGAGTGGCAGAGAGTTTCAGAGAGTTTCAGAGAGCTTCAGAGAGTGATAGAGTGTCAGATAGTGACAGAGAGTTTCAGTGAGTGTCAGAGAGTTTCAGAGAGTGTCAGAGCGTTTCAGAGAGTGTCTGAGCGTGTCAGAGATTGCCAGAGGGATTCTGAGCGTTTCTGAGTGTGTCAGAGAGTGTCAGAGACTTTCAGAGATTTCAGAGAGAGTCACAGACTTTCAGAGAGTGTCAGAGAGATAGCAGAGAGTGTCAGAGAGTGTCAGAGAGCTTCAGAGAGTGGCAGAGAGTTTCAGAGAGTTTCAGAGAGCTTCAGAGAGTGACAGAGTGTCAGATAGTGACAGAGAGTTTCAGTGAGTGTCAGAGAGTTTCAGAGAGTGTAAGAGATAGTCTGAGAGTGTCAGAGAATGTCAAAGAGTTTCAGAGAGTGTCAGAGAGTGTCAAAGAGTTTCAGAGGGTGTCAGAGAGTGTCATAGATTGTCAGAGAGTTTCAGAGTGTTTCAGAGAGTTTCAGAGAGTGTCAGAGAGGGTCAGAGAGTGTCATAGTGTGTCGGAGAATGTCGGAGAGTTTCTGAGAGTATCTGTGAGTGTCAGAGAGTGTCAGAGAGTTTCAGAGACTGTCCGAGGGTTCTGAGGTATTCTGAGTGTCTCAGAGAGTGTCAGAGAGTTTCAGAGAGTTTCAGAGAGTGCCGCAGAATGTCAGAGAGCGTCAGAGAGTTTCACAGTGTGTCACAGAGTGTCAGAGAGTGTCAGAGAGTTTCAGAGAGTGTCAGATACTGTGAGAGAGTGTCAGAGAGTTTCAGGGAGTGTCAGAGAGTGTCAGAGAGTGTCTGAGAGTGTCAGACAGTGTCAGAGATTTTCTGAGAGTGTCACAGAGTGTCAGAGAGTTTCAGAGAGCTTCAGAGAGTGTCGGAGAGTTTCAGAGAGTGTCAGAGATTTTCAGAGAGTTTAAGAGTGTTTCAGAGAGTTTCAGAGAGTGTCAGAGAGGGTCTGAGAGTGTCAGAGATTTTCAGAGATCTTCAGAGAGTGTCGGAGAGCTTCAGAGAGTGTCGGAGAGTGTCAGAGAGTGTCAGAGATTTTCAGAGAGTTTCAGAGAGCGTCAGAGAGGGTCAGAGAGTTTCAGAGAGTTTCTGAGTGTGTCACAGCGTGTCAGAGAGTTTCAGAGAGCTTCAGAGAGTTTCAGAGAGTTTCAGAGAGTGTCGGAGAGTGTCAGAGAGTGTCAGAGATTTTCAGAGAGTTTCAGAGTGTTTCAGAGAGTTTCAGAGAGTGTCAGAGAGGGTCTGAGAATGTCATGGAGCTTCAGAGAATGTCGGAGAGTGTCAGAGAGTGTCAGAGATTTTCAGAGAGTTTCAGAGAGCGTCAGAGAGGGTCAGAGAGTTTCAGAGAGTTTCTGAGAGTGTCACAGCGTGTCAGAGAGTTTCAGAGAGCTTCAGAGAGTTTCAGAGAGTTTCAGAGAGTGTCAGAGAGTGTCAGAGAGGGTCAGAGAGTTTCAGAGAGTTTCTGAGAGTGTCACAGCGTGTCAGAGAGTTTCAGAGAGCTTCAGAGAGTTTCAGAGAGTGTCTGAGAGTTTCAGAGAGTTTCAGAGAGTGTCAAAGAGTTTCAGAGAGTGTCAGAGAGTGTCAGAGAGTGTCAGAGAGTTTCAGAGAGTGTCAGAGAGATAGCAGAGAGTGTCAGAGAGTGTCAGAGAGCTTCAGAGAGTGGCAGAGAGTTTCAGAGAGTTTCAGAGAGCTTCAGAGAGTGACAGAGTGTCAGATAGTGACAGAGAGTTTCAGTGAGTGTCAGAGAGTTTCAGTGAGTGTAAGAGAGTTTCAGACGGTTTCAGAGAGTGTAAGAGATAGTCTGAGAGTGTCAGAGAATGACAAAGTGTTTCAGAGAGTGTCAGAGAGTGTCCGAGGGTTCTGAGGTATTCTGAGTGTGTCAGAGAGTTTCAGAGAGTTTCAGAGAGTTTCAGAGATTGTCACAGAGTGTCAGAGAGTGTCAGAGTGTTTCAAAGAGTGTCCGATAGTGTCAGAGAGTGTCAGAGAGTTTCAGAGAGTGTCAGAGAGTGTCAGAGAGTGTCAGAGACTGTCCGAGGGTTCTGAGGTATTCTGAGTGTGTCAGAGAGTGTCAGAGAGTTTCAGAGAGTTTCAGAGAGTGTCGCAGAGTGTCAGAGAGCGTCAGAGAGTTTCACAGTGTGTCACAGAGTGTCAGAAAGCATCAGAGAGTTTCACAGTGTGTCACAGAGTGCCAGAGAGTGTCAGAGAGGGTCTGAGAGTGTCAGAGAGTTTCAGAGAGCTTCAGAGAGTGTCGGAGAGTGTCAGAGAGTGTCAGAGATTTTCAGAGAGCTTAAGAGAGTGTCAGAGAGGATCAGAGAGATTCAAAGAGTTTCTGAGAGTGTCACAGCGTGTCAGAGAGTGTCTGAGAGCTTCAAAGAGTTTCAGAGAGTGTCAAAGAGGTTCAGAGAGTGTCAGAGAATCGCAGAGAGTGTCGGAGAGTTTCAGAGAGTGTCAGAGAGTGTCAGAGAGTTTCAGAGAGTGTCAGAGCGTTTCAGAGAGTGTCTGAGCGTGTCAGAGATTGCCAGAGGGATTCTGAGCGTTTCTGAGTGTGTCAGAGAGTGTCAGAGACTTTCAGAGATTTCAGAGAGAGTCACAGACTTTCAGAGAGTGTCAGAGAGATAGCAGAGAGTGTCAGAGAGTGTCAGAGAGCTTCAGAGAGTGGCAGAGAGTTTCAGAGAGTTTCAGAGAGCTTCAGAGAGTGATAGAGTGTCAGATAGTGACAGAGAGTTTCAGTGAGTGTCAGAGAGTTTCAGAGAGTGTCAGAGCGTTTCAGAGAGTGTCTGAGCGTGTCAGAGATTGCCAGAGGGATTCTGAGCGTTTCTGAGTGTGTCAGAGAGTGTCAGAGACTTTCAGAGATTTCAGAGAGAGTCACAGACTTTCAGAGAGTGTCAGAGAGATAGCAGAGAGTGTCAGAGAGTGTCAGAGAGCTTCAGAGAGTGGCAGAGAGTTTCAGAGAGTTTCAGAGAGCTTCAGAGAGTGACAGAGTGTCAGATAGTGACAGAGAGTTTCAGTGAGTGTCAGAGAGTTTCAGACGGTTTCAGAGAGTGTAAGAGATAGTCTGAGAGTGTCAGAGAATGACAAAGTGTTTCAGAGAGTGTCAGAGAGTGTCCGAGGGTTCTGAGGTATTCTGAGTGTGTCAGAGAGTTTCAGAGAGTTTCAGAGAGTTTCAGAGATTGTCGCAGAGTGTCAGAGAGTGTCAGAGTGTTTCAGAGAGTGTCCGATAGTGTCAGAGAGTGTCAGAGAGTTTCAGAGAGTGTCAGAGAGTGTCAGAGAGTGTCAGAGACTGTCCGAGGGTTCTGAGGTATTCTGAGTGTGTCAGAGAGTGTCAGAGAGTTTCAGAGAGTTTCAGAGAGTGTCGCAGAGTGTCAGAGTGCGTCAGAGAGTTTCACAGTGTGTCACAGAGTGTCAGAAAGCATCAGAGAGTTTCACAGTGTGTCACAGAGTGCCAGAGAGTGTCAGAGAGGGTCTGAGAGTGTCAGAGAGTTTCAGAGAGCTTCAGAGAGTGTCGGAGAGTGTCAGAGAGTGTCAGAGATTTTCAGAGAGCTTAAGAGAGTGTCAGAGAGGATCAGAGAGATTCAAAGAGTTTCTGAGAGTGTCACAGCGTGTCAGAGAGTGTCTGAGAGCTTCAAAGAGTTTCAGAGAGTGTCAAAGAGGTTCAGAGAGTGTCAGAGAATCGCAGAGAGTGTCGGAGAGTTTCAGAGAGTGTCAGAGAGTGTCAGAGAGTTTCAGAGAGTGTCAGAGCGTTTCAGAGAGTGTCTGAGCGTGTCAGAGATTGCCAGAGGGATTCTGAGCGTTTCTGAGTGTGTCAGAGAGTGTCAGAGACTTTCAGAGATTTCAGAGAGAGTCACAGACTTTCAGAGAGTGTCAGAGAGATAGCAGAGAGTGTCAGAGAGTGTCAGAGAGCTTCAGAGAGTGGCAGAGAGTTTCAGAGAGTTTCAGAGAGCTTCAGAGAGTGATAGAGTGTCAGATAGTGACAGAGAGTTTCAGTGAGTGTCAGAGAGTTTCAGAGAGTGTCAGAGCGTTTCAGAGAGTGTCTGAGCGTGTCAGAGATTGCCAGAGGGATTCTGAGCGTTTCTGAGTGTGTCAGAGAGTGTCAGAGACTTTCAGAGATTTCAGAGAGAGTCACAGACTTTCAGAGAGTGTCAGAGAGATAGCAGAGAGTGTCAGAGAGTGTCAGAGAGCTTCAGAGAGTGGCAGAGAGTTTCAGAGAGTTTCAGAGAGCTTCAGAGAGTGACAGAGTGTCAGATAGTGACAGAGAGTTTCAGTGAGTGTCAGAGAGTTTCAGAGAGTGTAAGAGATAGTCTGAGAGTGTCAGAGAATGTCAAAGAGTTTCAGAGAGTGTCAGAGAGTGTCAAAGAGTTTCAGAGGGTGTCAGAGAGTGTCATAGATTGTCAGAGAGTTTCAGAGTGTTTCAGAGAGTTTCAGAGAGTGTCAGAGAGGGTCTGAGAGTGTCAGAGAGTGTCATAGTGTGTCGGAGAATGTCGGAGAGTTTCTGAGAGTATCTGTGAGTGTCAGAGAGTGTCAGAGAGTTTCAGAGACTGTCCGAGGGTTCTGAGGTATTCTGAGTGTCTCAGAGAGTGTCAGAGAGTTTCAGAGAG
Source organism: Heterodontus francisci (assembly GCF_036365525.1). Classification (NCBI taxonomy): domain Eukaryota; kingdom Metazoa; phylum Chordata; class Chondrichthyes; order Heterodontiformes; family Heterodontidae; genus Heterodontus; species Heterodontus francisci. The sequence goes on from NC_090421.1 coordinate 33,727,332, forward strand.
TTTCAGAGAGTGCCGCAGAATGTCAGAGAGCGTCAGAGAGTTTCACAGTGTGTCACAGAGTGTCAGAGAGTGTCAGAGAGTTTCAGAGAGTGTCAGATACTGTGAGAGAGTGTCAGAGAGTTTCAGGGAGTGTCAGAGAGTGTCAGAGAGTGTCTGAGAGTGTCAGACAGTGTCAGAGATTTTCTGAGAGTGTCACAGAGTGTCAGAGAGTTTCAGAGAGCTTCAGAGAGTGTCGGAGAGTTTCAGAGAGTGTCAGAGATTTTCAGAGAGTTTAAGAGTGTTTCAGAGAGTTTCAGAGAGTGTCAGAGAGGGTCTGAGAGTGTCAGAGATTTTCAGAGATCTTCAGAGAGTGTCGGAGAGCTTCAGAGAGTGTCGGAGAGTGTCAGAGAGTGTCAGAGATTTTCAGAGAGTTTCAGAGAGCGTCAGAGAGGGTCAGAGAGTTTCAGAGAGTTTCTGAGTGTGTCACAGCGTGTCAGAGAGTTTCAGAGAGCTTCAGAGAGTTTCAGAGAGTTTCAGAGAGTGTCGGAGAGTGTCAGAGAGTGTCAGAGATTTTCAGAGAGTTTCAGAGTGTTTCAGAGAGTTTCAGAGAGTGTCAGAGAGGGTCTGAGAATGTCATGGAGCTTCAGAGAATGTCGGAGAGTGTCAGAGAGTGTCAGAGATTTTCAGAGAGTTTCAGAGAGCGTCAGAGAGGGTCAGAGAGTTTCAGAGAGTTTCTGAGAGTGTCACAGCGTGTCAGAGAGTTTCAGAGAGCTTCAGAGAGTTTCAGAGAGTTTCAGAGAGTGTCAGAGAGTGTCAGAGAGGGTCAGAGAGTTTCAGAGAGTTTCTGAGAGTGTCACAGCGTGTCAGAGAGTTTCAGAGAGCTTCAGAGAGTTTCAGAGAGTGTCTGAGAGTTTCAGAGAGTTTCAGAGAGTGTCAAAGAGTTTCAGAGAGTGTCAGAGAGTGTCAGAGAGTGTCAGAGAGTTTCAGAGAGTGTCAGAGAGATAGCAGAGAGTGTCAGAGAGTGTCAGAGAGCTTCAGAGAGTGGCAGAGAGTTTCAGAGAGTTTCAGAGAGCTTCAGAGAGTGACAGAGTGTCAGATAGTGACAGAGAGTTTCAGTGAGTGTCAGAGAGTTTCAGTGAGTGTAAGAGATAGTCTGAGAGTGTCAGAGAATGTCAAAGAGTTTCAGAGAGTGTCAGAGAGTGTCAAAGAGTTTCAGAGGGTGTCAGAGAGTGTCATAGATTGTCAGAGAGTTTCAGAGTGTTTCAGAGAGTTTCAGAGAGGTTCAGAGAGGGTCTGAGAGTGTCAGAGAGTGTCATAGTGTGTCGGAGAATGTCGGAGAGTTTCTGAGAGTATCTGTGAGTGTCAGAGAGTGTCAGAGAGTTTCAGAGACTGTCCGAGGGTTCTGAGGTATTCTGAGTGTCTCAGAGAGTGTCAGAGAGTTTCAGAGAGTTTCAGAGAGTGTCGCAGAATGTCAGAGAGCGTCAGAGAGTTTCACAGTGTGTCACAGAGTGTCAGAGAGTGTCAGAGAGTTTCAGAGAGTGTCAGATACTGTGAGAGAGTGTCAGAGAGTTTCAGGGAGTGTCAGAGAGTGTCAGAGAGTGTCTGAGAGTGTCAGACAGTGTCAGAGATTTTCTGAGAGTGTCACAGAGTGTCAGAGAGTTTCAGAGAGCTTCAGAGAGTGTCGGAGAGTTTCAGAGAGTGTCAGAGATTTTCAGAGAGTTTCAGAGTGTTTCAGAGAGTTTCAGAGAGTGTCAGAGAGGGTCTGAGAGTGTCAGAGAGTTTCAGAGATCTTCAGAGAGTGTCGGAGAGTGTCAGAGAGTGTCAGAGATTTTCAGAGAGTTTCAGAGAGCGTCAGAGAGGGTCAGAGAGTTTCAGAGAGTTTCTGAGAGTGTCACAGCGTGTCAGAGAGTTTCAGAGAGCTTCAGAGAGTTTCAGAGAGTTTCAGAGAGTGTCAGAGAGTGTCAGAGAGGGTCAGAGAGTTTCAGAGAGTTTCTGAGAGTGTCACAGCGTGTCAGAGAGTTTCAGAGAGCTTCAGAGAGTTTCAGAGAGTGTCAGAGAGTTTCAGAGAGCTTCAGAGAGTTTCAGAGAGTTTCAGAGAGTGTCAGAGAGTGTCAGAGAGTGTCAGAGAGTTTCAGAGAGTGTCAGAGAGTGTCAGAGAGTTTCAGAGAGTTTCAGAGAGTGTCAGAGAGTGTCAGAGAGTTTCAGAGAGTGTCTGAGCGTGGCAGAGATTGCCAGAGTGTTTCTGAGAGTTTCTGAGTGTGTCAGAGAATGTCAGAGATGGTCAGAGATTTCAGAGAGTGTCACTGACTTTCAGAGAGTGTCAGAGAGATTGCAGAGAGTGTCAGAGAGTGTCAGAGAGCTTCAGAGAGTGGCAGAGAGTTTCAGAGAGTTTCAGAGAGCTTCAGAGAGTGACAGAGTGTCAGATAGTGACAGAGAGTTTCAGTGAGTGTCAGAGAGTTTCAGACGGTTTCAGAGAGTGTAAGAGATAGTCTGAGAGTGTCAGAGAATGACAAAGTGTTTCAGAGAGTGTCAGAGAGTGTCCGAGGGTTCTGAGGTATTCTGAGTGTGTCAGAGAGTTTCAGAGAGTATCAGAGAGTTTCAGAGATTGTCGCAGAGTGTCAGAGAGTGTCAGAGTGTTTCAGAGAGTGTCCGATAGTGTCAGAGAGTGTCAGAGAGTTTCAGAGAGTGTCAGAGAGTGTCAGAGAGTGTCAGAGACTGTCCGAGGGTTCTGAGGTATTCTGAGTGTGTCAGAGAGTGTCAGAGAGTTTCAGAGAGTTTCAGAGAGATTGCAGAGAGTGTCAGAGAGTGTCAGAGAGCTTCAGAGAGTGGCAGAGAGTTTCAGAGAGTTTCAGAGAGCTTCAGAGAGTGACAGATTGTCAGATAGTGACAGAGAGTTTCAGTGAGTGTCAGAGAGTTTCAGACGGTTTCAGAGAGTGTAAGAGATAGTCTGAGAGTGTCAGAGAATGACAAAGTGTTTCAGAGAGTGTCAGAGAGTGTCCGAGGGTTCTGAGGTATTCTGAGTGTGTCAGAGAGTTTCAGAGAGTTTCAGAGAGTTTCAGAGAGTTTCAGAGATTGTCGCAGAGTGTCAGAGAGTGTCAGAGTGTTTCAGAGAGTGTCCGATAGTGTCAGAGAGTGTCAGAGAGTTTCAGAGAGTGTCAGAGAGTGTCAGAGAGTGTCAGAGACTGTCCGAGGGTTCTGAGGTATTCTGAGTGTGTCAGAGAGTGTCAGAGAGTTTCAGAGAGTTTCAGAGAGTGTCGCAGAGTGTCAGAGAGCGTCAGAGAGTTTCACAGTGTGTCACAGAGTGTCAGAAAGCGTCAGAGAGTTTCACAGTGTGTCACAGAGTGCCAGAGAGTGTCAGAGAGGGTCTGAGAGTGTCAGAGAGTTTCAGAGAGCTTCAGAGAGTGTCGGAGAGTGTCAGAGAGTGTCAGAGATTTTCAGAGAGCTTAAGAGAGTGTCAGAGAGGATCAGAGAGATTCAAAGAGTTTCTGAGAGTGTCACAGCGTGTCAGAGAGTGTCTGAGAGCTTCAAAGAGTTTCAGAGAGTGTCAAAGAGGTTCAGAGAGTGTCAGAGAATCGCAGAGAGTGTCAGAGAGTTTCAGAGAGTGTCAGAGAGTGTCAGAGAGTTTCAGAGAGTGTCAGAGCGTTTCAGAGAGTGTCTGAGCGTGTCAGAGATTGCCAGAGGGATTCTGAGCGTTTCTGAGTGTGTCAGAGAGTGTCAGAGACTTTCAGAGATTTCAGAGAGAGTCACAGACTTTCAGAGAGTGTCAGAGAGATAGCAGAGAGTGTCAGAGAGTGTCAGAGAGCTTCAGAGAGTGGCAGAGAGTTTCAGAGAGTTTCAGAGAGCTTCAGAGAGTGACAGAGTGTCAGATAGTGACAGAGAGTTTCAGTGAGTGTCAGAGAGTTTCAGAGAGTGTAAGAGATAGTCTGAGAGTGTCAGAGAATGTCAAAGAGTTTCAGAGAGTGTCAGAGAGTGTCAAAGAGTTTCAGAGGGTGTCAGAGAGTGTCATCGATTGTCAGAGAGTTTCAGAGTGTTTCAGAGAGTTTCAGAGAGTGTCAGAGAGGGTCTGAGAGTGTCAGAGAGTGTCATAGTGTGTCGGAGAATGTCGGAGAGTTTCTGAGAGTATCTGTGACTGTCAGAGAGTGTCAGAGAGTTTCAGAGACTGTCCGAGGGTTCTGAGGTATTCTGAGTGTCTCAGAGAGTGTCAGAGAGTTTCAGAGAGTTTCAGAGAGTGTCGCAGAATGTCAGAGAGCGTCAGAGAGTTTCACAGTGTGTCACAGAGTGTCAGATAGTGACAGAGAGTTTCAGTGAGTGTCAGAGAGTTTCAGACGGTTTCAGAGAGTGTAAGAGATAGTCTGAGAGTGTCAGAGAATGACAAAGTGTTTCAGAGAGTGTCAGAGAGTGTCCGAGGGTTCTGAGGTATTCTGAGTGTGTCAGAGAGTTTCAGAGAGTTTCAGAGAGTTTCAGAGATTGTCGCAGAGTGTCAGAGAGTGTCAGAGTGTTTCAGAGAGTGTCCGATAGTGTCAGAGAGTGTCAGAGAGTTTCAGAGAGTGTCAGAGAGTGTCAGAGAGTGTCAGAGACTGTCCGAGGGTTCTGAGGTATTCTGAGTGTGTCAGAGAGTGTCAGAGAGTTTCAGAGAGTTTCAGAGAGTGTCGCAGAGTGTCAGAGAGCGTCAGAGAGTTTCACAGTGTGTCACAGAGTGTCAGAAAGCGTCAGAGAGTTTCACAGAGTGTCACAGAGTGCCAGAGAGTGTCAGAGAGGGTCTGAGAGTGTCAGAGAGTTTCAGAGAGCTTCAGAGAGTGTCGGAGAGTGTCAGAGAGTGTCAGAGATTTTCAGAGAGCTTAAGAGAGTGTCAGAGAGGATCAGAGAGATTCAAAGAGTTTCTGAGAGTGTCACAGCGTGTCAGAGAGTGTCTGAGAGCTTCAAAGAGTTTCAGAGAGTGTCAAAGAGGTTCAGAGAGTGTCAGAGAATCGCAGAGAGTGTCGGAGAGTTTCAGAGAGTGTCAGAGAGTGTCAGAGAGTTTCAGAGAGTGTCAGAGCGTTTCAGAGAGTGTCTGAGCGTGTCAGAGATTGCCAGAGGGATTCTGAGCGTTTCTGAGTGTGTCAGAGAGTGTCAGAGACTTTCAGAGATTTCAGAGAGAGTCACAGACTTTCAGAGAGTGTCAGAGAGATAGCAGAGAGTGTCAGAGAGTGTCAGAGAGCTTCAGAGAGTGGCAGAGAGTTTCAGAGAGTTTCAGAGAGCTTCAGAGAGTGACAGAGTGTCAGATAGTGACAGAGAGTTTCAGTGAGTGTCAGAGAGTTTCAGAGAGTGTAAGAGATAGTCTGAGAGTGTCAGAGAATGTCAAAGAGTTTCAGAGAGTGTCAGAGAGTGTCAAAGAGTTTCAGAGGGTGTCAGAGAGTGTCATCGATTGTCAGAGAGTTTCAGAGTGTTTCAGAGAGTTTCAGAGAGTGTCAGAGAGGGTCTGAGAGTGTCAGAGAGTGTCATAGTGTGTCGGAGAATGTCGGAGAGTTTCTGAGAGTATCTGTGAGTGTCAGAGAGTGTCAGAGAGTTTCAGAGACTGTCCGAGGGTTCTGAGGTATTCTGAGTGTCTCAGAGAGTGTCAGAGAGTTTCAGAGAGTTTCAGAGAGTGTCGCAGAATGTCAGAGAGCGTCAGAGAGTTTCACAGTGTGTCACAGAGTGTCAGAGAGTGTCAGAGAGTTTCAGAGAGTGTCAGATACTGTGAGAGAGTGTCAGAGAGTTTCAGGGAGTGTCAGAGAGTGTCAGAGAGTGTCTGAGAGTGTCAGACAGTGTCAGAGATTTTCTGAGAGTGTCACAGAGTGTCAGAGAGTTTCAGAGAGCTTCAGAGAGTGTCGGAGAGGGTCTGAGAGTGTCAGAGAGTTTCAGAGATCTTCAGAGAGTGTCGGAGAGTGTCAGAGAGTGTCAGAGATTTTCAGAGAGTTTCAGAGAGCGTCAGAGAGGGTCAGAGAGTTTCAGAGAGTTTCTGAGAGTGTCACAGCGTGTCAGAGAGTTTCAGAGAGCTTCAGAGAGTTTCAGAGAGTTTCAGAGAGTTTCAGAGAGTGTCAGAGAGGGTCTGAGAGTGTCAGAGAGTTTCAGAGATCTTCAGAGAGTGTCGGAGAGTGTCAGAGAGTGTCAGAGATTTTCAGAGAGTTTCAGAGAGCGTCAGAGAGGGTCAGAGAGTTTCAGAGAGTTTCTGAGAGTGTCACAGCGTGTCAGAGAGTTTCAGAGAGCTTCAGAGAGTTTCAGAGAGTTTCAGAGAGTGTCAGAGAGGGTCAGAGGGTTTCAGAGAGTTTCTGAGAGTGTCACAGCGTGTCAGAGAGTTTCAGAGAGCTTCAGAGAGTTTCAGAAAGTGTCAGAGAGTTTCAGAGAGCTTCAGAGAGTTTCAGAGAGTTTCAGAGAGTGTCAGAGAGTGTCAGAGAGTGTCAGAGAGTTTCAGAGAGTGTCAGAGAGTGTCAGAGAGTTTCAGAGAGTTTCAGAGAGTGTCAGAGAGTTTCAGAGAGTGTCAGAGCGTTTCAGAGAGTGTCTGAGCGTGGCAGAGATTGCCAGAGTGTTTCTGAGAGTTTCTGAGTGTGTCAGAGAATGTCAGAGATGGTCAGAGATTTCAGAGAGTGTCACAGACTTTCAGAGAGTGTCAGAGAGCTTCAGAGAGTGGCAGAGAGTTTCAGAGAGTTTCAGAGAGCTTCAGAGAGTGACAGAGTGTCAGATAGTGACAGAGAGTTTCAGTGAGTGTCAGAGAGTTTCAGACGGTTTCAGAGAGTGTAAGAGATAGTCTGAGAGTGTCAGAGAATGACAAAGTGTTTCAGAGAGTGTCAGAGAGTGTCCGAGGGTTCTGAGGTATTCTGAGTGTGTCAGAGAGTTTCAGAGAGTTTCAGAGAGTTTCAGAGATTGTCGCAGAGTGTCAGAGAGTGTCAGAGTGTTTCAGAGAGTGTCCGATAGTGTCAGAGAGTGTCAGAGAGTTTCAGAGAGTGTCAGAGAGTGTCAGAGAGTGTCAGAGACTGTCCGAGGGTTCTGAGGAAAACTGAGTGTGTCAGAGAGTTTCAGAGAGTTTCAGAGAGTGTCGCAGAGTGTCAGAGAGCGTCAGAGAGTTTCACAGTGTGTCACAGAGTGTCAGAAAGCGTCAGAGAGTTTCACAGTGTGTCACAGAGTGCCAGAGAGTGTCAGAGAGGGTCTGAGAGTGTCAGAGAGTTTCAGAGAGCTTCAGAGAGTGTCGGAGAGTGTCAGAGAGTGTCAGAGATTTTCAGAGAGCTTAAGAGAGTGTCAGAGAGGATCAGAGAGATTCAAAGAGTTTCTGAGAGTGTCACAGCGTGTCAGAGAGTGTCTGAGAGCTTCAAAGAGTTTCAGAGAGTGTCAAAGAGGTTCAGAGAGTGTCAGAGAATCGCAGAGAGTGTCGGAGAGTTTCAGAGAGTGTCAGAGAGTGTCAGAGAGTTTCAGAGAGTGTCAGAGCGTTTCAGAGAGTGTCTGAGCGTGACAGAGATTGCCAGAGGGATTCTGAGCGTTTCTGAGTGTGTCATAGAGTGTCAGAGACTTTCAGAGATTTCAGAGAGAGTCACAGGCTTTCAGAGAGTGTCAGAGAGATAGCAGAGAGTGTCAGAGAGTGTCAGAGAGCGTCAGAGAGTGGCAGAGAGTTTCAGAGAGTTTCAGAGAGCTTCAGAGAGTGACAGAGTGTCAGATAGTGACAGAGAGTTTCAGTGAGTGTCAGAGAGTTTCAGAGAGTGTAAGAGATAGTCTGAGAGTGTCAGAGAATGTCAAAGAGTTTCAGAGAGTGTCAGAGAGTGTCAAAGAGTTTCAGAGGGTGTCAGAGAGTGTCATCGATTGTCAGAGAGTTTCAGAGTGTTTCAGAGAGTTTCAGAGAGTGTCAGAGAGGGTCTGAGAGTGTCAGAGAGTGTCATAGTGTGTCGGAGAATGTCGGAGAGTTTCTGAGAGTATCTGTGAGTGTCAGAGAGTGTCAGAGAGTTTCAGAGACTGTCCGAGGGTTCTGAGGTATTCTGAGTGTCTCAGAGAGTGTCAGAGAGTTTCAGAGAGTTTCAGAGAGTGTCGCAGAATGTCAGAGAGCGTCAGAGAGTTTCACAGTGTGTCACAGAGTGTCAGAGAGTGTCAGAGAGTTTCAGAGAGTGTCAGATACTGTGAGAGAGTGTCAGAGAGTTTCAGGGAGTGTCAGAGAGTGTCAGAGAGTGTCTGAGAGTGTCAGACAGTGTCAGAGATTTTCTGAGAGTGTCACAGAGTGTCAGAGAGTTTCAGAGAGCTTCAGAGAGTGTCGGAGAGGGTCTGAGAGTGTCAGAGAGTTTCAGAGATCTTCAGAGAGTGTCGGAGAGTGTCAGAGAGTGTCAGAGATTTTCAGAGAGTTTCAGAGAGCGTCAGAGAGGGTCAGAGAGTTTCAGAGAGTTTCTGAGAGTGTCACAGTGTGTCAGAGAGTTTCAGAGAGCTTCAGAGAGTTTCAGAGAGTTTCAGAGAGTGTCAGAGAGTGTCAGAGAGTGTCAGAGATTTTCAGAGAGTTTCAGAGTGTTTCAGAGAGTTTCGGAGAGTGTCAGAGAGGGTCTGAGAGTGTCAGAGAGTTTCAGAGATCTTCAGAGAGTGTCGGAGAGTGTCAGAGAGTGTCAGAGATTTTCAGAGAGTTTCAGAGAGCGTCAGAGAGGGTCAGAGAGTTTCAGAGAGTTTCTGAGAGTGTCACAGCGTGTCAGAGAGTTTCAGAGAGCTTCAGAGAGTTTCAGAGAGTTTCAGAGAGTGTCAGAGAGTGTCAGAGAGGGTCAGAGAGTTTCAGAGAGTTTCTGAGAGTGTCACAGCGTGTCAGAGAGTTTCAGAGAGCTTCAGAGAGTTTCAGAGAGTGTCAGAGAGTTTCAGAGAGCTTCAGAGAGTTTCAGAGAGTTTCAGAGAGTGTCAGAGAGTGTCAGAGAGTGTCAGAGAGTTTCAGAGAGTGTCAGAGAGTGTCAGAGAGTTTCAGAGAGTTTCAGAGAGTGTCAGAGAGTGTCAGAGAGTTTCAGAGAGTGTCAGAGCGTTTCAGAGAGTGTCTGAGCGTGGCAGAGATTGCCAGAGTGTTTCTGAGAGTTTCTGAGTGTGTCAGAGAATGTCAGAGATGGTCAGAGATTTCAGAGAGTGTCACAGACTTTCAGAGAGTGTCAGAGAGATTGCAGAGAGTGTCAGAGAGTGTCAGAGAGCTTCAGAGAGTGGCAGAGAGTTTCAGAGAGTTTCAGAGAGCTTCAGAGAGTGACAGAGTGTCAGATAGTGACAGAGAGTTTCAGTGAGAGTCAGAGAGTTTCAGACGGTTTCAGAGAGTGTAAGAGATAGTCTGAGAGTGTCAGAGAATGACAAAGTGTTTCAGAGAGTGTCAGAGAGTGTCCGAGGGTTCTGGGGTATTCTGAGTGTGTCAGAGAGTTTCAGAGAGTTTCAGAGAGTTTCAGAGATTGTCGCAGAGTGTCAGAGAGTGTCAGAGTGTTTCAGAGAGTGTCCGATAGTGTCAGAGAGTGTCAGAGAGTTTCAGAGAGTGTCAGAGAGTGTCAGAGAGTGTCAGAGACTGTCCGAGGGTTCTGAGGTATTCTGAGTGTGTCAGAGAGTGTCAGAGAGTTTCAGAGAGTTTCAGAGAGTGCCGCAGAGTGTCAGAGAGCGTCAGAGAGTTTCACAGTGTGTCACAGAGTGTCAGAAAGCGTCAGAGAGTTTCACAGTGTGTCACAGAGTGCCAGAGAGTGTCAGAGAGGGTCTGAGAGTGTCAGAGAGTTTCAGAGAGCTTCAGAGAGTGTCGGAGAGTGTCAGAGAGTGTCAGAGATTTTCAGAGAGCTTAAGAGAGTGTCAGAGAGGATCAGAGAGATTCAAAGAGTTTCTGAGAGTGCCACAGCGTGTCAGAGAGTGTCTGAGAGTGTCTGAGAGTTTCAGAGAGTTTCAGAGAGTGTCAGAGAGTGTCGCAGAATGTCAGAGAGTGTCAGAGAGTTTCAGAGAGTGTCAGATACTGTGAGAGCGTGTCAGAGAGTTTCAGGGAGTGTCAGAGAGTGTCAGAGAGTGTCTGAGAGTGTCAGAGAGTGTCAGAGATTTTCTGAGAGTGTCACAGAGTGTCAGAGAGTTTCAGAGAGCTTCAGAGAGTGTCGGAGAGGGTCTGAGAGTGTCAGAGAGTTTCAGAGATCTTCAGAGAGTGTCGGAGAGTGTCAGAGAGTGTCAGAGATTTTCAGAGAGTTTCAGAGAGCGTCAGAGAGGGTCAGAGAGTTTCAGAGAGTTTCTGAGAGTGTCACAGCGTGTCAGAGAGTTTCAGAGAGCTTCAGAGAGTTTCAGAGAGTTTCAGAGAGTGTCAGAGAGTGTCAGAGAGTGTCAGAGATTTTCAGAGAGTTTCAGAGTGTTTCAGAGAGTTTCGGAGAGTGTCAGAGAGGGTCTGAGAGTGTCAGAGAGTTTCAGAGATCTTCAGAGAGTGTCGGAGAGTGTCAGAGAGTGTCAGAGATTTTCAGAGAGTTTCAGAGAGCGTCAGAGAGGGTCAGAGAGTTTCAGAGAGTTTCTGAGAGTGTCACAGCGTGTCAGAGAGTTTCAGAGAGCTTCAGAGAGTTTCAGAGAGTTTCAGAGAGTGTCAGAGAGTGTCAGAGAGGGTCAGAGAGTTTCAGAGAGTTTCTGAGAGTGTCACAGCGTGTCAGAGAGTTTCAGAGAGCTTCAGAGAGTTTCAGAGAGTGTCAGAGAGTTTCAGAGAGCTTCAGAGAGTTTCAGAGAGTTTCAGAGAGTGTCAGAGAGTGTCAGAGAGTGTCAGAGAGTTTCAGAGAGTGTCAGAGAGTGTCAGAGAGTTTCAGAGAGTTTCAGAGAGTGTCAGAGAGTGTCAGAGAGTTTCAGAGAGTGTCAGAGCGTTTCAGAGAGTGTCTGAGCGTGGCAGAGATTGCCAGAGTGTTTCTGAGAGTTTCTGAGTGTGTCAGAGAATGTCAGAGATGGTCAGAGATTTCAGAGAGTGTCACAGACTTTCAGAGAGTGTCAGAGAGATTGCAGAGAGTGTCAGAGAGTGTCAGAGAGCTTCAGAGAGTGGCAGAGAGTTTCAGAGAGTTTCAGAGAGCTTCAGAGAGTGACAGAGTGTCAGATAGTGACAGAGAGTTTCAGTGAGTGTCAGAGAGTTTCAGACGGTTTCAGAGAGTGTAAGAGATAGTCTGAGAGTGTCAGAGAATGACAAAGTGTTTCAGAGAGTGTCAGAGAGTGTCCGAGGGTTCTGAGGTATTCTGAGTGTGTCAGAGAGTTTCAGAGAGTTTCAGAGAGTTTCAGAGATTGTCGCAGAGTGTCAGAGAGTGTCAGAGTGTTTCAGAGAGTGTCCGATAGTGTCAGAGAGTGTCAGAGAGTTTCAGAGAGTGTCAGAGAGTGTCAGAGAGTGTCAGAGACTGTCCGAGGGTTCTGAGGTATTCTGAGTGTGTCAGAGAGTGTCAGAGAGTTTCAGAGAGTTTCAGAGAGTGTCGCAGAGTGTCAGAGAGCGTCAGAGAGTTTCACAGTGTGTCACAGAGTGTCAGAAAGCGTCAGAGAGTTTCACAGTGTGTCACAGAGTGCCAGAGAGTGTCAGAGAGGGTCTGAGAGTGTCAGAGAGTTTCAGAGAGCTTCAGAGAGTGTCGGAGAGTGTCAGAGAGTGTCAGAGATTTTCAGAGAGCTTAAGAGAGTGTCAGAGAGGATCAGAGAGATTCAAAGAGTTTCTGAGAGTGCCACAGCGTGTCAGAGAGTGTCTGAGAGCTTCAAAGAGTTTCAGAGAGTGTCAAAGAGGTTCAGAGAGTGTCAGAGAATCGCAGAGAGTGTCGGAGAGTTTCAGAGAGTGTCAGAGAGTGTCAGAGAGTTTCAGAGAGTGTCAGAGCGTTTCAGAGAGTGTCTGAGCGTGTCAGAGATTGCCAGAGGGATTCTGAGCGTTTCTGAGTGTGTCAGAGAGTGTCAGAGACTTTCAGAGATTTCAGAGAGAGTCACAGACTTTCAGAGAGTGTCAGAGAGATAGCAGAGAGTGTCAGAGAGTGTCAGAGAGCTTCAGAGAGTGGCAGAGAGTTTCAGAGAGTTTCAGAGAGCTTCAGAGAGTGACAGAGTGTCAGATAGTGACAGAGAGTTTCAGTGAGTGTCAGAGAGTTTCAGAGAGTGTAAGAGATAGTCTGAGAGTGTCAGAGAATGTCAAAGAGTTTCAGAGAGTGTCAGAGAGTGTCAAAGAGTTTCAGAGGGTGTCAGAGAGTGTCATCGATTGTCAGAGAGTTTCAGAGTGTTTCAGAGAGTGTCGGAGAGGGTCTGAGAGTGTCAGAGAGTTTCAGAGATCTTCAGAGAGTGGCGGAGAGTGTCAGAGAGTGTCAGAGATTTTCAGAGAGTTTCAGAGAGCGTCAGAGAGGGTCAGAGAGTTTCAGAGAGTTTCTGAGAGTGTCACAGCGTGTCAGAGAGTTTCAGAGAGCTTCAGAGAGTTTCAGAGAGTTTCAGAGAGTGTCAGAGAGTGTCAGAGAGTGTCAGAGATTTTCAGAGAGTTTCAGAGTGTTTCAGAGAGTTTCGGAGAGTGTCAGAGAGGGTCTGAGAGTGTCAGAGAGTTTCAGAGATCTTCAGAGAGTGTCGGAGAGTGTCAGAGAGTGTCAGAGATTTTCAGAGAGTTTCAGAGAGCGTCAGAGAGGGTCAGAGAGTTTCAGAGAGTTTCTGAGAGTGTCACAGCGTGTCAGAGAGTTTCAGAGAGCTTCAGAGAGTTTCAGAGAGTTTCAGAGAGTGTCAGAGAGTGTCAGAGAGGGTCAGAGAGTTTCAGAGAGTTTCTGAGAGTGTCACAGCGTGTCAGAGAGTTTCAGAGAGCTTCAGAGAGTTTCAGAGAGTGTCAGAGAGTTTCAGAGAGCTTCAGAGAGTTTCAGAGAGTTTCAGAGAGTGTCAGAGAGTGTCAGAGAGTGTCAGAGAGTTTCAGAGAATGTCAGAGAGTGTCAGAGAGTTTCAGAGAGTTTCAGAGAGTGTCAGAGAGTGTCAGAGAGTTTCAGAGAGTGTCAGAGCGTTTCAGAGAGTGTCTGAGCGTGGCAGAGATTGCCAGAGTGTTTCTGAGAGTTTCTGAGTGTGTCAGAGAATGTCAGAGATGGTCAGAGATTTCAGAGAGTGTCACAGACTTTCAGAGAGTGTCAGAGAGATTGCAGAGAGTGTCAGAGAGTGTCAGAGAGCTTCAGAGAGTGGCAGAGAGTTTCAGAGAGTTTCAGAGAGCTTCAGAGAGTGACAGAGTGTCAGATAGTGACAGAGAGTTTCAGTGAGTGTCAGAGAGTTTCAGACGGTTTCAGAGAGTGTAAGAGATAGTCTGAGAGTGTCAGAGAATGACAAAGTGTTTCAGAGAGTGTCAGAGAGTGTCCGAGGGTTCTGAGGTATTCTGAGTGTGTCAGAGAGTTTCAGAGAGTTTCAGAGAGTTTCAGAGATTGTCGCAGAGTGTCAGAGAGTGTCAGAGTGTTTCAGAGAGTGTCCGATAGTGTCAGAGAGTGTCAGAGAGTTTCAGAGAGTGTCAGAGAGTGTCAGAGAGTGTCAGAGACTGTCCGAGGGTTCTGAGGTATTCTGAGTGTGTCAGAGAGTGTCAGAGAGTTTCAGAGAGTTTCAGAGAGTGTCGCAGAGTGTCAGAGAGCGTCAGAGAGTTTCACAGTGTGTCACAGAGTGTCAGAAAGCGTCAGAGAGTTTCACAGTGTGTCACAGAGTGCCAGAGAGTGTCAGAGAGGGTCTGAGAGTGTCAGAGAGTTTCAGAGAGCTTCAGAGAGTGTCGGAGAGTGTCAGAGAGTGTCAGAGATTTTCAGAGAGCTTAAGAGAGTGTCAGAGAGGATCAGAGAGATTCAAAGAGTTTCTGAGAGTGCCACAGCGTGTCAGAGAGTGTCTGAGAGTGTCTGAGAGTTTCAGAGAGTTTCAGAGAGTGTCAGAGAGTGTCGCAGAATGTCAGAGAGTGTCAGAGAGTTTCAGAGAGTGTCAGATACTGTGAGAGCGTGTCAGAGAGTTTCAGGGAGTGTCAGAGAGTGTCAGAGAGTGTCTGAGAGTGTCAGAGAGTGTCAGAGATTTTCTGAGAGTGTCACAGAGTGTCAGAGAGTTTCAGAGAGCTTCAGAGAGTGTCGGAGAGGGTCTGAGAGTGTCAGAGAGTTTCAGAGATCTTCAGAGAGTGTCGGAGAGTGTCAGAGAGTGTCAGAGATTTTCAGAGAGTTTCAGAGAGCGTCAGAGAGGGTCAGAGAGTTTCAGAGAGTTTCTGAGAGTGTCACAGCGTGTCAGAGAGTTTCAGAGAGCTTCAGAGAGTTTCAGAGAGTTTCAGAGAGTGTCAGAGAGTGTCAGAGAGTGTCAGAGATTTTCAGAGAGTTTCAGAGTGTTTCAGAGAGTTTCGGAGAGTGTCAGAGAGGGTCTGAGAGTGTCAGAGAGTTTCAGAGATCTTCAGAGAGTGTCGGAGAGTGTCAGAGAGTGTCAGAGATTTTCAGAGAGTTTCAGAGAGCGTCAGAGAGGGTCAGAGAGTTTCAGAGAGTTTCTGAGAGTGTCACAGCGTGTCAGAGAGTTTCAGAGAGCTTCAGAGAGTTTCAGAGAGTTTCAGAGAGTGTCAGAGAGTGTCAGAGAGGGTCAGAGAGTTTCAGAGAGTTTCTGAGAGTGTCACAGCGTGTCAGAGAGTTTCAGAGAGCTTCAGAGAGTTTCAGAGAGTGTCAGAGAGTTTCAGAGAGCTTCAGAGAGTTTCAGAGAGTTTCAGAGAGTGTCAGAGAGTGTCAGAGAGTGTCAGAGAGTTTCAGAGAGTGTCAGAGAGTGTCAGAGAGTTTCAGAGAGTTTCAGAGAGTGTCAGAGAGTGTCAGAGAGTTTCAGAGAGTGTCAGAGCGTTTCAGAGAGTGTCTGAGCGTGGCAGAGATTGCCAGAGTGTTTCTGAGAGTTTCTGAGTGTGTCAGAGAATGTCAGAGATGGTCAGAGATTTCAGAGAGTGTCACAGACTTTCAGAGAGTGTCAGAGAGATTGCAGAGAGTGTCAGAGAGTGTCAGAGAGCTTCAGAGAGTGGCAGAGAGTTTCAGAGAGTTTCAGAGAGCTTCAGAGAGTGACAGAGTGTCAGATAGTGACAGAGAGTTTCAGTGAGTGTCAGAGAGTTTCAGACGGTTTCAGAGAGTGTAAGAGATAGTCTGAGAGTGTCAGAGAATGACAAAGTGTTTCAGAGAGTGTCAGAGAGTGTCCGAGGGTTCTGAGGTATTCTGAGTGTGTCAGAGAGTTTCAGAGAGTTTCAGAGAGTTTCAGAGATTGTCGCAGAGTGTCAGAGAGTGTCAGAGTGTTTCAGAGAGTGTCCGATAGTGTCAGAGAGTGTCAGAGAGTTTCAGAGAGTGTCAGAGAGTGTCAGAGAGTGTCAGAGACTGTCCGAGGGTTCTGAGGTATTCTGAGTGTGTCAGAGAGTGTCAGAGAGTTTCAGAGAGTTTCAGAGAGTGTCGCAGAGTGTCAGAGAGCGTCAGAGAGTTTCACAGTGTGTCACAGAGTGTCAGAAAGCGTCAGAGAGTTTCACAGTGTGTCACAGAGTGCCAGAGAGTGTCAGAGAGGGTCTGAGAGTGTCAGAGAGTTTCAGAGAGCTTCAGAGAGTGTCGGAGAGTGTCAGAGAGTGTCAGAGATTTTCAGAGAGCTTAAGAGAGTGTCAGAGAGGATCAGAGAGATTCAAAGAGTTTCTGAGAGTGCCACAGCGTGTCAGAGAGTGTCTGAGAGCTTCAAAGAGTTTCAGAGAGTGTCAAAGAGGTTCAGAGAGTGTCAGAGAATCGCAGAGAGTGTCGGAGAGTTTCAGAGAGTGTCAGAGAGTGTCAGAGAGTTTCAGAGAGTGTCAGAGCGTTTCAGAGAGTGTCTGAGCGTGTCAGAGATTGCCAGAGGGATTCTGAGCGTTTCTGAGTGTGTCAGAGAGTGTCAGAGACTTTCAGAGATTTCAGAGAGAGTCACAGACTTTCAGAGAGTGTCAGAGAGATAGCAGAGAGTGTCAGAGAGTGTCAGAGAGCTTCAGAGAGTGGCAGAGAGTTTCAGAGAGTTTCAGAGAGCTTCAGAGAGTGACAGAGTGTCAGATAGTGACAGAGAGTTTCAGTGAGTGTCAGAGAGTTTCAGAGAGTGTAAGAGATAGCCTGAGAGTGTCAGAGAATGTCAAAGAGTTTCAGAGAGTGTCAGAGAGTGTCAAAGAGTTTCAGAGGGTGTCAGAGAGTGTCATCGATTGTCAGAGAGTTTCAGAGTGTTTCAGAGAGTGTCGGAGAGGGTCTGAGAGTGTCAGAGAGTTTCAGAGATCTTCAGAGAGTGGCGGAGAGTGTCAGAGAGTGTCAGAGATTTTCAGAGAGTTTCAGAGAGCGTCAGAGAGGGTCAGAGAGTTTCAGAGAGTTTCTGAGAGTGTCACAGCGTGTCAGAGAGTTTCAGAGAGCTTCAGAGAGTTTCAGAGAGTTTCAGAGAGTGTCAGAGAGTGTCAGAGAGTGTCAGAGATTTTCAGAGAGTTTCAGAGTGTTTCAGAGAGTTTCGGAGAGTGTCAGAGAGGGTCTGAGAGTGTCAGAGAGTTTCAGAGATCTTCAGAGAGTGTCGGAGAGTGTCAGAGAGTGTCAGAGATTTTCAGAGAGTTTCAGAGAGCGTCAGAGAGGGTCAGAGAGTTTCAGAGAGTTTCTGAGAGTGTCACAGCGTGTCAGAGAGTTTCAGAGAGCTTCAGAGAGTTTCAGAGAGTTTCAGAGAGTGTCAGAGAGTGTCAGAGAGGGTCAGAGAGTTTCAGAGAGTTTCTGAGAGTGTCACAGCGTGTCAGAGAGTTTCAGAGAGCTTCAGAGAGTTTCAGAGAGTGTCAGAGAGTTTCAGAGAGCTTCAGAGAGTTTCAGAGAGTTTCAGAGAGTGTCAGAGAGTGTCAGAGAGTGTCAGAGAGTTTCAGAGAATGTCAGAGAGTGTCAGAGAGTTTCAGAGAGTTTCAGAGAGTGTCAGAGAGTGTCAGAGAGTTTCAGAGAGTGTCAGAGCGTTTCAGAGAGTGTCTGAGCGTGGCAGAGATTGCCAGAGTGTTTCTGAGAGTTTCTGAGTGTGTCAGAGAATGTCAGAGATGGTCAGAGATTTCAGAGAGTGTCACAGACTTTCAGAGAGTGTCAGAGAGATTGCAGAGAGTGTCAGAGAGTGTCAGAGAGCTTCAGAGAGTGGCAGAGAGTTTCAGAGAGTTTCAGAGAGCTTCAGAGAGTGACAGAGTGTCAGATAGTGACAGAGAGTTTCAGTGAGTGTCAGAGAGTTTCAGACGGTTTCAGAGAGTGTAAGAGATAGTCTGAGAGTGTCAGAGAATGACAAAGTGTTTCAGAGAGTGTCAGAGAGTGTCCGAGGGTTCTGAGGTATTCTGAGTGTGTCAGAGAGTTTCAGAGAGTTTCAGAGAGTTTCAGAGATTGTCGCAGAGTGTCAGAGAGTGTCAGAGTGTTTCAGAGAGTGTCCGATAGTGTCAGAGAGTGTCAGAGAGTTTCAGAGAGTGTCAGAGAGTGTCAGAGAGTGTCAGAGACTGTCCGAGGGTTCTGAGGTATTCTGAGTGTGTCAGAGAGTGTCAGAGAGTTTCAGAGAGTTTCAGAGAGTGTCGCAGAGTGTCAGAGAGCGTCAGAGAGTTTCACAGTGTGTCACAGAGTGTCAGAAAGCGTCAGAGAGTTTCACAGTGTGTCACAGAGTGCCAGAGAGTGTCAGAGAGGGTCTGAGAGTGTCAGAGAGTTTCAGAGAGCTTCAGAGAGTGTCGGAGAGTGTCAGAGAGTGTCAGAGATTTTCAGAGAGCTTAAGAGAGTGTCAGAGAGGATCAGAGAGATTCAAAGAGTTTCTGAGAGTGCCACAGCGTGTCAGAGAGTGTCTGAGAGCTTCAAAGAGTTTCAGAGAGTGTCAAAGAGGTTCAGAGAGTGTCAGAGAATCGCAGAGAGTGTCGGAGAGTTTCAGAGAGTGTCAGAGAGTGTCAGAGAGTTTCAGAGAGTGTCAGAGCGTTTCAGAGAGTGTCTGAGCGTGTCAGAGATTGCCAGAGGGATTCTGAGCGTTTCTGAGTGTGTCAGAGAGTGTCAGAGACTTTCAGAGATTTCAGAGAGAGTCACAGACTTTCAGAGAGTGTCAGAGAGATAGCAGAGAGTGTCAGAGAGTGTCAGAGAGCTTCAGAGAGTGGCAGAGAGTTTCAGAGAGTTTCAGAGAGCTTCAGAGAGTGACAGAGTGTCAGATAGTGACAGAGAGTTTCAGTGAGTGTCAGAGAGTTTCAGAGAGTGTAAGAGATAGTCTGAGAGTGTCAGAGAATGTCAAAGAGTTTCAGAGAGTGTCAGAGAGTGTCAAAGAGTTTCAGAGGGTGTCAGAGAGTGTCATCGATTGTCAGAGAGTTTCAGAGTGTTTCAGAGAGTTTCAGAGAGTGTCAGAGAGGGTCTGAGAGTGTCAGAGAGTGTCATAGTGTGTCGGAGAATGTCGGAGAGTTTCTGAGAGTATCTGTGAGTGTCAGAGAGTGTCAGAGAGTTTCAGAGACTGTCCGAGGGTTCTGAGGTATTCTGAGTGTCTCAGAGAGTGTCAGAGAGTTTCAGAGAGTTTCAGAGAGTGTCGCAGAATGTCAGAGAGCGTCAGAGAGTTTCACAGTGTGTCACAGAGTGTCAGAGAGTGTCAGAGAGTTTCAGTGAGTGTCAGATACTGTGAGAGAGTGTCAGAGAGTTTCAGGGAGTGTCAGAGAGTGTCAGAGAGTGTCTGAGAGTGTCAGACAGTGTCAGAGATTTTCTGAGAGTGTCACAGAGTGTCAGAGAGTTTCAGAGAGCTTCAGAGAGTGTCGGAGAGTTTCAGAGAGTGTCAGAGATTTTCAGAGAGTTTCAGAGTGTTTCAGAGAGTTTCAGAGAGTGTCAGAGAGGGTCTGAGAGTGTCAGAGAGTTTCAGAGATCTTCAGAGAGTGTCGGAGAGTGTCAGAGAGTGTCAGAGATTTTCAGAGAGTTTCAGAGAGCGTCAGAGAGGGTCAGAGAGTTTCAGAGTTTTTCTGAGAGTGTCACAGCGTGTCAGAGAGTTTCAGAGAGCTTCAGAGAGTTTCAGAGAGTTTCAGAGATTGTCAGAGAGTTTCAGAGAGTGTCTGAGAGTTTCAGAGAGTTTCAGAGAGTGTCAAAGAGTTTCAGAGAGTGTCAGAGAGTGTCAGAGAGTGTCAGAGAGTTTCAGAGATTGTCAGAGAGTGTCAGAGAGTTTCAGAGAGTGTCAGAGCGTTTCAGAGAGTGTCTGAGCGTGGCAGAGATTGCCAGAGTGTTTCTGAGAGTTTCTGAGTGTGTCAGAGAATGTCAGAGATGGTCAGAGATTTCAGAGAGTGTCACAGACTTTCAGAGAGTGTCAGAGAGATTGCAGAGAGTGTCAGAGAGTGTCAGAGAGCTTCAGAGAGTGGCAGAGAGTTTCAGAGAGTTTCAGAGAGCTTCAGAGAGTGACAGAGTGTCAGATAGTGACAGAGAGCTAGAGTGAGTGTCAGAGAGTTTCAGACGGTTTCAGAGAGTGTAAGAGATAGTCTGAGAGTGTCAGAGAATGACAAAGTGCTTCAGAGAGTGTCAGAGAGTGTCCGAGGGTTCTGAGGTATTCTGAGTGTGTCAGAGAGTTTCAGAGAGTTTCAGAGAGTTTCAGAGAGTGTCGCAGAGTGTCAGAGAGCGTCAGAGAGTTTCACAGTGTGTCACAGAGTGTCAGAGAGTGTCAGAGTGTTTCAGAGAGTGTCCGATCGTGTCAGAGAGTTTCAGAGAGTGTCAGAGAGTGTCAGAGAGTGTCAGAGACTGTCCGAGGGTTCTGAGGTATTCTGAGTGTGTCAGAGAGTGTCAGAGAGTTTCAGACAGTTTCAGAGAGTGTCGCAGAGTGTCAGAGAGTTTCACAGTGTGTCACAGAGTGTCAGAAAGCGTCAGAGAGTTTCACAGTGTGTCACAGAGTGTCAGAGAGTGTCAGAGAGGGTCTGAGAGTGTCAGAGAGTTTCAGAGAGCTTCAGAGAGTGTCGGAGAGTGTCAGAGAGTGTCAGAGATTTTCAGAGAGCTTAAGAGAGTGTCAGAGAGGATCAGAGAGATTCAAAGAGTTTCTGAGAGTGTCACAGCGTGTCAGAGAGTGTCTGAGAGCTTCAAAGAGTTTCAGAGAGTGTCAAAGAGGTTCAGAGAGTGTCAGAGAATCGCAGAGAGTGTCGGAGAGTTTCAGAGAGTGTCAGAGAGTGTCAGAGAGTTTCAGAGAGTGTCAGAGCGTTTCAGAGAGTGTCTGAGCGTGTCAGAGATTGCCAGAGGGATTCTGAGCGTTTCTGAGTGTGTCAGAGAGTGTCAGAGACTTTCAGAGATTTCAGAGAGAGTCACAGACTTTCAGAGAGTGTCAGAGAGATAGCAGAGAGTGTCAGAGAGTGTCAGAGAGCTTCAGAGAGTGGCAGAGAGTTTCAGAGAGTTTCAGAGAGCTTCAGAGAGTGACAGAGTGTCAGATAGTGACAGAGAGTTTCAGTGAGTGTCAGAGAGTTTCAGAGAGTGTAAGAGATAGTCTGAGAGTGTCAGAGAATGTAAAAGAGTTTCAGAGAGTGTCAGAGAGTGTCAAAGAGTTTCAGAGGGTGTCAGAGAGTGTCATAGATTGTCAGAGAGTTTCAGAGTGTTTCAGAGAATTTCAGAGAGTGTCAGAGAGGGTCTGAGAGTGTCAGAGAGTGTCATAGTGTGTCGGAGAATGTCGGAGAGTTTCTGAGAGTATCTGTGAGTGTCAGAGAGTGTCAGAGAGTTTCAGAGACTGTCCGAGGGTTCTGAGGTATTCTGAGTGTCTCAGAGAGTGTCAGAGAGTTTCAGAGAGTTTCAGAGAGTGTCGCAGAATGTCAGAGAGCGTCAGAGAGTTTCACAGTGTGTCACAGAGTGTCAGAGAGTGTCAGAGAGTTTCAGAGAGTGTCAGATACTGTGAGAGAGTGTCAGAGAGTTTCAGAGAGTGTCAGAGAGTGTCTGAGAGTGTCAGACAGTGTCAGAGATTTTCTGAGAGTGTCACAGAGTGTCAGAGAGTTTCAGAGAGCTTCAGAGAGTGTCGGAGAGTTTCAGAGAGTGTCAGAGATTTTCAGAGAGTTTCAGAGTGTTTCAGAGAGTTTCAGAGAGTGTCAGAGAGGGTCTGAGAGTGTCAGAGAGTTTCAGAGATCTTCAGAGAGTGTCGGAGAGTGTCAGAGAGTGTCAGAGATTTTCAGAGAGTTTCAGAGAGGGTCAGAGAGTTTCAGAGAGTTTCTGAGAGTGTCACAGCGTGTCAGAGAGTTTCAGAGAGCTTCAGAGTGTTTCAGAGAGTTTCAGAGAGTGTCAGAGAGTGTCAGAGAGGGTCAGAGAGTTTCTGAGAGTGTCACAGCGTGTCAGAAAGTTTCAGAGAGCTTCAGAGAGTTTCAGAGAGTGTCTGAGAGTTTCAGAGAGTTTCAGAGAGTGTCAAAGAGTTTCAGAGAGTTTCAGAGAGTTTCAGAGAGTGTCAAAGAGTTTCAGAGAGTTTCAGAGAGTTTCTGAGCGTTTCTGAGTGTGTCAGAGAGTGTCAGAGACTTTCAGAGATTTCAGAGAGAGTCACAGACTTTCAGAGAGTGTCAGAGTGATAGCAGAGAGTGTCAGAGAGTGTCAGAGAGCTTCAGAAAGTGTCAGAGAGTGTCAAAGAGTTTCAGAGGGTGTCAGAGAGTGTCATAGATTGTCAGAGAGTTTCAGAGTGTTTCAGAGAGTTTCAGAGAGTGTCAGAGAGGGTCTGAGAGTGTCAGAGAGTGTCATAGTGTGTCGGAGAATGTCGGAGAGTTTCTGAGAGTATCTGTGAGTGTCAGAGAGTGTCAGAGAGTTTCAGAGACTGTCCGAGGGTTCTGAGGTATTCTGAGTGTCTCAGAGAGTGTCAGAGAGTTTCAGAGAGTTTCAGAGAGCTTCAGAGAGTGACAGAGTGTCAGATAGTGACAGAGAGTTTCAGTGAGTGTCAGAGAGTTTCAGAGAGTGTAAGAGATAGTCTGAGAGTGTCAGAGAATGTAAAAGAGTTTCAGAGAGTGTCAGAGAGTGTCAAAGAGTTTCAGAGGGTGTCAGAGAGTGTCAGAGATTGTCAGAGAGTTTCAGAGTGTTTCAGAGAGTTTCAGAGAGTGTCAGAGAGGGTCTGAGAGTGTCAGAGAGTGTCATAGTGTGTCGGAGAATGTCGGAGAGTTTCTGAGAGTATCTGTGAGTGTCAGAGAGTGTCAGAGAGTTTCAGAGACTGTCCGAGGGTTCTGAGGTATTCTGAGTGTCTCAGAGAGTGTCAGAGAGTTTCAGAGAGTTTCAGAGAGTGTCGCAGAATGTCAGAGAGCGTCAGAGAGTTTCACAGTGTGTCACAGAGTGTCAGAGAGTGTCAGAGTGTTTCAGAGAGTGTCCGATCGTGTCAGAGAGTTTCAGAGAGTGTCAGAGAGTGTCAGAGAGTGTCAGAGACTGTCCGAGGGTTCTGAGGTATTCTGAGTGTGTCAGAGAGTGTCAGAGAGTTTCAGAGAGTTTCAGAGAGTGTCGCAGAGTGTCAGAGAGTTTCACAGTGTGTCACAGAGTGTCAGAAAGCGTCAGAGAGTTTCACAGTGTGTCACAGAGTGTCAGAGAGTGTCAGAGAGGGTCTGAGAGTGTCAGAGAGTTTCAGAGAGCTTCAGAGAGTGTCGGAGAGTGTCAGAGAGTGTCAGAGATTTTCAGAGAGCTTAAGAGAGTGTCAGAGAGGATCAGAGAGATTCAAAGAGTTTCTGAGAGTGTCACAGCGTGTCAGAGAGTGTCTGAGAGCTTCAAAGAGTTTCAGAGAGTGTCAAAGAGGTTCAGAGAGTGTCAGAGAATCGCAGAGAGTGTCGGAGAGTTTCAGAGAGTGTCAGAGAGTGTCAGAGAGTTTCAGAGAGTGTCAGAGCGTTTCAGAGAGTGTCAGAGAGTGTCAGAGACTTTCAGAGATTTCAGAGAGAGTCACAGACTTTCAGAGAGTGTCAGAGAGATAGCAGAGAGTGTCAGAGAGTGTCAGAGAGCTTCAGAGAGTGGCAGAGAGTTTCAGAGAGTTTCAGAGAGCTTCAGAGAGTGACAGAGTGTCAGATAGTGACAGAGAGTTTCAGTGAGTGTCAGAGAGTTTCAGAGAGTGTAAGAGATAGTCTGAGAGTGTCAGAGAATGTAAAAGAGTTTCAGAGAGTGTCAGAGAGTGTCAAAGAGTTTCAGAGGGTGTCAGAGAGTGTCATAGATTGTCAGAGAGTTTCAGAGTGTTTCAGAGAATTTCAGAGAGTGTCAGAGAGGGTCTGAGAGTGTCAGAGAGTGTCATAGTGTGTCGGAGAATGTCGGAGAGTTTCTGAGAGTATCTGTGAGTGTCAGAGAGTGTCAGAGAGTTTCAGAGACTGTCCGAGGGTTCTGAGGTATTCTGAGTGTCTCAGAGAGTGTCAGAGAGTTTCAGAGAGTTTCAGAGAGTGTCGCAGAATGTCAGAGAGCGTCAGAGAGTTTCACAGTGTGTCACAGAGTGTCAGAGAGTGTCAGAGAGTTTCAGAGAGTGTC
This sequence comes from Heterodontus francisci, assembly GCF_036365525.1. Taxonomy (NCBI): domain Eukaryota; kingdom Metazoa; phylum Chordata; class Chondrichthyes; order Heterodontiformes; family Heterodontidae; genus Heterodontus; species Heterodontus francisci. Next base: position 33,750,599 of record NC_090421.1, read on the forward strand.
AGATACTGTGAGAGAGTGTCAGAGAGTTTCAGAGAGTGTCAGAGAGTGTCTGAGAGTGTCAGACAGTGTCAGAGATTTTCTGAGAGTGTCACAGAGTGTCAGAGAGTTTCAGAGAGCTTCAGAGAGTGTCGGAGAGTTTCAGAGAGTGTCAGAGATTTTCAGAGAGTTTCAGAGTGTTTCAGAGAGTTTCAGAGAGTGTCAGAGAGGGTCTGAGAGTGTCAGAGAGTTTCAGAGATCTTCAGAGAGTGTCGGAGAGTGTCAGAGAGTGTCAGAGATTTTCAGAGAGTTTCAGAGAGGGTCAGAGAGTTTCAGAGAGTTTCTGAGAGTGTCACAGCGTGTCAGAGAGTTTCAGAGAGCTTCAGAGTGTTTCAGAGAGTTTCAGAGAGTGTCAGAGAGTGTCAGAGAGGGTCAGAGAGTTTCTGAGAGTGTCACAGCGTGTCAGAAAGTTTCAGAGAGCTTCAGAGAGTTTCAGAGAGTGTCTGAGAGTTTCAGAGAGTTTCAGAGAGTGTCAAAGAGTTTCAGAGAGTTTCAGAGAGTTTCAGAGAGTGTCAAAGAGTTTCAGAGAGTTTCAGAGAGTTTCTGAGCGTTTCTGAGTGTGTCAGAGAGTGTCAGAGACTTTCAGAGATTTCAGAGAGAGTCACAGACTTTCAGAGAGTGTCAGAGTGATAGCAGAGAGTGTCAGAGAGTGTCAGAGAGCTTCAGAAAGTGTCAGAGAGTGTCAAAGAGTTTCAGAGGGTGTCAGAGAGTGTCATAGATTGTCAGAGAGTTTCAGAGTGTTTCAGAGAGTTTCAGAGAGTGTCAGAGAGGGTCTGAGAGTGTCAGAGAGTGTCATAGTGTGTCGGAGAATGTCGGAGAGTTTCTGAGAGTATCTGTGAGTGTCAGAGAGTGTCAGAGAGTTTCAGAGACTGTCCGAGGGTTCTGAGGTATTCTGAGTGTCTCAGAGAGTGTCAGAGAGTTTCAGAGAGTTTCAGAGAGCTTCAGAGAGTGACAGAGTGTCAGATAGTGACAGAGAGTTTCAGTGAGTGTCAGAGAGTTTCAGAGAGTGTAAGAGATAGTCTGAGAGTGTCAGAGAATGTAAAAGAGTTTCAGAGAGTGTCAGAGAGTGTCAAAGAGTTTCAGAGGGTGTCAGAGAGTGTCAGAGATTGTCAGAGAGTTTCAGAGTGTTTCAGAGAGTTTCAGAGAGTGTCAGAGAGGGTCTGAGAGTGTCAGAGAGTGTCATAGTGTGTCGGAGAATGTCGGAGAGTTTCTGAGAGTATCTGTGAGTGTCAGAGAGTGTCAGAGAGTTTCAGAGACTGTCCGAGGGTTCTGAGGTATTCTGAGTGTCTCAGAGAGTGTCAGAGAGTTTCAGAGAGTTTCAGAGAGTGTCGCAGAATGTCAGAGAGCGTCAGAGAGTTTCACAGTGTGTCACAGAGTGTCAGAGAGTGTCAGAGAGTTTCAGAGAGTGTCAGATACTGTGAGAGAGTGTCAGAGACTTTCAGAGAGTGTCAGAGAGTGTCAGAGAGTGTCTGAGAGTGTCAGACAGTGTCAGAGATTTTCTGAGAGTGTCACAGAGTGTCAGAGAGTTTCAGAGAGCTTCAGAGAGTGTCGGAGAGTTTCAGAGAGTGTCAGAGATTTTCAGAGAGTTTCAGAGAGTGTCAGAGAGGGTCTGAGAGTGTCAGAGAGTTTCAGAGAGCTTCAGAGAGTGTCGGAGAGTGTCAGAGTGTGTCAGAGATTTTCAGAGAGTTTCTGAGAGTGTCACAGCGTGTCAGAGAGTTTCAGAGAGCTTCAGAGAGTTTCAGAGAGTTTCAGAGAGTGTCAAAGAGTTTCAGAGAGTGTCAGAGAATCTCAGAGAGTGTCAGAGAGATTCAGAGAGTGTCAGAGAGTGTCAGAGAATTTCAGAGAGTGTCAGAGCGTTTCAGAGAGTGTCTGAGCGTTTCAGAGATTGCCAGAGGGTTTCTGAGCGTTTCTGAGTGTGTCAGAGACTTTCAGAGATTTCAGAGAGAGTCACAGACTTTCAGAGAGTGTCAGAGAGATTGCAGAGAGTGTCAGAGAATGTCAGAGATCTTCAGAGAGTGGCAGAGATTTTCTGAGAGTTTCAGAGAGCTTCAGAGAGTGACAGAGTGTCAGATAGTGAAAGAGAGTTTCAGTGAGTGTCAGAGAGTTTCAGAGAGTTTCAGAGAATGTAAGAGATAGTCTGAGAGTGTCCGAAAATGTCAAAGATTTTCAGAGAGTGTCAGAGAGTGTCAAAGAGTTTCAGAGTGGGTCAGAGAGTGTCAGAGAGTTTCAGAGTGTTTCAGAGAGTGTCAGAGAGTGTCAGAGAGTGTCTGAGAGTGTCAAAGAGTTTCAGAGAGTGTCAGAGAGTTTCAGAGAGTGTAAGAGAGTGTCAGAGAGGATCAGAGAGTTTCAGAGAGTTTCTGAGAGTGTCAGAGAGTTTCAGAGAGTGTCAGAGCGTTTCAGAGAGTGTCTGAGCGTGTCAGAGATTGCCAGAGTGTTTCTGAGAGTTTCTGAGTGTGTCAGAGAATGTCAGAGATGGTCAGAGATTTCAGAGAGTGTCACAGACTTTCAGAGAGTGTCAGAGAGATTGCAGAGAGTGTCAGAGAGTGTCAGAGAGCTTCAGAGCGTGGCAGAGAGTTTCAGAGAGTTTCAGAGAGCGTCAGAGAGTGACAGAGTGTCAGATAGTGACAGAGAGTTTCAGTGAGTGTCAGAGAGTTTCAGAGAGTTTCAGAGAGGGTAAGAGATAGTCTGAGAGTGTCAGAGAATTTCTAAGAGTTTCAGAGAGTGTCAGAGAGTGTCAAAGAGTTTCAGAGAGTGTAAGAGATAGTCTGAGAGTGTCAGAGAATTTCAAAGAGTTTCAGAGAGTGTCAGAGAGTGTCAAAGAGTTTCAGAGGGTGTCAGAGAGTGTCAGAGATTGTCAGAGAGTTTCAGAGTGTTTCAGAGAGTTTCAGAGAGTGTCAGAGAGGGTCTGAGAGTGTCAGAGAGTGTCAGAGTGTGTCGGAGAATGTCGGAGAGTTTCTGAGAGTATCTGTGAGTGTAAGAGTGTGTCAGAGAGTTTCAGAGACTGTCCGAGGGTTCTGAGGTACTCTGAGTGTGTCAGAGAGTGTCAGAGGGTTTCAGAAAGTTTCACAGTGTGTCACAGAGTGTCAGAGAGTGTCAGAGAGTTTCAGAGAGTGTCAGATAGTGTCAGAGAGTGTCAGTGAGTTTCAGAGAGTGTCAGAGAGTGTCTGAGAGTGTCAGACAGTGTCAGAGATTTTCTGAGAGTGTCACAGAGTGTCAGAGAGTTTCAGAGAGCTTCAGAGAGTGTCAGAGAGTGTCGGAGATTTTCAGAGAGTGTCAGAGAGGGTCAGAGAGTTTCAGAGAGTTTCTGAGAGTGTCACAGCGTGTTAGAGAGTTTCAGAGAGCTTCAGAGAGTTTCAGAGAGTGTCAAAAAGTTTCAGAGAGTGTCAGAGAATCTCAGAGAGTATCAGAGAGATTCAGAGAGTGTCAGAGAGTGTCAGAGAGTTTCAGAGAGTGTCAGAGCGTTTCAGAGAGTGTCAGAGAGTGTCAGAGAGCTTCAGAGAGTGGCTGAGATTTTCAGAGAGTTTCAGAGAGCTTCAGAGAGTGACAGAGTGTCAGATAGTGACAGAGAGTTTCAGTGAGTGTCAGAGAGTTTCAGAGAGTTTCAGAGATTGTAAGAGATAGTCTGAGAGTGTCCGAGAATGTCAAAGAGTTTCAGAGAGTGTCAGAGAGTGTCAAAGAGTTTCACAGAGTGTCAGAGTGTGTCAGAGAGTTTCAGAGTGTTTCAGAGAATGTCAGAGAGTGTCAGAGAGTGTCTGAGAGTTTCAGAGTGTTTCAGAGAGTGTCAGAGAGTGTCAGAGAGTGTCTGAGAGTGTCAAAGAGTTTCAGAGAGTGTCAGAGAGTGTCGGAGAGTTTCAGAGTGTTTCAGAGAATGTCAGAGAGTGTCAGAGAGGGTCTGAGAGTTTCAGAGTGTTTCAGAGAGTGTCAGAGAGTGTGAGAGATATTCAGAGAGAGTCAGAGAGTGTCAGAGCATGTCGGAGAGTTTCTGAGAGTATCCGTGAGTGTCAGAGAGTTTCACAGTGTGTCACAGAGTGTCAGAGAGTGTCAGAGAGTTTCAGAGAGTGTAAGAGAGTGTCAGAGAGGATCAGAGAGTTTCAGAGAGTTTCTGAGAGTGTCACAGCGTGTCAGAGAGTTTCAGAGAGCTTCAGAGAGTTTCAGAGAGTGTCAAAGAATTTCAGAGAGTGTCAGAGAATCTCAGAGAGTGTCAGAGAGATTCAGAGAGTGTCAGAGAGTGTCAGAGAGTTTCAGAGAGTGTCAGAGCCTTTCAGAGAGTGTCTGAGCGTGTCAGAGATTGCCAGAGGGTTTCTGAGTGTGTCAGAGAGTGTCAGAGACTTTCAGAGATTTCAGAGAGAGTCACAGACTTTCAGAGAGTGTCAGAGAGATTGCAGAGAGTGTCAGAGAGTGTCAGAGAGCTTCAGAGAGTGGCAGAGATTTTCAGAGAGTTTCAGAGAGCTTCAGAGAGTGACAGAGTGTCAGATAGTGACAGAGAGTTTCAGTGAGTGTCAGAGAGTTTCAGAGAGTTTCAGAGAATGTAAGAGATAGTCTGAGAGTGTCCGAGATTGTCAAAGAGTTTCAGAGAGTGTCAGAGAGTGTCAAAGAGTTTCAGAGAATGTCAGAGAGTGTCAGAGAGTGTCTGAGAGTGTCAAAGAGTTTCAGAGAGTGTCAGAGAGTGTCTGAGAGTTTCAGAGAGTTTCAGAGATTGTCAAAGAGTTTCAGAGAGTGTCAGAGAGTGTCAGAGAGTTTCAGAGAGTTTCAGAGAGTGTCAGAGAGTTTCAGAGAGTGTCAGAGCGTTTCAGAGAGTGTCTGAGCGTGTCAGTGATTGCCAGAGAGTTTCTGAGAGTTTCTGAGTGTGTCAGAGAATGTCAGAGATGGTCAGAGATTTCAGACAGTGTCACAGACATTCAGAGAGTGTCAGAGAGATAGCAGGGAGTGTCAGAGAGTGTCAGAGAGCTTCAGAGAGTGGCAGAGAGTTTCAGAGAGTTTCAGAGAGCTTCAGAGAGCTTCAGAGAGTGACAGAGTGTCAGATAGTGACAGAGAGTTTCAGTGAGTGTCAGAGAGTTTCAGAGAGTGTCAGAGAGTGTCAAAGAGTTTCAGAGGGTGTCAGAGAGTGTCAGAGATTGTCAGAGAGTTTCAGAGTGTTTCAGAGAGTTTCAGAGAGTGTCAGAGAGGTTCTGAGAGTGTCAGAGAGTGTCATAGTGTGTCGGAGAATGTCGGAGACTTTCTGAGAGTATCTGTGAGTGTCAGAGTGTGTCAGAGAGTTTCAGAGACTGTCCGAGGGTTCTGAGGTATTCTGAGTGTGTCACAGAGTGTCAGAGAGTGTCAGAGAGTTTCAGAGAGTGTCAGATAGTGTCAGAGAGTGTCAGAGAGTTTCAGAGAGTGTCAGAGAGGGTCTGAGAGTGTCAGAGAGTTTCAGAGAGCTTCAGAGAGTGTCGGAGAGTGTCAGAGAGTGTCAGAGATTTTCAGAGAGTTTCAGAGAGTGTCGCAGAATGTCAGAGAGCGTCAGAGAGTTTCACAGTGTGTCACAGAGTGTCAGAGAGTGTCAGGGAGTTTCAGAGAGTGTCAGATAGTGTCAGAGAGTGTCAGAGAGTTTCAGAGAGTGTCAGAGAGTGTCAGAGAGTGTCTGAGAGTGTCAGACAGTGTCAGAGATTTTCTGAGAGTGTCACAGAGTGTCAGAGAGTTTCAGAGAGCTTCAGAGAGTGTCGGAGTGTTTCAGAGAGTGTCAGAGATTTTCAGAGAGTTTCAGAGCGTTTCAGAGAGTTTCAGAAAGTGTCAGAGAGTGTCTGAGAGTGTCAGAGAGTTTCAGAGAGCTTCAGAGAGTGTCGGAGAGTGTCAGAGAGTGTCAGAGGTTTTCAGAGAGTTTCAGAGAGTGTCAGAGAGGGTCAGAGAGTTTCAGAGAGTGTCAGATAGCGTCAGAGAGTGTCAGAGAGTTTCAGGGAGTGTCAGAGAGGGTCTGAGTGTGACAGAGAGTTTCAGAGACTGTCCGAGGGTTCTGAGGTATTCTGAGTGTGTCAGAGAGTGTCAGAGAGTTTCAGAGAGTGTCGCAGAGTGTCAGAGAGCGTCAGAGAGTTTCACAGTGTGTCACAGAGTGTCAGAGAGTGTCAGAGAGATTCAGAGAGTGTCAGATAGTGTCAGAGAGTGTCAGAGAGGGTCTGAGAGTGTCAGAGAGTTTCAGAGAGCTTCAGAGAGTGTCGGAGACTGTCAGAGAGTGTCAGAGATTTTCAGAGAGTTTAAGAGAGTGTCAGAGAGGATCAGAGAGATTCAAAGAGTTTCTGAGAGTCTCACAGCGTGTCAGAGAGTGTCTGAGAGCTTCAAAGAGTTTCAGAGAGTGTCAAAGAGGTTCAGAGAGTGTCACAGAATCGCAGAGAGTGTCGGAGAGTTTCAGAGAGTGTCAGAGAGTGTCAGAGAGTTTCAGAGAGTGTCAGAGCGTTTCAGAGAGTGTCTGAGCGTGTCAGAGATTGCCAGAGGGTTTCTGAGCGTTTCTGAGTGTGTCAGAGAGTGTCAGAGACTTTCAGAGATTTCAGAGAGAGTCACAGACTTTCAGAGAGTGTCAGAGAGATAGCAGAGAGTGTCAGAGAGTGTCAGAGAGCTTCAGAGAGTGGCAGAGAGTTTCAGAGAGTTTCAGAGAGCTTCAGAGAGTGACAGAGTGTCAGATAGTGACAGAGAGTTTCAGTGAGTGTCAGAGAGTTTCAGAGAGTGTAAGAGATAGTCTGAGAGTGTCAGAGAATGTAAAAGAGTTTCAGAGAGTGTCAGAGAGTGTCAAAGAGTTTCAGAGGGTGTCAGAGAGTGTCAGAGATTGTCAGAGAGTTTCAGAGTGTTTCAGAGAGTTTCAGTGAGTGTCAGAGAGTTTCAGAGAGTTTCAGAGAGGGTAAGAGATAGTCTGAGAGTGTCAGAGAACTTCTAAGAGTTTCAGAGAGTGTCAGAGAGTGTCAAAGAGTTTCAGAGAGTGTAAGAGATATTCTGAGAGTGTCAGAGAATTTCAAAGAGTTTCAGAGAGTGTCAGAGAGTGTCAAAGAGTTTCAGAGGGTGTCAGAGAGTGTCAGAGATTGTCAGAGAGTTTCAGAGTGTTTCAGAGAGTTTCAGAGAGTGTCAGAGAGGGTCTGAGAGTGTCAGAGAGTGTCAGAGTGTGTCGGAGAATGTCGGAGAGTTTCTGAGAGTGTCTGTGAGTGTAAGAGTGTGTCAGAGAGTTTCAGAGACTGTCCGAGGGTTCTGAGGTACTCTGAGTGTGTCAGAGTGTCAGAGGGTTTCAGAGAGTTTCACAGTGTGTCAGAGAGTGTCAGAGAGTGTCAGAGAGTTTCAGAGAGTGTCAGATAGTGTCAGAGAGTGTCAGTGAGTTTCAGAGAGTGTCAGAGAGTGTCTGAGAGTGTCAGACAGTGTCAGAGAATTTCTGAGAGTGTCACAGAGTGTCAGAGAGTTTCAGAGAGCTTCAGAGAGTGTCGGAGAGTGTCAGAGAGTGTCAGAGAGTTTCAGAGTGTTTCAGAGAGTTTCAGAGAGAGTCAGAGAGGATCTGAGAGTGTCAGAGAGTTTCAGAGAGCTTCAGAGAGTGTCGGAGAGTGTCAGAGAGTGTCAGAGATTTTCAGAGAGTTTCAGAGAGTGTCAGAGAGGGTCAGAGAGTTTCAGAGAGTTTCTGAGAGTGTCACAGCGTGTCAGAGAGTTTCAGAGAGCTTCAGAGAGTTTCAGAGAGTGTCAAAAGGTTTCAGAGAGTGTCAGAGAATCTCAGAGAGTATCAGAGAGATTCAGAGAGTGTCAGAGAGTTTCAGAGAGTGTCAGAGCGTTTCAGAGAGTGTCAGAGAGTGTCAGAGAGCTTCAGAGAGTGGCTGAGATTTTCAGAGAGTTTCAGAGAGCTTCAGAGAGTGACAGAGTGTCAGATAGTGACAGAGAGTTTCAGTGAGTGTCAGAGAGTTTCAGAGATTGTAAGAGATAGTCTGAGAGTGTCCGAGAATGTCAAAGAGTTTCAGAGAGTGTCAGAGAGTGTCAAAGTGTTTCACAGAGTGTCAGAGTGTGTCAGAGAGTTTCAGAGTGTTTCAGAGAATGTCAGAGAGTGTCAGAGAGTGTCTGAGAGTTTCAGAGTGTTTCAGAGAGTGTCAGAGAGTGTCAGAGAGTGTCTGAGAGTGTCAAAGAGTTTCAGAGAGTGTCAGAGAGTGTCGGAGAGTTTCAGAGTGTTTCAGAGAATGTCAGAGAGTGTCAGAGAGGGTCTGAGAGTTTCAGAGTGTTTCAGAGAGTGTCAGAGAGTGTCAGAGATATTCAGAGAGAGTCAGAGAGTGTCAGAGCATGTTGGAGAGTTTCTGAGAGTATCCGTGAGTGTCAGAGAGTTTCACAGTGTGTCACAGAGTGTCAGAGAGTGTCAGAGAGTTTCAGAGAGTGTAAGAGAGTGTCAGAGAGGATCAGAGAGTTTCAGAGAGTTTCTGAGAGTGTCACAGCGTGTCAGAGAGTTTCAGAGAGCTTCAGAGAGTTTCAGAGAGTGTCAAAGAATTTCAGAGAGTGTCAGAGAATCTCAGAGAGTGTCAGAGAGATTCAGAGAGTGTCAGAGAGTGTCAGAGAGTTTCAGAGAGTGTCAGAGCCTTTCAGAGAGTGTCTGAGCCTGTCAGAGATTGCCAGAGGGTTTCTGAGTGTGTCAGAGAGTGTCAGAGACTTTCAGAGATTTCAGAGAGAGTCACAGACTTTCAGAGAGTGTCAGAGAGATTGCAGAGACTGTCAGAGAGTGTCAGAGAGCTTCAGAGAGTGGCAGAGATTTTCAGAGAGTTTCAGAGAGCTTCAGAGAGTGACAGAGTGTCAGATAGTGACAGAGAGTTTCAGTGAGTGTCAGAGAGTTTCAGAGAATGTAAGAGATAGTCTGAGAGTGTCCGAGATTGTCAAAGAGTTTCAGAGAGTGTCAGAGAGTGTCAAAGAGTTTCAGAGAATGTCAGAGAGTGTCAGAGAGTGTCTGAGAGTGTCAAAGAGTTTCAGAGAGTGTCAGAGAGTGTCTGAGAGTTTCAGAGAGTTTCAGAGAGTGTCAAAGAGTTTCAGAGAGTGTCAGAGAGTGTCAGAGAGTTTCAGAGAGTTTCAGAGAGTGTCAGAGAGTTTCAGAGAGTGTCAGAGCGTTTCAGAGAGTGTCTGAGCGTGTCAGTGATTGCCAGAGAGTTTCTGAGAGTTTCTGAGTGTGTCAGAGAATGTCAGAGATGGTCAGAGATTTCAGACAGTGTCACAGACATTCAGAGAGTGTCAGAGAGATAGCAGAGAGTGTCAGATGGTGACAGAGAGTTTCAGTGAGTGTCAGAGAGTTTCAGAGAGTGTCAGAGAGTGTCAAAGAGTTTCAGAGGGTGTCAGAGAGTGTCAGAGATTGTCAGAGAGTTTCAGAGTGTTTCAGAGAGTTTCAGAGAGTGTCAGAGAGGTTCTGAGAGTGTCAGAGAGTGTCATAGTGTGTCGGAGAATGTCGGAGACTTTCTGAGAGTATCTGTGAGTGTCAGAGTGTGTCAGAGAGTTTCAGAGACTGTCCGAGGGTTCTGAGGTATTCTGAGTGTGTCAGAGAGTGTCAGAGAGTGTCAGAGAGTTTCAGAGAGTGTCAGATAGTGTCAGAGAGTGTCAGAGAGTTTCAGAGAGTGTCAGAGAGGGTCTGAGAGTGTCAGAGAGTTTCAGTGAGCTTCAGAGTGTGTCGGAGAGTGTCAGAGAGTGTCAGAGATTTTCAGAGAGTTTCAGAGAGTGTCGCAGAATGTCAGAGAGCGTCAGAGAGTTTCACAGTGTGTCACAGAGTGTCAGAGAGTGTCAGAGAGTTTCAGAGAGTGTCAGATAGTGTCAGAGAGTGTCAGAGAGTTTCAGAGAGTGTCAGATAGTGTCAGAGAGTGTCAGAGAGTTTCAGAGAGTGTCAGAGAGTGTCAGAGAGTGTCTGAGAGTGTCAGACAGGGTCAGAGATTTTCTGAGAGTGTCACAGAGTGTCAGAGAGTTTCAGAGAGCTTCAGAGAGTGTCGGAGTGTTTCAGAGAGTGTCAGAGATTTTCAGAGAGTTTCAGAGCGTTTCAGAGAGTTTCAGAGAGTGTCAGAGAGTGTCTGAGAGTGTCAGAGAGTTTCAGAGAGCTTCAGAGAGTGTCGGAGCGTGTCAGAGAGTGTCAGAGATTTTCAGAGAGTTTCAGAGAGTGTCAGAGAGGATCAGAGAGTTTCAGAGATTGTCAGATAGTGTCAGAGAGTGTCAGAGAGTTTCAGAGAGTGTCAGAGAGGGTCTGAGTGTGTCAGAGAGTTTCAGAGACTGTCCGAGGGTTCTGAGGTATTCTGAGTGTGTCAGAGAGTGTCAGAGAGTTTCAGAGAGTGTCGCAGAGTGTCAGAGAGCGTCAGAGAGTTTCACAGTGTGTCACAGAGTGTCAGAGAGTGTCAGAGAGTTTCAGAGAGTGTCAGATAGTGTCAGAGAGTGTCAGAGAGTTTCAGAGAGTGTCAGAGAGTGTCAGAGAGTGTCTGAGAGTGTCAGACAGTGTCAGAGATTTTCTGAGAGTGTCACAGAGTGTCAGAGAGTTTCAGAGAGCTTCAGAGAGTGTGGGAGAGTGTCAGAGAGTGTCAGAGATTTTCAGAGAGTTTCAGAGTGTTTCAGAGAGTTTCAGAGAGTGTCAGAGAGGGTCTGAGAGTGTCAGAGAGTTTCAGAGAGCTTCAGAGAGTGTCGGAGAGTGTCAGAGAGTGTCAGAGATTTTCAGAGAGTTTCAGAGAGTGTCAGAGAGGGTCAGAGAGTTTCAGAGAGTTTCTGAGAGTGTCACAGCGTGTCATAGAGTTTCAGAGAGCTTCAGAGAGTTTCAGAGAGTGTCAAATAACTTTCAGAGAGTGTCAGAGAATCTCAGAGAGTGTCAGAGAGATTCAGAGAGTGTCAGAGAGTGTCAGAGAGTTTCAGAGAGTGTCAGAGCGTTTCAGAGAGTGTCTGAGCGTGTCAGAGATTGCCAGAGGGTTTCTGAGCGTTTCTGAGTGTGTCAGAGAGTGTCAGAGAGTGTCTGAGAGTTTCAGAGTGTTTCAGAGAGTGTCAGAGAGTGTCAGAGAGTGTCTGAGAGTGTCAAAGAGTTTCAGAGAGTGTCAGAGAGTGTCGGAGAGTTTCAGAGTGTTTCAGAGAATGTCAGAGAGTGTCAGAGAGGGTCTGAGAGTTTCAGAGTGTTTCAGAGAGTGTCAGAGAGTGTCAGAGATATTCAGAGAGAGTCAGAGAGTGTCAGAGCATGTTGGAGAGTTTCTGAGAGTATCCGTGAGTGTCAGAGAGTTTCACAGTGTGTCACAGAGTGTCAGAGAGTGTCAGAGAGTTTCAGAGAGTGTAAGAGAGTGTCAGAGAGGATCAGAGAGTTTCAGAGAGTTTCTGAGAGTGTCACAGCGTGTCAGAGAGTTTCAGAGAGCTTCAGAGAGTTTCAGAGAGTGTCAAAGAATTTCAGAGAGTGTCAGAGAATCTCAGAGAGTGTCAGAGAGATTCAGAGAGTGTCAGAGAGTGTCAGAGAGTTTCAGAGAGTGTCAGAGCCTTTCAGAGAGTGTCTGAGCGTGTCAGAGATTGCCAGAGGGTTTCTGAGTGTGTCAGAGAGTGTCAGAGACTTTCAGAGATTTCAGAGAGAGTCACAGACTTTCAGAGAGTGTCAGAGAGATTGCAGAGAGTGTCAGAGAGTGTCAGAGAGCTTCAGAGAGTGGCAGAGATTTTCAGAGAGTTTCAGAGAGCTTCAGAGAGTGACAGAGTGTCAGATAGTGACAGAGAGTTTCAGTGAGTGTCAGAGAGTTTCAGAGAGTTTCAGAGAATGTAAGAGATAGTCTGAGAGTGTCCGAGATTGTCAAAGAGTTTCAGAGAGTGTCAGAGAGTGTCAAAGAGTTTCAGAGAATGTCAGAGAGTGTCAGAGAGTGTCTGAGAGTGTCAAAGAGTTTCAGAGAGTGTCAGAGAGTGTCTGAGAGTTTCAGAGAGTTTCAGAGAGTGTCAAAGAGTTTCAGAGAGTGTCAGAGAGTGTCAGAGAGTTTCAGAGAGTTTCAGAGAGTGTCAGAGAGTTTCAGAGAGTGTCAGAGCGTTTCAGAGAGTGTCTGAGCGTGTCAGTGATTGCCAGAGAGTTTCTGAGAGTTTCTGAGTGTGTCAGAGAATGTCAGAGATGGTCAGAGATTTCAGACAGTGTCACAGACATTCAGAGAGTGTCAGAGAGATAGCAGAGAGTGTCAGATAGTGACAGAGAGTTTCAGTGAGTGTCAGAGAGTTTCAGAGAGTGTCAGAGAGTGTCAAAGAGTTTCAGAGGGTGTCAGAGAGTGTCAGAGATTGTCAGAGAGTTTCAGAGTGTTTCAGAGAGTTTCAGAGAGTGTCAGAGAGGTTCTGAGAGTGTCAGAGAGTGTCATAGTGTGTCGGAGAATGTCGGAGACTTTCTGAGAGTATCTGTGAGTGTCAGAGTGTGTCAGAGAGTTTCAGAGACTGTCCGAGGGTTCTGAGGTATTCTGAGTGTGTCAGAGAGTGTCAGAGAGTTTCAGAGAGTGTCAGATAGTGTCAGAGAGTGTCAGAGAGTTTCAGAGAGTGTCAGAGAGGGTCTGAGAGTGTCAGAGAGTTTCAGAGAGCTTCAGAGTGTGTCGGAGAGTGTCAGAGAGTGTCAGAGATTTTCAGAGAGTTTCAGAGAGTGTCGCAGAATGTCAGAGAGCGTCAGAGAGTTTCACAGTGTGTCACAGAGTGTCAGAGAGTTTCAGAGAGTGTCAGATAGTGTCAGAGAGTGTCAGAGAGTTTCAGAGAGTGTCAGATAGTGTCAGAGAGTGTCAGAGAGTTTCAGAGAGTGTCAGAGAGTGTCAGAGAGTGTCAGAGAGTGTCTGAGAGTGTCAGACAGGGTCAGAGATTTTCTGAGAGTGTCACAGAGTGTCAGAGAGTTTCAGAGAGCTTCAGAGAGTGTCGGAGTGTTTCAGAGAGTGTCAGAGATTTTCAGAGAGTTTCAGAGCGTTTCAGAGAGTTTCAGAGAGTGTCAGAGAGTGTCTGAGAGTGTCAGAGAGTTTCAGAGAGCTTCAGAGAGTGTCGGAGCGTGTCAGAGAGTGTCAGAGATTTTCAGAGAGTTTCAGAGAGTGTCAGAGAGGATCAGAGAGTTTCAGAGAGTGTCAGATAGTGTCAGAGAGTGTCAGAGAGTTTCAGAGAGTGTCAGAGAGGGTCTGAGTGTGTCAGAGAGTTTCAGAGACTGTCCGAGGGTTCTGAGGTATTCTGAGTGTGTCAGAGAGTGTCAGAGAGTTTCAGAGAGTGTCGCAGAGTGTCAGAGAGCGTCAGAGAGTTTCACAGTGTGTCACAGAGTGTCAGAGAGTGTCAGAGAGTTTCAGAGAGTGTCAGATAGTGTCAGAGAGTGTCAGAGAGTTTCAGAGAGTGTCAGAGAGTGTCAGAGAGTGTCTGAGAGTGTCAGACAGTGTCAGAGATTTTCTGAGAGTGTCACAGAGTGTCAGAGAGTTTCAGAGAGCTTCAGAGAGTGTGGGAGAGTGTCAGAGAGTGTCAGAGACTTTCAGAGAGTTTCAGAGTGTTTCAGAGAGTTTCAGAGAGTGTCAGAGAGGGTCTGAGAGTGTCAGAGAGTTTCAGAGAGCTTCAGAGAGTGTCGGAGAGTGTCAGAGAGTGTCAGAGATTTTCAGAGAGTTTCAGAGAGTGTCAGAGAGGGTCAGAGAGTTTCAGAGAGTTTCTGAGAGTGTCACAGCGTGTCATAGAGTTTCAGAGAGCTTCAGAGAGTTTCAGAGAGTGTCAAAAACTTTCAGAGAGTGTCAGAGAATCTCAGAGAGTGTCAGAGAGATTCAGAGAGTGTCAGAGAGTGTCAGAGAGTTTCAGAGAGTGTCAGAGCGTTTCAGAGAGTGTCTGAGCGTGTCAGAGATTGCCAGAGGGTTTCTGAGCGTTTCTGAGTGTGTCATAGAGTGTCAGAGACGTTCAGAGATTTCAGAGAGAGTCACAGACTTTCAGAGAGTGTCAGAGATATTGCAGAGAGTGTCAGAGAGTGTCAGAGAGCTTCAGAGAGTGGCAGAGATTTTCAGAGAGTTTCAGAGAGCTTCAGAGAGTGACAGAGTGTCAGATAGTGACAGAGAGTTTCAGTGAGTGTCAGAGAGTTTCAGAGAGTTTCAGAGAATGTAAGAGATAGTCTGAGAGTGTCCGAGAATGTCAAAGAGTTTCAGAGAGTGTCAGAGAGTGTCAAAGAGTTTCAGAGAGGGTCAGAGAGTGTCAGAGAGTTTCAGAGTGTTTCAGAGAATGTCAGAGAGTGTCAGAGAGTGTCTGAGAGTTTCAGAGTGTTTCAGAGAGTGTCAGAGAGTGTCTCAGAGTGTCAAAGAGTTTCAGAGAGTGTCAGAGAGTGTCTGAGAGTTTCAGAGAGTTTCAGAGAGTGTCAAAGAGTTTCAGAGAGTGTCAGAGAGTGTCAGAGAGTTTCAGAGAGTGTCAGAGAGTTTCAGAGAGTGTCAGAGCGTTTCAGAGAGTGTCTGAGCGTGTCAGAGATTGCCAGAGTGTTTCTGAGAGTTTCTGAGTGTGTCAGAGAATGTCAGAGATGGTCAGAGATTTCAGAGAGTGTCACAGACTTTCAGAGAGTGTTCAGAGAGATAGCAGAGAGTGTCAGAGAGTGTCAGAGAGCTTCAGAGAGTGGCAGAGAGTTTCAGAGAGTTTCAGAGAGCTTCAGAGAGTGACAGAGTGTCAGATAGTGACTGAGAGTTTCAGTGAGTGTCAGAGAGTTTCAGAGAGTGTAAGAGATAGTCTGAGAGTGTCAGAGAATGTCAAAGAGTTTCAGAGTGTTTCAGAGAGTTTCAGAGAGTGTCAGAGAGGGTCTGAGAGTGTCAGAGAGTTTCAGAGAGTTTCAGAGAGTGTCAGAGAGGGTCAGAGAGTTTCAGAGAGTTTCTGAGAGTGTCACAGCGTGTCATAGAGTTTCAGAGAGCTTCAGAGAGTTTCAGAGAGTGTCAAAAACTTTCAGAGAGTGTCAGAGAATCTCAGAGAGTGTCAGAGAGATTCAGAGAGTGTCAGAGAGTGTCAGAGAGTTTCAGAGAGTGTCAGAGCGTTTCAGAGAGTGTCTGAGCGTGTCAGAGATTGCCAGAGGGTTTCTGAGCGTTTCTGAGTGTGTCAGAGAGTGTCAGAGACGTTCAGAGATTTCAGAGAGAGTCACAGACTTTCAGAGAGTGTCAGAGATATTGCAGAGAGTGTCAGAGAGTGTCAGAGAGCTTCAGAGAGTGGCAGAGATTTTCAGAGAGTTTCAGAGAGCTTCAGAGAGTGACAGAGTGTCAGATAGTGACAGAGAGTTTCAGTGAGTGTCAGAGAGTTTCAGAGAGTTTCAGAGAATGTAAGAGATAGTCTGAGAGTGTCCGAGAATGTCAAAGAGTTTCAGAGAGTGTCAGAGAGTGTCAAAGAGTTTCAGAGAGGGTCAGAGAGTGTCAGAGAGTTTCAGAGTGTTTCAGAGAATGTCAGAGAGTGTCAGAGAGTGTCTGAGAGTTTCAGAGTGTTTCAGAGAGTGTCAGAGAGTGTCTCAGAGTGTCAAAGAGTTTCAGAGAGTGTCAGAGAGTGTCTGAGAGTTTCAGAGAGTTTCAGAGAGTGTCAAAGAGTTTCAGAGAGTGTCAGAGAGTGTCAGAGAGTTTCAGAGAGTTTCAGAGAGTGTCAGAGAGTTTCAGAGAGTGTCAGAGAGTTTCAGAGAGTGTCTGAGCGTGTCAGAGATTGCCAGAGTGTTTCTGAGAGTTTCTGAGTGTGTCAGAGAATGTCAGAGATGGTCAGAGATTTCAGAGAGTGTCACAGACTTTCAGAGAGTGTTCAGAGAGACAGCAGAGAG
This sequence comes from Heterodontus francisci, assembly GCF_036365525.1. Taxonomy (NCBI): domain Eukaryota; kingdom Metazoa; phylum Chordata; class Chondrichthyes; order Heterodontiformes; family Heterodontidae; genus Heterodontus; species Heterodontus francisci. Next base: position 33,766,320 of record NC_090421.1, read on the forward strand.
TGTCTGAGAGTGTCAGAGAGCTTCAGAGAGTGGCAGAGAGTTTCAGAGAGTTTCAGAGAGCTTCAGAGAGTGACAGAGTGTCAGATAGTGACTGAGAGTTTCAGTGAGTATCAGAGAGTTTCAGAGAGTGTAAGAGATAGTCTGAGAGTGTCAGAGAATGTCAAAGAGTTTCAGAGTGTTTCAGAGAGTTTCAGAGAGTGTCAGAGAGGGTCTGAGAGTGTCAGAGAGTGTCATAGTGTGTCGGAGAATGTCGGAGAGTTTCTGAGAGTATCTGTGAGTGTCAGAGTGTGTCAGAGAGTTTCAGAGACTGTCCGAGGGTTCTGAGGTATTCTGAGTGTGTCAGAGAGTGTCAGAGAGTTTCAGAGAGTTTCAGAGAGTGTCGCAGAGTGTCAGAGAGCGTCAGAGAGTTTCACAGTGTGTCACAGAGTGTCAGAGAGTGTCAGAGAGTTTCAGAGATTGTCAGATAGTGTCAGAGAGTGTCAGAGAGTTTCAGAGAGTCTCAGAGAGTGTCAGAGAGTGTCTGAGAGTGTCAGACAGTGTCAGAGATTTTCTGAGAGTGTCACAGAGTGTCAGAGAGTTTCAGAGAGCTTCAGAGAGTGTCGGAGAGTGTCAGAGAGTGTCAGAGATTTTCAGAGAGTTTCAGAGTGTTTCAGAGATTTCAGAGAAAGTCACAGACTTTCAGAGAGTGTTCAGAGAGATAGCAGAGAGTGTCAGAGAGTGTCAGAGAGCTTCAGAGAGTGGCAGAGAGTTTCAGAGAGTTTCAGAGAGCTTCAGAGAGTGACAGAGTGTCAGATAGTGACAGAGAGTTTCAGTGAGTGTCAGAGAGTTTCAGAGAGTGTAAGAGATAGTCTGAGAGTGTCAGAGAATGTCAAAGAGTTTCAGAGTGTTTCAGAGAGTTTCAGAGAGTGTCAGAGAGGGTCTGAGAGTGTCAGAGAGTGTCAAAGAGTTTCACAGAGTGTCAGAGAGCGTCAGGTAGTTTCAGCGTGTTTCAGAGAATGTCAGAGAGTGTCAGAGAGTATCTGAGAGTTTCAGAGTGTTTCGGAGAGTGTCAGAGAGTGTCAGAGAGTGTCTGAGAGTGTCAAAGAGTTTCAGAGAGTGTCAGAGAGTGTCAGAGAGTGTCAGAGAGTTTCAGAGTGTTTCAGAGAATGTCAGAGAGTGTCTGAGAGTTTCAGAGTGTTTCAGAGAGTGTCAGAGAGTGTCAGAGATATTCAGAGAGAGTCAGAGAGTGTCAGAGCATGTCGGAGAGTTTCTGAGAGTATCCGTGAGTGTCAGAGAGTTTCACAGTGTGTCAGAGTGTCAGAGAGTGTCAGAGAGTTTCAGAGAGTGTAAGTGAGTGTCAGAGAGGATCAGAGAGTTTCAGAGAGTTTCTGAGAGTGTCACAGCGTGTCAGAGAGTTTCAGAGAGCTTCAGAGAGTTTCAGAGAGTGTCAAAGAGTTTCAGAGAGTGTCAGAGAATCTCAGAGAGTGTCAGAGAGTTTCAGAGAGTGTCAGAGCCTTTCAGAGAGTGTCTGAGCGTGTCAGAGATTGCCAGAGGGTTTCTGAGCGTTTCTGAGTGTGTCAGAGAGTGTCAGAGACTTTCAGACATTTCAGAGAGAGTCACAGACTTTCAGAGAGTGTCAGAGAGATTGCAGAGAGTGTCAGAGGGTGTCAGAGAGCTTCAGAGAGTGGCAGAGATTTTCAGAGAGTTTCAGAGAGCTTCAGAGAGTGACAGAGTGTCAGATAGTGACAGAGAGTTTCAGTGAGTGTCAGAGAGTTTCAGAGAATGTAAGAGATAGTCTGAGAGTGTCCGAGAATGTCAAAGAGTTTCAGAGAGTGTCAGAGAGTGTCAAAGAGTTTCAGAGAGGGTCAGAGAGTGTCAGAGAGTTTCAGAGTGTTTCAGAGAATGTCAGAGAGTGTCAGAGAGTGTCTGAGAGTTTCAGAGTGTTTCAGAGAGTGTCAGAGAGTGTCTCAGATTGTCAAAGAGTTTCAGAGAGTGTCAGAGAGTGTCTGAGAGTTTCAGAGAGTTTCAGAGAGTGTCAAAGAGTTTCAGAGAGTGTCAGAGAGTGTCAGAGAGTGTCAGAGAGTTTCAGAGAGTTTCAGAGAGTGTCAGAGAGTTTCAGAGAGTGTCAGAGCCTTTCAGAGAGTGTCTGAGCGTGTCAGAGATTGCCAGAGTGTTTCTGAGAGTTTCTGAGTGTGTCAGAGAATGTCAGAGATGGTCAGAGATTTCAGAGAGTGTCACAGACTTTCAGAGAGTGTTCAGAGAGATAGCAGAGAGTGTCAGAGAGTGTCAGAGAGCTTCAGAGAGTGGCAGAGAGTTTCAGAGAGTTTCAGAGAGCTTCAGAGAGTGACAGAGTGTCAGATAGTGACAGAGAGTTTCAGTGAGTGTCAGAGAGTTTCAGAGAGTGTAAGAGATAGTCTGAGAGTGTCAGAGAATGTCAAAGAGTTTCAAGGTGTTTCAGAGAGTTTCAGAGAGTGTCAGAGAGGGTCTGAGAGTGTCAGAGAGTGTCATAGTGTGTCGGAGAATGTCGGAGAGTTTCTGAGAGTATCTGTGAGTGTCAGAGTGTGTCAGAGAGTTTCAGAGACTGTCCGAGGGTTCTGAGGTATTCTGAGTGTGTCAGAGAGTGTCAGAGAGTTTCAGAGAGTTTCAGAGAGTGTCGCAGAATGTCAGAGAGCGTCAGAGAGTTTCACAGTGTGTCACAAAGTGTCAGAGAGTGTCAGAGAGTTTCAGAGAGTGTCAGATAGTGTCAGAGAGTGTCAGAGAGTTTCAGAGAGGGTCAGAGACTGTCAGAAAGTGTCTGAGAGTGTCAGACAGTGTCAGAGATTTTCTGAGAGTGTCACAGAGTGTCAGAGAGTTTCAGAGAGCTTCAGAGAGTGTCGGAGAGTTTCAGAGAGTGTCAGAGATTTTCAGAGAGTTTCAGAGTGTTTCAGAGAGTTTCAGAGAGGGTCTGAGAGTGTCAGAGAATTTCAGAGAGCTTCAGAGAGTGTCGGAGAGTGTCAGAGAGTGTCAGAGATTTTCAGAGAGTTTCAGAGAGTGTCAGAGAGGGTCAGAGAGTTTCAGAGAGTTTCTGAGAGTGTCACAGCGTGTCAGAGAGTTTCAGAGAGCTTCAGAGAGTGTCAGAGAGTTTCAGAGAGTGTCAAAGTGTTTCAGAGAGTGTCAGAGAATCTCAGAGAGTGTCAGAGAGATTCAGAGAGTGTCAGAGAGTGTCAGAGAGTGTCAGAGAGTTTCAGAGAGTGTCAGAGCGTTTCAGAGAGTGTCTGAGCGTGTCAGAGATTGCCAGAGGGTTTCTGAGCGTTTCTGAGTGTGTCAGAGACTTTCAGAGATTTCAGAGAGTGTCACAGACTTTCAGAGAGTGTCAGAGAGATTGCAGAGAGTGTCAGAGAGTGTCAGAGAGCTTCAGAGAGTGGCAGAGATTTTCAGAGAGTTTCAGAGAGCTTCAGAGAGTGACAGAGTGTCAGATAGTGACTGAGAGTTTCAGTGAGTGTCAGAGAGTTTCAGAGAGTTTCAGAGAATGTAAGAGATGGTCTGAGAGTGTCCAAAAATGTCAAAGAGTTTCAGAGAGTGTCAGAGAGTGTCAAAGAGTTTCAGAGAGGGTCAGAGAGTGTCAGAGAGTTTCAGAGTGTTTCAGAGAATGTCAGAGCGTGTCAGAGAGTGTCTGAGAGTTTCAGAGTGTTTCAGAGAGTGTCAGAGAGTGTCAGAGAGTGTCAGAGAGTGTCTGAGAGTGTCAAAGAGTTTCAGAGAGTGTCAGAGAGTGTCTGAGAGTTTCAGAGAGTTTCAGAGAGTGTCAAAGAGTTTCAGAGAGTTTCAGAGAGTGTCAGAGAGTTTCAGAGAGTGTCAGAGCGTTTCAGAGAGTGTCTGAGCGTGTCAGAGATTGCCAGAGTGTTTCTGAGAGTTTCTGAGTGTGTCAGAGAATGTCAGAGATGGTCAGAGATTTCAGAGAGTGTCACAGACTTTCAGAGAGTGTCAGAGAGATTGCAGAGAGTGTCAGAGAGTGACAGAGAGCTTCAGAGAGTGGCAGAGAGTTTCAGAGAGTTTCAGAGAGCTTCAGAGAGCTTCAGAGAGTGACAGAGTGTCAGATAGTGACAGAGAGTTTCAGTGAGTGTCAGAGAGTTTCAGAGAGTTTCAGAGAGTGTAAGAGATAGTCTGTGAGTGTCAGAGAATGTCAAAGAGTTTCAGAGAGTGTCAGAGAGTGTCAGAGAGTTTCAGAGAGTGTCAGAGCGTTTCAGAGAGTGTCTGAGCGTGTCACAGATTGCCAGAGGGTTTCTGAGCGTTTCTGAGTGTGTCAGAGAGTTTCAGAGACGTTCAGAGATTTCAGAGAGAGTCACAGACTTTCAGAGAGTGTCAGCGAGATTGCATAGAGTGTCAGAGAGTGTCAGAGAGCTTCAGAGAGTGGCAGAGAGTTTCAGAGAGTTTCAGAGAGCTTCAGAGAGTGACAGAGTGTCAGATAGTGACAGAGAGTTTCAGTGAGTGTCAGAGAGTTTCAGAGAGTTTCAGAGAGTGTAAGAGATAGTCTGTGAGTGTCAGAGAATGTCAAAGAGTTTCAGAGAGTGTCAGAGAGTGTCAGAGAGTTTCAGAGAGTGTCAGAGCGTTTCAGAGAGTGTCTGAGCGTGTCACAGATTGCCAGAGGGTTTCTCAGCGTTTCTGAGTGTGTCAGAGAGTTTCAGAGACGTTCAGAGATTTCAGAGAGAGTCACAGACTTTCAGAGAGTGTCAGAGAGATTGCATAGAGTGTCAGAGAGTGTCAGAGAGCTTCAGAGAGTGGCAGAGATTTTCAGAGAGTTTCAGAGAGCTTCAGAGTGTGACAGAGTGTCAGATAGTGACAGAGAGTTTCAGTGAGTGTCAGAGAGTTACAGAGAGTTTCAGAGATTGTAAGAGATAGTCTGAGAGAGTCCGAGAATGTCAAAGAGTTTCAGAGAGTGTCAGAGAGTGTCAAAGAGTTTCACAGAGTGTCAGAGAGTGTCAGAGAGTTTCAGAGTGTTTCAGAGAATGTCAGAGAGTGTCAGAGAGTGTCTGAGAGTTTCAGAGTGTTTCAGAGAGTGTCAGAGAGTGTCAGAGAGTGTCTGAGAGTGTCAAAGAGTTTCAGAGAGTGTCAGAGAGTGTCAAAGATTTTCAGAGAGTGTCAGAGAGGGTCAGAGAGTGTCAGAGAGTTTCAGAGTGTTTCAGAGAATGTCAGAGAGTGTCAGAGAGTGTCTGAGAGTTTCAGAGTGTTTCAGAGAGTGTCAGAGAGTGTCAGAGCATGTCAGAGAGTTTCTGAGAGTATCCGTGAGTGTCAGAGAATTTCACAGTGTGTCACAGAGTGTCAGAGAGTGTCAGAGAGTTTCAGAGATTGTAAGAGAGTGTCAGAGAGTGTCTGAGAGTGTCAGAGAGTGTCAGAGAGTGTCAGAGATTTTCTGAGAGTGTCACAGATTGTCAGAGAGTTTCAGAGAGCTTCGGAGAGTGTCGGAGAGTGTCAGAGAGTGTCAGTGATTTTCAGAGAGTTTCAGAGAGTGTCAGAGAGTGTCAGAGAGGATCAGAGAGTTTCAGAGAGTTTCTGAGAGTGTCACAGCGTGTCAGAGAGTTTCAGAGAGCTTCAGAGAGTGTCAGAGAGTGTCTGCGAGTGTCAGAGTGTGTCAGAGAGTGTCAGAGAGTTTCAGAGAGTGTCAGAGTGTGTCAGAGAGTTTCAGAGAGTGTCAGAGCGTTTCAGAGAATGTCTGAGCGTGTCAGAGATTGGCAGAGTGTTTCTGAGAGTTTCAGAATGTTTCAGAGAGTGTCAGAGAGTGTCAGAGAGTGTCTGAGAGTGTCAAAGTGTTTCAGAGAGTGTCAGAGAGTGTCTGAGAGTTTCAGAGAGTTTCAGAGAGTTTCAAAGAGTTTCAGAGAGTTTCAGAGAGTGTCAGAGAGTTTCAGAGAGTGTCAGAGCGTTTCAGAGAGTGTCTGAGCGTGTCAGAGATTGCCAGACTGTTTCTGAGAGTTTCTGAGTGTGTCAGATAATGTCAGAGATGGTCAGAGATTTCAGAGAGTGTCACAGACTTTCAGAGAGTGTCAGAGAGATTGCAGAGAGTGTCAGAGAGTGTCAGAGAGCTTCAGAGAGTGGCAGAGAGTTTCAGAGAGTTTCAGAGAGCTTCAGAGAGTGACAGAGTGTCAGATAGTGACAGAGAGTTTCAGTGAGTGTCAGAGAGTTTCAGAGAGTTTCAGAGAGTGTAAGAGATAGTCTGAGAGTGTCAGAGAATGTCAAAGAGTTTCAGAGAGTGTCAGAGAGTGTCAAAGAGTTTCAGAGGTTGTCAGAGAGTGTCAGAGATTGTCAGAGAGTTTCAGAGTGTTTCAGAGAGTTTCAGAGAGTGTCAGAGAGTGTCAGTGATTTTCAGAGAGTTTCAGAGAGTGTCAGAGAGTGTCAGAGAGGGTCAGAGAGTTTCAGAGAGTTTCTGAGAGTGTCACAGCGTGTCAGAGAGTTTCAGAGAGCTTCAGAGAGTGTCAGAGAGTGTCTGAGAGTTTCAGAGAGTTTCAGAGAGTGTCAAAGAGTTTCAGAGAGTTTCAGAGAGTGTCAGAGAGTGTCAGAGAGTTTCAGAGAGTGTCAGAGTGTGTCAGAGAGTTTCAGAGAGTGCCAGAGCGTTTCAGAGAGTGTCTGAGCGAGTCAGAGATTGGCAGAGTGTTTCTGAGAGTTTCAGAGAGCTTCAGAGTGTGACAGAGTGTCAGATAGTGACAGAGAGATTCAGTGAGTGTCAGAGAGTTACAGAGAGTTTCAGAGATTGTAAGAGATAGTCTGAGAGAGTCCGAGAATGTCAAAGATTTTCAGAGAGTGTCAGAGAGTGTCAAAGAGTTTCACAGAGTGTCAGAGAGTGTCAGAGAGTTTCAGAGTGTTTCAGAGAATGTCAGAGAGTGTCAGAGAGTGTCTGAGAGTTTCAGAGTGTTTCAGAGAGTGTCAGAGAGTGTCAGAGAGTGTCTGAGAGTGTCAAAGAGTTTCAGAGAGTGTCAGAGAGTGTCAGAGAGTTTCAGAGACTGTCAGAGAGGGTCAGAGAGTGTCAGAGAGTTTCAGAGTGTTTCAGAGAATGTCAGAGAGTGTCAGAGAGTGTCAGAGAGTTTCAGAGTGTTTCAGAGAGTGTCAGAGAGTGTCAGAGATATTCAGAGAGAGTCAGAGAGTGTCAGAGCATGTCGGAGAGTTTCTGAGAGTATCCGTGAGTGTCAGAGAATTTCACAGTGTGCCACAGAGTGTCAGAGAGTGTCAGAGAGTTTCAGAGATTGTAAGAGAGTGTCAGAGAGTGTCTGAGAGTGTCAGAGAGTGTCAGAGAGTGTCAGAGATTTTCTGAGAGTGTCACAGAGTGTCAGAGAGTTTCAGAGAGCTTCAGATAGTGTCGGAGAGTGTCAGAGAGTGTCAGTGATTTTCAGAGAGTTTCAGAGAGTGTCAGAGAGTGTCAGAGAGGATCAGAGAGTTTCAGAGAGTTTCTGAGAGTTTCAGAGAGTTTCAGAGAGCTTCAGAGAGTGTCAGAGAGTGTCTGAGAGTGTCAGAGTGTGTCAGAGAGTGTCAGAGAGTTTCAGAGAGTGTCAGAGTGTGGCAGAGAGTTTCAGAGAGTGTCAGAGCGTTTCAGAGAGTGTCTGAGCGTGTCAGAGATTGGCAGAGTGTTTCTGAGAGTTTCAGAGTGTTTCAGAGAGTGTCAGAGAGTGTCAGAGAGTGTCTGAGAGTGTCTGAGAGTTTCAGAGAGTTTCAGAGAGTGTCAAAGAGTTTCAGAGAGTTTCAGAGAGTGTCAGAGAGTTTCAGAGAGTGTCAGAGCGTTTCAGAGAGTGTCTGAGCATGTCAGAGATTGCCAGAGTGTTTCTGAGAGTTTCTGAGTGTGTCAGAGAATGTCAGAGAGTGTCAGAGAGATTCAGAGAGTGTCAGAGAGTGTCAGAGAGTTTCAGAGAGTGTCAGAGCGTTTCAGAGAGTGTCTGAGCGTGTCACAGATTGCCAGAGGGTTTCTGAGCGTTTCTGAGTGTGTCAGAGAGTGTCAGAGACGTTCAGAGATTTCAGAGAGAGTCACAGTCTTTCAGAGAGTGTCAGAGAGATTGCAGAGAGTGTCAGAGAGTGTCAGAGAGCTTCAGAGAGTGGCAGAGATTTTCAGAGAGTTTCAGAGAGCTTCAGAGTGTGACAGAGTGTCAGATAGTGACAGAGAGTTTCAGTGAGTGTCAGAGAGTTACAGAGAGTTTCAGAGATTGTAAGAGATAGTCTGAGAGTGTCCGAGAATGTCAAAGAGTTTCAGAGAGTGTCAGAGAGTGTCAAAGAGTTTCACAGAGTGTCAGAGAGTGTCAGAGAGTTTCAGAGTGTTTCAGAGAATGTCAGAGAGTGTCAGAGAGTGTCTGAGAGTTTCAGAGTGTTTCAGAGAGTGTCAGAGAGTGTCAGAGAGTGTCTGAGAGTGTCAAAGAGTTTCAGAGAGTGTCAAAGAGTGTCAAAGAGTTTCAGAGAGTGTCAGAGTGGGTCAGAGAGTGTCTGAGAGTTTCAGAGTGTTTCAGAGAGTGTCAGAGAGTGTCAGAGAGTGTCAGAGAGTGTCTGAGAGTTTCAGAGTGTTTCAGAGAGTGTCAGAGAGTGTCAGAGCATGTCGGAGAGTTTCTGAGAGTATCCGTGAGTGTCAGAGAATTTCACAGTGTGTCACAGAGTGTCAGAGAGTGTCAGAGAGTTTCAGAGATTGTAAGAGAGTGTCAGAGAGTGTCTGAGAGTGTCAGAGAGTGTCAGAGAGTGTCAGAGATTTTCTGAGAGTGTCACAGAGTGTCAGAGAGTTTCAGAGAGCTTCAGAGAGTGTCGGAGAGTGTCAGAGAGTGTCAGTGATTTTCAGAGAGTTTCAGAGAGTGTCAGAGAGTGTCAGAGAGGGTCAGAGAGTTTCAGAGAGTTTCTGAGAGTGTCACAGCGTGTCAGAGAGTTTCAGAGAGCTTCAGAGAGTGTCAGAGAGTGTCTGAGAGTTTCAGAGAGTTTCAGAGAGTGTCAAAGAGTTTCAGAGAGTTTCAGAGAGTGTCAGAGAGTGTCAGAGAGTTTCAGAGAGTGTCAGAGTGTGTCAGAGAGTTTCAGAGAGTGTCAGAGCGTTTCAGAGAGTGTCTGAGCGTGTCAGAGATTGGCAGAGTGTTTCTGAGAGTTTCAGAGAGCTTCAGAGTGTGACAGAGTGTCAGATAGTGACAGAGAGTTTCAGTGAGTGTCAGAGAGTTACAGAGAGTTTCAGAGATTGTAAGAGATAGTCTGAGAGAGTCCGAGAATGTCAAAGAGTTTCAGAGAGTGTCAGAGAGTGTCAAAGAGTTTCACAGAGTGTCAGAGAGTGTCAGAGAGTTTCAGAGTGTTTCAGAGAGTGTCAGAGAGTGTCAGAGAGTGTCTGAGAGTTTCAGAGTGTTTCAGAGAGTGTCAGAGAGTGTCAGAGAGTGTCTGAGAGTGTCAAAGAGTTTCAGAGAGTGTCAGAGAGTGTCAAAGAGTTTCAGAGAGTGTCAGAGATGGTCAGAGAGTGTCAGAGAGTTTCAGAGTGTTTCAGAGAATGTCAGAGAGTGTCAGAGAGTGTCAGAGAGTTTCAGAGTGTTTCAGAGAGTGTCAGAGAGTGTCAGAGAGTGTCAGAGATATTCAGAGAGAGTCAGAGAGTGTCAGAGCATGTCGGAGAGTTTCTGAGAGTATCCGTGAGTGTCAGAGAATTTCACAGTGTGTCACAGAGTGTCAGAGAGTGTCAGAGAGTTTCAGAGATTGTAAGAGAGTGTCAGAGAGTGTCTGAGAGTGTCAGAGAGTGTCAGAGAGTGTCAGAGATTTTCTGAGAGTGTCACAGAGTGTCAGAGAGTTTCAGAGAGCTTCAGATAGTGTCGGAGAGTGTCAGAGAGTGTCAGTGATTTTCAGAGAGTTTCAGAGAGTGTCAGAGAGTGTCAGAGAGGATCAGAGAGTTTCAGAGAGTTTCTGAGAGTTTCAGAGAGTTTCAGAGAGCTTCAGAGAGTGTCAGAGAGTGTCTGAGAGTGTCAGAGTGTGTCAGAGAGTGTCAGAGAGTTTCAGAGAGTGTCAGAGTGTGGCAGAGAGTTTCAGAGAGTGTCAGAGCGTTTCAGAGAGTGTCTGAGCGTGTCAGAGATTGGCAGAGTGTTTCTGAGAGTTTCAGAGTGTTTCAGAGAGTGTCAGAGAGTGTCAGAGAGTGTCTGAGAGTGTCTGAGAGTTTCAGAGAGTTTCAGAGAGTGTCAAAGAGTTTCAGAGAGTTTCAGAGAGTGTCAGAGAGTTTCAGAGAGTGTCAGAGCGTTTCAGAGAGTTTCTGAGCGTGTCAGAGATTGCCAGAGTGTTTCTGAGAGTTTCTGAGTGTGTCAGAGAATGTCAGAGATGGTCAGAGATTTCAGAGAGTGTCACAGACTTTCAGAGAGCGTCAGAGAGATTGCAGAGAGTGTCAGATAGTGACAGAGAGTTTCAGTGAGTGTCAGAGAGTTTCAGAGAGTGTAAGAGATAGTCTGAGAGTGTCAGAGATTGTCAAAGAGTTTCAGAGAGTGTCAGAGAGTGTCAGAGAGTTTCAGAGATTGTAAGAGAGTGTCAGAGAGTGTCTGAGAGTGTCAGAGAGTGTCAGAGAGTGTCAGAGATTTTCTGAGAGTGTCACAGAGTGTCAGAGAGTTTCAGAGAGCTTCAGATAGTGTCGGAGAGTGTCAGAGAGTGTCAGTGATTTTCAGAGAGTTTCAGAGAGTGTCAGAGAGTGTCAGAGAGGATCAGAGAGTTTCAGAGAGTTTCTGAGAGTTTCAGAGAGTTTCAGAGAGCTTCAGAGAGTGTCAGAGAGTGTCTGAGAGTGTCAGAGTGTGTCAGAGAGTGTCAGAGAGTTTCAGAGAGTGTCAGAGTGTGGCAGAGAGTTTCAGAGAGTGTCAGAGCGTTTCAGAGAGTGTCTGAGCGTGTCAGAGATTGGCAGAGTGTTTCTGAGAGTTTCAGAGTGTTTCAGAGAGTGTCAGAGAGTGTCAGAGAGTGTCTGAGAGTGTCTGAGAGTTTCAGAGAGTTTCAGAGAGTGTCAAAGAGTTTCAGAGAGTTTCAGAGAGTGTCAGAGAGTTTCAGAGAGTGTCAGAGCGTTTCAGAGAGTTTCTGAGCGTGTCAGAGATTGCCAGAGTGTTTCTGAGAGTTTCTGAGTGTGTCAGAGAATGTCAGAGATGGTCAGAGATTTCAGAGAGTGTCACAGACTTTCAGAGAGCGTCAGAGAGATTGCAGAGAGTGTCAGATAGTGACAGAGAGTTTCAGTGAGTGTCAGAGAGTTTCAGAGAGTGTAAGAGATAGTCTGAGAGTGTCAGAGATTGTCAAAGAGTTTCAGAGAGTGTCAGAGAGTGTCAAAGAGTTTCAGAGGGTGTCAGAGAGTGTCAGAGATTGTCAGAGAGTTTCAGAGTGTTTCAGAGAGTGTCAGAGAGGGTCTGAGAGTGTCAGAGAGTGTCAGAGTGTGTCGGAGAATGTCGGAGAGTTTCTGAGAGTATCTGTGAGTGTAAGAGTGTGTCAGAGAGTTTCAGAGACTGTCCGAGGGTTCTGAGGTATTCTGAGTGTGTCAGAGAGTGTCAGAGAGTGTCAGAGAGATTCAGAGAGTGTCAGATAGTGTCAGAGAGTGTCAGAGAGTTTCAGAGAGTGTCAGAGAGTGTCAGACAGTGTCAGAGATTTTCTGAGAGCGTCACAGAGTGTCAGAGAGTTTCAGAGAGCTTCAGAGAGTGTCGGAGAGTGTCAGAGAGTGTCAGAGATTTTCAGAGAGTGTCAGAGTGTTTCAGAGAATTTCAGAGAGTGTCAGAGAGGGTCTGAGAGTGTCAGAGAGTTTCAGAGAGCTTCAGAGAGTGTCGGAGAGTGTCAGAGAGTGTCAGAGATTTTCAGAGAGTTTCAGAGAGTGTCAGAGAGGTTCAGAGAGTTTCAGAGAGTTTCTGAGAGTGTCACAGCGTGTCAGAGAGTTTCAGAGAGCTTCAGAGAGTTTCAGAGAGTGTCAAAAAGTTTCCGAGTGTGTCAGAGAGTGTCAGAGAGTGTCAGAGAGTGTCTGAGAGTGTCAAAGAATTTCAGAGAGTGTCAGAGAGTGTCAAAGAGTTTCAGAGAGTGTCAGAGAGGGTCAGAGAGTGTCAGAGAGTTTCAGAGTGTTTCAGAGAATGTCAGAGAGTGTCAGAGAGTGTCTGAGAGTTTCAGAGTGTTTCAGAGAGTGTCAGAGAGTGTCAGAGAGTGTCAGAGAGTGTCAGAGATATTCAGAGAGAGTCAGAGAGTGTCAGAGCATGTCGGAGAGTTTCCGAGAGTATCCGTGAGTGTCAGAGAATTTCACAGTGTGTCACAGAGTGTCACAGAGTGTCAGAGAATTTCAGAGATTGTAAGAGAGTGTCAGAGAGTTTCAGAGAGCTTCAGATAGTGTCGGAGAGTGTCAGAGAGTGTCAGTGATTTTCAGAGAGTTTCAGAGAGTTTCTGAGAGTGTCACAGCGTGTCAGAGAGTTTCAGAGAGCTTCAGAGAGTGTCAGAGAGTGTCTGAGAGTGTCAGAGTGTGTCAGAGAGTGTCAGAGAGTTTCAGAGAGTGTCAGAGTGTGTCAGAGAGTTTCAGAGAGTGTCAGAGCGTTTCAGAGAGTGTCTGAGCGTGTCAGAGATTGGCAGAGTGTTTCTGAGAGTTTCAGAGTGTTTCAGAGAGTGTCAGAGAGTGTCAGAGAGTGTCTGAGAGTGTCAAAGAGTTTCAGAGAGTGTCAGAGAGTGTCTGAGAGTTTCAGAGAGTTTCAGAGAGTTTCAGAGAGTTTCAGAGAGTGTCAGAGAGTTTCAGAGAGTGTCAGAGCGTTTCAGAGAGTGTCTGAGCGTGTCAGAGATTGCCAGAGTGTTTCTGAGAGTTTCTGAGTGTGTCAGAGAATGTCAGAGATGGTCAGAGATTTCAGAGAGTGTCACAGACTTTCAGAGAGTGTCAGAGAGATTGCAGAGAGTGTCAGAGAGTGTCAGAGAGCTTCAGAGAGTTGCAGAGAGTTTCAGAGAGTTTCAGAGAGCTTCAGAGAGTTTCAGAGAATGTAAGAGATAGTCTGAGAGTGTCAGAGAATGTCAAAGAGTTTCAGAGAGTGTCAGAGAGTGTCAAAGAGTTTCAGAGGGTGTCAGAGAGTGTCAGAGATTGTCAGAGAGTTTCAGAGTGTTTCAGAGAGTTTCAGAGAGTGTCAGAGAGGGTCTGAGAGTGTCAGAGAGTGTCAGAGTGTGTCGGAGAATGTCGGAGAGTTTCTGAGAGTATCTGTGAGTGTAAGAGTGTGTCAGAGAGTTTCAGAGACTGTCCGAGGGTTCTGAGGTATTCTGAGTGTGTCAGAGAGTGTCAGAGAGTTTCAGAGAGTTTCAGAGAGTGTCGCAGAGTGTCAGAGAACGTCAGAGAGTTTCACAGTGTGTCACAGAGTGTCAGAGAGTGTCAGAGAGTTTCAGAGAGTGTCAGATAGTGTCAGAAAGTGTCAGAGAGTTTCAGAGAGTGTCAGAGAGTGTCAGACAGTGTCAGAGATTTTCTGAGAGTGTCACAGAGTGTCAGAGAGTTTCAGAGAGCTTCAGAGAGTGTCGGAGAGTGTCAGAGAGTGTCAGAGATTTTCAGAGAGTTTCAGAGTGTTTCAGAGAATTTCAGAGATTTTCAGAGAGGGTCTGAGAGTGTCAGAGAGTTTCAGAGAGCTTCAGAGAGTGTCGGAGTGTGTCAGAGAGTGTCAGAGATTTTCAGAGAGTTTCAGAGCGTGTCAGAGAGGGTCAGAGAGTTTCAGAGAGTTTCTGAGAGTGTCACAGCGTGTCAGAGAGTTTCAGAGAGCTTCAGAGAGTTTCAGAGAGTGTCAAAAAGTTTCAGAGAGTGTCAGAGAATCTCAGAGAGTGTCAGAGAGATTCAGAGAGTGTCAGAGAGTGTCAGAGAGTTTCAGAGAGTGTCAGAGCGTTTCAGAGAGTGTCTGAGCGTGTCAGAGATTGCCAGAGGGTTTCTGAGCGTTTCTGAGTGTGTCAGAGAGTGTCAGAGACGTTCAGAGATTTCAGAGAGAGTCACAGACTTTCAGAGAGTGTCAGAGAGATTGCATAGTGTGTCAGAGAGTGTCAGAGAGCTTCAGAGAGTGGCAGAGATTTTCAGAGAGTTTCAGAGAGCTTCAGAGTGTGACAGAGTGTCAGATAGTGACAGAGAGTTTCAGTGATTGTCAGAGAGTTACAGAGAGTTTCAGAGATTGTAAGAGATAGTCTGAGAGTGTCCGAGAATGTCAAAGAGTTTCAGAGAGTGTCAGAGAGTGTCAAAGAGTTTCACAGAGTGTCAGAGAGTGTCAGAGAGTTTCAGAGTGTTTCAGAGAATGTCAGAGAGTGTCAGAGAGTGTCTGAGAGTTTCCGAGTGTTTCAGAGAGTGTCAGAGAGTGTCAGAGAGTGTCTGAGAGTGTCAAAGAGTTTCAGAGAGTGTCAGAGAGTGTCAAAGAGTTTCAGAGAGTGTCAGAGTGGGTCAGAGAGTGTCTGAGAGTTTCAGAGTGTTTCAGAGAGTGTCAGAGAGTGTCAGAGAGTGTCAGAGAGTGTCTGAGAGTTTCAGAGTGTTTCAGAGAGTGTCAGAGAGTGTCAGAGAGTGTCAGAGACATTCAGAGAGAGTCAGAGAGTGTCAGAGCATGTCGGAGAGTTTCTGAGAGTATCCGTGAGTGTCAGAGAATTTCACAGTGTGTCACAGAGTGTCAGAGAGTGTCAGAGAGTGTCAGAGAGTTTCAGAGATTGTAAGAGAGTGTCAGAGAGTGTCTGAGAGTGTCAGAGAGTGTCAGAGAGTGTCAGAGATTTTCTGAGAGTGTCACAGAGTGTCAGAGAGTTTCAGAGAGCTTCAGAGAGTGTCGGAGAGTGTCAGAGAGTGTCAGTGATTTTCAGAGAGTTTCAGAGAGTGTCAGAGAGTGTCAGAGAGGGTCAGAGAGTTTCAGAGAGTTTCTGAGAGTGTCACAGCGTGTCAGAGAGTTTCAGAGAGCTTCAGAGAGTGTCAAAGAGTTTCAGAGAGTGTCAGAGAGTGTATGAGATAGTCTGAGAGTGTCAGAGAATGTCAAAGCGTTTCAGAGAGTGTCAGAGAGTGTCAAAGAGTTTCAGAGGGTGTCAGAGAGTGTCAGAGATTGTCAGAGAGTTTCAGAGTGTTTCAGAGAGTTTCAGAGAGTGTCAGAGAGGGTCTGAGAGTGTCAGAGAGTGTCAGAGTGTGTCGGAGAATGTCGGAGAGTTTCTGAGAGTATCTGTGAGTGTAAGAGTGTGTCAGAGGGTTTCAGAGACTGTCCGAGGGTTCTGAGGTATTCTGAGTGTGTCAGAGAGTGTCAGAGAGTTTCAGAGAGTTTCAGAGAGTGTCGCAGAGTGTCAGAGAGCGTCAGAGAGTTTCACAGTGTGTCACAAAGTGTCAGAGAGTGTCAGAGAGTTTCAGAGAGTGTCAGATAGTGTCAGAGAGTGTCAGAGAGTTTCAGAGTGTCAGAGAGTGTCAGAGAGTGTCAGAGATTTTCAGAGAGTTTCAGAGAGCTTCAGAGAGTGTCGGAGAGTGTCAGAGAGTGTCAGAGATTTTCAGAGAGTTTCAGAGTGTTTCAGAGAATTTCAGAGTGTGTCAGAGAGGGTCTGAGAGTGTCAGAGAGTTTCAGAGAGCTTCAGAGAGTGTCGGAGAGTGTCAGAGAGTGTCAGAGATTTTCAGAGAGTTTCAGAGAGTGTCAGAGAGGGTCAGAGAGTTTCAGAGAGTTTCTGAGAGTGTCACAGCGTGTCAGAGAGTTTCAGAGAGTTTCAGAGTGTGTCAAAAAGTTTCAGAGAGTGTCAGAGAATCTCAGAGAGTGTCAGAGAGATTCAGAGAGTGTCAGAGAGTGT
The DNA here is from genome assembly GCF_036365525.1 of Heterodontus francisci. Classification (NCBI taxonomy): domain Eukaryota; kingdom Metazoa; phylum Chordata; class Chondrichthyes; order Heterodontiformes; family Heterodontidae; genus Heterodontus; species Heterodontus francisci. The sequence goes on from NC_090421.1 coordinate 33,781,980, forward strand.
CAGAGAGTTTCAGAGAGTGTCAGAGCGTTTCAGAGAGTGTCTGAGCGTGTCAGAGATTGCCAGAGGGTTTCTGAGCGTTTCTGAGTGTGTCAGAGAGTGTCAGAGACGTTCAGAGATTTCAGAGAGAGTCACAGACTTTCAGAGAGTGTCAGAGAGATTGCATAGAGTGTCAGAGAGTGTCAGAGAGCTTCAGAGAGTGGCAGAGATTTTCAGAGAGTTTCAGAGAGCTTCAGAGAGCGACAGAGTGTCAGATAGTGACAGAGAGTTTCAGTGAGTGTCAGAGAGTTTCAGAGAGTTTCAGAGAGTGTAAGAGATAGTCTGAGAGTGTCAGAGAATGTCAAAGAGTTTCAGAGAGTGTCAGAGAGTGTCAAAGAGTTTCAGAGGGTGTCAGAGAGTGTCAGAGATTGTCAGAGAGTTTCAGAGTGTTTCAGAGAGTTTCAGCGAGTGTCAGAGAGGGTCTGAGAGGGTCAGAGAGTGTCAGATTGTGTCGGAGAATGTCGGAGAGTTTCTGAGAGTATCTGTGAGTGTAAGAGTGTGTCAGAGAGTTTCAGAGACTGTCCGAGGGTTCTGAGGTATTCTGAGTGTGTCAGAGAGTGTCAGAGAGCGTCAGAGAGTTTCAGAGAGTGTCGCAGAGTGTCAGAGAGTGTCAGAGAGTTTCAGAGAGTGTCAGAGAGTGTCAGACAGTGTCAGAGATTTTCTGAGAGTGTCACAGAGTGTCAGAGAGTTTCAGAGAGCTTCAGAGAGTGTCGGAGAGTGTCAGAGAGTGTCAGAGATTTTCAGAGAGTTTCAGAGTGTTTCAGAGAATTTCAGAGTGTGTCAGAGAGGGTCTGAGAGTGTCAGAGAGTTTCAGAGAGCTTCAGAGAGTGTCGGAGAGTGTCAGAGAGTGTCAGAGATTTTCAGAGAGTTTCAGAGAGTGTCAGAGAGGGTCAGAGAGTTTCAGAGAGTTTCTGAGAGTGTCACAGCGTGTCAGAGATTTTCAGAGAGTTTCAGAGAGCTTAAGAGAGTGACAGAGTGTCAGATAGTGACAGAGAGTTTCAGTGAGTGTCAGAGAGTTACAGAGAGTTTCAGAGATTGTAAGAGATAGTCTGAGAGTGTCCGAGAATGTCAAAGAGTTTCAGAGAGTGTCAGAGAGTGTCAAAGAGTTTCACAGAGTGTCAGAGAGTGTCAGAGAGTTTCAGACTGTTTCAGAGAATGTCAGAGAGTGTCAGAGAGTGTCTGAGAGTTTCTGAGTGTTTCAGAGAGTGTCAGAGAGTGTCAGAGGGTGTCTGAGAGTGTCAAAGAGTTTCAGAGAGTGTCAGAGAGTGTCAAAGAGTTTCAGAGAGTGTCAGAGAGGGTCAGAGAGTGTCAGAGAGTTTCAGAGTGTTTCAGAGAATGTCAGAGAGTGTCAGAGAGTGTCTGAGAGTTTCAGAGTGTTTCAGAGAGTGTCAGAGAGTGTCAGAGATATTCAGAGAGAGTCAGAGAGTGTCAGAGCATGTCGGAGAGTTTCTGAGAGTATCCGTGAGTGTCAGAGAATTTCACAGTGTGTCACAGAGTGTCAGAGAGTGTCAGAGAGTTTCAGAGATTGTAAGAGAGTGTCAGAGAGTTTCAGAGAGTGTCAGAGCGTTTCAGAGAGTGTCTGAGCGTGTCAGAGATTGGCAGAGTGTTTCTGAGAGTTTCTGAGTGTGTCAGAGAATGTCAGAGACGGTCAGACATTTCAGAGAGAGTCACAGACTTTCAGAGAGTGTCAGAGAGATTGCAGAGAGTGTCAGAGAGTGTCAGAGAGCTTCAGAGAGTGGCAGAGAGTGTCAGGAGGGTCAGAGAGTGTCAGAGAGTGTCAGAGATTTTCTGAGAGTTTCACAGAGTGTCAGAGAGTTTCAGAGAGCTTCAGAGAGTGTCGGAGAGTGTCAGAGAGTGTCAGTGATTTTCAGAGCGTTTCAGAGAGTTTCAGAGAGTGTCAGAGAGTGTCAGAGAGGGTCAGAGAGTTTCAGAGAGTTTCTGAGAGTGTCACAGCGTGTCAGAGAGTTTCAGAGAGCTTCAGAGAGTGTCAGAGAGTGTCTGAGAGTTTCAGAGAGTTTCAGAGAGCGTCAAAGAGTTTCAGAGAGTGTCAGAGAGTGTCAGAGAGTGTCAGAGAGTTTCAGAGAGTGTCAGAGTGTGTCAGAGAGTTTCAGAGAGTGTCAGAGCGTTTCAGAGAGTGTCTGAGCGTGTCAGAGATTGGCAGAGTGTTTCTGAGAGTTTCTGAGTGTGTCAGAGAATGTCAGAGACGGTCAGACATTTCAGAGAGAGTGACAGACTTTCAGAGAGTGTCAGAGAGATTGCAGAGAGTGTCAGAGAGTGTCAGAGAGCTTCAGAGAGTGGCAGAGAGTTTCAGAGAGCTTCAGAGAGTGACAGAGTGTCAGATAGTGACAGAGAGTTTCAGAGAGTTTCAGAGAGTGTAAGAGATAGTCTGAGAGTGTCAGAGAATGTCAAAGAGTTTCAGAGAGTGTCAAAGAGTTTCAGAGGGTGTCAGAGAGTGTCAGAGATTGTCAGAGTGTTTCAGAGTGTTTCAGAGATTTTCAGTGAGTGTCAGAAAGGGTCTGAGAGTGTCAGAGAGTGTCAGAGTGTGTCAGAGAATGTCGGAGAGTTTCAGAGAGTATCTGTGAGTGTAAGAGTGTGTCAGAGAGTGTCAGAGACTGTCCGAGGGTTCTGAGATATTCTGAGTGTGTCAGAGAGTGTCAGAGAGTTTCAGAGAGTGTCGCAGAATGTCAGAGAACGTCAGAGAGTTTCACAGTGTGTCACAGAGTGTCAGAGAGTGTCAGAGAGGATCTGAGAGTGTCAGAGAGTTTCAGAGAGTTTCAGAGAGTGTCCGAGAGTGTCAGAGAGTGTCAGAGATTTTCAGAGAGCTTCAGAGAGTGTCAGAGAGTGTCTGAGAGTTTCAGAGAGTGTCAGAGAGTTTCAGAGAGTGTCAGAGAGTTTCAGAGAGTGTAAGAGCGTGTCAGAGAGTTTCAGAGAGTGTCAGAGCGCTTCAGAGAGTGTCTCAGCGTGTCAGAGATTGGCAGAGTGTTTCTGAGAGTTTCTGAGTGTGTCAGAGAATGTCAGAGACGTTCAGACATTTCAGAGAGAGTCACAGACTTTCAGAGAGTGTCAGAGAGATTGCAGAGTGTGTCAGAGAGTGTCAGAGAGCTTCAAAGAGTGGCAGAGAGTTTCAGAGAGCTTCAGAGAGTGACAGAGTGTCAGATAGTGACAGAGAGTTTCAGAGAGTGTAAGAGAGTGTAAGAGATAGTCTGAGAGTTTCAGAGAATGTCAAAGAGTTTCAGAGAGTGTCAAAGAGTTTCAGAGGGTGTCAGAGAGTGTCCGAGATTGTCAGAGAGTTTCAGAGTGTTTCAGAGAGTTTCAGTGAGTGTCAGAGAGGGTCTGAGAGTGTCAGAGTGTGTCAGAGAATGTCGGAGAGTTTCTGAGAGTATCTGTGAGTGTAAGAGTGTGTCAGAGAGTGTCAGAGACTGTCCGAGGGTTCTGAGATATTCTGAGTGTGTCAGAGAGTGTCAGAGAGTTTCAGAGAGTTTCAGAGAGTGTCACAGAGTGTCAGAGAGCGTCAGAGAGATTCACAGTGTGTCACAGAGTGTCAGAGAGTGTCAGAGAGTTTCAGAGAGTGTCGGATAGTGTCAGAGAGTGTCAGAGAGTTTCAGAGAGTTTCAGAGAGTGTCAGAGAGGGTCTGAGAGTGTCAGAGAGTGTCAGAGATTTTCTGAGAGTGTCACAGAGTGTCAGAGAGTTTCAGAGAGCTTCAGAGAGTGTCGGAGAGTGTCAGAGAGTGTCAGAGATTTTCAGAGAGTTTCAGAGTGTTTCAGAGAGTTTCAGAGAGTGTCAGAGAGGGTCTGAGAGTGTCAGAGAGTTTCAGAGAGCTTCAGAAAGTGTCGGAGAGTGTCAGAGATTTTCAGAGAGTTTCAGAGAGTGTCAGAGAGGGTCGGAGAGTTTCAGAGAGTTTCTGAGAGTGTCACAGCGTGTCAGAGAGTTTCAGAGAGTTTCAGAGAGTGTCAAAGAGTTTCAGAGAGTGTCAGAGAATCTCAGAGAGTGTCAGAGAGATTCAGAGAGTGTCAGAGAGTTTCAGAGAGAGTCAGAGCGTTTCAGAGAGTGTCTGAGAGTGTCGGAGAGTGTCAGAGATTTTCAGAGAGTGTCACAGAGTGTCAGAGAGTTTCAGAGAGCTTCAGAGAGTGTCGGAGAGTGTCAGAGAGTGTCAGAGATATTCATAGAGTGTCAGAGTGTGTCAGAGAGTTTCAGAGAGTGTCAGAGCGTTTCAGAGAGTGTCTGAGCGTGTCAGAGATTGGCAGAGTGTTTCTGAGAGTTTCTGAGTGTGTCAGAGAATGTCAGAGACGGTCAGACATTTCAGAGAGAGTGACAGACTTTCAGAGAGTGTCAGAGAGATTGCAGAGAGTGTCAGAGAGTGTCAGAGAGCTTCAGAGAGTGGCAGAGAGTTTAAGAGAGCTTCAGAGAGTGACAGAGTGTCAGATAGTGACAGAGAGTTTCAGAGAGTGTAAGAGATAGTCTGAGAGTGTCAGAGAATGTCAAAGAGTTTCAGAGAGTGTCAAAGAGTTTCAGAGGGTGTCAGAGAGTGTCAGAGATTGTCAGAGAGTTTCAGAGTGTTTCAGAGATTTTCAGTGAGTGTCAGAAAGGGTCTGAGAGTGTCAGAGAGTGTCAGAGTGTGTCAGAGAATGTCGGAGAGTTTCTGAGAGAATCTGTGAGTGTAAGAGTGTGTCAGAGAGTGTCAGAGACTGTCCGAGGGTTCTGAGATATCCTGAGTGTGTCAGAGAGTGTCAGAGAGTTTCAGAGAGTTTCAGAGAGTGTCGCAGAATGTCAGAGAGTTTCAGAGAGTTTCACAGTGTGTCACAGAGTGTCAGAGAGTGTCAGAGAGGATCTGAGAGTGTCAGAGAGTTTCAGAGAGCTTCAGAGAGTGTCCGAGAGTGTCAGAGAGTGTCAGACAATGTCAGAGATTTTCAGAGAGCTTCAGAGAGTGTCAGAGAGTGTCTGAGAGTTTCAGAGAGTTTCAGAGAGTGTCAAAGAGTTTCAGAGAGTGTCACAGAGAGTGTCAGAGATTGTCAGAGAGTTTCAGAGAGTGTAAGAGCGTGTCAGAGAGTTTCAGAGAGTGTCAGAGAGATTGCAGAGAGTGTCAGAGAGTGTCAGAGAGCTTCAGAGAGTGGCAGAGAGTTTCAGAGAGCTTCAGAGAGTGACAGAGTGTCAGATAGTGACAGAGAGTTTCAGAGAGTTTCAGAGAGTGTAAGAGATAGTCTGAGCGTGTCAGAGAATGTCAAAGAGTTTCAGAGAGTGTCAGAGAGTTTCAGAGGGTGTCAGAGAGTGTCAGAGATTGTCAGAGAGTTTCAGAGTGTTTCAGAGAGTTTCAGTGAGTGTCAGAGAGGGTCTGAGAGTGTCACAGAGTGTCAGAGTGTGTCAGAGAATGTCGGAGAGTTTCTGAGAGTATCTGTGTGTGTAAGAGTGTGTCAGAGAGTGTCAGAGAATGTCCGAGGGTTCTGAGATATTCTGAGTGTGTCAGTGAGTGTCAGAGAGTTTCAGAGAGTTTCAGAGAGTGTCACAGAGTGTCAGAGAGCGTCAGAGAGTTTCACAGTGTGTCACAGAGTGTCAGAGAGTGTCAGAGAGTTTCAGAGAGTGTCGGATAGTGTCAGAGAGTGTCAGAGAGTTTCAGAGAGTGTCAGAGAGTGTCTGAGAGTGTCAGAGAGTGTCAGAGTGTGTCAATGAGTTTCAGAGAGTGTCAGAGAGTGTCAGAGAGTGTCAGAGAGTTTCAGAGTGTTTCAGAGAATGTCAGAGAGTGTCAGAGAGTGTCTGAGAGTTTCAGAGTGTTTCAGAGAGTGTCAGAGAGTGTCAGAGAGTATCAGAGTGTTTCAGAGAATGTAGGAGATTGTCAGAGAATGTCAGAGAGTTTCAGAGTGTTTCAGAGAGTGTCAGAGAGTGTCAGAGAGGGTCAGAGAGTTTCAGAGAGTTTCAGAGAGCTTCAGAGTGTCGGAGAGTGTCAGAGAGTGTCAGAGATTTTCAGAAAGTTTCAGAGTGTTTCAGAGAGTTTCAGAGAGTGTCACAGAGTGTCAGAGAGCGTCAGAGAGTTTCACAGTGTGTCACAGAGTGTCGGAGAGTGTCAGAGAGTTTCAGAGAGTGTCGGATAGTGTCAGAGAGTGTCAGAGAGTTTCAGAGAGTGTCAGAGAGTGTCTGAGAGTGTCAGAGAATGTCAAAGAGTTTCAGAGAGTGTCAGAGAGTGTCAAAGAGTTTCACAGAGTGTCAGAGAGTGTCAGAGAGTTTCAGACTGTTTCAGAGAATGTCAGAGAGTGTCAGAGAGTGTCTGAGAGTTTCTGAGTGTTTCAGAGAGTGTCAGAGAGTGTCAGAGGGTGTCTGAGAGTGTCAAAGAGTTTCAGAGAGTGTCAGAGAGTGTCAAAGAGTTTCAGAGAGTGTCAGAGAGGGTCAGAGAGTGTCAGAGAGTTTCAGAGTGTTTCAGAGAATGTCAGAGAGTGTCAGAGAGTGTCTGAGAGTTTCAGAGTGTTTCAGAGAGTGTCAGAGAGTGTCAGAGATATTCAGAGAGAGTCAGAGAGTGTCAGAGCATGTCGGAGAGTTTCTGAGAGTATCCGTGAGTGTCAGAGAATTTCACAGTGTGTCACAGAGTGTCAGAGAGTGTCAGAGAGTTTCAGAGATTGTAAGAGAGTGTCAGAGAGTTTCAGAGAGTGTCAGAGCGTTTCAGAGAGTGTCTGAGCGTGTCAGAGATTGGCAGAGTGTTTCTGAGAGTTTCCGAGTGTGTCAGAGAATGTCAGAGACGGTCAGACATTTCAGAGAGAGTCACAGACTTTCAGAGAGTGTCAGAGAGATTGCAGAGAGTGTCAGAGAGTGTCAGAGAGCTTCAGAGAGTGGCAGAGAGTGTCAGGAGGGTCAGAGAGTGTCAGAGAGTGTCAGAGATTTTCTGAGAGTTTCACAGAGTGTCAGAGAGTTTCAGAGAGCTTCAGAGAGTGTCGGAGAGTGTCAGAGAGTGTCAGTGATTTTCAGAGCGTTTCAGAGAGTGTCAGAGAGGGTCAGAGAGTTTCAGAGAGTTTCTGAGAGTGTCACAGCGTGTCAGAGAGTTTCAGAGAGCTTCAGAGAGTGTCAGAGAGTGTCTGAGAGTTTCAGAGAGTTTCAGAGAGCGTCAAAGAGTTTCAGAGAGTGTCAGAGAGTGTCAGAGAGTGTCAGAGAGTTTCAGAGAGTGTCAGAGTGTGTCAGAGAGTTTCAGAGAGTGTCAGAGCGTTTCAGAGAGTGTCTGAGCGTGTCAGAGATTGGCAGAGTGTTTCTGAGAGTTTCTGAGTGTGTCAGAGAATGTCAGAGACGGTCAGACATTTCAGAGAGAGTGACAGACTTTCAGAGAGTGTCAGAGAGATTGCAGAGAGTGTCAGAGAGTGTCAGAGAGCTTCAGAGAGTGGCAGAGAGTTTCAGAGAGCTTCAGAGAGTGACAGAGTGTCAGATAGTGACAGAGAGTTTCAGAGAGTTTCAGAGAGTGTAAGAGATAGTCTGAGAGTGTCAGAGAATGTCAAAGAGTTTCAGAGAGTGTCAAAGAGTTTCAGAGGGTGTCAGAGAGTGTCAGAGATTGTCAGAGTGTTTCAGAGTGTTTCAGAGATTTTCAGTGAGTGTCAGAAAGGGTCTGAGAGTGTCAGAGAGTGTCAGAGTGTGTCAGAGAATGTCGGAGAGTTTCAGAGAGTATCTGTGAGTGTAAGAGTGTGTCAGAGAGTGTCAGAGACTGTCCGAGGGTTCTGAGATATTCTGAGTGTGTCAGAGAGTGCCAGAGAGTTTCAGAGAGTGTCGCAGAATGTCAGAGAACGTCAGAGAGTTTCACAGTGTGTCACAGAGTGTCAGAGAGTGTCAGAGAGGATCTGAGAGTGTCAGAGAGTTTCAGAGAGCTTCAGAGAGTGTCCGAGAGTGTCAGAGAGTGTCAGAGATTTTCAGAGAGCTTCAGAGAGTGTCAGAGAGTGTCTGAGAGTTTCAGAGAGTGTCAGAGAGTTTCAGAGAGTGTCAGAGAGTTTCAGAGAGTGTAAGAGCGTGTCAGAGAGTTTCAGAGAGTGTCAGAGCGCTTCAGAGAGTGTCTCAGCGTGTCAGAGATTGGCAGAGTGTTTCTGAGAGTTTCTGAGTGTGTCAGAGAATGTCAGAGACGTTCAGACATTTCAGAGAGAGTCACAGACTTTCAGAGAGTGTCAGAGAGATTGCAGAGTGTGTCAGAGAGTGTCAGAGAGCTTCAAAGAGTGGCAGAGAGTTTCAGAGAGCTTCAGAGAGTGACAGAGTGTCAGATAGTGACAGAGAGTTTCAGAGAGTGTAAGAGAGTGTAAGAGATAGTCTGAGAGTTTCAGAGAATGTCAAAGAGTTTCAGAGAGTGTCAAAGAGTTTCAGAGGGTGTCAGAGAGTGTCCGAGATTGTCAGAGAGTTTCAGAGTGTTTCAGAGAGTTTCAGTGAGTGTCAGAGAGGGTCTGAGAGTGTCAGAGTGTGTCAGAGAATGTCGGAGAGTTTCTGAGAGTATCTGTGAGTGTAAGAGTGTGTCAGAGAGTGTCAGAGACTGTCCGAGGGTTCTGAGATATTCTGAGTGTGTCAGAGAGTGTCAGAGAGTTTCAGAGAGTTTCAGAGAGTGTCACAGAGTGTCAGAGAGCGTCAGAGAGATTCACAGTGTGTCACAGAGTGTCAGAGAGTGTCAGAGAGTTTCAGAGAGTGTCGGATAGTGTCAGAGAGTGTCAGAGAGTTTCAGAGAGTTTCAGAGAGTGTCAGAGAGGGTCTGAGAGTGTCAGAGAGTGTCAGAGATTTTCTGAGAGTGTCACAGAGTGTCAGAGAGTTTCAGAGAGCTTCAGAGAGTGTCGGAGAGTGTCAGAGAGTGTCAGAGATTTTCAGAGAGTTTCAGAGTGTTTCAGAGAGTTTCAGAGAGTGTCAGAGAGGGTCTGAGAGTGTCAGAGAGTTTCAGAGAGCTTCAGAAAGTGTCGGAGAGTGTCAGAGATTTTCAGAGAGTTTCAGAGAGTGTCAGAGAGGGTCGGAGAGTTTCAGAGAGTTTCTGAGAGTGTCACAGCGTGTCAGAGAGTTTCAGAGAGTTTCAGAGAGTGTCAAAGAGTTTCAGAGAGTGTCAGAGAATCTCAGAGAGTGTCAGAGAGATTCAGAGAGTGTCAGAGAGTTTCAGAGAGAGTCAGAGCGTTTCAGAGAGTGTCTGAGAGTGTCGGAGAGTGTCAGAGATTTTCAGAGAGTGTCACAGAGTGTCAGAGAGTTTCAGAGAGCTTCAGAGAGTGTCGGAGAGTGTCAGAGAGTGTCAGAGATTTTCAGAGAGTTTCAGAGTGTTTCAGAGAGTGTCAGAGATTTTCTGAGAGTGTCACAGAGTGTCAGAGTTTCAGAGAGCTTCAGAGAGTGACAGAGTGTCAGATAGTGACAGAGAGTTTCAGAGAGTGTAAGAGATAGTCTGAGAGTGTCAGAGAATGTCAAAGAGTTTCAGAGAGTGTCAAAGACTTTCAGAGGGTGTCAGAGAGGGTCTGAGAGTGTCAGAGACTGTCCGAGGGTTCTGAGATATCCTGAGTGTGTCAGAGAGTGTCAGAGAGTTTCAGAGAGTTTCAGAGAGTGTCGCAGAATGTCAGAGAGTTTCAGAGAGTTTCACAGTGTGTCACAGAGTGTCAGAGAGTGTCAGAGAGGATCTGAGAGTGTCAGAGAGTTTCAGAGAGCTTCAGAGAGTGTCCGAGAGTGTCAGAGAGTGTCAGATATTTTCAGAGAGCTTCAGAGAGTGTCAGAGAGTGTCTGAGAGTTTCAGAGAGTTTCAGAGAGTGTCAAAGAGTTTCAGAGAGTGTCACAGAGAGTGTCAGAGAGTGTCAGAGAGTTTCAGAGAGTGTAAGAGCGTGTCAGAGAGTTTCAGAGAGTGTCAGAGCGCTTCAGAGAGTGTCTGAGCGTGTCAGAGATTGCCAGAGTGTTTCTGAGAGTTTCTGAGGGTGTCAGAGAATGTCAGAGACGGTCAGACATTTCAGAGAGAGTGACAGACTTTCAGAGAGTGTCAGAGAGATTGCAGAGAGTGTCAGAGAGTGTCAGAGAGCTTCAGAGAGTGGCAGAGAGTTTCAGAGAGCTTCAGAGAGTGACAGAGTGTCAGATAGTGACAGAGAGTTTCAGAGAGTTTCAGAGAGTGTAAGAGATAGTCTGAGAGTGTCAGAGAATGTCAAAGAGTTTCAGAGAGTGTCAGAGAGTTTCAGAGGGTGTCAGAGAGTGTCAGAGATTGTCAGAGAGTTTCAGAGTGTTTCAGAGAGTTTCAGTGAGTGTCAGAGAGGGTCTGAGAGTGTCACAGAGTGTCAGAGTGTGTCAGAGAATGTCGGAGAGTTTCTGAGAGTATCTGTGTGTGTAAGAGTGTGTCAGAGAGTGTCAGAGAATGTCCGAGGGTTCTGAGATATTCTGAGTGTGTCAGTGAGTGTCAGAGAGTTTCAGAGAGTTTCAGAGAGTGTCACAGAGTGTCAGAGAGCGTCAGAGAGTTTCACAGTGTGTCACAGAGTGTCAGAGAGTGTCAGAGAGTTTCAGAGAGTGTCGGATAGTGTCAGAGAGTGTCAGAGAGTTTCAGAGAGTGTCAGAGAGTGTCTGAGAGTGTCAGAGAGTGTCAGAGTGTGTCAATGAGTTTCAGAGAGTGTCAGAGAGTGTCAGAGAGTGTCAGAGAGTTTCAGAGTGTTTCAGAGAATGTCAGAGAGTGTCAGAGAGTGTCTGAGAGTTTCAGAGTGTTTCAGAGAGTGTCAGAGAGTGTCAGAGAGTATCAGAGTGTTTCAGAGAATGTAGGAGATTGTCAGAGAATGTCAGAGAGTTTCAGAGTGTTTCAGAGAGTGTCAGAGAGTGTCAGAGAGGGTCAGAGAGTTTCAGAGAGTTTCAGAGAGCTTCAGAGTGTCGGAGAGTGTCAGAGAGTGTCAGAGATTTTCAGAAAGTTTCAGAGTGTTTCAGAGAGTTTCAGAGAGTGTCACAGAGTGTCAGAGAGCGTCAGAGAGTTTCACAGTGTGTCACAGAGTGTCGGAGAGTGTCAGAGAGTTTCAGAGAGTGTCGGATAGTGTCAGAGAGTGTCAGAGAGTTTCAGAGAGTGTCAGAGAGTGTCTGAGAGTGTCAGAGAGTGTCAGAGATTTTCTGAGAGTGTCACAGAGTGTCAGAGAGTTTCAGAGAGCTTCAGAGAGTGTCGGAGAGTGTCAGAGAGTGTCAGAGATTTTCAGAGATTTTCAGAGTGTTTCAGAGAGTTTCAGAGAGTGTCGGAGAGTGTCAGAGGTTTTCAGAGAGTTTCAGAGAGTGTCAGAGAGGGTCAGAGATTTTCAGAGAGTTTCAGAGAGTGTCAGAGAGGGTCAGAGAGTTTCAGAGAGTTTCTGAGAGTGACAGAGTGTCAGATAGTGACAGAGAGTTTCAGAGAGTTTCAGAGAGTGTAAGAGATAGTCTGAGAGTGTCAGAGAATGTCAAAGAGTTTCAGAGAGTGTCAGAGAGTTTCAGAGGGTGTCAGAGAGTGTCAGAGATTGTCAGAGAGTTTCAGAGTGTTTCAGAGAGTTTCAGTGAGTGTCAGAGAGGGTCTGAGAGTGTCACAGAGTGTCAGAGTGTGTCAGAGAATGTCGGAGAGTTTCTGAGAGTATCTGTGTGTGTAAGAGTGTGTCAGAGAGTGTCAGAGAATGTCCGAGGGTTCTGAGATATTCTGAGTGTGTCAGTGAGTGTCAGAGAGTTTCAGAGAGTTTCAGAGAGTGTCACAGAGTGTCAGAGAGCGTCAGAGAGTTTCACAGTGTGTCACAGAGTGTCAGAGAGTGTCAGAGATTTTCAGAGTGTGTCGGATAGTGTCAGAGAGTGTCAGAGAGTTTCAGAGAGTGTCAGAGAGTGTCTGAGAGTGTCAGAGAGTGTCAGAGAGTGTCAATGAGTTTCAGAGAGTGTCAGAGAGTGTCAGAGAGTTTCAGAGTGTTTCAGAGAATGTCAGAGAGTGTCAGAGAGTGTCTGAGAGTTTCAGAGTGTTTCAGAGAGTGTCAGAGAGTGTCAGAGAGTATCAGAGTGTTTCAGAGAATGTAGGAGATTGTCAGAGAATGTCAGAGAGTTTCAGAGTGTTTCAGAGAGTGTCAGAGAGTGTCAGAGAGTGTCAGAGAGGGTCAGAGAGTTTCAGAGAGTTTCAGAGAGCTTCAGAGTGACGGAGAGTGTCAGAGAGTGTCAGAGATTTTCAGAAAGTTTCAGAGTGTTTCAGAGAGTTTCAGAGAGTGTCACAGAGTGTCAGAGAGCGTCAGAGAGTTTCACAGTGTGTCACAGAGTGTCAGAGAGTGTCAGAGAGTTTCAGAGAGTGTCGGATAGTGTCAGAGAGTGTCAGAGAGTTTCAGAGAGTGTCAGAGAGTGTCTGAGAGTGTCAGAGAGTGTCAGAGATTTTCTGAGAGTGTCACAGAGTGTCAGAGAGTTTCAGAGAGCTTCAGAGAGTGTCGGAGAGTGTCAGAGAGTGTCAGAGATTTTCAGAGATTTTCAGAGTGTTTCAGAGAGTTTCAGAGAGTGTCAGAGAGGGTCTGAGAGTGTCAGAGAGTTTCAGAGAGCTTCAGAAAGTGTCGGAGAGTGTCAGAGATTTTCAGAGAGTTTCAGAGAGTGTCAGAGAGGGTCAGAGAGTTTCAGAGAGTTTCTGAGAGTGTCACAGCGTGTCAGAGAGTTTCAGAGAGCTTCGGAGAGTTTCAGAGAGTGTCAAAGAGTTTCAGAGAGTGTCAGAGAAACTCAGAGAGTTTCAGAGAGATTCAGAGAGTGTCAGAGAGTTTCAGAGAGTGTCAGAGCGTTTCAGAGAGTGTCTGAGCGTGTCAGAGATTGCCAGAGGGTTTCTGAGCGTTTCTGAGTGTATCAGAGAGTGTCAGAGACTTTCAGAGATTTCAGAGAGAGTCACAGACTTTCAGAGAGTGTCAGAGAGATTGCAGAGAGAGTCAGAGAGTGTCAGAGAGCTTCAGAGAGTGGCAGAGATTTTCAGAGAGTTTCAGAGAGCTTCAGAGAGTGACAGAGTGTCAGATCGTGACAGAGAGTTTCAGAGAGTGTCACAGAGTGTCAGAGAGCGTCAGAGAGTTTCACAGTGTGTCACAGAGTGTCAGAGAGTGTCAGAGAGTTTCAGAGAGTGTCGGATAGTGTCAGAGAGTGTCAGAGAGTTTCAGAGAGTGTCAGAGAGTGTCTGAGAGTGTCAGAGAGTGTCAGAGAGTGTCAATGAGTTTCAGAGAATGTCAGAGAGTGTCAGAGAGTTTCAGAGTGTTTCAGAGAATGTCAGAGAGTGTCAGAGAGTGTCTGAGAGTTTCAGAGTGTTTCAGAGAGTGTCAGAGAGTGTCAGAGAGTATCAGAGTGTTTCAGAGAATGTAGGAGATTGTCAGAGAATGTCAGAGAGTTTCAGAGTGTTTCAGAGAGTGTCAGAGCGTTTCAGAGAGTGTCTGAGCGTGTCAGAGATTGCCAGAGGGTTTCTGAGCGTTTCTGAGTGTATCAGAGAGTGTCAGAGACTTTCAGAGATTTCAGAGAGAGTCACAGACTTTCAGAGAGTGTCAGAGAGATTGCAGAGAGAGTCAGAGAGTGTCAGAGAGCTTCAGAGAGTGGCAGAGATTTTCAGAGAGTTTCAGAGAGCTTCAGAGAGTGACAGAGTGTCAGATCGTGACAGAGAGTTTCAGAGAGTGTCACAGAGTGTCAGAGAGCGTCAGAGAGTTTCACAGTGTGTCACAGAGTGTCAGAGAGTGTCAGAGAGTTTCAGAGAGTGTCGGATAGTGTCAGAGAGTGTCAGAGAGTTTCAGAGAGTGTCAGAGAGTGTCTGAGAGTGTCAGAGAGTGTCAGAGAGTGTCAATGAGTTTCAGAGAATGTCAGAGAGTGTCAGAGAGTTTCAGAGTGTTTCAGAGAATGTCAGAGAGTGTCAGAGAGTGTCTGAGAGTTTCAGAGTGTTTCAGAGAGTGTCAGAGAGTGTCAGAGAGTATCAGAGTGTTTCAGAGAATGTAGGAGATTGTCAGAGAATGTCAGAGAGTTTCAGAGTGTTTCAGAGAGTGTCAGAGAGTGTCAGAGAGTGTCAGAGAGGGTCAGAGAGTTTCAGAGATTTTCAGAAAGTTTCAGAGTGTTTCAGAGAGTTTCAGAGAGTGTCACAGAGTGTCAGAGAGCGTCAGAGAGTTTCACAGTGTGTCACAGAGTGTCAGAGAGTGTCAGAGAGTTTCAGAGAGTGTCGGATAGTGTCAGAGAGTGTCAGAGAGTTTCAGAGAGTGTCAGAGAGTGTCTGAGAGTGTCAGAGAGTGTCAGAGATTTTCTGAGAGTGTCACAGAGTGTCAGAGAGTTTCAGAGAGCTTCAGAGAGTGTCGGAGAGTGTCAGAGAGTGTCAGAGATTTTCAGAGATTTTCAGAGTGTTTCAGAGAGTTTCAGAGAGTGTCAGAGAGGGTCTGAGAGTGTCAGAGAGTTTCAGAGAGCTTCAGAAAGTGTCGGAGAGTGTCAGAGATTTTCAGAGAGTTTCAGAGAGTGTCAGAGAGGGTCAGAGAGTTTCAGAGAGTTTCTGAGAGTGTCACAGCGTGTCAGAGAGTTTCAGAGAGCTTCGGAGAGTTTCAGAGAGTGTCAAAGAGTTTCAGAGAGTGTCAGAGAAACTCAGAGAGTTTCAGAGAGATTCAGAGAGTGTCAGAGCGTTTCAGAGAGTGTCTGAGCGTGTCAGAGATTGCCAGAGGGTTTCTGAGCGTTTCTGAGTGTATCAGAGAGTGTCAGAGACTTTCAGAGATTTCAGAGAGAGTCACAGACTTTCAGAGAGTGTCAGAGAGATTGCAGAGAGAGTCAGAGAGTGTCAGAGAGCTTCAGAGAGTGGCAGAGATTTTCAGAGAGTTTCAGAGAGCTTCAGAGAGTGACAGAGTGTCAGATCGTGACAGAGAGTTTCAGTGAGTGTGAGAGAGTGTCAATGAGTTTCAGAGAGTGTCAGAGAGTGTCAGAGAGTGTCAATGAGTTTCAGAGAGTGTCAGAGAGTGTCAGAGAGTTTCAGAGTGTTTCAGAGAATGTCAGAGAGTGTCAGAGAGTGTCTGAGAGTTTCAGAGTGTTTCAGAGAGTGTCAGAGAGTGTCAGAGAGTATCAGAGTGTTTCAGAGAATGTAGGAGATTGTCAGAGAATGTCAGAGAGTTTCAGAGTGTTTCAGAGAGTGTCAGAGAGTGTCAGAGAGTGTCAGAGAGGGTCAGAGAGTTTCAGAGAGTTTCAGAGAGCTTCAGAGTGTCGGAGAGTGTCAGAGAGTGTCAGAGATTTTCAGAAAGTTTCAGAGTGTTTCAGAGAGTTTCAGAGAGTGTCACAGAGTGTCAGAGAGCGTCAGAGAGTTTCACAGTGTGTCACAGAGTGTCAGAGAGTGTCAGAGAGTTTCAGAGAGTCTCGGATAGTGTCAGAGAGTGTCAGAGAGTTTCAGAGAGTGTCAGAGAGTGTCTGAGAGTGTCAGAGAGTGTCAGAGATTTTCTGAGAGTGTCACAGAGTGTCAGAGAGTTTCAGAGAGCTTCAGAGAGTGTCGGAGAGTGTCAGAGAGTGTCAGAGATTTTCAGAGATTTTCAGAGTGTTTCTGAGAGTTTCAGAGAGTGTCAGAGAGGGTCTGAGAGTGTCAGAGAGTTTCAGAGAGCTTCAGAAAGTGTCGGAGAGTGTCAGAGATTTTCAGAGAGTTTCAGAGAGTGTCAGAGAGGGTCAGAGAGTTTCAGAGAGTTTCTGAGAGTGTCACAGCGTGTCAGAGAGTTTCAGAGAGCTTCGGAGAGTTTCAGAGAGTGTCAAAGAGTTTCAGAGAGTGTCAGAGAAACTCAGAGAGTTTCAGAGAGATTCAGAGAGTGTCAGAGAGTTTCAGAGAGTGTCAGAGCGTTTCAGAGAGTGTCTGAGCGTGTCAGAGATTGCCAGAGGGTTTCTGAGCGTTTCTGAGTGTATCAGAGAGTGTCAGAGACTTTCAGAGATTTCAGAGAGAGTCACAGACTTTCAGAGAGTGTCAGAGAGATTGCAGAGAGAGTCAGAGAGTGTCAGAGAGCTTCAGAGAGTGGCAGAGATTTTCAGAGAGTTTCAGAGAGCTTCAGAGAGTGACAGAGTGTCAGATCGTGACAGAGAGTTTCAGTGAGTGTGAGAGAGTGTCAATGAGTTTCAGAGAGTGTCAGAGAGTGTCAGAGAGTGTCAGAGAGTTTCAGAGTGTTTCAGAGTGTTTCAGAGAATGTCAGAGAGTGTCAGAGAGTGTCTGAGAGTTTCAGAGTGTTTCAGAGAGTGTCAGAGAGTGTCAGAGAGTGTCTGAGAGTGTCAAAGTGTTTCAGACAGTGTCAGAGAGTGTCAAAGAGTTTCAGAGAGTGTCAGAGAGTGTCAGAGAGGGTCTGAGAGTGTCAGAGAGTGTCAGAGTGTGTCAGAGAATGTCGGAGAGTTTCTGAGAGTATCTGTTAGTGTAAGAGTGTGTCAGAGAGTGTCAGAGACTGTCCGAGGGTTCTGAGATATTCTGAGTGTGTCAGAGAGTGTCAGAGAGTTTCAGAGAGTTTCAGAGAGTGTCACAGAGTGTCAGAGAGCGTCAGAGAGTTTCACAGTGTGTCACAGAGTGTCAGAGAGTGTCAGAGAGTTTCAGAGAGTGTCGGATTGTGTCAGAGAGTGTCAGAGAGTTTCAGAGAGTGTCAGAGAGTGTCTGAGAGTGTCAGAGAGTGTCAGAGATTTTCTGAGAGTGTCACAGAGTGTCAGAGAGTTTCAGAGAGCTTCAGAGAGTGTCGGAGAGTGTCAGAGAGTTTCAGAGATTTTCAGAGAGTTTCAGAGTGTTTCAGAGAGTTTCAGAGAGTGTCAGATAGGGTCTGAGAGTGTCAGAGAGTTTCAGAGAGCTTCAGAAAGTGTTGGAGAGTGTCAGAGATTTTCAGAGAGTTTCAGAGAGTGTCAGAGAGGGTCAGAGAGTTTCAGAGAGTTTCAGAGAGCTTCAGAGAGTGTCGGAGATTGTCACAGAGTGTCAGAGAGTGTCAGAGAGCGTCAGAGAGTTTCACAGTGTGTCACAGAGTGTCAGGGAGTGTCAGAGAGTTTCAGAGAGTGTCGGATAGAGTCAGAGAGTGTCAGAGAGTTTCAGAGAGTGTCAGAGAGTGTCTGAGAGTGTCAGAGAGTGTCAGAGATTTTCTGAGAGTGTCACAGAGTGTCAGAGAGTTTCAGAGAGCTTCAGAGAGTGGCGGAGAGTGTCAGAGAGTGTCAGAGATTTTCAGAGAGTTTCAGAGTGTTTCAGAGAGTTTCAGAGAGTGTCAGAGAGGGTCTGAGAGTGTCAGAGAGTTTCAGAGAGCTTCAGAAAGTGTCGGAGAGTGTCAGAGATTTTCAGAGAGTGTCAGAGAGGGTCAGAGAGTTTCAGAGAGTTTCAGAGAGCTTCAGAGAGTGTCGGAGAGTGTCACAGAGTGTCAGAGAGTGTCAGAGAGCGTCAGAGAGTTTCACAGTGTGTCACAGAGTGTCAGAGAGTGTCAGAGAGTTTCAGAGAGTGTCGGATAGAGTCAGAGAGTGTCAGAGAGTGTCAGAGATTTTCTGAGAGTGTCACAGAGTGTCAGAGAGTTTCAGAGAGCTTCAGAGAGTGTCGGAGGGTGTCAGAGAGTGTCAGAGATTTTCAGAGAGTTTCAGAGTGTTTCTGAGAGTTTCAGAGAGTGTCAGAGAGGGTCTGAGCGTGTCAGAGAGTTTCAGAGAGCTTTAGAAAGTGTCGGAGAGTGTCAGAGATTTTCAGAGAGTTTCAGAGAGTGTCAGAGAGCTTCAGAGTGTCGGATAGAGTCAGAGAGTGTCAGAGAGTGTCAGAGAGTTTCAGAGAGTGTCAGAGAGTGTCTGAGAGTGTCAGAGAGTGTCAGAGATTTTCAGAGAATTTCAGAGAGTGTCAGAGAGGGTCAGAGTGTTTCAGAGAGTTTCAGAGAGTGTCACAGCGTGTCAGAGAGTTTCAGAAAGTTTCAGAGAGTTTCAGAGAGTGTCAAAGAGTTTCAGAGAGTGTCAGAGAATCTCAGAGAGTTTCAGAGAGATTCAGAGAGTGTCTGAGAGTGTCAGAGAGTGTCAGAGATTTTCTGAGAGTGTCACAGAGTGTCAGAGAGTTTCAGAGAGCTTCAGAGAGTGGCGGAGAGTGTCAGAGAGTGTCAGAGATTTTCAGAGAGTTTCAGAGTGTTTCAGAGAGTTTCAGAGAGTGTCAGAGAGGGTCTGAGAGTGTCAGAGAGTTTCAGAGAGCTTCAGAAAGTGTTGGAGAGTGTCAGAGATTTTCAGAGAGTTTCAGAGAGTGTCAGAGAGGGTCAGAGAGTTTCAGAGAGTTTCAGAGAGCTTCAGAGAGTGTCGGAGAGTGTCACAGTGTGTCAGAGAGTGTCAGAGAGCGTCAGAGATTTTCACAGAGTGTCACAGAGTGTCAGAGAGTGTCAGAGAGTTTCAGAGAGTGTCGGATAGAGTCAGAGAGTGTCAGAGAGTTTCAGAGAATGTCAGAGAGTTTCAGAGAGTGTCAAAGAGTTTCAGAGAGTGTCAGAGAATCTCAGAGAGTGTCAGAGAGATTCAGAGAGTGTCAGAGAGTTTCAGAGAGAGTCAGAGCGTTTCAGAGAGTGTCTGAGCGTGTCAGAGATTGCCAGAGGGTTTCTGAGCGTTTCTGAGTGTATCAGAGAGTGTCAGAAACTTTCAGAGCTTTCAGAGAGAGTCACAGACTTTCACAGAGTGTCAGAGAGATTGCAGAGAGTGTCAGGGAGCTTCAGAGAGTTGCAGAGATTTTCAGAGAGTTTCAGAGAGCTTCAGAGAGTGACAGAGTGTCAGATAGTGACAGAGAGTTTCAGTGAGTGTCAGAGAGTTTCAGAGAGTTTCAGAGAGTGTAAGAGATAGTCTGAGAGTGTCCGAGAATGTCAAAGAGTTTCAGAGAGTGTCAGAGAGTGTCAATGAGTTTCAGAGAGTGTCAGAGAGTGTCAGAGAGTGTCAGAGAGTTTCAGAGTGTTTCAGAGAATGTCAGAGAGTGTCAGAGAGTGTCAGAGAGTGTCTGAGAGTTTCAGAGTGTTTCAGAGAGTGTCAGAGAGTGTCAGAGAGTGTCAGAGAGTATCAGAGTGTTTCAGAGAATGTAGGAGATTGTCAGAGAATGTCTGAGAGTTTCAGAGTGTTTCAGAGAGTGTCAGAGAGTGTCAGAGAGGGTCAGAGAGTTTCAGAGAGTTTCAGAGAGCTGCAGAGTGTCGGAGAGTGTCAGAGAGTGTCAGAGATTTTCACACAGTTTCAGAGTGTTTCAGAGAGTTTCAGAGAGTGTCACAGAGTGTCAGAGAGCGTCAGAGAGTTTCACAGTGTGTCACAGAGTGTCAGGGAGTGTCAGAGAGTTTCAGAGAGTTTCAGAGAGTTTCAGAGAGCTTCAGAGAGTGTCGGAGATTGTCACAGAGTGTCAGAGAGTGTCAGAGAGCGTCAGAGAGTTTCACAGTGTGTCACAGAGTGTCAGGGAGTGTCAGAGAGTTTCAGAGAGTGTCGGATAGAGTCAGAGAGTGTCAGAGAGTTTCAGAGAGTGTCAGAGAGTGTCTGAGAGTGTCAGAGAGTGTCAGAGATTTTCTGAGAGTGTCACAGAGTGTCAGAGAGTTTCAGAGAGCTTCAGAGAGTGGCGGAGAGTGTCAGAGAGTGTCAGAGATTTTCAGAGAGTTTCAGAGTGTTTCAGAGAGTTTCAGAGAGTGTCAGAGAGGGTCTGAGAGTGTCAGAGAGTTTCAGAGAGCTTCAGAAAGTGTCGGAGAGTGTCAGAGATTTTCAGAGAGTGTCAGAGAGGGTCAGAGAGTTTCAGAGAGTTTCAGAGAGCTTCAGAGAGTGTCGGAGAGTGTCACAGAGTGTCAGAGAGTGTCAGAGAGCGTCAGAGAGTTTCACAGTGTGTCACAGAGTGTCAGAGAGTGTCAGAGAGTTTCAGAGAGTGTCGGATAGAGTCAGAGAGTGTCAGAGAGTGTCAGAGATTTTCTGAGAGTGTCACAGAGTGTCAGAGAGTTTCAGAGAGCTTCAGAGAGTGTCGGAGGGTGTCAGAGAGTGTCAGAGATTTTCAGAGAGTTTCAGAGTGTTTCTGAGAGTTTCAGAGAGTGTCAGAGAGGGTCTGAGCGTGTCAGAGAGTTTCAGAGAGCTTTAGAAAGTGTCGGAGAGTGTCAGAGATTTTCAGAGAGTTTCAGAGAGTGTCAGAGAGCTTCAGAGTGTCGGATAGAGTCAGAGAGTGTCAGAGAGTGTCAGAGAGTTTCAGAGAGTGTCAGAGAGTGTCTGAGAGTGTCAGAGAGTGTCAGAGATTTTCAGAGAATTTCAGAGAGTGTCAGAGAGGGTCAGAGTGTTTCAGAGAGTTTCAGAGAGTGTCACAGCGTGTCAGAGAGTTTCAGAAAGTTTCAGAGAGTTTCAGAGAGTGTCAAAGAGTTTCAGAGAGTGTCAGAGAATCTCAGAGAGTTTCAGAGAGATTCAGAGAGTGTCTGAGAGTGTCAGAGAGTGTCAGAGATTTTCTGAGAGTGTCACAGAGTGTCAGAGAGTTTCAGAGAGCTTCAGAGAGTGGCGGAGAGTGTCAGAGAGTGTCAGAGATTTTCAGAGAGTTTCAGAGTGTTTCAGAGAGTTTCAGAGAGTGTCAGAGAGGGTCTGAGAGTGTCAGAGAGTTTCAGAGAGCTTCAGAAAGTGTTGGAGAGTGTCAGAGATTTTCAGAGAGTTTCAGAGAGTGTCAGAGAGGGTCAGAGAGTTTCAGAGAGTTTCAGAGAGCTTCAGAGAGTGTCGGAGAGTGTCACAGTGTGTCAGAGAGTGTCAGAGAGCGTCAGAGATTTTCACAGAGTGTCACAGAGTGTCAGAGAGTGTCAGAGAGTTTCAGAGAGTGTCGGATAGAGTCAGAGAGTGTCAGAGAGTTTCAGAGAATGTCAGAGAGTTTCAGAGAGTGTCAAAGAGTTTCAGAGAGTGTCAGAGAATCTCAGAGAGTGTCAGAGAGATTCAGAGAGTGTCAGAGAGTTTCAGAGAGAGTCAGAGCGTTTCAGAGAGTGTCTGAGCGTGTCAGAGATTGCCAGAGGGTTTCTGAGCGTTTCTGAGTGTATCAGAGAGTGTCAGAAACTTTCAGAGCTTTCAGAGAGAGTCACAGACTTTCACAGAGTGTCAGAGAGATTGCAGAGAGTGTCAGGGAGCTTCAGAGAGTTGCAGAGATTTTCAGAGAGTTTCAGAGAGCTTCAGAGAGTGACAGAGTGTCAGATAGTGACAGAGAGTTTCAGTGAGTGTCAGAGAGTTTCAGAGAGTTTCAGAGAGTGTAAGAGATAGTCTGAGAGTGTCCGAGAATGTCAAAGAGTTTCAGAGAGTGTCAGAGAGTGTCAATGAGTTTCAGAGAGTGTCAGAGAGTGTCAGAGAGTGTCAGAGAGTTTCAGAGTGTTTCAGAGAATGTCAGAGAGTGTCAGAGAGTGTCAGAGAGTGTCTGAGAGTTTCAGAGTGTTTCAGAGAGTGTCAGAGAGTGTCAGAGAGTGTCAGAGAGTATCAGAGTGTTTCAGAGAATGTAGGAGATTGTCAGAGAATGTCTGAGAGTTTCAGAGTGTTTCAGAGAGTGTCAGAGAGTGTCAGAGAGGGTCAGAGAGTTTCAGAGAGTTTCAGAGAGCTGCAGAGTGTCGGAGAGTGTCAGAGAGTGTCAGAGATTTTCACACAGTTTCAGAGTGTTTCAGAGAGTTTCAGAGAGTGTCACAGAGTGTCAGAGAGCGTCAGAGAGTTTCACAGTGTGTCACAGAGTGTCAGAGAGTGTCAGAGAGTTTCAGAGAGTGTCGGATAGTGTCAGAGAGTTTCAGAGAGTGTCAGAGAGTGTCTGAGAGTGTCAGAGAGTGTCAGAGATTTTCAGAGGGTTTCAGAGAGTGTCAGAGAGGGTCACAGAGTTTCAGAGAGTTTCTGAGAGTGTCACAGCGTGTCAGAGAGTTTCAGAGAGCTTCAGAGAGTTTCAGAGAGTGTCAAAGAGTTTCAGAGAGTGTCAGAGAATCTCAGAGAGTGTCAGAGAGATTCAGAGAGTGTCCGAGAGTTTCAGAGAGTGTCAGAGCGTTTCAGAGAGTTTCTGAGCGTGTCAGAGATTGCCAGAGGGTTTCTGAGCGTTTCTGAGTGTATCAGAGAGTGTCAGAGACTTTCAGAGATTTCAGAGAGAGTCACAGACTTTCAGAGTGTCAGAGAGATTGCAGAGAGTGTCAGAGAGTGTCAGAGAGCTTCAGAGAGTGGCAGAGATTTTCAGAGAGTTTCAGAGAGCTTCTGAGAGTGACAGAGTGTCAGATAGTGACAGAGAGTTTCAGTGAGTGTCAGAGAGTTTCAGAGAGTGTGAGAGATAGTCTGAGAGTGTCCGAGAATGTCAAAGAGTTTCAGAGAGTGTCAGAGAGTGTCAATGAGTTTCAGAGAGTGTCAGAGAGTGTCAGAGAGTTTCAGAGTGTTTCAGAGAATGTCAGAGAGTGTCAGAGAGTGTCTGAGAGTTTCAGAGTGTTTCAGAGAGTGTCAGAGATTGTCAGAGAGTGTCTGAGAGTGTCAAAGAGTTTCAGACAGTGTCAGAGAGTGTCAAAGTGTTTCAGAGAGTGTCAGAGTGTGTCAGAGAGTGTCAGAGAGTGTCAGAGAGTATCAGAGTGTTTCAGAGAATGTCAGAGAATGTCTGAGAGTTTCAGAGAGTTGCAGAGAGTGTAAGAGATAGTCTGAGAGTGTCAGAGAGTGTCAAAGAGTATCACAGAGTGTCAGAGAGATTCAGAGAGCTTCAGATAGTGTCGGAGAGTGTCAGAGAGTGTCAGTGATTTTCAGAGAGTTTCAGAGAGTGTCAGAGAGTGTCAGAGATGGTCAGAGAGTTTCAGAGAGTTTCTGAGAGTGTCACAGCGTGTCAGAGAGCTTCAGAGAGCTTCAGAGAGTGTCTGAGAGTTTCAGAGAGTTTCAGAGAGCTTCAGAGAGTTACAGAGTGTCAGATAGTGACAGAGAGCTCGAGTGAGTGTCAGAGAGTTTCAGAGAGTGTAAGAGAGTGTAAGAGATAGTCTGAGCGTGTCAGAGAATGTCAAAGAGTTTCAGAGAGTGTCAGAGAGTGTCAAAGAGTTTCAGAGGGTGTCAGAGAGTGTCAGAGATTGTCAGAGAGTTTCAGAGTGTTTCAGAGAGTTTCAGAGAGTGTCAGAGAGTGTCTGAGAGTATCAGAGAGTGTCAGAGTGTGTCAGAGAATGTTGGAGAGTTTCTGAGAGTATCTGTGAGTGTAAGAGTGTGTCAGAGAGTGTCAGAGACTGTCCGAGGGTTCTGAGATATTCTGAGTGTGTCAGAGAGTGTCAGAGAGTTTCAGAGAGTTTCAGAGAGTGTCACAGAGTGTCAGAGAGCCTCAGAGAGTTTCACAGTGTGTCACAGAGTGGCAGAGAGTGTCAGAGAGTTTCAGAGAGTGTCAGATAGTGTCAGAGAGTGTCAGAGAGTTTCAGAGAGTGTCAGAGAGTGTCAGACAGTGTCAGAGATTTTCTGAGAGTGTCACAGAGTGTCAGAGAGTTTCAGTGAGCT
Organism: Heterodontus francisci; assembly: GCF_036365525.1. Taxonomy (NCBI): domain Eukaryota; kingdom Metazoa; phylum Chordata; class Chondrichthyes; order Heterodontiformes; family Heterodontidae; genus Heterodontus; species Heterodontus francisci. The sequence continues at coordinate 33,805,282 of NC_090421.1, forward strand.
TCAGAGAGTGTCGGAGAGTGTCAGAGAGTGTCAGAGATTTTCAGAGAGTTTCAGAGTGTTTCAGAGAGTTTCAGAGAGTGTCAGAGAGGGTCTGAGAGTGTCAGAGAGTTTCAGAGAGTGTCAGAGAGTGTCAAAGAGTTTCAGAGAGTGTCAGAGAGTGTCAGAGTGTTTCAGAGAATGTCAGAGATTTTCAGAGAATGTCTGAGTGTTTCAGAGTGTTTCAGAGTGTTTCAGAGAGTGTCCGAGAGTGTCAGAGAGTGTCAGAGAGTTTCAGAGAGTTTCAGAGAGTGCCACAGAGTGTCAGAGAGCGTCAGAGAGTTTCACAGTGTGTCACAGAGTGTCAGAGAGTGTCAGAGAGTTTCAGAGAGTGTTGGATAGTGTCAGAGAGTTTCAGAGAGTGTCAGAGAGTGTCAAAGAGTTTCTGAGAGTGTCAGAGAGTGTCAGAGAGTATCAGAGTGTTTCAGAGAATGTCAGAGATTTTCAGAGAATGTCTGAGTGTTTCAGAGTGTTTCAGAGAGTGTCCGAGAGTGTCAGAGAGTTTCAGAGAGTTTCAGAGAGTTGCAGAGAGTGTAAGAGATAGTCTGAGAGTGTCAGAGATTGTCAGAGAGTTTCAGAGAATGTAAGAGAGTGTCAGAGAGTGTCTCAGAGTGTCAGAGAGTGTCAGAGATTTTCTGAGAGTGTCACAGAGTGTCAGAGAGTTTCAGAGAGCTTCAGATAGTGTCGGAGAGTGTCAGAGAATGTCAGTGATTTTCAGAGAGTTTCAGAGAGTGTCAGAGAGTGTCAGAGAGGGTCAGAGAGTTTCAGAGAGTTTCTGAGAGTGTCACAGCGTGTCAGAGAGTTTCAGAGAGCTTCAGAGAGTGTCAGAGAGTGTCTGAGAGTTTCAGAGAATTTCAGAGAGTTTCTGAGAGTTTCAGAGAGTGTCAGAGAGTGTCAGAGAGTTTCAGAGAGTGTCAGAGAGTGTCAGAGAGTTTCAGAGAGTGTCAGAGCGTTTCAGAGAGTGTCTGAGCGTGTCAGAGATTGCCAGAGTGTTTCTGAGAGTTTCTGAGTGTGTCAGAGAATGTCAGAGACGGTCAGAGATTTCAGAGATTGTCAGGGAGATTGCAGTGAGTTTCAGAGAGTGTCAGAGAGCTTCAGAGAGTGGCAGAGAGTTTCAGAGAGTTTCAGAGAGCTTCAGAGAGTGACAGAGTGTCAGATAGTGACAGAGAGCTCGAGTGAGTGTCAGAGAGTTTCAGAGAGTTTCAGAGAGTGTAAGAGATAGTCTGAGCGTGTCAGAGAATGTCAAAGAGTTTCAGAGAGTGTCAGAGAGTGTCAAAGAGTTTCAGAGGGTGTCAGAGAGTGTCAGAGATTGTCAGAGAGTTTCAGAGTGTTTCAGAGAGTTTCAGAGAGTGTCAGAGAGTGTCTGAGAGTGTCAGAGTGTGTCAGAGAATGTTGGAGAGTTTCTGAGAGTATCTGTGAGTGTAAGAGTGTGTCAGAGAGTGTCAGAGACTGTCCGAGGGTTCTGAGATATTCTGAGTGTGTCAGAGAGTGTCAGAGAGTTTCAGAGAGTTTCAGAGAGTGTCACAGAGTGTCAGAGAGCCTCAGAGAGTTTCACAGTGTGTCACAGAGTGTCAGAGAGTGTCAGAGAGTTTCAGAGGGTGTCAGATAGTGTCAGAGAGTTTCAGAGAGTGTCAGAGAGTGTCAGACAGTGTCAGAGATTTTCTGAGAGTGTCACAGAGTGTCAGAGCGTTTCAGAGAGTGTCTGAGCGTGTCAGAGATTGCCAGAGTGTTTCTGAGAGTTTCTGAGTGTGTCAGAGAATGTCAGAGACGGTCAGAGATTTCAGAGAGAGTCACAGACATTCAGAGAGTGTCAGAGAGATTGCAGTGAGTTTCAGAGAGTGTCAGAGAGCTTCAGAGAGTGTCTGAGAGTTTCAGAGTGTTTCAGAGAGTGTCAGAGAGTGTCAGAGAGTGTCAGAGATATTCAGAGAGAGTCAGAGAGTGTCAGAGCATGTTGGAGAGTTTCTGAGAGTATCCGTGAGTGTCAGAGAGTTTCACAGTGTGTCACAGATTGTCAGAGAGTGTCAGAGAGTTTCAGAGAGTGTAAGAGAGTGTCAGAGAGTGTCTGAGAGTGTCAAAGAGTGTCAGAGATTTTCTGAGAGTGTCACAGAGTGTCAGAGAGTTTCAGAGAGTTTCAGAGAGTGTCAGAGAGTTTCAGAGAGTGTCAGAGCGTTTCAGAGAGTGTCTGAGCGTGTCAGAGATTGCCAGAGTGTTTCTGAGAGTTTCTGAGTGTGTCAGAGAATGTCAGAGACGGTCAGAGATTTCAGAGAGAGTCACAGACTTTCAGAGAGTGTCAGAGAGATTGCAGAGAGTGTCAGAGAGTGTCAGAGAGCTTCAGAGAGTGGCAGAGAGTCTCAGAGAGCTTCAGAGAGTGACAGAGTGTCAGATAGTGACAGAGAGTTTCAGTGAGTGTCAGAGAGTTTCAGAGAGTTTCAGAGAGTGTCAGAGATAGTCTGAGAGTGTCAGAGAATGTCAAAGAGTTTCAGAGAGTGTCAAAGAGTTTCAGAGGGTGTCAGAGAGTGTCAGAGAGTGTCAGAGAGTTTCAGAGTGCTTCAGAGAGTTTCAGTGAGTGTCAGAGAGGGTCTGAGAGTGTCAGAGAGTGTCAGAGTGTGTCAGAGAATGTCGGAGAGTTTCTGAGAGTATCTGTGAGTGTAAGAGTGTGTCAGAGAGTGTCAGAGACTGTCCGAGGGTTCTGAGATATTCTGAGTGTGTCAGAGAGTGTCAGAGAGTTTCAGAGAGTTTCAGAGAGTGCCACAGAGTGTCAGAGAGCGTCAGAGAGTTTCACAGTGTGTCACAGAGTGTCAGAGAGTGTCAGAGAGTGTCGGATAGTGTCAGAGAGTTGCAGAGAGTGTCAGAGAGTGTCAAAGAGTTTCAGAGAGTGTCAGAGAGTGTCAGAGAGTATCAGAGTGTTTCAGAGAATGTCAGAGATTTTCAGAGAATGTCTGAGTGTTTCAGAGTGTTTCAGAGTGTTTCAGAGAGTGTCCGAGAGTGTCAGAGAGTGTCAGAGAGTTTCAGAGAGTTGCAGAGAGTGTAAGAGATAGTCTGAGAGTGTCAGAGATTGTCAGAGAGTTTCAGAGAATGTAAGAGAGTGTCAGAGAGTGTCTGAGAGTGTCAGAGAGTGTCAGAGATTTTCTGAGTGTGTCACAGAGTGTCAGAGAGTTTCAGAGAGCTTCAGATAGTGTCGGAGAGTGTCAGAGAGTGTCAGTGATTTTCAGAGAGTTTCAGAGAGTGTTAGAGAGTGTCAGAGAGGGTCAGAGAGTTTCAGAGAGTTTCTGAGAGTGTCACAGCGTGTCAGAGAGTTTCAGAGAGCTTCAGAGAGTGTCAGAGAGTGTCTGAGAGTTTCAGAGAATTTCAGAGAGTGTCTGAGAGTTTCAGAGAGTGTCAGAGAGTGTCAGAGAGTTTCAGAGAGTGTCAGAGCGTTTCAGAGAGTGTCTGAGCGTGTCAGAGATTGCCAGAGTGTTTCTGAGAGTTTCTGAGTGTGTCAGAGAATGTCAGAGACGGTCAGAGATTTCAGAGAGAGTCACAGACATTCAGAGAGTGTCAGAGAGATTGCAGTGAGTTTCAGAGAGTGTCAGAGAGCTTCAGAGAGTGGCAGAGAGTTTCAGAGAGTTTCAGAGAGCTTCAGAGAGTGACAGAGTGTCAGATAGTGACAGAGAGCTCGAGTGAGTGTCAGAGAGTTTCAGAGAGTGTCAGAGAGTGTCAATGAGTTTCAGAGAGTGTCAGAGAGTGTCAGAGAGTTTCAGAGTGTTTCAGAGAATGTCAGAGAGTGTCAGAGAGTGTCTGAGAGTTTCAGAGTGTTTCAGAGAGTGTCAGAGAGTGTCAGAGAGTGTCTGAGAGTGTCAAAGAGTTTCAGACAGTGTCAGAGAGTGTCAAAGTGTTTCAGAGAGTGTCAGAGTGTGTCAGAGAGTGTCAGAGAGTGTCAGAGAGTATCAGAGTGTTTCAGAGAATGTCAGAGAATGTCTGAGAGTTTCAGAGAGTTGCAGAGAGTGTAAGAGATAGTCTGAGAGTGTCAGAGAGTGTCAAAGAGTATCACAGAGTGTCAGAGAGATTCAGAGAGCTTCAGATAGTGTCGGAGAGTGTCAGAGAGTGTCAGTGATTTTCAGAGAGTTTCAGAGAGTGTCAGAGAGTGTCAGAGATGGTCAGAGAGTTTCAGAGAGTTTCTGAGAGTGTCACAGCGTGTCAGAGAGCTTCAGAGAGCTTCAGAGAGTGTCTGAGAGTTTCAGAGAGTTTCAGAGAGCTTCAGAGAGTTACAGAGTGTCAGATAGTGACAGAGAGCTCGAGTGAGTGTCAGAGAGTTTCAGAGAGTGTAAGAGAGTGTAAGAGATAGTCTGAGCGTGTCAGAGAATGTCAAAGAGTTTCAGAGAGTGTCAGAGAGTGTCAAAGAGTTTCAGAGGGTGTCAGAGAGTGTCAGAGATTGTCAGAGAGTTTCAGAGTGTTTCAGAGAGTTTCAGAGAGTGTCAGAGAGTGTCTGAGAGTATCAGAGAGTGTCAGAGTGTGTCAGAGAATGTTGGAGAGTTTCTGAGAGTATCTGTGAGTGTAAGAGTGTGTCAGAGAGTGTCAGAGACTGTCCGAGGGTTCTGAGATATTCTGAGTGTGTCAGAGAGTGTCAGAGAGTTTCAGAGAGTTTCAGAGAGTGTCACAGAGTGTCAGAGAGCCTCAGAGAGTTTCACAGTGTGTCACAGAGTGGCAGAGAGTGTCAGAGAGTTTCAGAGAGTGTCAGATAGTGTCAGAGAGTGTCAGAGAGTTTCAGAGAGTGTCAGAGAGTGTCAGACAGTGTCAGAGATTTTCTGAGAGTGTCACAGAGTGTCAGAGAGTTTCAGTGAGCTTCAGAGAGTGTCGGAGAGTGTCAGAGAGTGTCAGAGATTTTCAGAGAGTTTCAGAGTGTTTCAGAGAGTTTCAGAGAGTGTCAGAGAGGGTCTGAGAGTGTCAGAGAGTTTCAGAGAGTGTCAGAGAGTGTCAAAGAGTTTCAGAGAGTGTCAGAGAGTGTCAGAGTGTTTCAGAGAATGTCAGAGATTTTCAGAGAATGTCTGAGTGTTTCAGAGTGTTTCAGAGTGTTTCAGAGAGTGTCCGAGAGTGTCAGAGAGTGTCAGAGAGTTTCAGAGAGTTTCAGAGAGTGCCACAGAGTGTCAGAGAGCGTCAGAGAGTTTCACAGTGTGTCACAGAGTGTCAGAGAGTGTCAGAGAGTTTCAGAGAGTGTTGGATAGTGTCAGAGAGTTTCAGAGAGTGTCAGAGAGTGTCAAAGAGTTTCTGAGAGTGTCAGAGAGTGTCAGAGAGTATCAGAGTGTTTCAGAGAATGTCAGAGATTTTCAGAGAATGTCTGAGTGTTTCAGAGTGTTTCAGAGAGTGTCCGAGAGTGTCAGAGAGTTTCAGAGAGTTTCAGAGAGTTGCAGAGAGTGTAAGAGATAGTCTGAGAGTGTCAGAGATTGTCAGAGAGTTTCAGAGAATGTAAGAGAGTGTCAGAGAGTGTCTGAGAGTGTCAGAGAGTGTCAGAGATTTTCTGAGAGTGTCACAGAGTGTCAGAGAGTTTCAGAGAGCTTCAGATAGTGTCGGAGAGTGTCAGAGAATGTCAGTGATTTTCAGAGAGTTTCAGAGAGTGTCAGAGAGTGTCAGAGAGGGTCAGAGAGTTTCAGAGAGTTTCTGAGAGTGTCACAGCGTGTCAGAGAGTTTCAGAGAGCTTCAGAGAGTGTCAGAGAGTGTCTGAGAGTTTCAGAGAATTTCAGAGAGTTTCTGAGAGTTTCAGAGAGTGTCAGAGAGTGTCAGAGAGTTTCAGAGAGTGTCAGAGAGTGTCAGAGAGTTTCAGAGAGTGTCAGAGCGTTTCAGAGAGTGTCTGAGCGTGTCAGAGATTGCCAGAGTGTTTCTGAGAGTTTCTGAGTGTGTCAGAGAATGTCAGAGACGGTCAGAGATTTCAGAGAGAGTCACAGACATTCAGAGATTGTCAGAGAGATTGCAGTGAGTTTCAGAGAGTGTCAGAGAGTGGCAGAGAGTTTCAGAGAGTTTCAGAGAGCTTCAGAGAGTGACGGAGTGTCAGATAGTGACAGAGAGCTCGAGTGAGTGTCAGAGAGTTTCAGAGAGTTTCAGAGAGTGTAAGAGATAGTCTGAGCGTGTCAGAGAATGTCAAAGAGTTTCAGAGAGTGTCAGAGAGTGTCAAAGAGTTTCAGAGGGTGTCAGAGAGTGTCAGAGATTGTCAGAGAGTTTCAGAGTGTTTCAGAGAGTTTCAGAGAGTGTCAGAGAGTGTCTGAGAGTGTCAGAGTGTGTCAGAGAATGTTGGAGAGTTTCTGAGAGTATCTGTGAGTGTAAGAGTGTGTCAGAGAGTGTCAGAGACTGTCCGAGGGTTCTGAGATATTCTGAGTGTGTCAGAGAGTGTCAGAGAGTTTCAGAGAGTTTCAGAGAGTGTCACAGAGTGTCAGAGAGCCTCAGAGAGTTTCACAGTGTGTCACAGAGTGTCAGAGAGTGTCAGAGAGTTTCAGAGAGTGTCAGATAGTGTCAGAGAGTTTCAGAGAGTGTCAGAGAGTGTCAGACAGTGTCAGAGATTTTCTGAGAGTGTCACAGAGTGTCAGAGCGTTTCAGAGAGTGTCTGAGCGTGTCAGAGATTGCCAGAGTGTTTCTGAGAGTTTCTGAGTGTGTCAGAGAATGTCAGAGACGGTCAGAGATTTCAGAGAGAGTCACAGACATTCAGAGAGTGTCAGAGAGATTGCAGTGAGTTTCAGAGAGTGTCAGAGAGCTTCAGAGAGTGTCTGAGAGTTTCAGAGTGTTTCAGAGAGTGTCAGAGAGTGTCAGAGAGTGTCAGAGATATTCAGAGAGAGTCAGAGAGTGTCAGAGCATGTTGGAGAGTTTCTGAGAGTATCCGTGAGTGTCAGAGAGTTTCACAGTGTGTCACAGAGTGTCAGAGAGTGTCAGAGAGTTTCAGAGAGTGTAAGAGAGTGTCAGAGAGTGTCTGAGAGTGTCAGAGAGTGTCAGAGATTTTCTGAGAGTGTCACAGAGTGTCAGAGAGTTTCAGAGAGCTTCAGAGAGTGTCGGAGAGTGTCAGAGGGTGTCAGTGATTTTCAGAGAGTTTCAGAGAGTGTCAGAGAGTGTCTGAGAGTTTCAGAGAGTTTCAGAGTGTGTCAAAGAGTTTCAGAGAGTGTCAGAGAGTGTCAGAGAGTGTCAGAGAGTTTCAGAGAGTGTCAGAGAGTGTCAGAGAGTTTCAGAGAGTGTCAGAGCGTTTCAGAGAGTGTCTGAGCGTGTCAGAGATTGCCAGAGTGTTTCTGAGAGTTTCTGAGTGTGTCAGAGAATGTCAGAGACGGTCAGAGATTTCAGAGAGAGTCACAGACTTTCAGAGAGTGTCAGAGAGATTGCAGAGAGTGTCAGAGAGTGTCAGAGAGCTTCAGAGAGTGGCAGAGAGTCTCAGAGAGCTTCAGAGAGTGACAGAGTGTCAGATAGTGACAGAGAGTTTCAGTGAGTGTCAGAGAGTTTCAGAGAGTTTCAGAGAGTGTCAGAGATAGTCTGAGAGTGTCAGAGAATGTCAAAGAGTTTCAGAGAGTGTCAAAGAGTTTCAGAGGGTGTCAGAGAGTGTCAGAGAGTGTCAGAGAGTTTCAGAGTGCTTCAGAGAGTTTCAGTGAGTGTCAGAGAGGGTCTGAGAGTGTCAGAGAGTGTCAGAGTGTGTCAGAGAATGTCGGAGAGTTTCTGAGAGTATCTGTGAGTGTAAGAGTGTGTCAGAGAGTGTCAGAGACTGTCCGAGGGTTCTGAGATATTCTGAGTGTGTCAGAGAGTGTCAGAGAGTTTCAGAGAGTTTCAGAGAGTGCCACAGAGTGTCAGAGAGCGTCAGAGAGTTTCACAGTGTGTCACAGAGTGTCAGAGAGTGTCAGAGAGTGTCGGATAGTGTCAGAGAGTTGCAGAGAGTGTCAGAGAGTGTCAAAGAGTTTCAGAGAGTGTCAGAGAGTGTCAGAGAGTATCAGAGTGTTTCAGAGAATGTCAGAGATTTTCAGAGAATGTCTGAGTGTTTCAGAGTGTTTCAGAGTGTTTCAGAGAGTGTCCGAGAGTGTCAGAGAGTGTCAGAGAGTTTCAGAGAGTTGCAGAGAGTGTAAGAGATAGTCTGAGAGTGTCAGAGATTGTCAGAGAGTTTCAGAGAATGTAAGAGAGTGTCAGAGAGTGTCTGAGAGTGTCAGAGAGTGTCAGAGATTTTCTGAGTGTGTCACAGAGTGTCAGAGAGTTTCAGAGAGCTTCAGATAGTGTCGGAGAGTGTCAGAGAGTGTCAGTGATTTTCAGAGAGTTTCACAGAGTGTTAGAGAGTGTCAGAGAGGGTCAGAGAGTTTCAGAGAGTTTCTGAGAGTGTCACAGCGTGTCAGAGAGTTTCAGAGAGCTTCAGAGAGTGTCAGAGAGTGTCTGAGAGTTTCAGAGAATTTCAGAGAGTGTCTGAGAGTTTCAGAGAGTGTCAGAGAGTGTCAGAGAGTTTCAGAGAGTGTCAGAGCGTTTCAGAGAGTGTCTGAGCGTGTCAGAGATTGCCAGAGTGTTTCTGAGAGTTTCTGAGTGTGTCAGAGAATGTCAGAGACGGTCAGAGATTTCAGAGAGAGTCACAGACATTCAGAGAGTGTCAGAGAGATTGCAGTGAGTTTCAGAGAGTGTCAGAGAGCTTCAGAGAGTGGCAGAGAGTTTCAGAGAGTTTCAGAGAGCTTCAGAGAGTGACAGAGTGTCAGATAGTGACAGAGAGCTCGAGTGAGTGTCAGAGAGTTTCAGAGAGTTTCAGAGAGTGTAAGAGATAGTCTGAGCGTGTCAGAGAATGTCAAAGAGTTTCAGAGAGTGTCAGAGAGTGTCAAAGAGTTTCAGAGGGTGTCAGAGAGTGTCAGAGATTGTCAGAGAGTTTCAGAGTGTTTCAGAGAGTTTCAGAGAGTTTCAGAGAGTGTCTGAGAGTGTCAGAGTGTGTCAGAGAATGTTGGAGAGTTTCTGAGAGTATCTGTGAGTGTAAGAGTGTGTCAGACAGTGTCAGAGACTGTCCGAGGGTTCTGAGATTTTCTGAGTGTGTCAGAGAGTGTCAGAGAGTTTCAGAGAGTTTCAGAGAGTGTCACAGAGTGTCAGAGAGCCTCAGAGAGTTTCACAGTGTGTCACAGAGTGTCAGAGAGTGTCAGAGAGTTTTAGAGAGTGTCAGATAGTGTCAGAGAGTGTCAGAGAGTTTCAGAGAGTGTCAGAGAGTGTCAGACAGTGTCAGAGATTTTCTGAGAGTGTCACAGAGTGTCAGAGCGTTTCAGAGAGTGTCTGAGCGTGTCAGAGATTGCCAGAGTGTTTCTGAGAGTTTCTGAGTGTGTCAGAGAATGTCAGAGACGGTCAGAGATTTCAGAGAGAGTCACAGACATTCAGAGAGTGTCAGAGAGATTGCAGTGAGTTTCAGAGAGTGTCAGAGAGCTTCAGAGAGTGTCTGAGAGTTTCAGAGTGTTTCAGAGAGTGTCAGAGAGTGTCAGAGAGTGTCAGAGATATTCAGAGAGAGTCAGAGAGTGTCAGAGCATGTTGGAGAGTTTCTGAGAGTATCCGTGAGTGTCAGAGAGTTTCACAGTGTGTCACAGAGTGTGAGAGAGTGTCAGAGAGTTTCAGAGAGTGTAAGAGAGTGTCAGAGAGTGTCAGAGAGTGTCAGAGAGGGTCAGAGAGTTTCAGAGATTTTCTGAGAGTGTCACAGCGTGTCAGAGAGTTTCAGAGAGCTTCAGAGAGTGTCAGAGAGTGTCTGAGAGTTTCAGAGAGTTTCAGAGTGTGTCAAAGAGTTTCAGAGAGTGTCAGAGAGTGTCAGAGAGTGTCAGAGAGTTTCAGAGAGTGTCAGAGAGTGTCAGAGAGTTTCAGAGAGTGTCAGAGCGTTTCAGAGAGTGTCTGAGCGTGTCAGAGATTGCCAGAGTGTTTCTGAGAGTTTCTGAGTGTGTCAGAGAATGTCAGAGACGGTCAGAGATTTCAGAGAGAGTCACAGACTTTCAGAGAGTGTCAGAGAGTTTGCAGAGAGTGTCAGAGAGTGTCAGAGAGCTTCAGAGAGTGGCAGAGAGTTTCAGAGAGCTTCAGAGAGTGACAGAGTGTCAGATAGTGACAGAGAGTTTCAGTGAGTGTCAGAGAGTTTCAGAGAGTTTCAGAGAGTGTAAGAGATAGTCTGAGAGTGTCAGAGAATGTCAAAGAGTTTCAGAGAGTGTCAAAGAGTTTCAGAGAGTGTCACAGAGTGTCAGAGCGTTTCAGAGAGTGTCTGAGCGTGTCAGAGATTGCCAGAGTGTTTCTGAGAGTTTCTGAGTGTGTCAGAGAATGTCAGAGACGGTCAGAGATTTCAGAGAGAGTCACAGACATTCAGAGAGTGTCAGAGAGATTGCAGTGAGTTTCAGAGAGTGTCAGAGAGCTTCAGAGAGTGTCTGAGAGTTTCAGAGTGTTTCAGAGAGTGTCAGAGAGTGTCAGAGAGTGTCAGAGATATTCAGAGAGAGTCAGAGAGTGTCAGAGCATGTTGGAGAGTTTCTGAGAGTATCCGTGAGTGTCAGAGAGTTTCACAGTGTGTCACAGAGTGTCAGAGAGTGTCAGAGAGTTTCAGAGAGTGTAAGAGAGTGTCAGAGAGTGTCTGAGAGTGTCAGAGAGTGTCAGAGATTTTCTGAGAGTGTCACAGAGTGTCAGAGAGTTTCAGAGAGCTTCAGAGAGTGTCGGAGAGTGTCAGAGGGTGTCAGTGGTTTTCAGAGAGTTTCAGAGAGTGTCAGAGAGTGTCAGAGAGGGTCAGAGAGTTTCAGAGATTTTCTGAGAGTGTCACAGCGTGTCAGAGAGTTTCAGAGAGCTTCAGAGAGTGTCAGAGAGTGTCAGAGAGTGTCAGAGAGTTTCAGAGAGTGTCAGAGAGTGTCAGAGAGTTTCAGAGAGTGTCAGAGCGTTTCAGAGAGTGTCTGAGCGTGTCAGAGATTGCCAGAGTGTTTCTGAGAGTTTCTGAGTGTGTCAGAGAATGTCAGAGACGGTCAGAGATTTCAGAGAGAGTCACAGACTTTCAGAGAGTGTCAGAGAGATTGCAGAGAGTGTCAGAGAGTGTCAGAGAGCTTCAGAGAGTGGCAGAGAGTTTCAGAGAGCTTCAGAGAGTGACAGAGTGTCAGATAGTGACAGAGAGTTTCAGTGAGTGTCAGAGAGTTTCAGAGAGTTTCAGAGAGTGTAAGAGATAGTCTGAGAGTGTCAGAGAATGTCAAAGAGTTTCAGAGAGTGTCAAAGAGTTTCAGAGGGTGTCAGAGAGTGTCAGAGAGTGTCAGAGAGTTTCAGAGTGCTTCAGAGAGTTTCAGTGAGTGTCAGAGAGGGTCTGAGAGTGTCAGAGAGTGTCAGAGTGTGTCAGAGAATGTCGGAGAGTTTCTGAGAGTATCTGTGAGTGTAAGAGTGTGTCAGAGAGTGTCAGAGACTGTCCGAGGGTTCTGAGATATTCTGAGTGTGTCAGAGAGTGTCAGAGAGTTTCAGAGAGTTTCAGAGAGTGTCACAGAGTGTCAGAGAGCGTCAGAGAGTTTCACAGTGTGTCACAGAGTGTCAGAGAGTGTTAGAGAGTTTCAGAGAGTGTTGGATAGTGTCAGAGAGTTTCAGAGAGTGTCAGAGAGTGTCAAAGAGTTTCAGAGAGTGTCAGAGAGTGTCAGAGAGTATCAGAGTGTTTCAGAGAATGTCAGAGATTTTCAGAGAATGTCTGAGTGCTTCGCAGTGTTTCAGAGTGTTTCAGAGAGTGTCCGAGAGTGTCAGAGAGTGTCAGAGAGTTTCAGAGAGTTGCAGAGAGTGTAAGAGATAGTCTGAGAGTGTCAGAGATTGTCAGAGAGTTTCAGAGAGTGTAAGAGAGTGTCAGAGAGTGTCTGAGAGTGTCAGAGAGTGTCAGAGATTTTCTGAGAGTGTCACAGAGTGTCAGAGGGTTTCAGAGAGCTTCAGATAGTGTCGGAGAGTGTCAGAGAGTGTCAGTGATTTTCAGAGAGTTTCAGAGAGTGTCAGAGAGTGTCAGAGAGGGTCAGAGAGTTTCAGAGAGTTTCTGAGAGTGTCACAGCGTGTCAGAGAGTTTCAGAGAGCTTCAGAGAGTGTCAGAGAGTGTCTGAGAGTTTCAGAGAGTTTCAGAGAGTGTCAAAGAGTTTCAGAGAGTGTCAGAGAGTGTCAGAGAGTTTCAGAGAGTGTCAGAGAGTGTCAGAGAGTTTCAGAGAGTGTCAGAGCTTTTCAGAGAGTGTCTGAGCGTGTCAGAGATTGCCAGAGTGTTTCTGAGAGTTTCTGAGTGTGTCAGAGAATGTCAGAGACGGTCAGAGATTTCAGAGAGAGTCACAGACATTCAGAGAGTGTCAGAGAGATTGCAGTGAGTTTCAGAGAGTGTCAGAGAGCTTCAGAGAGTGGCAGAGAGTTTCAGAGAGCTTCAGAGAGTGACAGAGTGTCAGATAGTGACAGAGAGCTCGAGTGAGTGTCAGAGAGTTTCAGAGAGTTTCAGAGAGTGTCAAAGAGTTTCAGAGGGTGTCAGAGAGTGTCAGAGATTGTCAGAGAGTTTCAGAGTGTTTCAGAGAGTGTCAAAGAGTTTCAGAGGGTGTCAGAGAGTGTCAGAGATTGTCAGAGAGTTTCAGAGTGTTTCAGAGAGTTTCAGAGAGTGTCAGAGAGTGTCTGAGAGTGTCAGACTGTGTCAGAGAATGTTGGAGAGTTTCTGAGAGTATCTGTGAGTGTAAGAGTGTGTCAGAGAGTGTCAGAGACTGTCCGAGGGTTCTGAGATTTTCTGAGTGTGTCAGAGAGTGTCAGAGAGTTTCAGAGAGTTTCAGAGAGTGTCACAGAGTGTCAGAGTGCCTCAGAGAGTTTCACAGTGTGTCACAGAGTGTCAGAGAGTGTCAGAGAGTTTCAGAGAGTGTCAGATAGTGTCAGAGAGTGTCAGAGAGTTTCAGAGAGTGTCAGAGAGTGTCAGACAGTGTCAGAGATTTTCTGAGAGTGTCACAGAGTGTCAGAGCGTTTCAGAGAGTGTCTGAGCGTGTCAGAGATTGCCAGAGTGTTTCTGAGAGTTTCTGAGTGTGTCAGATAATGTCAGAGACGGTCAGAGATTTCAGAGAGAGTCACAGACATTCAGAGAGTGTCAGAGAGATTGCAGTGAGTTTCAGAGAGTGTCAGAGAGCTTCAGAGAGTGTCTGAGAGTTTCAGAGTGTTTCAGAGAGTGTCAGAGAGTGTCAGAGATATTCAGAGAGAGTCAGAGAGTGTCAGAGCATGTTGGAGAGTTTCTGAGAGTATCCGTGAGTGTCAGAGAGTTTCACAGTGTGTCACAGAGTGTCAGAGAGTGTCAGAGAGTTTCAGAGAGTGTAAGAGAGTGTCAGAGAGTGTCAGAGAGTGTCAGAGAGGGTCAGAGAGGGTCAGAGAGTTTCAGAGATTTTCTGAGAGTGTCACAGCGTGTCAGAGAGTTTCAGAGTGCTTCAGAGAGTGTCAGAGAGTTTCAGAGAGTTTCAGAGTGTGTCAAAGAGTTTCAGAGAGTGTCAGAGAGTCTCAGAGAGTGTCAGAGAGTTTCAGAGAGTGTCAGAGAGTGTCAGAGAGTTTCAGAGAGTGTCAGAGCGTTTCAGAGAGTGTCTGAGCGTGTCAGAGATTGCCAGAGTGTTTCTGAGAGTTTCTGAGTGTGTCAGAGAATGTCAGAGACGGTCAGAGATTTCAGAGAGAGTCACAGACTTTCAGAGAGTGTCAGAGAGATTGCAGAGAGTGTCAGAGAGTGTCAGAGAGCTTCAGAGAGTGGCAGAGAGTTTCAGAGAGCTTCAGAGAGTGACAGAGTGTCAGATAGTGACAGAGAGTTTCAGTGAGTGTCAGAGAGTTTCAGAGAGTTTCAGAGAGTGTCACAGAGTGTCAGAGAGCCTCAGAGAGTTTCACAGTGTGTCACAGAGTGTCAGAGAGTGTCAGAGAGTTTCAGAGAGTGTCAGATAGTGTCAGAGAGTGTCAGAGAGTTTCAGAGAGTGTCAGAGAGTGTCAGACAGTGTCAGAGATTTTCTGAGAGTGTCACAGAGTGTCAGAGCGTTTCAGAGAGTGTCTGAGCGTGTCAGAGATTGCCAGAGTGTTTCTGAGAGTTTCTGAGTGTGTCAGATAATGTCAGAGACGGTCAGAGATTTCAGAGAGAGTCACAGACATTCAGAGAGTGTCAGAGAGATTGCAGTGAGTTTCAGAGAGTGTCAGAGAGCTTCAGAGAGTGTCTGAGAGTTTCAGAGTGTTTCAGAGAGTGTCAGAGAGTGTCAGAGATATTCAGAGAGAGTCAGAGAGTGTCAGAGCATGTTGGAGAGTTTCTGAGAGTATCCGTGAGTGTCAGAGAGTTTCACAGTGTGTCACAGAGTGTCAGAGAGTGTCAGAGAGTTTCAGAGAGTGTAAGAGAGTGTCAGAGAGTGTCAGAGAGTGTCAGAGAGGGTCAGAGAGGGTCAGAGAGTTTCAGAGATTTTCTGAGAGTGTCACAGCGTGTCAGAGAGTTTCAGAGTGCTTCAGAGAGTGTCAGAGAGTGTCAGAGAGTTTCAGAGAGTTTCAGAGTGTGTCAAAGAGTTTCAGAGAGTGTCAGAGAGTGTCAGAGAGTGTCAGAGAGTTTCAGAGAGTGTCAGAGAGTGTCAGAGAGTTTCAGAGAGTGTCAGAGCGTTTCAGAGAGTGTCTGAGCGTGTCAGAGATTGCCAGAGTGTTTCTGAGAGTTTCTGAGTGTGTCAGAGAATGTCAGAGACGGTCAGAGATTTCAGAGAGAGTCACAGACTTTCAGAGAGTGTCAGAGAGATTGCAGAGAGTGTCAGAGAGTGTCAGAGAGCTTCAGAGAGTGGCAGAGAGTTTCAGAGAGCTTCAGAGAGTGACAGAGTGTCAGATAGTGACAGAGAGTTTCAGTGAGTGTCAGAGAGTTTCAGAGAGTTTCAGAGAGTGTCACAGAGTGTCAGAGAGCCTCAGAGAGTTTCACAGTGTGTCACAGAGTGTCAGAGAGTGTCAGAGAGTTTCAGAGAGTGTCAGATAGTGTCAGAGAGTGTCAGAGAGTTTCAGAGAGTGTCAGAGAGTGTCAGACAGTGTCAGAGATTTTCTGAGAGTGTCACAGAGTGTCAGAGCGTTTCAGAGAGTGTCTGAGCGTGTCAGAGATTGCCAGAGTGTTTCTGAGAGTTTCTGAGTGTGTCAGATAATGTCAGAGACGGTCAGAGATTTCAGAGAGAGTCACAGACATTCAGAGAGTGTCAGAGAGATTGC
Organism: Heterodontus francisci; assembly: GCF_036365525.1. Taxonomy (NCBI): domain Eukaryota; kingdom Metazoa; phylum Chordata; class Chondrichthyes; order Heterodontiformes; family Heterodontidae; genus Heterodontus; species Heterodontus francisci. Next base: position 33,820,432 of record NC_090421.1, read on the forward strand.
AGTGAGTTTCAGAGAGTGTCAGAGAGCTTCAGAGAGTGTCTGAGAGTTTCAGAGTGTTTCAGAGAGTGTCAGAGAGTGTCAGAGATATTCAGAGAGAGTCAGAGAGTGTCAGAGCATGTTGGAGTGTTTCTGAGAGTATCCGTGAGTGTCAGAGAGTTTCACAGTGTGTCACAGAGTGTCAGAGAGTGTCAGAGAGTTTCAGAGAGTGTAAGAGAGTGTCAGAGAGTGTCAGAGAGTGTCAGAGAGGGTCAGAGAGGGTCAGAGAGTTTCAGAGATTTTCTGAGAGTGTCACAGCGTGTCAGAGAGTTTCAGAGTGCTTCAGAGAGTGTCAGAGAGTGTCAGAGAGTTTCAGAGAGTTTCAGAGTGTGTCAAAGAGTTTCAGAGAGTGTCAGAGAGTGTCAGAGAGTGTCAGAGAGTTTCAGAGAGTGTCAGAGAGTGTCAGAGAGTTTCAGAGAGTGTCAGAGCGTTTCAGAGAGTGTCTGAGCGTGTCAGAGATTGCCAGAGTGTTTCTGAGAGTTTCTGAGTGTGTCAGAGAATGTCAGAGACGGTCAGAGATTTCAGAGAGAGTCACAGACTTTCAGAGAGTGTCAGAGAGATTGCAGAGAGTGTCAGAGAGTGTCAGAGAGCTTCAGAGAGTGGCAGAGAGTTTCAGAGAGCTTCAGAGAGTGACAGAGTGTCAGATAGTGACAGAGAGTTTCAGTGAGTGTCAGAGAGTTTCAGAGAGTTTCAGAGAGTGTAAGAGATAGTCTGAGAGTGTCAGAGAGGGTCTGAGAGTGTCAGAGAGTGTCAGATTGTGTCAGAGAATGTCGGAGAGTTTCTGAGAGTATCTGTGAGTGTAAGAGTGTGTCAGAGAGTGTCAGAGACTGTCCGAGGGTTCTGAGATATTCTGAGTTTGTCAGAGAGTGTCAGAGAGTTTCAGAGAGATTCAGAGAGTGTCACAGAGTGTCAGAGAGCGTCAGAGAGTTTCACAGTGTGTCACAGAGTGTCAGAGAGTGTCAGAGAGTTTCAGAGAGTGTCGGATAGTGTCAGAGAGTGTCAGAGAGTGTCTGAGAGTGTCAGAGAGTGTCAGAGATTTTATGAGAGTGTCACAGAGTGTGAGAGAGTTTCAGAGAGCTTCAGAGAGTGTCGGAGAGTGTCAGAGAGTGTCAGAGATTTTCAGAGAGTTTCAGAGTGTTTCAGAGAGTTTCAGAGAGTGTCAGAGAGGGTCTGAGAGTGTCAGAGAGTTTCAGAGAGCTTCAGAAAGTGTCGGAGAGTGTCAGAGATTTTCAGAGAGTTTCAGAGAGTGTCAGAGAGAGTCAGAGAGTTTCAGAGAGTTTCTGAGAGTGTCACAGCGTGTCAGAGAGTTTCAGAGAGCTTCAGAGAGTTTCAGAGAGTTTCAGAGCGTGTCAAAGAGTTTAAGAGAGTGTCAGAGAATCTCAGAGAGTGTCAGAGAGATTCAGAGAGAGTCACAGACTTTCAGAGAGTGTCAGAGAGATTGCAGAGAGTGTCAGAGAGTGTCAGAGAGCTTCAGAGAGTGGCAGAGATTTTCAGAGAGTTTCAGAGAGCTTCAGAGAGTGACAGAGTGTCATATAGTGACAGAGAGTTTCAGTGAGTGTCAGAGACTTTCAGAGAGTTTCAGAGAGTGTAAGAGATAGTCTGAGAGTGTCCGAGAATGTCAAAGAGTTTCGGAGAGTGTCAGAAAGTGTCAATGAGTTTCAGAGAGTGTCAGAGAGTGTCAGAGAGTTTCAGAGTGTTTCAGAGAATGTCAGAGAGTGTCAGAGAGTGTCTGAGAGTTTCAGAGTGTTTCAGAGAGTGTCAGAGAGTGTCAGAGAGTGTCTGAGAGTGTCAAAGAGTTTCAGAGTGTGTCAGAGAGTGTCAAAGAGTTTCAGAGAGTGTCAGAGAGTGTCAGAGAGTATCAGAGTGTTTCAGAGAATGTCAGAGATTGTCAGAGAATGTCTGAGTGTTTCAGAGTGTTTCAGAGAGTGTCCGAGAGCGTCAGAGAGTGTCAGAGAGTTTCAGAGAGTTGCAGAGAGTGTAACAGATAGTCTGAGAGTGTCAGAGAGTGTCAAAGAGTTTCACAGAGTGTCAGAGAGTGTCAGAGAGTGCTGAGATATTCATAGAGTTTCAGAGAATGTCGGAGAGTTTCTGAGAGTATCCGTGAGTGTCAGAGAGTTTCAGAGAGTGTAAGAGAGTGTCAGAGAGTGTCTGAGAGTGTCAGAGAGTGTCAGAGATTTTCTGAGAGTGTCACAGAGTGTCAGAGAGTTTCAGAGAGTGTCAGATAGTGTCAGAGAGTTTCAGAGAGTGTCAGAGAGTGTCAGACAGTGTCAGAGATTTTCTGAGAGTGTCACAGAGTGTCAGAGCGTTTCAGAGAGTGTCTGAGCGTGTCAGAGATTGCCAGAGTGTTTCTGAGAGTTTCTGAGTGTGTCAGAGAATGTCAGAGACGGTCAGAGATTTCAGAGAGAGTCACAGACATTCAGAGAGTGTCAGAGAGATTGCAGTGAGTTTCAGAGAGTGTCAGAGAGCTTCAGAGAGTGTCTGAGAGTTTCAGAGTGTTTCAGAGAGTGTCAGAGAGTGTCAGAGAGTGTCAGAGATATTCAGAGAGAGTCAGAGAGTGTCAGAGCATGTTGGAGAGTTTCTGAGAGTATCCGTGAGTGTCAGAGAGTTTCACAGTGTGTCACAGAGTGTCAGAGAGTGTCAGAGATTTTCTGAGAGTGTCACAGAGTGTCAGAGAGTTTCAGAGAGCTTCAGAGAGTGTCGGAGAGTGTCAGAGGGTGTCAGTGATTTTCAGAGAGTTTCAGAGAGTGTCAGAGAGTGTCAGAGAGGGTCAGAGAGTTTCAGAGATTTTCTGAGAGTGTCACAGCGTGTCAGAGAGTTTCAGAGAGCTTCAGAGCGTGTCAGAGAATCTCAGAGAGTGTCAGAGAGATTCAGAGAGAGTCACAGACTTTCAGAGAGTGTCAGAGAGATTGCAGAGAGTGTCAGAGAGTGTCAGAGAGCTTCAGAGAGTGGCAGAGATTTTCAGAGAGTTTCAGAGAGCTTCAGAGAGTGACAGAGTGTCAGATAGTGACAGAGAGTTTCAGTGAGTGTCAGAGACTTTCAGAGAGTTTCAGAGAGTGTAAGAGATAGTCTGAGAGTGTCCGAGAATGTCAAAGAGTTTCAGAGAGTGTCAGAGAGTGTCAATGAGTTTCAGAGAGTGTCAGAGAGTGTCAGAGAGTTTCAGAGTGTTTCAGAGAATGTCAGAGAGTGTCAGAGAGTGTCTGAGAGTTTCAGGGTGTTTCAGAGAGTGTCAGAGAGTGTCAGAGAGTGTCTGAGAGTGTCAAAGAGTTTCAGAGTGTGTCAGAGAGTGTCAAAGAGTTTCAGAGAGTGTCAGAGAGTGTCAGAGAGTATCAGAGTGTTTCAGAGAATGTCAGAGATTGTCAGAGAATGTCTGAGTGTTTCAGAGTGTTTCAGAGAGTGTCAGAGAGTGTCAGAGAGTTTCAGAGAGTTGCAGAGAGTGTAACAGATAGTCTGAGAGTGTCAGAGAGTGTCAAAGAGTTTCACAGAGTGTCAGAGAGTGTCAGAGAGTGTCTGAGATATTCATAGAGTTTCAGAGAATGTCGGAGAGTTTCTGAGAGTATCCGTGAGTGTCAGAGAGTTTCACAGTGTGTCACAGAGTGTCAGAGAGTGTCAGAGAGTTTCAGAGAGTGTAAGAGAGTGTCAGAGAGTGTCTGAGAGTGTCAGAGAGTGTCAGAGATTTTCTGAGAGTGTCACAGAGTGTCAGAGAGTTTCAGAGAGTGTCAGATAGTGTCAGAGAGTGTCAGAGAGTTTCAGAGAGTGTCAGAGAGTTTCAGAGAGTGTCAGAGAGTGTCAGACAGTGTCAGAGATTTTCTGAGAGTGTCACAGAGTGTCAGAGCGTTTCAGAGAGTGTCTGAACGTGTCAGAGATTGCCAGAGTGTTTCTGAGAGTTTCTGAGTGTGTCAGAGAATGTCAGAGACGGTCAGAGATTTCAGAGAGAGTCACAGACATTCAGAGAGTGTCAGAGAGATTGCAGTGAGTTTCAGAGAGTGTCAGAGAGCTTCAGAGAGTGTCTGAGAGTTTCAGAGAGTGTCAGAGATTGTCAGAGAGTGTCAGAGATATTCAGAGAGAGTCAGAGAGTGTCAGAGCATGTTGGAGAGTTTCTGAGAGTATCCGTGAGTGTCAGAGAGTTTCACAGTGTGTCACAGAGTGTCAGAGAGTGTCAGAGAGTTTCAGAGAGTGTAAGAGAGTGTCAGAGAGTGTCTGAGAGTGTCAGAGAGTGTCAGAGAGTGTCAGAGATTTTCTGAGAGTGTCACATAGTGTCAGAGAGTTTCAGAGAGCTTCAGAGAGTGTCGGAGAGTGTCAGAGGGTGTCAGTGGTCAGTGATTTTCAGAGAGTTTCAGAGAGTGTCAGAGAGTGTCAGAGAGGGTCAGAGAGTTTCAGAGATTTTCTGAGAGTGTCACAGCGTGTCAGAGAGTTTCAGAGAGCTTCAGAGAGTGTCAGAGAGTGTCTGAGAGTTTCAGAGAGTTTCAGAGTGTGTCAAAGAGTTTCAGAGAGTGTCAGAGAGTGTCAGAGAGTTTCAGAGAGTTTCAGAGAGTGTCAGAGAGTGTCAGAGAGTTTCAGAGAGTGTCAGAGCGTTTCAGAGAGTGTCTGAGCGTGTCAGAGATTGCCAGAGTGTTTCTGAGAGTTTCTGAGTGTGTCAGATAATGTCAGAGACGGTCAGAGATTTCAGAGAGAGTCACAGACATTCAGAGAGTGTCAGAGAGATTGCAGTGAGTTTCAGAGAGTGTCAGAGAGCTTCAGAGAGTGTCTGAGAGTTTCAGAGTGTTTCAGAGAGTGTCAGAGAGTGTCAGAGATATTCAGAGAGAGTCAGAGAGTGTCAGAGCATGTTGGAGAGTTTCTGAGAGTATCCGTGAGTGTCAGAGAGTTTCACAGTGTGTCACAGAGTGTCAGAGAGTGTCAGAGAGTTTCAGAGAGTGTAAGAGAGTGTCAGAGAGTGTCAGAGAGTGTCAGAGAGGGTCAGAGAGGGTCAGAGAGTTTCAGAGATTTTCTGAGAGTGTCACAGCGTGTCAGAGAGTTTCAGAGTGCTTCAGAGAGTGTCAGAGAGTGTCAGAGAGTTTCAGAGAGTTTCAGAGTGTGTCAAAGAGTTTCAGAGAGTGTCAGAGAGTGTCAGAGAGTGTCAGAGAGTTTCAGAGAGTGTCAGAGAGTGTCAGAGAGTTTCAGAGAGTGTCAGAGCGTTTCAGAGAGTGTCTGAGCGTGTCAGAGATTGCCAGAGTGTTTCTGAGAGTTTCTGAGTGTGTCAGAGAATGTCAGAGACGGTCAGAGATTTCAGAGAGAGTCACAGACTTTCAGAGAGTGTCAGAGAGATTGCAGAGAGTGTCAGAGAGTGTCAGAGAGCTTCAGAGAGTGGCAGAGAGTTTCAGAGAGCTTCAGAGAGTGACAGAGTGTCAGATAGTGACAGAGAGTTTCAGTGAGTGTCAGAGAGTTTCAGAGAGTTTCAGAGAGTGTCACAGAGTGTCAGAGAGCCTCAGAGAGTTTCACAGTGTGTCACAGAGTGTCAGAGAGTGTCAGAGAGTTTCAGAGAGTGTCAGATAGTGTCAGAGAGTGTCAGAGAGTTTCAGAGAGTGTCAGAGAGTGTCAGACAGTGTCAGAGATTTTCTGAGAGTGTCACAGAGTGTCAGAGCGTTTCAGAGAGTGTCTGAGCGTGTCAGAGATTGCCAGAGTGTTTCTGAGAGTTTCTGAGTGTGTCAGATAATGTCAGAGACGGTCAGAGATTTCAGAGAGAGTCACAGACATTCAGAGAGTGTCAGAGAGATTGCAGTGAGTTTCAGAGAGTGTCAGAGAGCTTCAGAGAGTGTCTGAGAGTTTCAGAGTGTTTCAGAGAGTGTCAGAGAGTGTCAGAGATATTCAGAGAGAGTCAGAGAGTGTCAGAGCATGTTGGAGTGTTTCTGAGAGTATCCGTGAGTGTCAGAGAGTTTCACAGTGTGTCACAGAGTGTCAGAGAGTGTCAGAGAGTTTCAGAGAGTGTAAGAGAGTGTCAGAGAGTGTCAGAGAGTGTCAGAGAGGGTCAGAGAGGGTCAGAGAGTTTCAGAGATTTTCTGAGAGTGTCACAGCGTGTCAGAGAGTTTCAGAGTGCTTCAGAGAGTGTCAGAGAGTGTCAGAGAGTTTCAGAGAGTTTCAGAGTGTGTCAAAGAGTTTCAGAGAGTGTCAGAGAGTGTCAGAGAGTGTCAGAGAGTTTCAGAGAGTGTCAGAGAGTGTCAGAGAGTTTCAGAGAGTGTCAGAGCGTTTCAGAGAGTGTCTGAGCGTGTCAGAGATTGCCAGAGTGTTTCTGAGAGTTTCTGAGTGTGTCAGAGAATGTCAGAGACGGTCAGAGATTTCAGAGAGAGTCACAGACTTTCAGAGAGTGTCAGAGAGATTGCAGAGAGTGTCAGAGAGTGTCAGAGAGCTTCAGAGAGTGGCAGAGAGTTTCAGAGAGCTTCAGAGAGTGACAGAGTGTCAGATAGTGACAGAGAGTTTCAGTGAGTGTCAGAGAGTTTCAGAGAGTTTCAGAGAGTGTAAGAGATAGTCTGAGAGTGTCAGAGAGGGTCTGAGAGTGTCAGAGAGTGTCAGATTGTGTCAGAGAATGTCGGAGAGTTTCTGAGAGTATCTGTGAGTGTAAGAGTGTGTCAGAGAGTGTCAGAGACTGTCCGAGGGTTCTGAGATATTCTGAGTTTGTCAGAGAGTGTCAGAGAGTTTCAGAGAGATTCAGAGAGTGTCACAGAGTGTCAGAGAGCGTCAGAGAGTTTCACAGTGTGTCACAGAGTGTCAGAGAGTGTCAGAGAGTTTCAGAGAGTGTCGGATAGTGTCAGAGAGTGTCAGAGAGTGTCTGAGAGTGTCAGAGAGTGTCAGAGATTTTATGAGAGTGTCACAGAGTGTGAGAGAGTTTCAGAGAGCTTCAGAGAGTGTCGGAGAGTGTCAGAGAGTGTCAGAGATTTTCAGAGAGTTTCAGAGTGTTTCAGAGAGTTTCAGAGAGTGTCAGAGAGGGTCTGAGAGTGTCAGAGAGTTTCAGAGAGCTTCAGAAAGTGTCGGAGAGTGTCAGAGATTTTCAGAGAGTTTCAGAGAGTGTCAGAGAGAGTCAGAGAGTTTCAGAGAGTTTCTGAGAGTGTCACAGCGTGTCAGAGAGTTTCAGAGAGCTTCAGAGAGTTTCAGAGAGTTTCAGAGCGTGTCAAAGAGTTTAAGAGAGTGTCAGAGAATCTCAGAGAGTGTCAGAGAGATTCAGAGAGAGTCACAGACTTTCAGAGAGTGTCAGAGAGATTGCAGAGAGTGTCAGAGAGTGTCAGAGAGCTTCAGAGAGTGGCAGAGATTTTCAGAGAGTTTCAGAGAGCTTCAGAGAGTGACAGAGTGTCATATAGTGACAGAGAGTTTCAGTGAGTGTCAGAGACTTTCAGAGAGTTTCAGAGAGTGTAAGAGATAGTCTGAGAGTGTCCGAGAATGTCAAAGAGTTTCGGAGAGTGTCAGAAAGTGTCAATGAGTTTCAGAGAGTGTCAGAGAGTGTCAGAGAGTTTCAGAGTGTTTCAGAGAATGTCAGAGAGTGTCAGAGAGTGTCTGAGAGTTTCAGAGTGTTTCAGAGAGTGTCAGAGAGTGTCAGAGAGTGTCTGAGAGTGTCAAAGAGTTTCAGAGTGTGTCAGAGAGTGTCAAAGAGTTTCAGAGAGTGTCAGAGAGTGTCAGAGAGTATCAGAGTGTTTCAGAGAATGTCAGAGATTGTCAGAGAATGTCTGAGTGTTTCAGAGTGTTTCAGAGAGTGTCCGAGAGCGTCAGAGAGTGTCAGAGAGTTTCAGAGAGTTGCAGAGAGTGTAACAGATAGTCTGAGAGTGTCAGAGAGTGTCAAAGAGTTTCACAGAGTGTCAGAGAGTGTCAGAGAGTGCTGAGATATTCATAGAGTTTCAGAGAATGTCGGAGAGTTTCTGAGAGTATCCGTGAGTGTCAGAGAGTTTCAGAGAGTGTAAGAGAGTGTCAGAGAGTGTCTGAGAGTGTCAGAGAGTGTCAGAGATTTTCTGAGAGTGTCACAGAGTGTCAGAGAGTTTCAGAGAGTGTCAGATAGTGTCAGAGAGTTTCAGAGAGTGTCAGAGAGTGTCAGACAGTGTCAGAGATTTTCTGAGAGTGTCACAGAGTGTCAGAGCGTTTCAGAGAGTGTCTGAGCGTGTCAGAGATTGCCAGAGTGTTTCTGAGAGTTTCTGAGTGTGTCAGAGAATGTCAGAGACGGTCAGAGATTTCAGAGAGAGTCACAGACATTCAGAGAGTGTCAGAGAGATTGCAGTGAGTTTCAGAGAGTGTCAGAGAGCTTCAGAGAGTGTCTGAGAGTTTCAGAGTGTTTCAGAGAGTGTCAGAGAGTGTCAGAGAGTGTCAGAGATATTCAGAGAGAGTCAGAGAGTGTCAGAGCATGTTGGAGAGTTTCTGAGAGTATCCGTGAGTGTCAGAGAGTTTCACAGTGTGTCACAGAGTGTCAGAGAGTGTCAGAGATTTTCTGAGAGTGTCACAGAGTGTCAGAGAGTTTCAGAGAGCTTCAGAGAGTGTCGGAGAGTGTCAGAGGGTGTCAGTGATTTTCAGAGAGTTTCAGAGAGTGTCAGAGAGTGTCAGAGAGGGTCAGAGAGTTTCAGAGATTTTCTGAGAGTGTCACAGCGTGTCAGAGAGTTTCAGAGAGCTTCAGAGCGTGTCAGAGAATCTCAGAGAGTGTCAGAGAGATTCAGAGAGAGTCACAGACTTTCAGAGAGTGTCAGAGAGATTGCAGAGAGTGTCAGAGAGTGTCAGAGAGCTTCAGAGAGTGGCAGAGATTTTCAGAGAGTTTCAGAGAGCTTCAGAGAGTGACAGAGTGTCAGATAGTGACAGAGAGTTTCAGTGAGTGTCAGAGACTTTCAGAGAGTTTCAGAGAGTGTAAGAGATAGTCTGAGAGTGTCCGAGAATGTCAAAGAGTTTCAGAGAGTGTCAGAGAGTGTCAATGAGTTTCAGAGAGTGTCAGAGAGTGTCAGAGAGTTTCAGAGTGTTTCAGAGAATGTCAGAGAGTGTCAGAGAGTGTCTGAGAGTTTCAGGGTGTTTCAGAGAGTGTCAGAGAGTGTCAGAGAGTGTCTGAGAGTGTCAAAGAGTTTCAGAGTGTGTCAGAGAGTGTCAAAGAGTTTCAGAGAGTGTCAGAGAGTGTCAGAGAGTATCAGAGTGTTTCAGAGAATGTCAGAGATTGTCAGAGAATGTCTGAGTGTTTCAGAGTGTTTCAGAGAGTGTCAGAGAGTGTCAGAGAGTTTCAGAGAGTTGCAGAGAGTGTAACAGATAGTCTGAGAGTGTCAGAGAGTGTCAAAGAGTTTCACAGAGTGTCAGAGAGTGTCAGAGAGTGTCTGAGATATTCATAGAGTTTCAGAGAATGTCGGAGAGTTTCTGAGAGTATCCGTGAGTGTCAGAGAGTTTCACAGTGTGTCACAGAGTGTCAGAGAGTGTCAGAGAGTTTCAGAGAGTGTAAGAGAGTGTCAGAGAGTGTCTGAGAGTGTCAGAGAGTGTCAGAGATTTTCTGAGAGTGTCACAGAGTGTCAGAGAGTTTCAGAGAGTGTCAGATAGTGTCAGAGAGTGTCAGAGAGTTTCAGAGAGTGTCAGAGAGTTTCAGAGAGTGTCAGAGAGTGTCAGACAGTGTCAGAGATTTTCTGAGAGTGTCACAGAGTGTCAGAGCGTTTCAGAGAGTGTCTGAACGTGTCAGAGATTGCCAGAGTGTTTCTGAGAGTTTCTGAGTGTGTCAGAGAATGTCAGAGACGGTCAGAGATTTCAGAGAGAGTCACAGACATTCAGAGAGTGTCAGAGAGATTGCAGTGAGTTTCAGAGAGTGTCAGAGAGCTTCAGAGAGTGTCTGAGAGTTTCAGAGAGTGTCAGAGATTGTCAGAGAGTGTCAGAGATATTCAGAGAGAGTCAGAGAGTGTCAGAGCATGTTGGAGAGTTTCTGAGAGTATCCGTGAGTGTCAGAGAGTTTCACAGTGTGTCACAGAGTGTCAGAGAGTGTCAGAGAGTTTCAGAGAGTGTAAGAGAGTGTCAGAGAGTGTCAGAGAGTGTCAGAGATTTTCTGAGAGTGTCACATAGTGTCAGAGAGTTTCAGAGAGCTTCAGAGAGTGTCGGAGAGTGTCAGAGGGTGTCAGTGGTCAGTGATTTTCAGAGAGTTTCAGAGAGTGTCAGAGAGTGTCGGAGAGGGTCAGAGAGTTTCAGAGATTTTCTGAGAGTGTCACAGCGTGTCAGAGAGTTTCAGAGAGCTTCAGAGAGTGTCAGAGAGTGTCTGAGAGTTTCAGAGAGTTTCAGAGTGTGTCAAAGAGTTTCAGAGAGTGTCAGAGAGTGTCAGAGAGTTTCAGAGAGTTTCAGAGAGTGTCAGAGAGTGTCAGAGAGTTTCAGAGAGTGTCAGAGCGTTTCAGAGAGTGTCTGAGCGTGTCAGAGATTGCCAGAGTGTTTCTGAGAGTTTCTGAGTGTGTCAGAGAATGTCAGAAACGGTCAGAGATTTCAGAGAGAGTCACAGACTTTCAGAGAGTGTCAGAGAGATTGCAGAGAGTGTCAGAAAGTGTCAGAAAGCTTCAGAGAGTGGCAGAGAGTTTCAGAGAGCTTCAGAGAGTGACAGAGTGTCAGATAGTGACAGAGAGTTTCAGTGAGTGTCAGAGAGTTTCAGAGAGTTTCAGAGAGTGTAAGAGATAGTCTGAGAGTGTCAGAGAATGTCAAAGAGTTTCAGAGAGTGTCAAAGAGTTTCAGAGGGTGTCAGAGAGTGTCAGAGAGTGTCAGAGAGTTTCAGAGTGCTTCAGAGAGTTTCAGTGATTGTCAGAGAGGGTCTGAGAGTGTCAGAGAGTGTCAGAGTGTGTCAGAAAATGTCGGAGAGTTTCTGAGAGTATCTGTGAGTGTAAGAGTGTGTCAGAGAGTGTCAGAGACTGTCCGAGGGTTCTGAGATATTCTGAGTGTGTCAGAGAGTGTCAGAGAGTTTCAGAGAGTTTCAGAGAGTGTCACAGAGTGTCAGAGAGCGTCAGAGAGTTTCACAGTGTGTCACAGAGTGTCAGAGAGTGTCAGAGAGTTTCAGAGCGTGTCGGATAGTGTCAGAGAGTGTCAGAGAGTGTCAGAGAGTGTCTGAGAGTGTCAGAGAGTGTCAGAGATTTTCTGAGAGTGTCACAGAGTGTCAGAGAGTTTCAGAGAGCTTCAGAGAGTGTCGGAGAGTGTCAGAGAGTGTCAGAGATTTTCAGAGAGTTTCAGAGTGTTTCAGAGAGTTTCAGAGAGTGTCAGAGAGGGTCTGAGAGTGTCAGAGAGTTTCAGAGAGCTTCAGAAAGTGTCGGAGAGTGTCAGAGATTTTCAGAGAGTTTCAGAGAGTGTCAGAGAGAGTCAGAGAGTTTCAGAGAGTTTCTGAGAGTGTCACAGCGTGTCAGAGAGTTTCAGAGAGCTTCAGAGAGTTTCAGAGAGTTTCAGAGCGTGTCAAAGAGTTTCAGAGAGTGTCAGAGAATCTCAGAGAGTGTCAGAGAGATTCAGAGAGAGTCACAGACTTTCAGAGAGTGTCAGAGAGATTGCAGAGAGTGTCAGAGAGTGTCAGAGAGCTTCAGAGAGTGGCAGAGATTTTCAGAGAGTTTCAGAGAGCTTCAGAGAGTGACAGAGTGTCAGATAGTGACAGAGAGTTTCAGTGAGTGTCAGAGACTTTCAGAGAGTTTCAGAGAGTGTAAGAGATAGTCTGAGAGTGTCCGAGAATGTCAAAGAGTTTCGGGGAGTGTCAGAGAGTGTCAATGAGTTTCAGAGAGTGTCAGAGAGTGTCAGAGAGTTTCAGAGTGTTTCAGAGAATGTCAGAGAGTGTCAGAGAGTGTCTGAGAGTTTCAGAGTGTTTCAGAGAGTGTCAGAGAGTGTCAGAGAGTGTCTGAGATTGTCAAAGAGTTTCAGAGTGTGTCAGAGAGTGTCAAAGAGTTTCAGAGAGTGTCAGAGAGTGTCAGAGAGTATCAGAGTGTTTCAGAGAATGTCAGAGATTGTCAGAGAATGTCAGAGTGTTTCAGAGTGTTTCAGAGAGTGTCCGAGAGTGTCAGAGATTGTCAGAGAGTTTCAGAGAGTTGCAGAGAGTGTAACAGATAGTCTGAGACTGTCAGAGAGTGTCAAAGAGTTTCACAGAGTGTCAGAGAGTGTCAGAGAGTGTCTGAGATATTCATAGAGTTTCAGAGAATGTCTGAGAGTTTCAGAGAGTTTCAGAGAGTGTCAAAGAGTTTCAGAGAGTATCAGAGAGTGTCAGAGAGTGTCAGAGAGTTTCAGAGAGTGTCAGAGAGTTTCAGAGAGTGTCGGAGAGTGTCAGAGAGTGTCAGTGATTTGCAGAGAGTTTCAGAGAGTGTCAGAGAGGGTCAGAGAGTTTCAGAGACTTTCTGAGAGCGTCACAGCGTGTCAGAGAGTTTCAGAGAGCTTCAGCGAGTGTCAAAGAGTTTCAGAGAGTATCAGAGAGTGTCAGAGAGTTTCAGAGAGTGTCAGAGAGTGTCAGAGAGGGTCTGAGAGTGTCAGAGAGTTTCAGAGAGCTTCAGAGAGTGTCGGAGAGTGTCAGAGAGTGTCAGAGATTTTCAGAGAGTTTCCGAGAGTGTGAGAGAGGGTCAGAGAGTTTCAGAGAGTTTCAAAGAGTTTCAGAGAGTTTCAGAGAGTGTCAGAGAGTGTCAGAGTGGGTCAGAGAGTTTCAGAGAGTTTCTGAGAGTGTCACAGCGTGTCAGAGAGTGTCAGAGAGTTTCAGAGAGTGTCTGAGCGTGTCAGAGATTGCCAGAGGGTTTCTGAGCGTTTCTGAGTGTGTCAGAGAGTGTCAGAGACTTTCAGAGATTTCAGAGAGAGTCACAGACTTTCAGAGAGTGTCAGGGAGATTGCAGAGAGTGTCAGAGAGTGTCAGAGAGCTTCAGATAGTGACAGAGAGTTTCAGTGAGTGTCAGAGAGTTTCAGAGAGTTTCAGAGAGTGTAAGAGATAGTCTGAGAGTGTCCGAGAATGTCAAAGAGTTTCAGAGAGTGTCAGAGAATGTCATAGAGTTTCACAGAGTGTCAGAGAGTGTCAGTGAGTTTCAGAGTGGTTCAGAGTATGTCAGAGAGTGTCAGAGAGTGTCTGAGAGTTTCAGAGTGTTTCAGAGAGTGTCAGAGAGTGTCAGAGAGTGTCTGAGAGTGTCAAAGAGTTTCAGAGATTGTCAGAGAGTGTCAAAGAGTTTCAGAGAGTGTCAGAGAGTGTCAGAGAGAGTCAGAGAGTTTCAGAGTGTTTCAGAGAATGTCAGAGAGTGTCAGAGAGTGTATGAGATTTTCAGAGTGTTTCAGAGAGTGTCAGACAGTGTCAGAGAGTGTCAGAGATATTCATAGAGTGTCAGAGAGTGTCAGAGAATGTCGGAGAGTTTCTGAGAGTATCCGTGAGTGTCAGAGAGTTTCACAGTGTGTCACAGTGTGTCAGAGAGTGTCAGAGAGTTTCAGAGAGTGTAAGAGAGGGTCAGAGAGTTTCTGAGAGTGTCACAGAGTGTCAGAGAGTTTCAGAGAGCTTCAGAGAGTGTCGCAGAGTGTCAGAGAGTGTCAGTGATTTTCAGAGAGTTTCAGAGAGTGTCACAGAGTGTCAGAGAGTGTCAGAGAGTTTCAGAGAGTGTAAGAGAGTGTCACAGCGTGTCAGAGAGTGTCAGAGAGTTTCAGAGAGTGTCAGAGATTTTCTGAGAGTGTCACAGAGTGTCAGAGAGTTTCAGAGAGCTTCAGAGAGTGTCGCAGAGTGTCAGAGTGTGTCAGTGATTTACAGAGAGTTTCAGAGAGTGTCAGAGAGGGTCAGAGAGTTTCAGAGAGTTTCTGAGAGAGTCACAGCGTGTCAGAGAGTTTCAGAGAGCTTCAGAGAGTGTCAGAGAGTGTCTGAGAGTTTCAGAGAGTGTCAAAGAGTTTCAGAGAGTATCAGAGAGTGTCAGAGAGTGTCAGAGAATTTCAGAGAGTTTCAGAGCGTTTCAGAGAGTGTCTGAGCGTGTCAGAGATTGCCAGAGGGTTTCTGAGCGTTTCTGAGTGTGTCAGAGAGTGTCAGAGACTTTCAGAGATTTCAGAGAGAGTCACAGACTTTCAGAGAGTGTCTGAGAGATTGCAGAGAGAGTCAGAGAGTGCCAGAGAGCTTCAGAGAGTGGCAGAAAGTTTCAGAGAGTTTCAGAGAGCTTCAGAGAGTGACAGAGTGTCAGATAGTGACAGAGAGTTTCAGTGAGTGTCAGAGAGTTTCAGAGAGTTTCAGAGAGTGACAGAGTGTCAGATAGTGACAGAGAGTTTCAGTGAGTGTCAGAGAGTTTCAGAGAGTGTAAGAGAGTGTAAGAGATAGTCTGAGAGTGTCCGAGAATGTCAAAGAGTTTCAGAGAGTGTCAGAGAGTGTCATAGAGTTTCACAGAGTGTCAGAGAGTGTCAGTGAGTTTCAGAGTGGTTTAGAGAATGTCAGAGAGTGTCAGAGAGTGTCTGAGAGTTTCAGAGTGTTTCAGAGAGTGTCAGAGAGTGTCAGAGAGTGTCTGAGAGTGTCAGACAGTGTCAGAGATTGTCAGAGAGTGTCAAAGAGTTTCAGAGAGTGTCAGAGAGAGTCAGAGAGTTTCAGAGTGTTTCAGAGAATGTCAGAGAGTGTCAGAGAGTGTATGAGATTTTCAGAGTGTTTCAGAGAGTGTCAGAGAGTGTCAGAGAATGTCGGAGAGTTTCTGAGAGTATCCGTGAGTGTCAGAGAGTTTCACAGTGTGTCACAGTGTGTCAGAGAGTGTCAGAGAGTGTAAGAGAGTGTAAGAGAGGGTCAGAGAGTTTCTGAGAGTGTCACAGAGTGTCAGAGAGTTTCAGAGAGCTTCAGAGAGTGTCGCAGAGTGTCAGAGAGTGTCAGTGATTTTCAGAGAGTTTCAGAGAGTGTCACAGAGTGTCAGAGAGTGTCAGAGAGTTTCAGAGAGTGTAAGAGAGTGTCACAGCGTGTCAGAGAGTGTCAGAGAGTTTCAGAGAGTGTCAGAGATTTTCTGAGAGTGTCACAGAGTGTCAGAGGGTTTCAGAGAGCTTCAGAGAGTGTCGCTGAGTGTCAGAGAGTGTCAGAGAGTTTCAGAGAGTGTCAGAGAGTGTCAGAGAGTTTCAGAGAGTGTCAGAGCGTTTCAGAGAGTGTCTGAGCGTGTCAGAGATTGCCAGAGTGTTTCTGAGAGTTTCTGAGTGTGTCAGAGAATGTCAGAGACGGTCAGAGATTTCAGAGAGAGTCACAGACTTTCAGAGAGTGTCTGAGAGATTGCAGAGAGAGTCAGAGAGTGTCAGAGAGCTTCAGAGAGTGGCAGAAAGTTTCAGAGAGTTTCAGAGAGCTTCAGAGAGTGACAGAGTGTCAGATAGTGACAGAGAGTTTCAGTGAGTGTCAGAGAGTTTCAGAGAGTTTCAGAGAGTGTAAGAGATAGTCTGAGAGTGTCAGAGAATGTCAAAGAGTTTCAGACAGTGTCAGAGAGTGTCAAAGAGTTTCAGAGGGTGTCAGAGAGTGTCAGAGATTGTCAGAGAGTTTCAGAGTGTTTCAGAGAGTTTCAGAGAGTGTCAGAGAGAGTCTGAGAGTGTCAGAGAGTGTCAGAGTGTGTCAGAGGATGTCGGAGAGTTTCTGAGAGTATCTGTGAGTGTAAGAGTGTGTCAGAGAGCGTCAGAGACTGTCCGAGGGTTCTGAGATATTCTGAGTGTGTCAGAGAGTGTCAGAGAGTTTCAGAGAGTTTCAGAGAGTGTCACAGAGTGTCAGAGAGCGTCAGAGAGTTTCAGAGTGTGTCAGATAGTGTCAGAGAGTGTCAGAGAGTTTCAGAGCGTGTCAGAGTGTGTCTGAGAGTATCAGACAGTGTCAGAGATTTTCTGAGAGTGTCACAGAGTGTCAGAGAGTTTCAGAGAGCTTCAGAGAGTGTCGGAGAGTGCCAGAGAGTGTCAGAGATTTTCAGAGAGTTTCAGAGTGTTTCAGAGAGTTTCAGAGAGTGTCAGTGATTTACAGAGAGTTTCAGAGAGTGTCAGAGAGGGTCAGAGAGTTTCTGAGAGTGTCACAGCGTGTCAGAGAGTTTCAGAGAGCTTCAGAGAGTGCCTGAGAGTTTCAGAGAGTTTCAGAGAGTGTCAAAGAGTTTCAGAGAGTATCAGAGAGTGTCAGAGAGTGTCAGAGAGTTTCAGAGAGTGTCAGAGAGTGTCAGAGAGTTTCAGAGAGTGTCGGAGAGTGTCAGAGAGTGTCAGTGATTTACAGAGAGTTTCAGAGAGTGTCAGAGAGGGTCAGAGAGTTTCAGAGAGTTTCTGAGAGTGTCACAGCGTGTCAGAGAGTTTCAGAGAACTTCAGAGAGTGTCAGAGAGTGTCTGAGAGTTTCAGAGAATTTCAGAGAGTGTCAGAGCGTTTCAGAGAGTGTCTGAGCGTGTCAGAGATTGCCAGAGTGTTTCTGAGAGTTTCAGAGTGTTTCAGAGAATTTCAGAGAGTGTCAGTGATTTACAGAGAGTTTCAGAGAGTGTCAGAGAGGGTCAGAGAGTTTCTGAGAGTGTCACAGCGTGTCAGAGAGTTTCAGAGAGCTTCAGAGAGTGTCAGAGAGTGCCTGAGAGTTTCAGAGAGTTTCAGAGAGTGTCAAAGAGTTTCAGAGAGTATCAGAGAGTGTCAGAGAGTGTCAGAGAGTTTCAGAGAGTGTCAGAGAGTGTCAGAGAGTTTCGGAGAGTGTCGGAGAGTGTCAGAGAGTGTCAGTGATTTACGGAGAGTTTCAGAGAGTGTCAGAGAGGGTCAGAGAGTTTCAGAGAGTTTCTGAGAGTGTCACAGCGTGTCAGAGAGTTTCAGAGAGCTTCAGAGAGTTTCAGAGAGTGTCTGAGAGTTTCAGAGAGTTTCAGAGAGTGTCAAAGAGTTTCAGAGAGTATCAGAGAGTGTCAGAGAGTTTCAGAGAGTGTCAGAGCGTTTCAGAGAGTGTCTGAGCGTGTCAGAGATTGCCAGAGTGTTTCTGAGAGTTTCTGAGTGTGTCAGAGAATGTCAGAGTCGGTCAGAGATTTCAGAGAGAGTCACAGACATTCAGAGAGTGTCAGAGAGATTGCAGAGAGAGTCAGAGAGTGTCAGAGAGCTTCAGAGAGTGGCAGAAAGTTTCAGAGAGTTTCAGAGAGCTTCAGAGTGTGACAGAGTGTCAGATAGTGACAGAGAGTATCAGTGAGTGTCAGAGAGTTTCAGAGAGTTTCAGAGAGTGCAAGAGATAGTCTGAGAGTGTCAGAGAATGTCAAAGAGTTTCAGAGAGTGTCAGAGAGTGTCAAAGAGTTTCAGAGGGTGTCAGAGAGTGTCAGAGATTGTCAGAGAGTTTCAGAGTGTTTCAGAGAGTTTCAGAGAGTGTCAGAGAGGGTCTGAGAGTGTCGGAGAGTGTCAGGGTGTGTCAGAGAATGTCGGAGAGTTTCTGAGAGTATCTGTGAGTGTAAGAGTGTGTCAGAGAGCGTCAGAGACTGTCCGAGGGTTCTGAGATATTCTGAGTGTGTCAGAGAGTGTCAGAGAGTTTCAGAGAGTTTCAGAGAGTGTCACAGAGTCTCAGATAGCGTGAGAGAGTTTCAGAGTGTGTCAGATAGTGTCAGAGAGTGTCAGGGAGTTTCAGAGAGTGTCAGAGTGTGTCTGAGAGTATCAGACAGTGTCAGAGATTTTCTGAGAGTGTCACAGAGTGGCAGAAAGTTTCAGAGAGTTTCAGAGAGCTTCAGAGAGTGACAGAGTGTCAGATAGTGACAGAGAGTATCAGTGAGTGTCAGAGAGTTTCAGAGAGTTTCAGAGAGTGTAAGAGATAGTCTGAGAGTGTCAGAGAATGTCAAAGAGTTTCAGAGAGTGTCAGAGAGTGTCAAAGAGTTTCAGAGGGTGTCAGAGAGTGTCAGAGATTGTCAGAGAGTTTCAGAGTGTTTCAGAGAGTTTCAGAGAGTGTCAGAGAGGGTCTGAGAGTGTCACAGAGTGTCAGGGTGTGTCAGAGAATGTCGGAGAGTTTCTGAGAGTATCTGTGAGTGTAAGAGTGTGTCAGAGAGCGTCAGAGACTGTCCGAGGGTTCTGAGATATTCTGAGTGTGTCAGAGAGTGTCAGAGAGTGTCAGAGAGGGTCTGAGAGTGTCAGAGAGTTTCAGAGAGCTTCAGAGAGTGTCGGAGAGTGTCAGAGAGTGTCAGAGATTTTCAGAGAGTTTCCGAGAGTGTGAGAGAGGGTCAGAGAGTTTCAGAGAGTTTCTGAGAGTTTCAGAGAGTTTCAGAGAGTGTCAGAGAGTGTCAGAGTGGGTCAGAGAGTTTCAGAGAGTTTCTGAGAGTGTCACAGCGTGTCAGAGAGTGTCAGAGAGTTTCAGAGAGTGTCTGAGCGTGTCAGAGATTGCCAGAGGGTTTCTGAGCGTTTCTGAGTGTGTCAGAGAGTGTCAGAGACTTTCAGAGATTTCAGAGAGAGTCACAGACTTTCAGAGAGTGTCAGGGAGATTGCAGAGAGTGTCAGAGAGTGTCAGAGAGCTTCAGATAGTGACAGAGAGTTTCAGTGAGTGTCAGAGAGTTTCAGAGAGTTTCAGAGAGTGTAAGAGATCGTCTGAGAGTGTCCGAGAATGTCAAAGAGTTTCAGAGAGTTTCAGAGAATGTCATAGAGTTTCACAGAGTGTCAGAGAGTGTCAGTGAGTTTCAGAGTGGTTCAGAGAATGTCAGAGAGTGTCAGAGAGTGTCTGAGAGTTTCAGAGTGTTTCAGAGAGTGTCAGAGAGTGTCAGAGAGTGTCTGAGAGTGTCAAAGAGTTTCAGAGATTGTCAGAGAGTGTCAAAGAGTTTCAGAGAGTGTCAGAGAGTGTCAGAGAGAGTCAGAGAGTTTCAGAGTGTTTCAGAGAATGTCAGAGAGTGTCAGAGAGTGTATGAGATTTTCAGAGTGTTTCAGAGAGTGTCAGACAGTGTCAGAGAGTGTCAGAGATATTCATAGAGTGTCAGAGAGTGTCAGAGAATGTCGGAGAGTTTCTGAGAGTATCCGTGAGTGTCAGAGAGTTTCACAGTGTGTCACAGTGTGTCAGAGAGTGTCAGAGAGTTTCAGAGAGTGTAAGAGAGGGTCAGAGAGTTTCTGAGAGTGTCACAGAGTGTCAGAGAGTTTCAGAGAGCTTCAGAGAGTGTCGCAGAGTGTCAGAGAGTGTCAGTGATTTTCAGAGAGTTTCAGAGAGTGTCACAGAGTGTCAGAGAGTGTCAGAGAGTTTCAGAGAGTGTAAGAGAGTGTCACAGCGTGTCAGAGAGTCTCAGAGAGTTTCAGAGAGTGTCAGAGATTTTCTGAGAGTGTCACAGAGTGTCAGAGAGTTTCAGAGAGCTTCAGAGAGTGTCGCAGAGTGTCAGAGTGTGTCAGTGATTTACAGAGAGTTTCAGAGAGTGTCAGAGAGGGTCAGAGAGTTTCAGAGAGTTTCTGAGAGAGTCACAGCGTGTCAGAGAGTTTCAGAGAGCTTCAGAGAGTGTCAGAGAGTGTCTGAGAGTTTCAGAGAGTGTCAAAGAGTTTCAGAGAGTATCAGAGAGTGGCAGAGAGTGTCAGAGAATTTCAGAGAGTTTCAGAGCGTTTCAGAGAGTGTCTGAGCGTGTCAGAGATTGCCAGAGGGTTTCTGAGCGTTTCTGAGTGTGTCAGAGAGTGTCAGAGACTTTCAGAGATTTCAGAGAGAGTCACAGACTTTCAGAGAGTGTCAGAGAGATTGCAGAGAATGTCAGAGAGTGTCAGAGAGCTTCAGATAGTGACAGAGAGTTTCAGTGAGTGTCAGAGAGTTTCAGAGAGTTTCAGAGAGTGTAAGAGATAGTCTGAGAGTGTCCGAGAATGTCAAAGAGTTTCAGAAAGTGTCAGAGAGTGTCATAGAGTTTCACAGAGTGTCAGAGAGTGTCAGTGAGTTTCAGAGTGGTTTAGAGAATGTCAGAGAGTGTCAGAGAGTGTCTGAGAGTTTCAGAGTGTTTCAGAGAGTGTCAGAGAGTGTCAGAGAGTGTCTGAGAGTGTCAAAGAGTTTCAGAGATTGTCAGAGAGTGTCAAAGAGTTTCAGAGAGTGTCAGAGAGTGTCAGAGAGAGTCAGAGAGTTTCAGAGTGTTTCAGAGAATGTCAGAGAGTGTCAGAGAGTGTATGAGATTTTCAGAGTGTTTCAGAGAGTGTCAGAGAGTGTCAGAGAGTGTCAGAGATATTCATAGAGTGTCAGAGAGTGTCAGAGAATGTCGGAGAGTTTCTGAGAGTATCCGTGAGTGTCAGAGAGTTTCACAGTGTGTCACAGTGTGTCAGAGAGTGTCAGAGAGTTTCAGAGAGTGTAAGAGAGGGTCAGAGAGTTTCTGAGAGTGTCACAGAGTGTCAGAGAGTTTCAGAGAGCTTCAGAGAGTGTCGCAGAGTGTCAGAGAGTGTCAGTGATTTTCAGAGAGTTTCAGAGAGTGTCACAGAGTGTCAGAGAGTGTCAGAGAGTTTCAGAGAGTGTAAGAGAGTGTCACAGCGTGTCAGAGAGTGTCAGAGAGTTTCAGAGAGTGTCAGAGATTTTCTGAGAGTGTCACAGAGTGTCAGAGAGATTCAGAGAGCTTCAGAGAGTGTCGCAGAGTGTCAGAGAGTGTCAGTGATTTTCAGAGAGTTTCAGAGAGTGTCACAGAGTGTCAGAGAGTGTCAGAGAGTTTCAGAGAGTGTAAGAGAGTGTCACAGCGTGTCAGAGAGTGTCTGAGATTGTCAGAGAGTGTCAGAGATTTTCTGAGAGTGTCACAGAGTGTCAGAGAGTTTCAGAGAGCTTCAGAGAGTGTCAGAGAGTGTCAGAGAGTGTCAGTGATTTACAGAGAGTTTCAGAGAGTGTCAGAGAGGGTCAGAGAGTTTCTGAGAGTGTCACAGCGTGTCAGAGAGTTTCAGAGAGCTTCAGAGAGTGTCACAGAGTGTCTGAGAGTTTCAGAGAGTGTCAAAGAGTTTCAGAGAGTATCAGAGAGTGTCAGAGAGTGTCAGAGAGTTTCAGAGAGTGTCAGAGAGTGTCAGAGAGTTTCAGAGAGTGTCAGAGCGTTTCAGAGAGTGTCTGAGCGTGTCAGAGATTGCCAGAGTGTTTCTGAGAGTTTCTGAGTGTGTCAGAGAATGTCAGAGACGGTCAGAGATTTCAGAGAGAGTCACAGACTTTCAGAGAGTGTCTGAGAGATTGCAGAGAGAGTCAGAGAGTGTCAGAGAGCTTCAGAGAGTGGCAGAAAGTTTCAGAGAGTTTCAGAGAGCTTCAGAGAGTGACAGAGTGTCAGATAGTGACAGAGAGTTTCAGTGAGTGTCAGAGAGTTTCAGAGAGTTTCAGAGAGTGTAAGAGATAGTCTGAGAGTGTCAGAGAATGCCAAAGAGTTTCAGACAGTTTCAGAGAGTGTCAAAGAGTTTCAGAGGGTGTCAGAGAGTGTCAGAGATTGTCAGAGAGTTTCAGAGTGTTTCAGAGAGTTTCAGAGAGTGTCAGAGAGAGTCTGAGAGTGTCAGAGAGTGTCAGAGTGTGTCAGAGGATGTCGGAGAGTTTCTGAGAGTTTCTGTGAGTGTAAGAGTGTGTCAGAGAGCGTCAGAGAGTTTCAGAGAGCTTCAGAGAGTGTCAGAGAGTGCCTGAGAGTTTCAGAGAGTTTCAGAGAGTGTCAAAGAGTTTCAGAGAGTATCAGAGAGTGTCAGAGAGTGTCAGAGAGTTTCAGAGAGTGTCAGAGAGTGTCAGAGAGTTTCAGAGAGTGTCGGAGAGTGTCAGAGAGTGTCAGTGATTTACAGAGAGTTTCAGAGAGTGTCAGAGAGGGTCAGAGAGTTTCAGAGAGTTTCTGAGAGTGTCACAGCGTGTCAGAGAGTTTCAGAGAACTTCAGAGAGTGTCAGAGAGTGTCTGAGAGTTTCAGAGAGTTTCAGAGAGTGTCAAAGAGTTTCAGAGAGTATCAGAGAGTGTCAGAGAATTTCAGAGAGTGTCAGAGCGTTTCAGAGAGTGTCTGAGCGTGTCAGAGATTGCCAGAGTGTTTCTGAGAGTTTCAGAGTGTTTCAGAGAGTTTCAGAGAGTGTCAGTGATTTACAGAGAGTTTCAGAGAGTGTCAGAGAGGGTCAGAGAGTTTCTGAGAGTGTCACAGCGTGTCAGAGAGTTTCAGAGAGCTTCAGAGAGTGTCAGAGAGTGCCTGAGAGTTTCAGAGAGTTTCAGAGAGTGTCAAAGAGTTTCAGAGAGTATCAGAGAGTGTCAGAGAGTGTCAGAGAGTTTCAGAGAGTGTCAGAGAGTGTCAGAGAGTTTCGGAGAGTGTCGGAGAGTGTCAGAGAGTGTCAGTGATTTACGGAGAGTTTCAGAGAGTGTCAGAGAGGGTCAGAGAGTTTCAGAGAGTTTCTGAGAGTGTCACAGCGTGTCAGAGAGTTTCAGAGAGCTTCAGAGAGTTTCAGAGAGTGTCTGAGAGTTTCAGAGAGTTTCAGAGAGTGTCAAAGAGTTTCAGAGAGTATCAGAGAGTGTCAGAGAGTTTCAGAGAGTGTCAGAGCGTTTCAGAGAGTGTCTGAGCGTGTCAGAGATTGCCAGAGTGTTTCTGAGAGTTTCTGAGTGTGTCAGAGAGTGTCAGGGAGTTTCAGAGAGTGTCAGAGTGTGTCTGAGAGTATCAGACAGTGTCAGAGATTTTCTGAGAGTGTCACAGAGTGGCAGAAAGTTTCAGAGAGTTTCAGAGAGCTTCAGAGAGTGACAGAGTGTCAGATAGTGACAGAGAGTATCAGTGAGTGTCAGAGAGTTTCAGAGAGTTTCAGAGAGTGTAAGAGATAGTCTGAGAGTGTCAGAGAATGTCAAAGAGTTTCACAGAGTGTCAGAGAGTGTCAAAGAGTTTCAGAGGGTGTCAGAGAGTGTCAGAGATTGTCAGAGAGGGTCTGAGAGTGTCAGAGAGTGTCAGGGTGTGTCAGAGAATGTCGGAGAGTTTCTGAGAGTATCTGTGAGTGTAAGAGTGTGTCAGAGAGCGTCAGAGACTGTCCGAGGGTTCTGAGATATTCTGAGTGTGTCAGAGAGTGTCAGAGAGTTTCAGAGAGTTTCAGAGAGTTTCAGAGAGTGTCACAGAGTGTCAGAGAGCGTGAGAGAGTTTCAGAGTGTGTCAGATAGTGTCAGAGAGTGTCAGAGAGTTTCAGAGAGTGTCAGAGTGTGTCTGAGAGTATCAGACAGTGTCAGAGATTTTCTGAGAGTGTCACAGAGTGTCAGAGAGTTTCAGAGAGCTTCAGAGAGTGTTGGAGAGTGCCTGAGAGTGTCAGAGAGTGTCTGAGTGTGTCAGACAGTGTCAGAGATTTTCTGAGAGTGTCACAGAGTGTCAGAGAGTTTCAGAGAGCTTCAGAGAGTGTCGGAGAGTGTCAGAGAGTGTCAGAGATTTTCAGAGAGTTTCAGAGTGTTTCAGAGAGTTTCAGAGAGTGTCAGTGATTTACAGAGAGTTTCAGAGAGTGTCAGAGAGGGTCAGAGAGTTTCTGAGAGTGTCACAGCGTGTCAGAGAGTTTCAGAGAGCTTCAGAGAGTGTCAGAGAGTGTCTGAGAGTTTCAGAGAGTTTCAAAGAGTGTCAAAGAGTTTCTGAGAGTATCAGAGAGTGTCAGAGAGTGTCAGAGAGTTTCAGAGAGTGTCAGAGAGTTTCAGAGAGTTTCGGAGAGTGTCAGAGAGTGTCAGTGATTTACAGAGAGTTTCAGAGAGTGTCAGAGAGGGTCAGAGAGTTTCAGAGAGTTTCTGAGAGTGTCACAGCGTGTCAGAGAGTTTCAGAGAGCTTCAGAGAGTGTCGGAGAGTGCCGGAGAGTGTCAGAGAGTGTCTGAGAGTGTCAGACAGTGTCAGAGATTTTCTGAGAGTGTCACAGAGTGTCAGAGAGTTTCAGAGAGCTTCAGAGAGTGTCGGAGAGTGTCAGAGAGTGTCAGAGATTTTCAGAGAGTTTCAGAGTGTTTCAGAGAGTTTCTGAGAGTGTCACAGCGTGTCAGAGAGCTTCAGAGAGGTTCAGAGAGTGTCAGAGTGTGTCTGAGAGTTTCAGAGAGTTTCAGAGAGTGTCAAAGAGTTTCAGAGAGTATCAGAGAGTGTCAGAGAGTGTCAGAGAGATTCAGAGAGTGTCAGAGAGTTTCAGAGAGTGTCAGAGTGTGTCTGAGAGTATCAGACAGTGTCAGAGATTTTCTGAGAGTGTCAGAGAGTGTCAGAGAGTTTCAGAGAGCTTCAGAGAGTGTCGGAGAGTGTCAGAGAGTGTCAGAGAGTGTCTGAGAGTGTCAGACAGTGTCAGAGATTTTCTGAGAGTGTCACAGAGTGTCAGAGAGTTTCAGAGAGCTTCAGAGAGTGTCGGAGAGTGTCAGAGAGTGTCAGAGATTTTCAGAGAGTTTCAGAGTGTTTCAGAGAGTTTCAGAGAGTGTCAGTGATTTACAGAGAGTTTCAGAGAGTGTCAGAGAGGGTCAGAGAGTTTCTGAGAGTGTCACAGCGTGTCAGAGAGTTTCAGAGAGCTTCAGAGAGTGTCAGAGAGTGTCTGAGAGTTTCAGAGAGTTTCAAAGAGTGTCAAAGAGTTTCTGAGAGTATCAGAGAGTGTCAGAGAGTGTCAGAGAGTTTCAGAGAGTGTCAGAGAGTTTCAGAGAGTGTCGGAGAGTGTCAGAGAGTGTCAGTGATTTACAGAGAGTTTCAGAGAGTGTCAGAGAGGGTCAGAGAGTTTCAGAGAGTTTCTGAGAGTGTCACAGCGTGTCAGAGAGTTTCAGAGAGCTTCAGAGAGTGTCAGAGAGTGTCTGAGAGTTTCAGAGAGTTTCAGAGAGTGTCAAAGAGTTTCAGAGAGTATCAGAGAGTGTCAGAGAGTTTCAGAGAGTGTCAGAGAGGGTCTGAGAGTGTCAGAGAGTTTCAGAGAGCTTCAGAGAGTGTCGGAGAGTGTCACAGAGTGTCAGAGATTTTTAGAGAGTTTCCGAGAGTGTGAGAGAGGGTCAGAGAGTTTCAGAGAGTTTCTGAGAGTGTCACAGCGTGTCAGAGAGTTTCAGAGAGCTTCAGAGAGTTTCAGAGAGTTTCAGAGAGTGTCAGAGAGTGTCAGAGAGGGTCAGCGATTTTCAGAGAGTTTCTGAGAGTGTCACAGCGTGTCAGAGAGTGTCAGAGAGTTTCAGAGAGTGTCAGGGCGTTTCAGAGAGTGTCTGAGCGTGTCAGAGATTGCCAGAGGGTTTCTGAGCGTTTCTGAGTGTGTCAGAGAGTGTCAGAGACTTTCAGAGATTTCAGAGAGATTCACAGACTTTCAGAGAGTGTCAGAGAGATTGCAGAGAGTGTCAGAGAGTGTCAGATAGCTTCAGAGAGTGGCAGAGATTTTCAGAGAGTTTCAGAGAGCTTCAGAGAGTGACAGAGAGTCAGATAGTGACAGAGAGTTTCAGTGAGTGTCAGAGAGTTTCAGAGAGTTTCAGAGAGTGTAAGAGATAGTCTGAGAGTGTCCGAGAATGTCAAAGAGTTTCAGAGAGTGTCAGAGAGTGTCATAGAGTTTCACAGAGTGTCAGAGAGTGTCAGTGAGTTTCAGAGTGTTTCAGAGAGTGTCAGAGAGTGTCAGAGTGTCTGAGAGTGTCAAAGAGTTTCAGAGATTGTCAGAGAGTGTCAGAGAGTGTCAGAGAGAGTCAGAGAGTTTCAGAGTGTTTCAGAGAATGTCAGAGAGTGTCAGAGAGTGTATGAGAGTTTCGGAGTGTTTCAGAGAGTGTCAGAGAGTGTCAGAGAATGTCAGAGATATTCATAGAGTGTCAGAGAGTGTCAGAGAATGTCGGACAGTTTCTGAGAGTATCCGTGAGTGTCAGAGAGTTTCACAGTGTGTCACAGTGTGTCAGAGAGTGTCAGAGAGTTTCAGAGAGTGTAAGAGATGGTCAGAGAGTTTCTGAGAGTGTCACAGAGTGTCAGAGAGTTTCAGAGAGCTTCAGAGAGTGTCGCAGAGTGTCAGAGAGTGTCAGTGATTTTCAAAGAGTTTCAGAGAGTTTCACAGAGTGTCAGAGAGTGGCAGAGAGTTTCAGAGAGTGTAAGAGAGTGTCACAGCGTGTCAGAGAGTGTCAGAGAGTTTCAGAGAGTGTCAGAGATTTTCTGAGAGTGTCACAGAGTGTCAGAGAGTTTCAGAGAGCTTCAGAGAGTGTCGCAGAGTGTCAGAGAGTGTCAGTGATTTTCAGAGAGTTTCAGAGAGTGTCACAGAGTGTCAGAGAGTGTCAGAGAGTTACAGAGAGTGTAAGAGAGTGTCACAGCGTGTCAGAGAGTGTCAGAGATTTTCTGAGAGTGTCACAGAGTGTCAGAGAGTTTCAGAGAGCTTCAGAGAGTGTCGGAGAGTGTCAGAGAGTGTCAGTGATTTACAGAGAGTTTCAGAGAGTGTCAGAGAGGGTCAGAGAGTTTCAGAGAGTTTCTGAGAGTGTCACAGCGTGTCAGAGAGTTTCAGCGAGTGTCAGAGAGTGTCAGAGAGTTTCAGCGAGTGTCAGAGAGTGTCAGAGAGTTTCAGAGAGTGTCAGAGCGTTTCAGAGAGTGTCTGAGCGTGTCAGAGATTGCCAGAGTGTTTCTGAGAGTTTCTGAGTGTGTCAGAGAATGTCAGAGACGGTCAGAGATTTCAGAGAGAGTCACAGACTTTCAGAGAGTGTCAGAGAGATTGCAGTGAGAGTCAGAGAGTGTCAGAGAGCTTCAGAGAGTGGCAGAAAGTTTCAGAGAGTTTCAGAGAGCTTCAGAGAGTGACAGAGTGTCAGATAGTGACAGAGAGTTTCAGTGAGTGTCAGAGAGTTTCAGAGAGTTTCAGAGAGTGTAAGAGATAGTCTGAGAGTGTCAGAGAATGTCAAAGAGTTTCAGACAGTGTCAGAGAGTGTCAAAGAGTTTCAGAGGGTGTCAGAGAGTGTCAGAGATTGTCAGAGAGTTTCAGAGTGTTTCAGAGAGTTTCAGAGAGTGTCAGAGAGGGTCTGAGAGTGTCAGAGAGTGTCAGAGTGTGTCAGAGAATGTCGGAGAGTTTCTGAGAGTATCTGTGAGTGTAAGAGTGTGTCAGAGAGCGTCAGAGACTGTCCGAGGGTTCTGAGATATTCTGAGTGTGTCAGAGAGTGTCATAGAGTTTCAGAGAGTTTCAGAGAGTGTCACAGAGTGTCAGAGAGCGTCAGAGAGTTTCAGAGTGTGTCAGATAGTGTCAGAGAGTGTCAGAGAGTGTCAGAGAGTTTCAGAGAGTGTCAGAGTGTGTCTGAGAGTATCAGACAGTGTCAGAGATTTTCTGAGAGTGTCACAGAGTGTCAGAGAGTTTCAGAGAGCTTCAGAGAGTGTCGGAGAGTGCCAGAGAGTGTCAGAGAGTGTCTGAGAGTGTCAGATAGTGTCAGAGATTTTCTGAGAGTGTCACAGAGTGTCAGAGAGTTTCAGAGAGCTTCAGAGAGTGTCGGAGAGTGTCAGAGAGTGTCAGAGATTTTCAGAGAGTTTCAGAGTGTTTCAGAGAGTTTCAGAGAGTTTCAGAGAGTTTCAGAGAGTGTCAGTGATTTGCAGAGAGTTTCAGAGAGTGTCAGAGAGGGTCAGAGAGTTTCTGAGAGTGTCACAGCGTGTCAGAGAGTTTCAGAGAGCTTCAGAGAGTGTCAGAGAGTGTCTGAGAGTTTCAGAGAGTTTCAGAGAGTGTCAAAGAGTTTGAGAGAGTATCAGAGAGTGTCAGAGAGTGTCAGAGAGTTTCAGAGAGTTTCAGAGAGTGTCAGAGAGTGTCAGAGAGTTTCAGAGAGTGTCGGAGAGTGTCAGAGAGTGTCAGTGATTTACAGAGAGTTTCAGAGAGTGTCAGAGAGTGTCAGAGAGTTTCAGAGAGTTTCTGAGAGTGTCACAGCGTGTCAGAGAGTTTCAGAGAGCTTCAGAGAGTGTCAGAGAGTGTCTGAGAGTTTCAGAGAGTTTCAGAGAGTGTCAAAGAGTTTCAGAGAGTATCAGAGAGTGTCAGAGAGTTTCAGAGAGTGTCAGAGAGTGTCAGAGAGTTTCAGAGAGTGTCAGAGCGTTTCAGAGAGTGTCTGAGCGTGTCAGAGATTGCCAGAGTGTTTCTGAGAGTTTCTGAGTGTGTCAGAGAATGTCAGAGACGGTCAGAGATTTCAGAGAGAGTCACAGACTTTCAGAGAGTGTCAGAGAGATTGCAGAGAGAGTCAGAGAGTGTCAGAGAGCTTCAGAGAGTGGCAGAAAGTTTCAGAGAGTTTCAGAGAGTGTAAGAGAGTGCAAGAGATAGTCTGAGAGTGTCAGAGAATGTCAAAGAGTTTCAGAGAGTGTCAGAGAGTGTCAAAGAGTTTCAGAGGGTGTCAGAGAGTGTCAGAGATTGTCATAGAGTTTCAGAGTGTTTCAGAGAGTTTCAGAGAGTGTCAGAGAGGGTCTGAGAGTGTCAGAGAGTGTCAGAGTGTGTCAGAGAATGTCGGAGAGTTTCTGAGAGTATCTGTGAGTGTAAGAGTGTGTCAGAGAGCGTCAGAGACTGCCCGAGGGTTCTGAGATATTCTGAGTGTGTCAGAGAGTGTCAGAGAGTTTCAGAGAGTTTCAGAGACTGTCACAGAGTGTCACAGAGTGTCAGAGAGCGTGAGAGAGTTTCAGAGTGTGTCAGATACTGTCAGAGAGTGTCAGAGAGTTTCAGAGAGTGTCAGAGTCTGTCTGAGAGTATCAGACAGTGTCAGAGATTTTCTGAGAGTGTCACAGAGTGTCAGAGAGTTTCAGAGAGCTTCAGAGAGTGTCGGAGAGTGTCAGAGAGTGTCAGAGATTTTCAGAGAGTTTCAGAGTGTTTCAGAGAGTTTCAGAGAGTGTCAGTGATTTACAGAGAGTT
Organism: Heterodontus francisci; assembly: GCF_036365525.1. Lineage (NCBI taxonomy): Eukaryota > Metazoa > Chordata > Chondrichthyes > Heterodontiformes > Heterodontidae > Heterodontus > Heterodontus francisci. Next base: position 33,848,970 of record NC_090421.1, read on the forward strand.
TCAGAGAGTGTCAGAGAGGGTCAGAGAGTTCCTGAGAGTGTCACAGCGTGTCAGAGAGTTTCAGAGAGCTTCAGAGAGTGTCAGAGAGTGTCAAAGAGTTTCAGAGAGTATCAGAGAGTGTCAGAGAGTGTCAGAGAGTTTCAGAGAGTTTCAGAGAGTGTAAGAGATAGTCTGAGAGTGTCAGAGAATGTCAAAGAGTTTCAGACAGTGTCAGAGAGTGTCAAAGAGTTTCAGAGGGTGTCAGAGAGTGTCAGAGATTGTCAGAGAGTTTCAGAGTTTTTCAGAGAGTTTCAGAGAGTGTCAGAGAGGGTCTGAGAGTGTCAGAGAGTGTCAGAGTGTGTCAGAGAATGTCGGAGAGTTTCTGAGAGTATCTGTGAGTGTAAGAGTGTGTCAGAGAGCGTCAGAGACTGTCCGAGGGTTCTGAGATATTCTGACTGTGTCAGAGAGTGTCAGAGAGTGTCAGAGAGTGTCAGAGAGTTTCAGAGAGTTTCAGAGAGTGTCACAGAGTGTCAGAGAGCTGCAGAGAGTTTCAGAGTGTGTCAGATAGTGTCAGAGAGTGTCAGAGAGTTTCAGAGAGTGTCAGAGAGTGTCAGAGTGTGTCTGAGAGTATCAGACAGTGTCAGAGATTTTCTGAGAGTGTCACAGAGTGTCAGAGAGTTTCAGAGAGCTTCAGAGAGTGTCGGAGAGTGCCAGAGAGTGTCAGAGAGTGTCTGAGAGTGTCAGACAGTGTCAGAGATTTTCTGAGAGTGTCACAGAGTGTCAGAGAGTTTCAGAGAGCTTCGGAGAGTGTCCGAGGGTTCTGAGATATTCTGAGTGTGTCAGAGCGTGTCAGAGAGTTTCAGGGAGTTTCAGAGAGTGTCACAGAGTGTCAGAGAGCGTCAGAGAGTTTGAGAGTGTGTCAGATAGTGTCAGAGAGTGTCAGAGAGTGTCAGAGAGTTTCAGAGAGTGTCAGAGTGTGTCTGAGAGTATCAGACAGTGTCAGAGATTTTCTGAGAGTGTCACAGAGTGTCAGAGAATTTCAGAGAGCTTCAGAGAGTGTCGGAGAGTGCCAGAGAGTGTCAGAGAGTGTCTGAGAGTGTCAGACAGTGTCAGAGATTTTCTGAGAGTGTCACAGAGTGTCAGAGAGTTTCAGAGAGCTTCAGAGAGTGTCGGAGAGTATCAGAGAGTGTCAGAGATTTTCAGAGAGATTCAGAGTGTTTCAGAGAGTTTCAGAGAGTGTCAGTGATTTACAGAGAGTTTCAGAGAGTGTCAGAGAGGGTCAGAGAGTTTCTGAGAGTGTCACAGCGTGTCAGAGAGTTTCAGAGAGCTTCAGAGAGTGTCAGAGAGTGTCTGAGAGTTTCAGAGAGTTTCAGAGAGTGTCAAAGAGTTTCAGAGAGTATCAGAGAGTGTCAGAGAGTGTCAGAGAGTTTCAGAGACTGTCAGAGAGTGTCAGAGAGTTTCAGAGAGTGTCGGAGAGTGTCAGAGAGTGTCAGTGATTTACAGAGAGTTTCAGAGAGTGTCAGAGAGGGTCAGAGAGTTTCAGAGAGTTTCTGAGAGTGTCACAGCGTGTCAGAGAGTTTCAGAGAGCTTCAGAGAGTGTCAGAGAGTGTCTGAGAGTTTCAGAGAGTTTCAGAGAGTGTCAAAGAGTTTCAGAGAGTATCAGAGAGTGTCAGAGAGTTTCAGAGAGTGTCAGAGAGTGTCAGAGAGTTTCAGAGAGTGTCAGAGCGTTTCAGAGAGTGTCTGAGCGTGTCAGAGATTGCCAGAGTGTTTCTGAGAGTTTCTGAGTGTGTCAGAGAATGTCAGAGACGGTCAGAGATTTCAGAGAGAGTCACAGACTTTCAGAGAGTGTCAGAGAGATTGCAGAGAGAGTCAGAGAGTGTCAGAGAGCTTCAGAGAGTGTAAGAGATAGTCTGAGAGTGTCAGAGAATGTCAAAGAGTTTCAGAGAGTGTCAGAGTGTGTCAAATAGTTTCAGAGGGTGTCAGAGAGTGTCAGAGATTGTCAGAGAGTTTCAGAGTGTTTCAGAGAGTTTCAGAGAGTGTCAGAGAGGGTCTGAGAGTGTCAGAGAGTGTCAGAGTGTGTCAGAGAATGTCGGAGAGTTTCTGAGAGTATCTGTGAGTGTAAGAGTGTGTCAGAGAGCGTCAGAGACTGCCCGAGGGTTCTGAGATATTCTGAGTGTGTCAGCGAGTGTCAGAGAGTTTCAGAGAGTTTCAGAGAGTGTCACAGAGTGTCAGAGAGCGTGAGAGAGTTTCAGAGTGTGTCAGATAGTGTCAGAGAGTGTCAGAGAGTTTCAGAGAGTGTCAGAGTGTGTCTGAGAGTATCAGACAGTGTCAGATATTTTCTGAGAGTGTCACAGAGTGTCAGAGAGTTTCAGAGAGCTTCAGAGAGTGTCGGAGAGTGTCAGAGAGTGTCTGAGAGTGTCAGACAGTGTCAGAGATTTTCTGAGAGTGTCACAGAGTGTCAGAGAGTATCAGAGAGCTTCAGAGAGTGTCGGAGAGTGTCAGAGAGTGTCAGAGATTTTCAGAGAGTTTCAGAGTGTTTCAGAGAGTTTCAGAGAGTGTCAGTGATTTACAGAGAGTTTCAGAGAGTGTCAGAGAGGGTCAGAGAGTTTCTGAGAGTGTCACAGCGTGTCAGAGAGTTTCAGAGAGCTTCAGAGAGTGTCAGAGAGTGTCAGAGAGTGTCTGAGACTTTCAGAGAGTTTCAGAGAGTGTCAAAGAGTTTCAGAGAGTATCAGAGAGTGTCAGAGAGTGTCAGAGAGTTTCAGAGAGCTTCAGAGAGTGTCGGAGAGTGTCAGAGAGTGTCAGTGATTTACAGAGAGTTTCAGAGAGTGTCAGAGAGGGTCAGAGAGTTTCAGAGAGTTTCTGAGAGTGTCACAGCGTGTCAGAGAGTTTCAGCGAGTGTCAGAGAGTGTCAGAGAGTGTCAGAGAGTTTCAGCGAGTGTCAGAGAGTGTCAGAGAGTTTCAGAGAGTGTCAGAGCGTTTCAGAGAGTGTCTGAGCGTGTCAGAGATTGCCAGAGTGTTTCTGAGAGTTTCTGAGTGTGTCAGAGAATGTCAGAGACGGTCAGAGATTTCAGAGAGAGTCACAGACTTTCAGAGAGTGTCAGAGAGATTGCAGAGAGAGTCAGAGAGTGTCAGAGAGCTTCAGAGAGTGGCAGAAAGTTTCAGAGAGTTTCAGAGAGCTTCAGAGAGTGACAGAGTGTCAGATAGTGACAGAGAGTTTCAGTGAGTGTCAGAGAGTTTCAGAGAGTTTCAGAGAGTGTAAGAGATAGTCTGAGACTTTCAGAGAGTTTCAGAGAGTGTCAAAGGGTTTCAGAGAGTGTCAGAGAGTGTCTGAGACTTTCAGAGAGTTTCAGAGAGTGTCAGAGTGTGTCTGAGAGTATCAGACAGTGTCAGAGATTTTCTGAGAGTGTCACAGAGTGTCAGAGAATTTCAGAGAGCTTCAGAGAGTGTCGGAGAGTGCCAGAGAGTGTCAGAGAGTGTCTGAGAGTGTCAGACAGTGTCAGAGATTTTCTGAGAGTGTCACAGAGTGTCAGAGAGTTTCAGAGAGCTTCAGAGAGTGTCGGAGAGTATCAGAGAGTGTCAGAGATTTTCAGAGAGATTCAGAGTGTTTCAGAGAGTTTCAGAGAGTGTCAGTGATTTACAGAGAGTTTCAGAGAGTGTCAGAGAGGGTCAGAGAGTTTCTGAGAGTGTCACAGCGTGTCAGAGAGTTTCAGAGAGCTTCAGAGAGTGTCAGAGAGTGTCTGAGAGTTTCAGAGAGTTTCAGAGAGTGTCAAAGAGTTTCAGAGAGTATCAGAGAGTGTCAGAGAGTGTCAGAGAGTTTCAGAGACTGTCAGAGAGTGTCAGAGAGTTTCAGAGAGTGTCGGAGAGTGTCAGAGAGTGTCAGTGATTTACAGAGAGTTTCAGAGAGTGTCAGAGAGGGTCAGAGAGTTTCAGAGAGTTTCTGAGAGTGTCACAGCGTGTCAGAGAGTTTCAGAGAGCTTCAGAGAGTGTCAGAGAGTGTCTGAGAGTTTCAGAGAGTTTCAGAGAGTGTCAAAGAGTTTCAGAGAGTATCAGAGAGTGTCAGAGAGTTTCAGAGAGTGTCAGAGAGTGTCAGAGAGTTTCAGAGAGTGTCAGAGCGTTTCAGAGAGTGTCTGAGCGTGTCAGAGATTGCCAGAGTGTTTCTGAGAGTTTCTGAGTGTGTCAGAGAATGTCAGAGACGGTCAGAGATTTCAGAGAGAGTCACAGACTTTCAGAGAGTGTCAGAGAGATTGTAGAGAGAGTCAGAGAGTGTCAGAGAGCTTCAGAGAGTGTAAGAGATAGTCTGAGAGTGTCAGAGAATGTCAAAGAGTTTCAGAGAGTGTCAGAGTGTGTCAAATAGTTTCAGAGGGTGTCAGAGAGTGTCAGAGATTGTCAGAGAGTTTCAGAGTGTTTCAGAGAGTTTCAGAGAGTGTCAGAGAGGGTCTGAGAGTGTCAGAGAGTGTCAGAGTGTGTCAGAGAATGTCGGAGAGTTTCTGAGAGTATCTGTGAGTGTAAGAGTGTGTCAGAGAGCGTCAGAGACTGCCCGAGGGTTCTGAGATATTCTGAGTGTGTCAGCGAGTGTCAGAGAGTTTCAGAGAGTTTCAGAGAGTGTCACAGAGTGTCAGAGAGCGTGAGAGAGTTTCAGAGTGTGTCAGATAGTGTCAGAGAGTGTCAGAGAGTTTCAGAGAGTGTCAGAGTGTGTCTGAGAGTATCAGACAGTGTCAGATATTTTCTGAGAGTGTCACAGAGTGTCAGAGAGTTTCAGAGAGCTTCAGAGAGTGTCGGAGAGTGTCAGAGAGTGTCTGAGAGTGTCAGACAGTGTCAGAGATTTTCTGAGAGTGTCACAGAGTGTCAGAGAGTATCAGAGAGCTTCAGAGAGTGTCGGAGAGTGTCAGAGAGTGTCAGAGATTTTCAGAGAGTTTCAGAGTGTTTCAGAGAGTTTCAGAGAGTGTCAGTGATTTACAGAGAGTTTCAGAGAGTGTCAGAGAGGGTCAGAGAGTTTCTGAGAGTGTCACAGCGTGTCAGAGAGTTTCAGAGAGCTTCAGAGAGTGTCAGAGAGTGTCAGAGAGTGTCTGAGACTTTCAGAGAGTTTCAGAGAGTGTCAAAGAGTTTCAGAGAGTATCAGAGAGTGTCAGAGAGTGTCAGAGAGTTTCAGAGAGCTTCAGAGAGTGTCGGAGAGTGTCAGAGAGTGTCAGTGATTTACAGAGAGTTTCAGAGAGTGTCAGAGAGGGTCAGAGAGTTTCAGAGAGTTTCTGAGAGTGTCACAGCGTGTCAGAGAGTTTCAGCGAGTGTCAGAGAGTGTCAGAGAGTGTCAGAGAGTTTCAGCGAGTGTCAGAGAGTGTCAGAGAGTTTCAGAGAGTGTCAGAGCGTTTCAGAGAGTGTCTGAGCGTGTCAGAGATTGCCAGAGTGTTTCTGAGAGTTTCTGAGTGTGTCAGAGAATGTCAGAGACGGTCAGAGATTTCAGAGAGAGTCACAGACTTTCAGAGAGTGTCAGAGAGATTGCAGAGAGAGTCAGAGAGTGTCAGAGAGCTTCAGAGAGTGGCAGAAAGTTTCAGAGAGTTTCAGAGAGCTTCAGAGAGTGACAGAGTGTCAGATAGTGACAGAGAGTTTCAGTGAGTGTCAGAGAGTTTCAGAGAGTTTCAGAGAGTGTAAGAGATAGTCTGAGACTTTCAGAGAGTTTCAGAGAGTGTCAAAGGGTTTCAGAGAGTGTCAGAGAGTGTCTGAGACTTTCAGAGAGTTTCAGAGAGTGTCAAAGAGTTTCAGAGAGTATCAGAGAGTGTCAGAGAGTGTCAGAGAGTTTCAGAGAGCTTCAGAGAGTGTCGGAGAGTGTCAGAGAGTGTCAGTGATTTACAGAGAGTTTCAGAGAGTGTCAGAGATTTTCAGAGAGTTTCAGAGTGTTTCAGAGAGTTTCAGAGAGTGTCAGTGATTTACAGAGAGTTTCAGAGAGTGTCAGAGAGGGTCAGAGAGTTTCTGAGAGTGTCACAGCGTGTCAGAGAGTTTCAGAGAGCTTCAGAGAGTGTCAGAGAGTGTCTGAGACTTTCAGAGAGTTTCAGAGAGTGTCAAAGAGTTTCAGAGAGTATCAGAGAGTGTCAGAGAGTGTCAGAGAGTTTCAGAGAGCTTCAGAGAGTGTCGGAGAGTGTCAGAGAGTGTCAGTGATTTACAGAGAGTTTCAGAGAGTGTCAGAGAGGGTCAGAGAGTTTCAGAGAGTTTCTGAGAGTGTCACAGCGTGTCAGAGAGTTTCAGCGAGTGTCAGAGAGTGTCAGAGAGTGTCAGAGAGTTTCAGCGAGTGTCAGAGAGTGTCAGAGAGTTTCAGAGAGTGTCAGAGCGTTTCAGAGAGTGTCTGAGCGTGTCAGAGATTGCCAGAGTGTTTCTGAGAGTTTCTGAGTGTGTCAGAGAATGTCAGAGACGGTCAGAGATTTCAGAGAGAGTCACAGACTTTCAGAGAGTGTCAGAGAGATTGCAGAGAGAGTCAGAGAGTGTCAGAGAGCTTCAGAGAGTGGCAGAAAGTTTCAGAGAGTTTCAGAGAGCTTCAGAGAGTGACAGAGTGTCAGATAGTGACAGAGAGTTTCAGTGAGTGTCAGAGAGTTTCAGAGAGTTTCAGAGAGTGTAAGAGATAGTCTGAGAGTGTCAGAGAATGTCAAAGAGTTTCAGACAGTGTCAGAGAGTGTCAAAGAGTTTCAGAGGGTGTCAGAGAGTGTCAGAGATTGTCAGAGAGTTTCAGAGTGTTTCAGAGAGTTTCAGAGAGTGTCAGAGAGGGTCTGAGAGTGTCAGAGAGTGTCAGAGTGTGTCAGAGAATGTCGGAGAGTTTCTGAGAGTATCTGTGAGTGTAAGAGTGTGTCAGAGAGCGTCAGAGACTGTCCGAGGGTTCTGAGATATTCTGAGTGTGTCAGAGAGTGTCAGAGAGTTTCAGAGAGTTTCAGAGAGTGTCACAGAGTGTCAGAGAGCGTCAGAGAGTTTCAGAGTGTGTCAGATAGTGTCAGAGAGTGTCAGAGAGTGTCAGAGAGTTTCAGAGAGTGTCAGAGTGTGTCTGAGAGTATCAGACAGTGTCAGAGATTTTCTGAGAGTGTCACAGAGTGTCAGAGAGTTTCAGAGAGCTTCAGAGAGTGTCGGAGAGTGCCAGAGAGTGTCAGAGAGTGTCTGAGAGTGTCAGACAGTGTCAGAGATTTTCTGAGAGTGTCACAGAGTGTCAGAGAGTTTCAGAGAGCTTCATAGAGTGTCGGAGAGTGTCAGAGAGTGTCAGAGATTTTCAGAGAGTTTCAGAGTGTTTCAGAGAGTTTCAGAGAGTGTCAGTGATTTACAGAGAGTTTCAGAGAGTGTCAGAGAGGGTCAGAGAGTTTCTGAGAGTGTCAGAGCGTTTCAGAGAGTGTCTGAGCGTGTCAGAGATTGCCAGAGTGTTTCTGAGAGTTTCTGAGTGTTTCAGAGAGTTTCAGAGAGTGTCAGTGATTTGCAGAGAGTTTCAGAGAGTGTCAGAGAGGGTCAGAGAGTTTCTGAGAGTGTCACAGCGTGTCAGAGAGTTTCAGAGAGCTTCAGAGAGTGTCAGAGAGTGTCTGAGAGTTTCAGAGAGTTTCAGAGAGTGTCAAAGAGTTTGAGAGAGTATCAGAGAGTGTCAGAGAGTGTCAGAGAGTTTCAGAGAGTTTCAGAGAGTGTCAGAGAGTGTCAGAGAGTTTCAGAGAGTGTCGGAGAGTGTCAGAGAGTGTCAGTGATTTACAGAGAGTTTCAGAGAGTGTCAGAGAGTGTCAGAGAGTTTCAGAGAGTTTCTGAGAGTGTCACAGCGTGTCAGAGAGTTTCAGAGAGCTTCAGAGAGTGTCAGAGAGTGTCTGAGAGTTTCAGAGAGTTTCAGAGAGTGTCAAAGAGTTTCAGAGAGTATCAGAGAGTGTCAGAGAGTTTCAGAGAGTGTCAGAGAGTGTCAGAGAGTTTCAGAGAGTGTCAGAGCGTTTCAGAGAGTGTCTGAGCGTGTCAGAGATTGCCAGAGTGTTTCTGAGAGTTTCTGAGTGTGTCAGAGAATGTCAGAGACGGTCAGAGATTTCAGAGAGAGTCACAGACTTTCAGAGAGTGTCAGAGAGATTGCAGAGAGAGTCAGAGAGTGTCAGAGAGCTTCAGAGAGTGGCAGAAAGTTTCAGAGAGTTTCAGAGAGTGTAAGAGAGTGCAAGAGATAGTCTGAGAGTGTCAGAGAATGTCAAAGAGTTTCAGAGAGTGTCAGAGAGTGTCAAAGAGTTTCAGAGGGTGTCAGAGAGTGTCAGAGATTGTCATAGAGTTTCAGAGTGTTTCAGAGAGTTTCAGAGAGTGTCAGAGAGGGTCTGAGAGTGTCAGAGAGTGTCAGAGTGTGTCAGAGAATGTCGGAGAGTTTCTGAGAGTATCTGTGAGTGTAAGAGTGTGTCAGAGAGCGTCAGAGACTGCCCGAGGGTTCTGAGATATTCTGAGTGTGTCAGAGAGTGTCAGAGAGTTTCAGAGAGTTTCAGAGACTGTCACAGAGTGTCACAGAGTGTCAGAGAGCGTGAGAGAGTTTCAGAGTGTGTCAGATACTGTCAGAGAGTGTCAGAGAGTTTCAGAGAGTGTCAGAGTCTGTCTGAGAGTATCAGACAGTGTCAGAGATTTTCTGAGAGTGTCACAGAGTGTCAGAGAGTTTCAGAGAGCTTCAGAGAGTGTCGGAGAGTGTCAGAGAGTGTCAGAGATTTTCAGAGAGTTTCAGAGTGTTTCAGAGAGTTTCAGAGAGTGTCAGTGATTTACAGAGAGTTTCAGAGAGTGTCAGAGAGGGTCAGAGAGTTCCTGAGAGTGTCACAGCGTGTCAGAGAGTTTCAGAGAGCTTCAGAGAGTGTCAGAGAGTGTCAAAGAGTTTCAGAGAGTATCAGAGAGTGTCAGAGAGTGTCAGAGAGTTTCAGAGAGTTTCAGAGAGTGTAAGAGATAGTCTGAGAGTGTCAGAGAATGTCAAAGAGTTTCAGACAGTGTCAGAGAGTGTCAAAGAGTTTCAGAGGGTGTCAGAGAGTGTCAGAGATTGTCAGAGAGTTTCAGAGTTTTTCAGAGAGTTTCAGAGAGTGTCAGAGAGGGTCTGAGAGTGTCAGAGAGTGTCAGAGTGTGTCAGAGAATGTCGGAGAGTTTCTGAGAGTATCTGTGAGTGTAAGAGTGTGTCAGAGAGCGTCAGAGACTGTCCGAGGGTTCTGAGATATTCTGACTGTGTCAGAGAGTGTCAGAGAGTGTCAGAGAGTGTCAGAGAGTTTCAGAGAGTTTCAGAGAGTGTCACAGAGTGTCAGAGAGCGTCAGAGAGTTTCAGAGTGTGTCAGATAGTGTCAGAGAGTGTCAGAGAGTTTCAGAGAGTGTCAGAGAGTGTCAGAGTGTGTCTGAGAGTATCAGACAGTGTCAGAGATTTTCTGAGAGTGTCACAGAGTGTCAGAGAGTTTCAGAGAGCTTCAGAGAGTGTCGGAGAGTGCCAGAGAGTGTCAGAGAGTGTCTGAGAGTGTCAGACAGTGTCAGAGATTTTCTGAGAGTGTCACAGAGTGTCAGAGAGTTTCAGAGAGCTTCGGAGAGTGTCCGAGGGTTCTGAGATATTCTGAGTGTGTCAGAGCGTGTCAGAGAGTTTCAGGGAGTTTCAGAGAGTGTCACAGAGTGTCAGAGAGCGTCAGAGAGTTTGAGAGTGTGTCAGATAGTGTCAGAGAGTGTCAGAGAGTGTCAGAGAGTTTCAGAGAGTGTCAGAGTGTGTCTGAGAGTATCAGACAGTGTCAGAGATTTTCTGAGAGTGTCACAGAGTGTCAGAGAATTTCAGAGAGCTTCAGAGAGTGTCGGAGAGTGCCAGAGAGTGTCAGAGAGTGTCTGAGAGTGTCAGACAGTGTCAGAGATTTTCTGAGAGTGTCACAGAGTGTCAGAGAGTTTCAGAGAGCTTCAGAGAGTGTCGGAGAGTATCAGAGAGTGTCAGAGATTTTCAGAGAGATTCAGAGTGTTTCAGAGAGTTTCAGAGAGTGTCAGTGATTTACAGAGAGTTTCAGAGAGTGTCAGAGAGGGTCAGAGAGTTTCTGAGAGTGTCACAGCGTGTCAGAGAGTTTCAGAGAGCTTCAGAGAGTGTCAGAGAGTGTCTGAGAGTTTCAGAGAGTTTCAGAGAGTGTCAAAGAGTTTCAGAGAGTATCAGAGAGTGTCAGAGAGTGTCAGAGAGTTTCAGAGACTGTCAGAGAGTGTCAGAGAGTTTCAGAGAGTGTCGGAGAGTGTCAGAGAGTGTCAGTGATTTACAGAGAGTTTCAGAGAGTGTCAGAGAGGGTCAGAGAGTTTCAGAGAGTTTCTGAGAGTGTCACAGCGTGTCAGAGAGTTTCAGAGAGCTTCAGAGAGTGTCAGAGAGTGTCTGAGAGTTTCAGAGAGTTTCAGAGAGTGTCAAAGAGTTTCAGAGAGTATCAGAGAGTGTCAGAGAGTTTCAGAGAGTGTCAGAGAGTGTCAGAGAGTTTCAGAGAGTGTCAGAGCGTTTCAGAGAGTGTCTGAGCGTGTCAGAGATTGCCAGAGTGTTTCTGAGAGTTTCTGAGTGTGTCAGAGAATGTCAGAGACGGTCAGAGATTTCAGAGAGAGTCACAGACTTTCAGAGAGTGTCAGAGAGATTGCAGAGAGAGTCAGAGAGTGTCAGAGAGCTTCAGAGAGTGTAAGAGATAGTCTGAGAGTGTCAGAGAATGTCAAAGAGTTTCAGAGAGTGTCAGAGTGTGTCAAATAGTTTCAGAGGGTGTCAGAGAGTGTCAGAGATTGTCAGAGAGTTTCAGAGTGTTTCAGAGAGTTTCAGAGAGTGTCAGAGAGGGTCTGAGAGTGTCAGAGAGTGTCAGAGTGTGTCAGAGAATGTCGGAGAGTTTCTGAGAGTATCTGTGAGTGTAAGAGTGTGTCAGAGAGCGTCAGAGACTGCCCGAGGGTTCTGAGATATTCTGAGTGTGTCAGCGAGTGTCAGAGAGTTTCAGAGAGTTTCAGAGAGTGTCACAGAGTGTCAGAGAGCGTGAGAGAGTTTCAGAGTGTGTCAGATAGTGTCAGAGAGTGTCAGAGAGTTTCAGAGAGTGTCAGAGTGTGTCTGAGAGTATCAGACAGTGTCAGATATTTTCTGAGAGTGTCACAGAGTGTCAGAGAGTTTCAGAGAGCTTCAGAGAGTGTCGGAGAGTGTCAGAGAGTGTCTGAGAGTGTCAGACAGTGTCAGAGATTTTCTGAGAGTGTCACAGAGTGTCAGAGAGTATCAGAGAGCTTCAGAGAGTGTCGGAGAGTGTCAGAGAGTGTCAGAGATTTTCAGAGAGTTTCAGAGTGTTTCAGAGAGTTTCAGAGAGTGTCAGTGATTTACAGAGAGTTTCAGAGAGTGTCAGAGAGGGTCAGAGAGTTTCTGAGAGTGTCACAGCGTGTCAGAGAGTTTCAGAGAGCTTCAGAGAGTGTCAGAGAGTGTCTGAGACTTTCAGAGAGTTTCAGAGAGTGTCAAAGAGTTTCAGAGAGTATCAGAGAGTGTCAGAGAGTGTCAGAGAGTTTCAGAGAGCTTCAGAGAGTGTCGGAGAGTGTCAGAGAGTGTCAGTGATTTACAGAGAGTTTCAGAGAGTGTCAGAGAGGGTCAGAGAGTTTCAGAGAGTTTCTGAGAGTGTCGCAGCGTGTCAGAGAGTTTCAGCGAGTGTCAGAGAGTGTCAGAGAGTGTCAGAGAGTTTCAGCGAGTGTCAGAGAGTGTCAGAGAGTTTCAGAGAGTGTCAGAGCGTTTCAGAGAGTGTCTGAGCGTGTCAGAGATTGCCAGAGTGTTTCTGAGAGTTTCTGAGTGTGTCAGAGAATGTCAGAGACGGTCAGAGATTTCAGAGAGAGTCACAGACTTTCAGAGAGTGTCAGAGAGATTGCAGAGAGAGTCAGAGAGTGTCAGAGAGCTTCAGAGAGTGGCAGAAAGTTTCAGAGAGTTTCAGAGAGCTTCAGAGAGTGACAGAGTGTCAGATAGTGACAGAGAGTTTCAGTGAGTGTCAGAGAGTTTCAGAGAGTTTCAGAGAGTGTAAGAGATAGTCTGAGACTTTCAGAGAGTTTCAGAGAGTGTCAAAGAGTTTCAGAGAGTGTCAGAGAGTGTCTGAGACTTTCAGAGAGTTTCAGAGAGTGTCAAAGAGTTTCAGAGAGTATCAGAGAGTGTCAGAGAGTGTCAGAGAGTTTCAGAGAGCTTCAGAGAGTGTCGGAGAGTGTCAGAGAGTGTCAGTGATTTACAGAGAGTTTCAGAGAGTGTCAGAGATTTTCAGAGAGTTTCAGAGTGTTTCAGAGAGTTTCAGAGAGTGTCAGTGATTTACAGAGAGTTTCAGAGAGTGTCAGAGAGGGTCAGAGAGTTTCTGAGAGTGTCACAGCGTGTCAGAGAGTTTCAGAGAGCTTCAGAGAGTGTCAGAGAGTGTCTGAGACTTTCAGAGAGTTTCAGAGAGTGTCAAAGAGTTTCAGAGAGTATCAGAGAGTGTCAGAGAGTGTCAGAGAGTTTCAGAGAGCTTCAGAGAGTGTCGGAGAGTGTCAGAGAGTGTCAGTGATTTACAGAGAGTTTCAGAGAGTGTCAGAGAGGGTCAGAGAGTTTCAGAGAGTTTCTGAGAGTGTCACAGCGTGTCAGAGAGTTTCAGCGAGTGTCAGAGAGTGTCAGAGAGTGTCAGAGAGTTTCAGCGAGTGTCAGAGAGTGTCAGAGAGTTTCAGAGAGTGTCAGAGCGTTTCAGAGAGTGTCTGAGCGTGTCAGAGATTGCCAGAGTGTTTCTGAGAGTTTCTGAGTGTGTCAGAGAATGTCAGAGACGGTCAGAGATTTCAGAGAGAGTCACAGACTTTCAGAGAGTGTCAGAGAGATTGCAGAGAGAGTCAGAGAGTGTCAGAGAGCTTCAGAGAGTGGCAGAAAGTTTCAGAGAGTTTCAGAGAGCTTCAGAGAGTGACAGAGTGTCAGATAGTGACAGAGAGTTTCAGTGAGTGTCAGAGAGTTTCAGAGAGTTTCAGAGAGTGTAAGAGATAGTCTGAGAGTGTCAGAGAATGTCAAAGAGTTTCAGACAGTGTCAGAGAGTGTCAAAGAGTTTCAGAGGGTGTCAGAGATTGTCAGAGATTGTCAGAGAGTTTCAGAGTGTTTCAGAGAGTTTCAGAGAGTGTCAGAGAGGGTCTGAGAGTGTCAGAGAGTGTCAGAGTGTGTCAGAGAATGTCGGAGAGTTTCTGAGAGTATCTGTGAGTGTAAGAGTGTGTCAGAGAGCGTCAGAGACTGCCCGAGGGTTCTGAGATATTCTGAGTGTGTCAGAGAGTGTCAGAGAATTTCAGAGAGTTTCAGAGAGAGTCACAGAGTGTCAGAGAGCGTGAGAGAGTTTCAGAGTGTGTCAGATAGTGTCAGAGAGTGTCAGAGAGTTTCAGAGAGTGTCAGAGTGTGTCTGAGAGTATCAGACAGTGTCAGAGATTTTCTGAGAGTGTCTCAGAGTGTCAGAGAGTTTCAGAGAGCTTCAGAGAGTGTCGGAGAGTGTCAGAGAGTGTCAGAGAGTGTCTGAGAGTGTCAGACAGTGTCAGAGATTTTCTGAGAGTGTCACAGAGTGTCAGAGAGTTTCAGAGAGCTTCAGAGAGTGTCGGAGAGTGTCAGAGAGTGTCAGCGATTTTCAGAGAGTTTCAGAGTGTTTCAGAGAGTTTCAGAGAGTGTCAGTGATTGACAGAGAGTTTCAGAGAGTGTCAGAGAGGGTCAGAGAGTTTCTGAGAGTGTCACAGCGTGTCAGAGAGTTTCAGAGAGCCTCAGAGAGTGTCAGAGAGTGTCTGAGAGTTTCAGAGAGTTTCAGAGAGTGTCAAAGAGTTTCAGAGAGTATCAGAGAGTGTCAGAGAGCGTCAGAGAGTTTCAGAGAGTTTCAGAGAGTGCAAGAGATAGTCTGAGAGTGTCAGAGAATGTCAAAGAGTTTCAGACAGTGTCAGAGAGTGTCAAAGAGTTTCAGAGGGTGTCAGAGAGTGTCAGAGATTGTCAGAGAGTTTCAGAGTGTTTCAGAGAGTTTCAGAGAGTGTCAGAGAGGGTCTGAGAGTGTCAGAGAGTGTCAGAGTGTGTCAGAGAATGTCAGAGAGTTTCTGAGAGTATCTGTGAGTGTAAGAGTGTGTCAGAGAGCGTCAGAGACTGTCCGAGGGTTCTGAGATATTCTGAGTGTGTCAGAGAGTGTCAGAGAGTGTCAGAGAGTTTCAGAGAGTGTCACAGAGTGTCAGAGAGCGTCAGAGAGTTTCAGAGTGTGTCAGAGAGTGTCAGAGAGTGTCAGAGAGTTTCAGAGAGCTTCAGAGAGTGTCGGAGAGTGCCAGAGAGTGTCAGAGAGTGTCTGAGAGTGTCAGACAGTGTCAGAGATTTTCTGAGAGTGTCACAGAGTGTCAGAGAGTTTCAGAGAGTTTCAGAGAGTGTCACAGAGTGTCAGAGAGCGTCAGAGAGTTTCAGAGTGTGTCAGATAGTGTCAGAGAGTGTCAGAGAGTGTCAGAGAGTTTCAGAGAGTGTCAGAGTGTGTCTGAGAGTATCAGACAGTGTCAGAGATTTTCTGAGAGTGTCACAGAGTGTCAGAGAGTTTCAGAGAGCTTCAGAGAGTGTCGGAGAGTGCCAGAGTGTGTCAGAGAGTGTCTGAGAGTGTCAGACAGTGTCAGAGATTTTCTGAGAGTGTCACAGAGTGTCAGAGAGTTTCAGAGAGCTTCAGAGAGTGTCGGAGAGTGTCAGAGAGTGTCAGAGATTTTCAGAGAGTTTCAGAGTGTTTCAGAGAGTTTCAGAGAGTGTCAGTGATTTACAGAGAGTTTCAGAGAGTGTCAGAGAGGGTCAGAGAGTTTCTGAGAGTGTCACAGCGTGTCAGAGAGTTTCAGAGAGCTTCAGAGAGTGTCAGAGAGTGTCTGAGAGTTTCAGAGAGTTTCAGAGAGTGTCAAAGAGTTTCAGAGAGTATCAGAGAGTGTCAGAGAGTGTCAGAGAGTTTCAGAGAGTGTCAGAGAGTGTCAGAGAGTTTCAGAGAGTGTCGGAGAGTGTCAGAGAGTGTCAGTGATTTACAGAGAGTTTCAGAGAGTGTCAGAGAGGGTCAGAGAGTTTCAGAGAGTTTCTGAGAGTTTCTGAGCGTGTCACAGCGTGTCAGAGAGTTTCAGAGAGCTTCAGAGAGTGTCAGAGAGTGTCTGAGAGTTTCAGAGAGTTTCAGAGAGTGTCAAAGAGTTTCAGAGAGTATCAGAGAGTGTCAGAGAGTTTCAGAGAGTGTCAGAGAGTGTCAGAGAGTTTCAGAGAGTGTCAGAGCGTTTCAGAGAGTGTCTGAGCGTGTCAGAGATTGCCAGAGTGTTTCTGAGAGTTTCTGAGTGTGTCAGAGAATGTCAGAGACGGTCAGAGATTTCAGAGAGAGTCACAGACTTTCAGAGAGTGTCAGAGAGATTGCAGAGAGAGTCAGAGAGTGTCAGAGAGCTTCAGAGAGTGGCAGAAAGTTTCAGAGAGTTTCAGAGAGCTTCAGAGAGTGTAAGAGATAGTCTGAGAGTGTCAGAGAGTGTCAAAGAGTTTCAGAGGGTGTCAGAGGGTGTCAGAGATTGTCAGAGAGTTTCAGAGTGTTTCAGAGAGTTTCAGAGAGTGTCAGAGAGGGTCTGAGAGTGTCAGAGAGTGTCAGAGTGTGTCAGAGAATGTCGGAGAGTTTCTGAGAGTATCTGTGAGTGTAAGAGTGTGTCAGAGAGCGTCAGAGACTGCCCGAGGGATCTGAGATATTCTGAGTGTGTCAGAGAGTGTCAGAGAGTTTCAGAGAGTTTCAGAGAGAGTCACAGAGTGTCAGAGAGCGTGAGAGAGTTTCAGAGTGTGTCAGATAGTGTCAGAGAGTGTCAGAGAGTTTCAGAGAGTGTCAGAGTGTGTCTGAGAGTATCAGACAGAGTCAGAGATTTTCTGAGAGTGTCACAGAGTGTCAGAGAGTTTCAGAGAGCTTCAGAGAGTGTCGGAGAGTGTCAGAGAGTGTCAGAGAGTGTCTGAGAGTGTCAGACAGTGTCAGAGATTTTCTGAGAGTGTCACAGAGTGTCAGAGAGTTTCAGAGAGCTTCAGAGAGTGTCGGAGAGTGTCAGAGAGTGTCAGAGATTTTCAGAGAGTGTCAAAGAGTTTCAGAGAGTATCAGAGAGTGTCAGAGAGTGTCAGAGTGTTTCAGAGAGTCTCAGAGAGGGTCAGAGAGTTTCTGAGAGTGTCACAGCGTGTCAGAGAGTTTCAGAGAGCTTCAGAGAGTGTCAGAGAGTGTCTGAGAGTTTCAGAGAGTTTCAGAGAGTGTCAAAGAGTTTCAGAGAGTATCAGAGAGTGTCAGAGAGTGTCAGAGAGTTTCAGAGAGTTTCAGAGAGTGCAAGAGTTAGTCTGAGAGTGTCAGAGAATGTCAAAGAGTTTCAGACAGTGTCAGAGAGTGTCAAAGAGTTTCAGAGGGTGTCAGAGAGTGTCAGAGATTGTCAGAGAGTTTCAGAGTGTTTCAGAGAGTTTCAGAGAGTGTCAGAGAGGGTCTGAGAGTGTCAGAGAGTGTCAGAGTGTGTCAGAGAATGTCAGAGAGTTTCTGAGAGTATCTGTGAGTGTAAGAGTGTGTCAGAGAGCGTCAGAGACTGTCCGAGGGTTCTGAGATATTCTGAGTGTGTCAGAGAGTGTCAGAGAGTGTCAGAGAGTTTCAGAGAGTTTCAGAGAGTGTCACAGAGTGTCAGAGAGCGTCAGAGAGTTTCAGAGTGTGTCAGATAGTGTCAGAGAGTGTCAGAGAGTGTCAGAGAGTTTCAGAGAGTGTCAGAGTGTGTCTGAGAGTATCAGACAGTGTCAGAGATTTTCTGAGAGTGTCACAGAGTGTCAGAGAGTTTCAGAGAGCTTCAGAGAGTGTCGGAGAGTGCCAGAGTGTGTCAGAGAGTGTCTGAGAGTGTCAGACAGTGTCAGAGATTTTCTGAGAGTGTCACAGAGTGTCAGAGAGTTTCAGAGAGCTTCAGAGAGTGTCGGAGAGTGTCAGAGAGTGTCAGAGATTTTCAGAGAGTTTCAGAGTGTTTCAGAGAGTTTCAGAGAGTGTCAGTGATTTACAGAGAGTTTCAGAGAGTGTCAGAGAGGGTCAGAGAGTTTCTGAGAGTGTCACAGCGTGTCAGAGAGTTTCAGAGAGCTTCAGAGAGTGTCAGAGAGTGTCTGAGAGTTTCAGAGAGTTTCAGAGAGTGTCAAAGAGTTTCAGAGAGTATCAGAGAGTGTCAGAGAGTGTCAGAGAGTTTCAGAGAGTGTCAGAGAGTGTCAGAGAGTTTCAGAGAGTGTCAGAGAGTGTCAGAGAGTGTCAGAGTGTGTCTGAGAGTATCAGACAGTGTCAGAGATTTTCTGAGAGTGTCACAGAGTGTCAGAGAGTTTCAGAGAGCTTCAGAGAGTGTCGGAGAGTGCCAGAGAGTGTCAGAGAGTGTCTGAGAGTGTCAGACAGTGTCAGAGATTTTCTGAGAGTGTCACAGAGTGTCAGAGAGTTTCAGAGAGTTTCAGAGAGTGTCACAGAGTGTCAGAGAGCGTCAGAGAGTTTCAGAGTGTGTCAGATAGTGTCAGAGAGTGTCAGAGAGTGTCAGAGAGTTTCAGAGAGTGTCAGAGTGTGTCTGAGAGTATCAGACAGTGTCAGAGATTTTCTGAGAGTGTCACAGAGTGTCAGAGAGTTTCAGAGAGCTTCAGAGAGTGTCAGAGAGTTTCAGAGAGCTTCAGAGAGTGTCGGAGAGTGTCAGAGAGTGTCAGAGATTTTCAGAGAGTTTCAGAGTGTTTCAGAGAGTTTCAGAGAGTGTCAGTGATTTACAGAGAGTTTCAGAGAGTGTCAGAGAGGGTCAGAGAGTTTCTGAGAGTGTCACAGCGTGTCAGAGAGTTTCAGAGAGCTTCAGAGAGTGTCAGAGAGTGTCTGAGAGTTTCAGAGAGTTTCAGAGAGTGTCAAAGAGTTTCAGAGAGTATCAGAGAGTGTCAGAGAGTGTCAGAGAGTTTCAGAGAGTGTCAGAGAGTGTCAGAGAGTTTCAGAGAGTGTCGGAGAGTGTCAGAGAGTGTCAGTGATTTACAGAGAGTTTCAGAGAGTGTCAGAGAGGGTCAGAGAGTTTCTGAGAGTTTCTGAGAGTTTCTGAGAGTGTCACAGCGTGTCAGAGAGTTTCAGAGAGCTTCAGAGAGTGTCAGAGAGTGTCTGAGAGTTTCAGAGAGTTTCAGAGAGTGTCAAAGAGTTTCAGAGAGTATCAGAGAGTGTCAGAGAGTTTCAGAGAGTGTCAGAGAGTGTCAGAGAGTTTCAGAGAGTGTCAGAGCGTTTCAGAGAGTGTCTGAGCGTGTCAGAGATTGCCAGAGTGTTTCTGAGAGTTTCTGAGTGTGTCAGAGAATGTCAGAGACATTCAGAGATTTCAGAGAGAGTCACAGACTTTCAGAGAGTGTCAGAGAGATTGCAGAGAGAGTCAGAGAGTGTCAGAGAGCTTCAGAGAGTGGCAGAAAGTTTCAGAGAGTTTCAGAGAGCTTCAGAGAGTGTAAGAGATAGTCTGAGAGTGTCAGAGAGTGTCAAAGAGTTTCAGAGGGTGTCAGAGAGTGTCAGAGATTGTCAGAGAGTTTCAGAGTGTTTCAGAGAGTTTCAGAGAGTGTCAGAGAGGGTCTGAGAGTGTCAGAGAGTGTCAGAGTGTGTCAGAGAATGTCGGAGAGTTTCTGAGAGTATCTGTGAGTGCAAGAGTGTGTCAGAGAGCGTCAGAGACTGCCCGAGGGATCTGAGATATTCTGAGTGTGTCAGAGAGTGTCAGAGAGTTTCAGAGAGTTTCAGAGAGAGTCACAGAGTGTCAGAGAGCGTGAGAGAGTTTCAGAGTGTGTCAGATAGTGTCAGAGAGTGTCAGAGAGTTTCAGAGAGTGTCAGAGTGTGTCTGAGAGTATCAGACAGAGTCAGAGATTTTCTGAGAGTGTCACAGAGTGTCAGAGAGTTTCAGAGAGCTTCAGAGAGTGTCGGAGAGTGTCAGAGAGTGTCAGAGAGTGTCTGAGAGTGTCAGACAGTGTCAGAGATTTTCTGAGAGTGTCACAGAGTGTCAGAGAGTTTCAGAGAGCTTCAGAGAGTGTCGGAGAGTGTCAGAGAGTGTCAGAGATTTTCAGAGAGTGTCAAAGAGTTTCAGAGAGTATCAGAGAGTGTCAGAGAGTGTCAGAGTGTTTCAGAGAGTGTCAGAGAGGGTCAGAGAGTTTCTGAGAGTGTCACAGCGTGTCAGAGAGTTTCAGAGAGCTTCAGAGAGTGTCAGAGAGTGTCTGAGAGTTTCAGAGAGTTTCAGAGAGTGTCAAAGAGTTTCAGAGAGTATCAGAGAGTGTCAGAGAGTGTCAGAGAGTTTCAGACAGTGTCAGAGAGTGTCAAAGAGTTTCAGAGGGTGTCAGAGAGTGTCAGAGATTGTCAGAGAGTTTCAGAGTGTTTCAGAGAGTTTCAGAGATTGTCAGAGAGGGTCTGAGAGTGTCAGAGAGTGTCAGAGTGTGTCAGAGAATGTCAGAGAGTTTCTGAGAGTATCTGTGAGTGTAAGAGTGTGTCAGAGAGCGTCAGAGACTGTCCGAGGGTTCTGAGATATTCTGAGTGTGTCAGAGAGTGTCAGAGAGTGTCAGAGAGTTTCAGAGAGTTTCAGAGAGTGTCACAGAGTGTCAGAGAGCGTCAGAGAGTTTCAGAGTGTGTCAGATAGTGTCAGAGAGTGTCAGAGAGTGTCAGAGAGTTTCAGAGAGTGTCAGAGTGTGTCTGAGAGTATCAGACAGTGTCAGAGATTTTCTGAGAGTGTCACAGAGTGTCAGAGAGTTTCAGAGAGCTTCAGAGAGTGTCGGAGAGTGCCAGAGTGTGTCAGAGAGTGTCTGAGAGTGTCAGACAGTGTCAGAGATTTTCTGAGAGTGTCACAGAGTGTCAGAGAGTTTCAGAGAGCTTCAGAGAGTGTCGGAGAGTGTCAGAGAGTGTCAGAGATTTTCAGAGAGTTTCAGAGTGTTTCAGAGAGTTTCAGAGAGTGTCAGTGATTTACAGAGAGTTTCAGAGAGTGTCAGAGAGGGTCAGAGAGTTTCTGAGAGTGTCACAGCGTGTCAGAGAGTTTTAGAGAGCTTCAGAGAGTGTCAGAGAGTGTCTGAGAGTTTCAGAGAGTTTCAGAGAGTGTCAAAGAGTTTCAGAGAGTATCAGAGAGTGTCAGAGAGTGTCAGAGAGTTTCAGAGAGTGTCAGAGAGTGTCAGAGAGTTTCAGAGAGTGTCAGAGAGTGTCAGAGAGTTTCAGAGAGTGTCAAAGAGTTTCAGAGAGTATCAGAGAGTGTCAGAGAGTGTCAGAGAGTTTCAGAGAGTGTCAGAGAGTGTCAGAGAGCTTCAGAGAGTGTCAGAGAGTGTCTGAGAGTTTCAGAGAGTTTCAGAGAGTGTCAAAGAGTTTCAGAGAGTTTCAGAGAGTGTCAGAGAGGGTCAGAGAGTTTCAGAGAGTTTCTGAGAGTGTCACAGCGTGTCAGAGAGTTTCAGAGAGCTTCAGAGAGTGTCAGAGAGTGTCTGAGAGTTTCAGAGAGTTTCAGAGAGTGTCAAAGAGTTTCAGAGAGTATCAGAGAGTGTCAGAGAGTTTCAGAGAATGTCAAAGAGTTTCAGACAGTGTCAGAGAGTGTCAAAGAGTTTCAGAGGGTGTCAGAGAGTGTCAGAGATTGTCAGAGAGTTTCAGAGTGTTTCAGAGAGTTTCAGAGAGTGTCAGAGAGGGTCTGAGAGTGTCAGAGAGTGTCAGAGTGTGTCAGAGAATGTCAGAGAGTTTCTGAGAGTATCTGTGAGTGTAAGAGTGTGTCAGAGAGCGTCAGAGACTGTCCGAGGGTTCTGAGATATTCTGAGTGTGTCAGAGAGTGTCAGAGAGTGTCAGAGAGTTTCAGAGAGTTTCAGAGAGTGTCACAGAGTGTCAGAGAGCGTCAGAGAGTTTCAGAGTGTGTCAGATAGTGTCAGAGAGTGTCAGAGAGTTTCAGAGAGTGTCAGAGAGTGTCAGAGTGTGTCTGAGAGTATCAGACAGTGTCAGAGATTTTCTGAGAGTGTCACAGAGTGTCAGAGAGTTTCAGAGAGCTTCAGAGAGTGTCGGAGAGTGCCAGAGAGTGTCAGAGAGTGTCTGAGAGTGTCAGACAGTGTCAGAGATTTTCTGAGAGTGTCACAGAGTGTCAGAGAGTTTCAGAGAGTTTCAGAGAGTGTCACAGAGTGTCAGAGAGCGTCAGAGAGTTTCAGAGTGTGTCAGATAGTGTCAGAGAGTGTCAGAGAGTGTCAGAGAGTTTCAGAGAGTGTCAGAGTGTGTCTGAGAGTATCAGACAGTGTCAGAGATTTTCTGAGAGTGTCACACAGAGTGTCAGAGAGTTTCAGAGAGCTTCAGAGAGTGTCGGAGAGTGCCAGAGTGTGTCAGAGAGTGTCTGAGAGTGTCAGACAGTGTCAGAGATTTTCTGAGAGTGTCACAGAGTGTCAGAGAGTTTCAGAGAGCTTCAGAGAGTGTCGGAGAGTGTCAGAGAGTGTCAGAGATTTTCAGAGAGTTTCAGAGTGTTTCAGAGAGTTTCAGAGAGTGTCAGTGATTTACAGAGAGTTTCAGAGAGTGTCAGAGAGGGTCAGAGAGTTTCTGAGAGTGTCACAGCGTGTCAGAGAGTTTCAGAGAGCTTCAGAGAGTGTCAGAGAGTGTCTGAGAGTTTCAGAGAGTTTCAGAGAGTGTCAAAGAGTTTCAGAGAGTATCAGAGAGTGTCATAGAGTGTCAGAGAGTGTAAGAGAGTGTCAGAGAGTGTCAGAGAGTGTCAGAGAGTGTCGGAGAGTGTCAGAGAGTGTCAGTGATTTACAGAGAGTTTCAGAGAGTGTCAGAGAGGGTCAGAGAGTTTCAGAGAGTTTCTGAGAGTGTCACAGCGTGTCAGAGAGTTTCAGAGAGCTTCAGAGAGTGTCAGAGAGTGTCTGAGAGTTTCAGAGAGTTTCAGAGAGTGTCAAAGAGTTTCAGAGAGTATCAGAGAGTGTCAGAGAGCTTCAGAGAGTGTCAGAGAGTGTCAGAGAGTTTCAGAGAGTGTCAGAGCGTTTCAGAGAGTGTCTGAGCGTGTCAGAGATTGCCAGAGTGTTTCTGAGAGTTTCTGAGTGTGTCAGAGAATGTCAGAGACGGTCAGAGATTTCAGAGAGAGTCACAGAATTTCAGAGAGTGTCAGAGAGATTGCAGAGAGAGTCAGAGAGTGTCAGAGAGCTTCAGAGAGTGGCAGAAGGTTTCAGAGAGTTTCAGAGAGCTTCAGAGAGTGTAAGAGATAGTCTGAGAGTGTCAGAGAATGTCAAAGAGTTTCAGAGAGTGTCAGAGAGTGTCAAAGAGTTTCAGAGGGTGTCAGAGAGTGTCAGAGATTGTCAGAGAGTTTCAGAGTGTTTCAGAGAGTTTCAGAGAGTGTCAGAGAGGGTCTGAGAGTGTCAGAGAGTTTCAGAGAGCTTCAGAGAGTGTCGGAGAGTGCCAGAGAGTGTCAGAGAGTGTCTGAGAGTGTCAGACAGTGTCAGAGATTTTCTGAGAGTGTCACAGATTGTCAGAGAGTTTCAGAGAGCTTCAGAGAGTGTCGGAGAGTGTCAGAGAGTGTCAGAGATATTCAGAGAGTTTCAGAGTGTTTCAGAGAGTTTCAGAGAGTGTCAGTGATTTACAGAGAGTTTCAGAGAGTGTCAGAGAGGGTCAGAGAGTTTCTGAGAGTGTCACAGCGTGTCAGAGAGTTTCAGAGAGCTTCGGAGAGTGTCAGAGAGTGTCTGAGAGTTTCAGAGAGTTTCAGAGAGCGTCAAAGAGTTTCAGAGAGTATCAGAGAGTGTCAGAGAGTGTCAGAGAGTTTCAGAGAGTGTCAGAGAGTGTCAGAGAGTTTCAGAGAGTGACGGAGAGTGTCAGAGAGTGTCAGTGATTTACAGAGAGTTTCAGAGAGTGTCAGAGAGGGTCAGAGAGTTTCAGAGAGTTTCTGAGAGTGTCACAGCGTGTCAGAGAGTTTCAGAGAGCTTCAGAGAGTGTCAGAGAGTGTCTGAGAGTTTCAGAGAGTTTCAGAGAGTGTCAAAGAGTTTCAGAGAGTATCAGAGAGTGTCAGAGAGTTTCAGAGAGTTTCAGAGAGTGTCAGAGAGTTTCAGAGAGTGTCAGAGCGTTTCAGAGAGTGTCTGAGCATGTCAGAGATTGCCAGAATGTTTCTGAGAGTTTCTGAGTGTGTCAGAGAATGTCAGAGACGGTCAGAGATTTCAGAGAGAGTCACAGACTTTCAGAGAGTGTCAGAGAGATTGCAGAGAGAGTCAGAGAATGTCAGAGAGCTTCAGAGAGTGGCAGAAAGTTTCAGAGAGTTTCAGAGAGCTTCAGATAGTGACAGAGTGTCAGATAGTGACAGAGAGTATCAGTGAGTGTCAGAGAGTTTCAGAGAGTGTAAGAGAGTGTAAGAGATAGTCTGAGAGTGTCAGAGAATGTCAAAGAGTTTCAGAGAGTGTCAGAGAATGTCAAAGAGTTTCAGAGAGTGTCAGAGAGTGTCAAAGAGTTTCAGAGGGTGTCAGAGAGTGTCAGAGATTGTCAGAGAGTTTCAGAGTGTTTCAGAGAGTTTCAGAGAGTGTCAGAGAGGGTCTGAGAGTGTCAGAGAGTGTCAGGGTGTGTCAGAGAATGTCGGAGAGTTTCTGAGAGTATCTGTGAGTGAAATAGTGTGTCAGAGAGCGTCAGAGACTGTCCGAGGGTTCTGAGATATTCTGAGTGTGTCAGAGAGTGTCAGAGAGTTTCAGAGAGTTTCAGAGAGTGTCACAGAGTGTCAGAGAGCGTGAGAGAGTTTCAGAGTGTGTCAGATAGTGTCAGAGAGTGTCAGAGAGTTTCAGAGAGTGTCAGAGTGTGTCTGAGAGTTTCAGACAGTGTCAGAGATTTTCTGAGAGTGTCAGAGAGTGTCAGAGAGTTTCAGAGGGCTTCAGAGAGTGTCGGAGAGTGTCAGAGAGTGTCAGAGAGTGTCTGAGAGTGTCTGAGAGTGTCAGACAGTGTCAGAGATTTTCTGAGAGTGTAACAGAGTGTCAGAGAGTTTCAGAGAGCTTCAGAGAGTGTCGGAGAGTGTCAGAGAGTGTCAGAGATTTTCAGAGAGTTTCAGAGTGTTTCAGAGAGTTTCAGAGAGTGTCAGTGATTTACAGAGAGTTTCAGAGAGTGTCAGAGAGGGTCAGAGAGTTTCTGAGAGTGTCACAGCGTGTCAGAGAGTTTCAGAGAGCTTCAGAGAGTGTCAGAGAGTGTCTGAGAGTTTCAGAGAGTTTCAGAGAGTGTCACAGAGTGTCAGAGAGCGTGAGAGAGTTTCAGAGTGTGTCAGATAGTGTCAGAGAGTGTCAGAGAGTTTCAGAGAGTGTCAGAGTGTGTCTGAGAGTATCAGACAGTGTCAGAGATTTTCTGAGAGTGTCAGAGAGTGTCAGAGAGTTTCAGAGAGCTTCAGAGAGTGTCGGAGAGTGTCAGAGAGTGTCAGAGAGTGTCAGAGAGTGTCTGAGAGTGTCAGACAGTGTCAGAGATTTTCTGAGAGTGTCACAGAGTGTCAGAGAGTTTCAGAGAGCTTCAGAGAGTGTCGGAGAGTGTCAGAGACTGTCAGAGATTTTCAGAGTGTTTCAGAGTGTTTCAGAGAGTTTCAGAGAGTGTCAGTGATTTACAGAGAGTTTCAGAGAGTGTCAGAGAGGGTCAGAGAGTTTCTGAGAGTGTCACAGCGTGTCAGAGAGTTTCAGAGAGCTTCAGAGAGTGTCAAAGAGTTTCAGAGAGTATCAGAGAGTGTCAGAGAGTGTCAGAGAGTTTCAGAGAGTGTCAGAGAGTTTCGGAGAGTGTCGGAGAGTGTCAGAGAGTGTCAGTGATTTACAGAGAGTTTCAGAGAGTGTCAGAGAGGGTCAGAGAGTTTCTGAGAGTGTCACAGCGTGTCAGAGAATTTCAGAGAGCTTCAGAGAGTGTCAGAGAGTGTCTGAGAGTTTCAGAGAGTTTCAGAGAGTGTCAAAGAGTTTCAGAGAGTATCAGAGAGTGTCAGAGAGTTTCAGAGAGTGTCAGAGAGTTTCAGAGAGTTTCAGAGAGTGTCAGAGCGTTTCAGAGAGTGTCTGAGCGTGTCAGAGATTGCCAAAGTGTTTCTGAGAGTTTCTGAGTGTGTCAGAGAATGTCAGAGACGGTCAGAGATTTCAGAGAGAGTCACAGACTTTCAGAGAGTGTCAGAGAGATTGCAGAGAGAGTCAGAGAGTGTCAGAGAGCTTCAGAGAGTGTCAGAGATTTTCTGAGAGTGTCACAGAGTGTCAGAGAGTTTCAGAGAGCTTCAGAGAGTGTCGGAGAGTGCCAGAGAGTGTCAGAGAGTGTCTGAGAGTGTCAGACAGTGTCAGAGATTTTCTGAGAGTGTCACAGAGTGTCAGAGAGTTTCAGAGAGCTTCAGAGAGTGTTGGAGAGTGTCAGAGAGTGTCAGAGATTTTCAGAGTGTTTCAGAGAGTTTCAGAGAGTGTCAGTGATTTACAGAGAGTTTCAGAGAGTGTCAGAGAGGGTCAGAGAGTTTCTGAGAGTGTCACAGCGTGTCAGAGAGTTTCAGAGAGCTTCAGAGAGTGTCAGAGAGTGTCTGAGAGTTTCAGAGAGTTTCAGAGAGTGTCAAAGAGTTTCAGAGAGTATCAGAGAGTGTCAGAGAGTGTCAGAGAGTTTCAGAGAGTGTCAGAGAGTGTCAGAGAGTTTCAGAGAGTGTCGGAGAGTGTCAGAGCGTGTCAGTGATTTACAGAGAGTTTCAGAGAGTGTCAGAGAGGGTCAGAGAGTTTCAGAGAGTTTCTGAGTGTGTCACAGCGTGTCAGAGAGTTTCAGAGAGCTTCAGAGAGTGTCAGAGAGTGTCTGAGAGTTTCAGAGAGTTTCAGAGAGTGTCAAAGAGTTTCAGAGAGTATCAGAGAGTGTCAGAGAGTTTCAGAGAGTGTCAGAGAGTGTCAGAGAGTTTCAGAGAGTGTCAGAGCGTTTCAGAGAGTGTCTGAGCGTGTCAGAGATTGCCAGAGTGTTTCTGAGAGTTTCTGAGTGTGTCAGAGAATGTCAGAGACGGTCAGAGATTTCAGAGAGAGTCACAGACTTTCAGAGAGTGTCAGAGAGATTGCAGAGAGAGTCAGAGAGTGTCAGAGAGCTTCAGAGAGTGGCAGAAAGTTTCAGAGAGTTTCAGAGAGCTTCAGAGAGTGACAGAGTGTCAGATAGTGACAGAGAGATTCAGTGAGTGTCAGAGAGTTTCAGAGAGTGTAAGAGATAGTCTGAGAGTGTCAGAGAATGTCAAAGAGTTTCAGAGAGTGTCAGAGAGTGTCAAAGAGTTTCAGAGGGTGTCAGAGAGTGTCAGAGATTGTCAGAGAGTTTCAGAGTGTTTCAGAGAGTTTCAGAGAGTGTCAGAGAGGGTCTGAGAGTGTCAGAGAGTGTCAGGGTGTGTCAGAGAATGTCGGAGACTGTCCGAGGGTTCTGAGATATTCTGAGTGTGTCAGAGAGTTTCAGAGAGTTTCAGAGAGTGTCACAGAGTGTCAGAGAGCGTGAGAGAGTTTCAGAGTGTGTCAGATAGTGTCAGAGAGTGTCAGAGAGTTTCAGAGAGTGTCAGAGTGTGTCTGAGAGTATCAGACAGTGTCAGAGATTTTCTGAGAGTGTCAGAGAGTGTCAGAGAGTTTCAGAGAGCTTCAGAGTGTGTCGGAGAGTGTCAGAGAGTGTCAGAGAGTGTCTGAGAGTGTCAGACAGTGTCAGAGATTTTTCTGAGAGTGTCACAGAGTGTCAGAGAGTTTCAGAGAGCTTCAGAGAGTGTCGGATAGTGTCAGAGAGTGTCAGAGATTTTCAGAGAGTTTCAGAGTGTTTCAGAGAGTTTCAGAGAGTGTCACTGATTTACAGAGAGTTTCAGAGAGTGTCAGAGAGGGTCAGAGAGTTTCTGAGAGTGTCACAGCGTGTCAGAGAGTTTCAGAGAGCTTCAGAGAGTGTCAGAGTGTGTCTGAGAGTTTCAGAGAGTTTCAGAGAGTGTCAATGAGTTTCAGAGAGTATCAGAGAGTGTCAGAGAGTGTCAGAGAGTTTCAGAGAGTGTCAGAGAGTTTCAGAGAGTGTCGGAGAGTGTCAGAGAGTGTCAGTGATTTACAGAGAGTTTCAGAGAGTGTCAGAGAGGGTCAGAGAGTTTCAGAGAGTTTCTGAGAGTGTCACAGCGTGTCAGAGAGTTTCAGAGAGCTTCAGAGAGTGTCAGAGAGTGTCTGAGAGTTTCAGAGAGTTTCAGAGAGTGTCAGAGCGTTTCAGAGAGTGTCTGAGCGTGTCAGAGATTGCCAGAGTGTTTCTGAGAGTTTCTGAGTGTGTCAGAGAATGTCAGAGACGGTCAGAGATTTCAGAGAGAGTCACAGACTTTCAGAGAGTGTCACAGAGATTGCAGAGAGAGTCAGAGAGTGTCAGAGAGCTTCAGAGAGTTTCAGAGAGTTTCAGAGAGTTTCAGAGAGCTTCAGAGAGTGACAGAGTGTCAGATAGTGACTGAGAGTTTCAGTGAGTGTCAGAGAGTTTCAGAGTGTTTCAGAGAGTTTCAGAGAGTGTCAGAGAGGGTCTGAGAGTGTCAGAGAGTGTCAGGGTGTGTCAGAGAATGTCGGAGAGTTTCTGAGAGTATCTGTGAGTGTAAGAGTGTGTCAGAGAGCGTCAGAGACTGTCCGAGGGTTCTGAGATATTCTGAGTGTGTCAGAGAGTGTCAGAGAGTTTCAGAGAGTTTCAGAGAGTGTCACAGAGTGTCAGAGAGCGTGAGAGAGTTTCAGAGTGTGTCAGATAGTGTCAGAGAGTGTCAGAGAGTTTCAGAGAGTGTCAGAGTGTGTCTGAGAGTATCAGACAGTGTCAGAGATTTTCTGAGAGTGTCAGAGAGTGTCAGAGAGTTTCAGAGAGCTTCAGAGAGTGTCGGAGAGTGTCAGAGAATGTCAGAGAGTGTCTATGAGTGTCAGACAGTGTCAGAGATTTTCTGAGAGTGTCACAGAGTGTCAGAGAGTTTCAGAGAGCTTCAGAGAGTGTCGGAGAGTGTCAGAGAGTGTCAGAGATTTTCAGAGAGTTTCAGAGTGTTTCAGAGAGTTTCAGAGAGTGTCAGTGATTTACAGAGAGTTTCAGAGAGTGTCAGAGAGGGTCAGAGAGTTTCTGAGAGTGTCACAGCGTGTCAGAGAGTTTCAGAGAGCTTCAGAGAGTGTCAGAGTGTGTCTGAGAGTTTCAGAGAGTTTCAGAGAGTGTCAAAGAGTTTCAGAGAGTATCAGAGAGTGTCAGAGAGTGTCAGAGAGTTTCAGAGAGTGTCAGAGAGTTTCAGAGAGTGTCGGAGAGTGTCAGAGAGTGTCAGTGATTTACAGAGAGTTTCAGAGAGTGTCAGAGAGGGTCAGAGAGTTTCAGAGAGTTTCTGAGAGTGTCACAGCGTGTCAGAGAGTTTCAGAGAGCTTCAGAGAGTGTCAGAGAGTGTCTGAGAGTTTCAGAGAGTTTCAGAGAGTGTCAGAGCGTTTCAGAGAGTGTCTGAGCGTGTCAGAGATTGCCAGAGTGTTTCTGAGATTTTCTGAGTGTGTCAGAGAATGTCAGAGACGGTCAGAGATTTCAGAGAGAGTCACAGACTTTCAGAGAGTGTCAGAGAGATTGCAGAGAGAGTCAGAGAGTGTCAGAGAGCTTCAGAGAGTGTCAGAGATTTTCTGAGAGTGTCACAGAGTGTCAGAGAGTTTCAGAGAGCTTCAGAGAGTGTCGGAGAGTGCCAGAGAGTGTCAGAGAGTGTCTGAGAGTGTCAGACAGTGTCAGAGATTTTCTGAGAGTGTCACAGAGTGTCAGAGAGTTTCAGAGAGCTTCAGAGAGTGTCGGAGAGCGTCAGAGAGTGTCAGAGATTTTCAGAGAGTTTCAGAGAGTGTCAGAGAGGGTCTGAGAGTGTCAGAGAGTGTCAGAGTGTGTCAGAGAATGTCGGAGAGTTTCTGAGAGTATCTGTGAGTGTAAGAGTGTGTCAGAGAGCGTCAGAGACTGTCCGAGGGTTCTGAGATATTCTGAGTGTGTCAGAGAGTGTCAGAGAGTTTCAGAGAGTTTCAGAGAGTGTCACAGAGTGTCAGAGAGCGTCAGAGAGTTTCAGAGTGTGTCAGATAGTGTCAGAGAGAGTCAGAGAGTTTCAGAGAGTGTCAGAGAGTGTCAGAGTGTGTCTGAGAGTATCAGACAGTGTCAGAGATTTTCTGAGAGTGTCACAGAGTGTCAGAGAGTTTCAGAGAGCTTCAGAGAGTGTCGGAGAGTGCCAGAGAGTGTCAGAGAGTGTCTGAGAGTGTCAGACAGTGTCAGAGATTTTCTGAGAGTGTCACAGAGTGTCAGAGAGTTTCAGAGAGCTTCAGAGAGTGTCGGAGAGTGTCAGAGAGTGTCAGAGATTTTCAGAGAGTTTCAGAGTGTTTCAGAGAGTTTCAGAGAGTGTCAGTGATTTACAGAGAGTTTCAGAGAGTGTCAGAGAGGGTCAGAGAGTTTCTGAGAGTGTCACAGCGTGTCAGAGAGTTTCAGAGAGCTTCAGAGAGTGTCAGAGAGTGTCTGAGAGTTTCAGAGAGTTTCAGAGAGTGTCAAAGAGTTTCAGAGAGTATCAGAGAGTGTCAGAGAGTGTCAGAGAGTTTCAGAGAGAGTCAGAGATTGTCAGAGAGTTTCAGAGAGTGTCGGAGAGTGTCAGAGAGTGTCAGTGATTTACAGAGAGTTTCAGAGAGTGTCAGAGAGGGTCAGAGAGTTTCAGAGAGTTTCTGAGAGTGTCGCAGCGTGTCAGAGAGTTTCAGAGAGCTTCAGAGAGTGTCAGAGAGTGTCTGAGAGTTTCAGAGAGTTTCAGAGAGTGTCAAAGAGTTTCAGAGAGTATCAGAGAGTGTCAGAGAGTTTCAGAGAGTTTCAGAGAGTGTCAGAGAGTTTCAGAGAGTGTCAGAGCGTTTCAGAGAGTGTCTGAGCGTGTCAGAGATTGCCAGAATGTTTCTGAGAGTTTCTGAGTGTGTCAGAGAATGTCAGAGACGGTCAGAGATTTCAGAGAGAGTCACAGACTTTCAGAGAGTGTCAGAGAGATTGCAGAGAGAGTCAGAGAATGTCAGAGAGCTTCAGAGAGTGGCAGAAAGTTTCAGAGAGTTTCAGAGAGCTTCAGATAGTGACAGAGTGTCAGATAGTGACAGAGAGTATCAGTGAGTGTCAGAGAGTTTCAGAGAGTTTCTGAGAGTGTAAGAGATAGTCTGAGAGTGTCAGAGAATGTCAAAGAGTTTCAGAGAGTGTCAGAGAATGTCAAAGAGTTTCAGAGAGTGTCAGAGAGTGTCAAAGAGTTTCAGAGGGTGTCAGAGACTGTCAGAGATTGTCAGAAAGTTTCAGAGTGTTTCAGAGAGTTTCAGAGAGTGTCAGAGAGGGTCTGAGAGTGTCAGAGAGTGTAAGAGTGTGTCAGAGAGCGTCAGAGACTGTCCGAGGGTTCTGAGATATTCTGAGTGTGTCAGAGAGTGTCAGAGAGTTTCAGAGAGTTTCAGAGAGTGTCACAGAGTGTCAGAGAGCGTGAGAGAGTTTCAGAGTGTGTCAGATAGTGTCAGAGAGTGTCAGAGAGTTTCAGAGAGTGTCAGAGTGTGTCTGAGAGTATCAGACAGTGTCAGAGATTTTCTGAGAGTGTCAGAGAGTGTCAGGGAGTTTCAGAGAGCTTCAGAGAGTGTCGGAGAGTGTCAGAGAGTGTCAGAGAGTGTCTGAGAGTGTCTGAGAGTGTCAGACAGTGTCAGAGATTTTCTGAGAGTGTAACAGAGTGTCAGAGAGTTTCAGAGAGCTTCAGAGAGTGTCGGAGAGTGTCAGAGAGTGTCAGAGATTTTCAGAGAGTTTCAGAGTGTTTCAGAGAGTTTCAGAGAGTGTCAGTGATTTACAGAGAGTTTCAGAGAGTGTCAGATCGGGTCAGAGAGTTTCTGAGAGTGTCACAGCGTGTCAGAGAGTTTCAGAGAGCTTCAGAGAGTGTCAGAGAGTGTCTGAGAGTTTCAGAGAGTTTCAGAGAGTGTCACAGAGTGTCAGAGAGCGTGAGAGAGTTTCAGAGTGTGTCAGATAGTGTCAGAGAGTGTCAGAGAGTTTCAGAGAGTGTCAGAGTGTGTCTGAGAGTATCAGACAGTGTCAGAGATTTTCTGAGAGTGTCAGAGAGTGTCAGAGAGTTTCAGAGAGCTTCAGAGAGTGTCGGAGAGTGTCAGAGAGTGTCAGAGAGTGTCTGAGAGTGTCAGACAGTGTCAGAGATTTTCTGAGAGTGTCACAGAGTGTCAGAGAGTTTCAGAGAGCTTCAGAGAGAGTCGGAGAGTGTCAGAGAGTGTCAGAGATTTTCAGAGAGTTTCAGAGTGTTTCAGAGAGTTTCAGAGAGTGTCAGTGATTTACAGAGAGTTTCAGAGAGTGTCAGAGAGGGTCAGAGAGTTTCTGAGAGTGTCACAGCGTGTCAGAGAGTTTCAGAGAGCTTCAGAGAGTGTCTGAGAGTTTCAGAGAGTTTCAGAGAGTGTCAAAGAGTTTCAGAGAGTATCAGAGAGTGTCAGAGAGTGTCAGAGAGTTTCAGAGATTGTCAGAGAGTTTCAGAGAGTGTCGGAGAGTGTCAGAGAGTGTCAGTGATTTACAGTGAGTTTCAGAGAGTGTCAGAGAGGGTCAGAGAGTTTCAGAGAGTTTCTGAGAGTGTCACAGCGTGTCAGAGAGTTTCAGAGAGCTTCAGAGAGTGTCAGAGTGTGTCTGAGAGTTTCAGAGAGTTTCAGAGAGTGTCAAAGAGTTGCAGGGAGTATCAGAGAGTGTCAGAGAGTTTCAGAGAGTGTCAGAGAGTGTCAGAGAGTTTCAGAGAGTGTCAGAGCGTTTCAGAGAGTGTCTGAGCGTGTCAGAGATTGCCAGAGTGTTTCTGAGAGTTTCTGAGTGTGTCAGAGAATGTCAGAGACGGTCAGAGATTTCAGAGAGTGTCACAGACTTTCAGAGAGTGTCAGAGAAATTGCAGAGAGAGTCAGAGAGTGTCAGAGAGCTTCAGAGAGCGTCAGAGATTTTCTGAGAGCTTCAGAGAGTGTCAGAGAGTGTCTGAGAGTTTCAGAGAGTTTCAGAGAGTGTCACAGCGTGTCAGAGAGTTTCAGAGAGCTTCAGAGAGTGTCAGAGAGTGTCTGAGAGTTTCAGAGAGTTTCAGAGAGTGTCACAGAGTGTCAGAGAGCGTGAGAGAGTTTCAGAGTGTGTCAGATAGTGTCAGAGAGTGTCAGAGAGTTTCAGAGAGTGTCAGAGTGTGTCTGAGAGTATCAGACAGTGTCAGAGATTTTCTGAGAGTGTCAGAGAGTGTCAGAGAGTTTCAGAGAGCTTCAGAGAGTGTCGGAGAGTGTCAGAGAGTGTCAGAGAGTGTCTGAGAGTGTCAGACAGTGTCAGAGATTTTCTGAGAGTGTCACAGAGTGTCAGAGAGTTTCAGAGAGCATCAGAGGGTGTCGGAGAGTGTCAGAGAGTGTCAGAGATTTTCAGAGAGTTTCAGAGAGTGTCAGTGATTTACAGAGAGTTTCAGAGAGTGTCAGA
The DNA here is from genome assembly GCF_036365525.1 of Heterodontus francisci. NCBI lineage: Eukaryota > Metazoa > Chordata > Chondrichthyes > Heterodontiformes > Heterodontidae > Heterodontus > Heterodontus francisci. Next base: position 33,881,189 of record NC_090421.1, read on the forward strand.
GAGGGTCAGAGAGTTTCTGAGAGTGTCACAGCGTGTCAGAGAGTTTCAGAGAGCTTCAGAGAGTGTCTGAGAATTTCAGAGAGTTTCAGAGAGTGTCAAAGAGTTTCAGAGAGTATCAGAGAGTGTCAGAGAGTGTCAGAGAGTTTCCGAGAGTGTCAGAGAGTTTCAGAGAGTGTCGGAGAGTGTCAGAGGGTGTCAGTGATTTACAGAGAGTTTCAGAGAGTGTCAGAGAGGGTCAGAGAGTTTCAGAGAGTTTCTGAGAGTGTCACAGCGTGTCAGAGAGTTTCAGAGAGCTTCAGAGAGTGTCAGAGAGTGTCTGAGAGTTTCAGAGAGTTTCAGAGAGTGTCAAAGAGTTTCAGAGAGTATCAGAGAGTGTCAGAGAGTTTCAGAGAGTGTCAGAGAGTGTCAGAGAGTTTCAGAGAGTGTCAGAGCGTTTCAGAGAGTGTCTGAGCGTGTCAGATATTGCCAGAGTGTTTCTGAGAGTTTCTGAGTGTGTCAGAGAATGTCAGAGACGGTCAGAGATTTCAGAGAGAGTCAGAGAGATTGCAGAGAGAGTCAGAGAGTGTCAGAGAGCTTCAGAGAGTGTCAGAGATTTTCTGAGAGTGTCACAGAGTGTCAGAGAGTTTCAGAGAGCTTCAGAGAGTGTCGGAGAGTGCCAGAGAGTGTCAGAGAGTGTCTGAGAGTGTCAGACAGTGTCAGAGATTTTCAGAGAGTTTCAGAGTGTTTCAGAGAGTTTCAGAGAGTGTCAGTGATTTACAGAGAGTTTCAGAGAGTGTCAGAGAGGGTCAGAGAGTTTCTGAGAGTGTCACAGCGTGTCAGAGAGTTTCAGAGAGCTTCAGAGAGTCTCAGAGAGTGTCTGAGAGTTTCAGAGAGTTTCAGAGAGTGTCAAAGAGTTTCAGAGAGTATCAGAGAGTGTCAGAGAGTGTCAGAGAGTTTCAGAGAGTGTCAGAGAGTGTCAGAGAGTTTCAGAGAGTGTCGGAGAGTGTCAGAGAGTGTCAGTGATTTACAGAGAGTTTCAGAGAGTGTCAGAGAGGGTCAGAGAGTTTCAGAGAGTTTCTGAGAGTGTCACAGCTTGTCAGAGAGTTTCAGAGAGCTTCAGAGAGTGTCAGAGAGTGTCTGAGAGTTTCAGAGAGTATCAGAGAGTGTCAGAGAGTTTCAGAGAGTGTCAGAGAGTGTCAGAGAGTTTCAGAGATTGTCAGAGCGTTTCAGAGAGTGTCTGAGCGTGTCAGAGATTGCCAGTGTGTTTCTGAGAGTTTCTGAGTGTGTCAGAGAATGTCAGAGACGGTCAGAGATTTCAGAGAGAGTCACAGACTTTCAGAGAGTGTCAGAGAGATTGCAGAGAGAGTCAGAGAGTGTCAGAGAGCTTCATAGAGTGGCAGAAACATTCAGAGAGTTTCAGAGAGCTTCAGAGAGTGACAGAGTGTCAGATAGTGACAGAGAGTTTCAGTGAGTGTCAGAGAGTTTCAGAGAGTTTCAGAGAGTGTAAGAGATAGTCTGAGAGTGTCAGAGAATGTCAAAGAGTTTCAGAGAGTGTCAGAGAGTGTCAAAGAGTTTCAGGGGGTGTCAGAGAGTGTCAGAGATTGTCAGAGAGTTTCAGAGTGTTTCAGAGAGTTTCAGAGAGTGTCAGTGATTTACAGAGAGTGTCAGAGAGTGTCAAAGAGTTTCAGGGGGTGTCAGAGAGTGTCAGAGATTGTCAGAGAGTTTCAGAGTGTTTCAGAGAGTTTCAGAGAGTGTCAAAGAGTTTCAGAGAGTATCAGAGAGTGTCAGAGAGTGTCAGAGAGATTCAGAGAGTGTCAGAGAGTTTCAGAGAGTGTCGGAGAGTGTCAGAGAGTGTCAGTGATTTACAGAGAGTTTCAGAGAGTGTCAGAGAGGGTCAGAGAGTTTCAGAGAGTTTCTGAGAGTGTCACAGCGTGTCAGAGAGTTTCAGAGAGCTTCAGAGAGTGTCAGAGAGTGTCTGAGAGTTTCAGAGAGTTTCAGAGAGTGTCAGAGCGTTTCAGAGAGTGTCTGAGCGTGTCAGAGATTGCCAGAGTGTTTCTGAGAGTTTCTGAGTGTGTCAGAGAATGTCAGAGACGGTCAGAGATTTCAAAGAGAGTCACAGACTTTCAGAGAGTGTCAGAGAGATTGCAGAGAGAGTCAGAGAGTGTCAGAGAGCTTCAGAGAGTGGCAGAGAGTTTCAGAGAGTTTCAGAGAGCTTCAGAGAGTGACAGAGTGTCAGATAGTGACAGAGAGTTTCAGTGAGTGTCAGAGAGTTTCAGAGTGTTTCAGAGAGTTTCAGAGAGTGTCAGAGAGGGTCTGAGAGTGTCAGAGAGTGTCAGGGTGTGTCAGAGAATGTCGGAGAGTTTCTGAGAGTATCTGTGAGTGTAAGAGTGTGTCAGAGAGCGTCAGAGACTGTCCGAGGGTTCTGAGATATTCTGAGTGTGTCAGAGAGTGTCAGAGAGTTTCAGAGAGTTTCAGAGAGTGTCACAGAGTGTCAGAGAGCGTGAGAGAGTTTCAGAGTGTGTCAGATAGTGTCAGAGAGTGTCAGAGAGTTTCAGAGAGTGTCAGAGTGTGTCTGAGAGTATCAGACAGTGTCAGAGATTTTCTGAGAGTGTCAGAGAGTGTCAGAGAGTTTCAGAGAGCTTCAGAGAGTGTCGGAGAGTGTCAGAGAGTGTCTGAGACTGTCAGACAGTGTCAGAGATTTTCTGAGAGTGTCACAGAGTGTCAGAGAGTTTCAGAGAGCTTCAGAGAGTGTCGGAGAGTGTCAGAGAGTGTCAGAGATTTTCAGAGAGTTTCAGAGTGTTTCAGAGAGTTTCAGAGAGTGTCAGTGATTTACAGAGAGTTTCAGAGAGTGTCAGAGAGGGTCAGAGAGTTTCTGAGAGTGTCACAGCGTGTCAGAGAGCTTCAGAGAGCTTCAGAGAGTGTCAGAGTGTGTCTGAGAGTTTCAGAGAGTTTCAGAGAGTGTCAAAGAGTTTCAGAGAGTATCAGAGAGTGTCAGAGAGTGTCAGAGAGATTCAGAGAGTGTCAGAGAGTTTCAGAGAGTGTCGGAGAGTGTCAGAGAGTGTCAGAGAGTTTCAGAGAGTTTCAGAGAGTGTCAGAGAGGGTCAGAGAGTTTCAGAGAGTTTCTGAGAGTGTCACAGCGTGTCAGAGAGTTTCAGAGAGCTTCAGAGAGTGTCAGAGAGTGTCTGAGTGTTTCAGAGAGTTTCAGAGAGTGTCTGAGCGTGTCAGAGATTGCCAGAGTGTTTCTGAGAGTTTCTGAGTGTGTCAGAGAATGTCAGAGACGGTCAGAGATTTCAGAGAGAGTCACAGACTTTCAGAGAGTGTCAGAGAGATTGCAGAGAGAGTCAGAGAGTGTCAGAGAGCTTCAGAGAGTGGCAGAGAGTTTCAGAGAGTTTCAGAGAGCTTCAGAGAGTGACAGAGTGTCAGATAGTGACAGAGAGTTTCAGTGAGTGTCAGAGAGTTTCAGAGTGCTTCAGAGAGTTTCAGAGAGTGTCAGAGAGGGTCTGAGAGTGTCAGAGAGTGTCAGGGTGTGTCAGAGAATGTCGGAGAGTTTCTGAGAGTATCTGTGAGTGTAAGAGTGTGTCAGAGAGCCTCAGAGACTGTCCGAGGGTTCTGAGATATTCTGAGTGTGTCAGAGAGTGTCAGAGAGTTTCAGAGAGTTTCAGAGAGTGTCACAGAGTGTCAGAGAGCGTGAGAGAGTTTCAGAGTGTGTCAGATAGTGTCAGAGAGTGTCAGAGAGTTTCAGAGAGTGTCAGAGTGTGTCTGAGAGTATCATACAGTGTCAGAGATTTTCTGAGAGTGTCAGAGAGTGTCAGAGAGTTTCAGAGAGCTTCAGAGAGTGTCGGAGAGTGTCAGAGAGTGTCAGAGAGTGTCTGAGAGTGTCAGACAGTGTCAGAGATTTTCTGAGAGTGTCACAGAGTGTCAGAGAGTTTCAGAGAGCGTCAGAGAGTGTCGGAGAGTGTCGGAGATTTTCAGAGAGTTTCAGAGTGTTTCAGAGAGTTTCAGAGAGTGTCAGTGATTTACAGAGAGTTTCAGAGAGTGTCAGAGAGGGTCAGAGAGTTTCTGAGAGTGTCACAGCGTGTCAGAGAGTTTCAGAGAGCTTCAGAGAGTGTCAGAGTGTGTCTGAGTGTTTCAGAGAGTTTCAGAGAGTGTCAAAGAGTTTCAGAGAGTATCAGAGAGTGTCACAGAGTGTCAGAGAGTTTCAGAGAGTGTCAGAGAGTTTCAGAGAGTGTCGGAGAGTGTCAGAGAGTGTCAGTGATTTACAGAGAGTTTCAGAGAGTGTCAGAGAGGGTCAGAGAGTTTCAGAGAGTTTCTGAGAGTGTCACAGCGTGTCAGAGAGTTTCAGAGAGCTTCAGAGAGTGTCAGAGAGTGTCTGAGAGTTTCAGAGAGTTTCAGAGAGTGTCAGAGCGTTTCAGAGAGTGTCTGAGCGTGTCAGAGATTGCCAGAGTGTTTCTGTGAGTTTCTGAGTGTGTCAGAGAATGTCAGAGACGGTCAGAGATTTCAGAGAGAGTCACAGACTTTCAGAGAGTGTCAGAGAGATTGCAGAGAGAGTCAGAGAGTGTCAGAGAGCTTCAGAGAGTGTCAGAGATTTTCTGAGAGTGTCACAGAGTGTCAGAGAGTTTCAGAGAGCTTCAGACAGTGTCGGAGAGTGCCAGAGAGTGTCAGAGAGTGTCTGAGAGTGTCAGACAGTGTCAGAGATTTTCTGAGAGTGTCACAGAGTGTCAGAGAGTTTCAGAGAGCTTCAGAGAGTGTCAGAGAGTGTCTGAGAGTTTCAGAGAGTTTCAGAGAGTGTCAATGAGTTTCAGAGAGTATCAGAGAGTGTCAGAGAGTGTCAGAGAGTTTCAGAGAGTGTCAGAGAGTGTCAGAGAGTTTCAGAGAGTGTCGGAGAGTGTCAGAGAGTGTCAGTGATTTACAGAGAGTTTCAGAGAGTGTCAGAGAGGGTCAGAGAGTTTCAGAGAGTTTCTGAGAGTGTCACAGCTTGTCAGAGAGTTTCAGAGAGCTTCAGAGAGTGTCAGAGAGTGTCTGAGAGTTTCAGAGAGTTTCAGAGAGTGTCAAAGAGTTTCAGAGAGTATCAGAGAGTGTCAGAGAGTTTCAGAGAGTGTCAGAGAGTGTCAGAGAGTTTCAGAGAGTGTCAGAGCGTTTCAGAGAGTGTCTGAGCGTGTCAGAGATTGCCAGTGTGTTTCTGAGAGTTTCTGAGTGTGTCAGAGAATGTCAGAGACGGTCAGAGATTTCAGAGAGAGTCACAGACTTTCAGAGAGTGTCAGAGAGATTGCAGAGAGAGTCAGAGAGTGTCAGAGAGCTTCAGAGAGTGGCAGAAAGTTTCAGAGAGTTTCAGAGAGCTTCAGAGAGTGACAGAGTGTCAGATAGTGACAGAGAGTTTCAGTGAGTGTCAGAGAGTTTCAGAGAGTTTCAGAGAGTGTAAGAGATAGTCTGAGAGTGTCAGAGAATGTCAAAGAGTTTCAGAGAGTGTCAGAGAGTGTCAAAGAGTTTCAGGGGGTGTCAGAGAGTGTCAGAGATTGTCAGAGAGTTTCAGAGTGTTTCAGAGAGTTTCAGAGAGTGTCAGAGTGTGTCTGAGAGTTTCAGAGAGTTTCAGAGAGTGTCACAGAGTGTCAGAGAGCGTGAGAGAGTTTCAGAGTGTGTCAGATAGTGTCAGAGAGTGTCAGAGAGTTTCAGAGAGTGTCAGAGTGTGTCTGAGAGTATCAGACAGTGTCAGAGATTTTCTGAGAGTGTCAGAGAGTGTCAGAGAGTTTCAGAGAGCTTCAGAGAGTGTCGGAGAGTGTCAGAGAGTGTCAGAGAGTGTCTGAGAGTGTCAGACAGTGTCAGAGATTTTCTGAGAGTGTCACAGAGTGTCAGAGAGTTTCAGAGAGCTTCAGAGAGTGTCGGAGAGTGTCAGAGAGTGTCAGAGACTTTCAGAGAGTTTCAGAGTGTTTCAGAGAGTTTCAGAGAGTGTCAGTGATTTACAGAGAGTTTCAGAGAGTGTCAGAGAGGGTCAGAGAGTTTCTGAGAGTGTCACAGCGTGTCAGAGAGCTTCAGAGAGCTTCAAAGAGTGTCCGAGTGTGTCTGAGAGTTTCAGAGAGTTTCAGAGAGTGTCAAAGAGTTTCAGAGAGTATCAGAGAGTGTCAGAGAGTGTCAGAGAGTTTCAGAGAGTGTCAGAGAGTTTCAGAGAGTGTCGGAGAGTGTCAGAGAGTGTCAGTGATTTACAGAGAGTTTCAGAGAGTGTCAGAGAGGGTCAGAGAGTTTCAGAGAGTTTCTGAGAGTGTCACAGCGTGTCAGAGAGTTTCAGAGAGCTTCAGAGAGTGTCAGAGAGTGTCTGAGAGTTTCAGAGAGTTTCAGAGAGTGTCAGAGCGTTTCAGAGAGTGTCTGAGCGTGTCAGAGATTGCCAGAGTGTTTCTGAGAGTTTCTGAGTGTGTCAGAGAATGTCAGAGACGGTCAGAGATTTCAGAGAGAGTCACAGACTTTCAGAGAGTGTCAGAGAGATTGCAGTGAGAGTCAGAGAGTGTCAGAGAGCTTCAGAGAGTGGCAGAGAGTTTCAGAGAGTTTCAGAGAGCTTCAGAGAGTGACAGAGTGTCAGATAGTGACAGAGAGTTTCAGTGAGTGTCAGAGAGTTGCAGAGTGTTTCAGAGAGTTTCAGAGAGTGTCAGAGAGGGTCTGAGAGTGTCACAGAGTGTCAGGGTGTGTCAGAGAATGTCGGAGAGTTTCTGAGAGTATCTGTGAGTGTAAGAGTGTGTCAGAGAGCGTCAGAGAATTTCCGAGGGTTCTGAGATATTCTGAGTGTGTCAGAGAGTGTCAGAGAGTTTCAGAGAGTTTCACAGAGTGTCACAGAGTGTCAGAGAGCGTGAGAGAGTTTCAGAGTGTGTCAGATAGTGTCAGAGAGTGTCAGAGAGTTTCAGAGAGTGTCAGAGTGTGTCTGAGAGTATCAGACAGTGTCAGAGATTTTCTGAGAGTGTCAGAGAGTGTCAGAGAGTTTCAGAGAGCTTCAGAGAGTGTCGGAGAGTGTCAGAGAGTGTCAGAGAGTGTCTGAGAGTGTCAGACAGTGTCAGAGATTTTCTGAGAGTGTCACAGAGTGTCAGAGAGTTTCAGAGAGCTTCAGAGAGTGTCGGAGAGTGTCAGAGATTTTCAGAGAGTTTCAGAGTGTTTCAGAGAGTTTCAGAGAGTGTCAGTGATTTACAGAGAGTTTCAGAGAGTGTCAGAGAGGGTCAGAGAGTTTCTGAGAGTGTCACAGCGTGTCAGAGAGTTTCAGAGAGCTTCAGAGAGTGTCAGAGTGTGTCTGAGAGTTTCAGAGAGTTTCAGAGAGTGTCAAAGAGTTTCAGAGAGTATCAGAGAGTGTCAGAGAGTGTCAGAGAGTTTCAGAGAGTGTCAGAGAGTTTCAGAGAGTGTCGGAGAGTGTCAGAGAGTGTCAGTGATTTACAGAGAGTTTCAGAGAGTGTCAGAGAGGGTCAGAGAGTTTCAGAGAGTTTCTGAGAGTGTCACAGCGTGTCAGAGAGTTTCAGAGAGCTTCAGAGAGTGTCAGAGAGTGTCTGAGAGTTTCAGAGAGTTTCAGAGAGTGTCAGAGCGTTTCAGAGAGTGTCTGAGCGTGTCAGAGATTGCCAGAGTGTTTCTGAGAGTTTCTGAGTGTGTCAGAGAATGTCAGAGACGGTCAGAGATTTCAGAGAGAGTCACAGACTTTCAGAGAGTGTCAGAGAGATTGCAGAGAGAGTCAGAGAGTGTCAGAGAGCTTCAGAGAGTGTCAGAGATTTTCTGAGAGTGTCACAGAGTGTCAGAGAGTTTCAGAGAGCTTCAGAGAGTGTCGGAGAGTGCCAGAGAGTGTCAGAGAGTGTCTGAGAGTGTCAGACAGTGACAGAGATTTTCTGAGAGTGTCACAGAGTGTCAGAGAGTTTCAGAGAGCTTCAGAGAGTGTCGGAGAGTGTCAGAGAGTGTCAGAGATTTTCAGAGAGTTTCAGAGTGTTTCAGAGAGTTTCAGAGAGTGTCAGTGATTTACAGAGAGTTTCAGAGAGTGTCAGAGAGGGTCAGAGAGTTTCTGAGAGTGTCACAGCGTGTCAGAGAGTTTCAGAGAGTATCAGAGAGTGTCAGAGAGTGTCAGAGAGTTTCAGAGAGTGTCGGAGAGTGTCAGAGAGTGTCAGAGATTTTCAGAGAGTTTCAGAGTGTTTCAGAGAGTTTCAGAGAGTGTCAGTGATTTACAGAGAGTTTCAGAGAGTGTCAGAGAGTGTCTGAGAGTTTCAGAGAGTTTCAGAGAGTGTCAAAGAGTTTCAGAGAGTATCAGAGAGTGTCAGAGAGTGTCAGAGAGTTTCAGAGAGCGTCAGAGAGTGTCAGAGAGTTTCAGAGAGTGTCGGAGAGTGTCAGAGAGTGTCAGTGATTTACAGAGAGTTTCAGAGAGTGTCAGAGAGGGTCAGAGAGTTTCAGAGAGTTTCTGAGAGTGTCACAGCGTGTCAGAGAGTTTCAGAGAGCTTCAGAGAGTGTCAGAGAGTGTCTGAGAGTTTCAGAGAGTTTCAGAGAGTGTCAAAGAGTTTCAGAGAGTATCAGAGAGTGTCAGAGAGTTTCAGAGAGTGTCAGAGAGTGTCAGAGAGTTTCAGAGAGTGTCAGAGCGTTTCAGAGAGTGTCTGAGCGTGTCAGAGATTGCCAGAGTGTTTCTGAGAGTTTCTGAGTGTGTCAGAGAATGTCAGAGACGGTCAGAGATTTCAGAGAGAGTCACAGACTTTCAGAGAGTGTCAGAGAGATTGCAGAGAGAGTCAGAGAGTGTCAAAGAGCTTCAGAGAGTGGCAGAAAGTTTCAGAGAGTTTCAGAGAGCTTCAGAGAGTGACAGAGTGTCAGACAGTGACAGAGAGTTTCAGTGAGTGTCAGAGAGTTTCAGAGAGTTTCAGAGAGTGTAAGAGATAGTCTGAGAGTGTCAGAGAATGTCAAAGAGTTTCAGAGAGTGTCAGAGAGTGTCAAAGAGTTTCAGAGGGTGTCAGAGAGTGTCAGAGATTGTCAGAGAGTTTCAGAGTGTTTCAGAGAGTTTGAGAGAGTGTCAGAGAGGGTCTGAGAGTGTCAGAGAGTGTCAGGGTGTGTCAGAGAATGTCGGAGAGTTTCTGAGAGTATCTGTGAGTGTAAGAGTGTGTCAGAGAGCGTCAGAGACTGTCCGAGGGTTCTGAGATATTCTGAGTGTGTCAGAGAGTGTCAGAGAGTTTCAGAGAGTTTCAGAGAGTGTCACAGAGTGTCAGAGAGCGTGAGAGAGTTTCAGAGTGAGTCAGATAGTGTCAGAGAGTGTCAGAGAGTTTCGGAGAGTGTCAGAGTGTGTCTGAGAGTATCAGACAGTGTCAGAGATTTTCTGAGAGTGTCAGAGAGTGTCAGAGAGTTTCAGAGAGCTTCAGAGAGTGTCGGAGAGTGTCAGAGAGTGTCAGAGAGTGTCTGAGAGTGTCAGACAGTGTCAGAGATTTTCTGAGAGTGTCACAGAGTGTCAGAGAGTTTCGGAGAGCTGCAGAGAGTGTCGGAGAGTGTCAGAGAGTGTCAGAGATTTTCAGAGAGTTTCAGAGTGTTTCAGAGAGTTTCAGAGAGTGTCAGTGATTTACAGAGAGTTTCAGAGAGTGTCAGAGAGGGTCAGAGATTTTCTGAGAGTGTCACAGCGTGTCAGAGAGTTTCAGAGAGCTTCAGAGAGTGTCAGAGAGTGTCTGAGAGTTTCAGAGAGTTTCAGAGAGTGTCAAAGAGTTTCAGAGAGTATCAGAGAGTGTCAGAGAGTGTCAGAGAGTTTCAGAGAGTGTCAGAGAGTTTCAGTGAGTGTCGGAGAGTGTCAGAGAGTGTCAGTGATTTACAGAGAGTTTCAGAGAGTGTCAGAGAGGGTCAGAGAGTTTCAGAGAGCTTCAGAGAGTGTCAGAGAGAGTCTGAGAGTTTCAGAGAGTTTCAGAGAGTGTCAAAGCGTTTCAGAGAGTATCAGAGAGTGTCAGAGAGTGTCAGTGATTTACAGAGAGTTTCTGAGAGTGTCACAGCGTGTCAGAGAGTTTCAGAGAGCTTCAGAGAGTGTCAGAGAGTGTCTGAGAGTTTCAGAGAGTTTCAGAGAGTGTCAAAGAGTTTCAGAGAGTATCAGAGAGTGTCAGAGAGTTTCAGAGAGTGTCAGAGAGTGTCAGAGAGTTTCAGAGAGTGTCAGAGCGTTTCAGAGTGTGTCTGAGCGTGTCAGAGATTGCCAGACTGTTTCTGAGAGTTTCTGAGTGTGTCAGAGAATGTCAGAGACGGTCAGAGATTTCAGAGAGAGTCAGAGAGATTGCAGAGAGAGTCAGAGAGTGTCAGAGAGCTTCAGAGAGTGTCAGAGATTTTCTGAGAGTGTCACAGAGTGTCAGAGAGTTTCAGAGAGCTTCAGAGAGTGTCGGAGAGTGCCAGAGAGTGTCAGAGAGTGTCTGAGAGTGTCAGACAGTGTCAGAGATTTTCTGAGAGTGTCACAGAGTGTCAGAGAGTTTCAGAGAGCTTCAGAGAGTGTCGGAGAGCGTCAGAGAGTGTCAGAGATTTTCAGAGAGTTTCAGAGTGTTTCAGAGAGTTTCAGAGAGTGTCAGTGATTTACAGAGAGTTTCAGAGAGTGTCAGAGAGGGTCAGAGAGTTTCTGAGAGTGTCACAGCGTGTCAGAGAGTTTCAGAGAGCTTCAGAGAGTGTCAGAGAGTGTCTGAGAGTTTCAGAGAGTTTCAGAGAGAGTCAAAGAGTTTCAGAGAGTATCAGAGATTGTCAGAGAGTGTCAGAGAGTTTCAGAGAGTGTCAGAGAGTGTCAGAGAGTTTCAGAGAGTGTCGGAGAGTGTCAGAGAGTGTCAGTGATTTACAGAGAGTTTCAGAGAGTGTCAGAGAGGGTCAGAGAGTTTCAGAGAGTTTCTGAGAGTGTCACAGCGTGTCAGAGAGTTTCAGAGAGCTTCAGAGAGTGTCAGAGAGTGTCTGAGAGTTTCAGAGAGTTTCAGAGAGTGTCAAAGAGTTTCAGAGAGTATCAGAGAGTGTCAGAGAGTTTCAGAGAGTGTCAGAGAGTGTCAGAGAGTTTCAGAGAGTGTCAGAACGTTTCAGAGAGTGTCTGAGCGTGTCAGAGATTGCCAGAGTGTTTCTGAGAGTTTCTGAGTGTGTCAGAGAATGTCAGAGAGGGTCAGAGATTTCAGAGAGAGTCACAGACTTTCAGAGAGTGTCAGAGAGATTGCAGAGAGAGTCAGAGAGTGTCAGAGAGCTTCAGAGAGTGGCAGAAAGTTTCAGAGAGTTTCAGAGAGCTTCAGAGAGTGACAGAGTGTCAGATAGTGACAGAGAGTTTCAGTGAGTGTCAGATAGTGTCAGAGAGTGTCAGAGAGTTTCAGAGAGTGTCAGAGTGTGTCTGAGAGTATCAGACAGTGTCAGAGATTTTCTGAGAGTGTCAGAGAGTGTCAGAGAGTTTCAGAGAGCTTCAGAGAGTGTCGGAGAGTGTCAGAGAGTGTCAGAGAGTGTCTGAGAGTGTCAGACAGTGTCAGAGATTTTCTGAGAGTGTCACAGAGTGTCAGAGAGTTTCGGAGAGGTGCAGAGAGTGTCGGAGAGTGTCAGAGAGTGTAAGAGATTTTCAGAGAGTTTCAGAGTGTTTCAGAGAGTTTCAGAGAGTGTCAGTGATTTACAGAGAGTTTCAGAGAGTGTCAGAGAGGGTCAGAGATTTTCTGAGAGTGTCACAGCGTGTCAGAGAGTTTCAGAGAGCTTCAGAGAGTGTCAGAGAGTGTCTGAGAGTTGCAGAGAGTTTCAGAGAGTGTCAAAGAGTTTCAGAGAGTATCAGAGAGTGTCAGAGAGTGTCAGAGAGTTTCAGAGAGTGTCAGAGAGTTTCAGTGAGTGTCGGAGAGTGTCAGAGAGTTTCAGTGATTTACAGAGAGTTTCAGAGAGTGTCAGAGAGGGTCAGAGAGTTTCAGAGAGCTTCAGAGAGTGTCAGAGAGTGTCTGAGAGTTTCAGAGAGTTTCAGAGAGTGTCAAAGGGTTTCAGAGAGTATCAGAGAGTGTCAGAGAGTGTCAGTGATTTACAGAGAGTTTCTGAGAGTGTCACAGCGTGTCAGAGAGTTTCAGAGAGCTTCAGAGAGTGTCAGAGAGTGTCTGAGAGTTTCAGAGAGTTTCAGAGAGTGTCAAAGAGTTTCAGAGAGTATCAGAGAGTGTCAGAGAGTTTCAGAGAGTGTCAGAGAGTGTCAGAGAGTTTCAGAGAGTGTCAGAGCGTTTCAGAGAGTGTCTGAGCGTGTCAGAGATTGCCAGACTGTTTCTGAGAGTTTCTGAGTGTGTCAGAGAATGTCAGAGACGGTCAGAGATTTCAGAGAGAGTCAGAGAGATTGCAGAGAGAGTCAGAGAGTGTCAGAGAGCTTCAGAGAGTGTCAGAGATTTTCTGAGAGTGTCACAGAGTGTCAGAGAGTTTCAGAGAGCTTCAGAGAGTGTCGGAGAGTGCCAGAGAGTGTCAGAGAGTGTCTGAGAGTGTCAGACAGCGTCAGAGATTTTCTGAGAGTGTCACAGAGTGTCAGAGAGTTTCAGAGAGCTTCAGAGAGTGTCGGAGAGTGTCAGAGAGTGTCAGAGATTTTCAGAGAGTTTCAGAGTGTTTCAGAGTGTTTCAGAGAGTGTCAGTGATTTACAGAGAGTTTCAGAGAGTGTCAGAGAGGGTCAGAGAGTTTCTGAGAGTGTCACAGCGTGTCAGAGAGTTTCAGAGAGCTTCAGAGAGTGTCAGAGAGTGTCTGAGAGTTTCAGAGAGTTTCAGAGAGTGTCAAAGAGTTTCAGAGAGTATCAGAGAGTGTCAGAGAGTGTCAGAGAGTTTCAGAGAGTGTCAGAGAGTGTCAGAGAGTTTCAGAGAGTGTCGGAGAGTGTCAGAGAGTGTCAGTGATTTACAGAGAGTTTCAGAGAGTGTCAGAGAGGGTCAGAGAGTTTCAGAGAGTTTCTGAGAGTGTCACAGCGTGTCAGAGAGTTTCAGAGAGCTTCAGAGAGTGTCAGAGAGTGTCTGAGAGTTTCAGAGAGTTTCAGAGAGTGTCAAAGAGTTTCAGAGAGTATCAGAGAGTGTCAGAGAGTTTCAGAGAGTGTCAGAGAGTGTCAGAGAGTTTCAGAGAGTGTCAGAACGTTTCAGAGAGTGTCTGAGCGTGTCAGAGATTGCCAGACTGTTTCTGAGAGTTTCTGAGTGTGTCAGAGAATGTCAGAGACGGTCAGAGATTTCAGAGAGAGTCACAGACTTTCAGAGAGTGTCAGAGAGATTGCAGAGAGAGTCAGAGAGTGTCAGAGAGCTTCAGAGAGTGGCAGAAAGTTTCAGAGAGTTTCAGAGAGCTTCAGAGAGTGACAGAGTGCCAGATAGTGACAGAGAGTTTCAGTGAGTGTCAGATAGTGTCAGAGAGTGTCAGAGAGTTTCAGAGAGTGTCAGAGTGTGTCTGAGAGTATCAGACAGTGTCAGAGATTTTCTGAGAGTGTCAGAGAGTGTCAGAGAGTTTCAGAGAGCTTCAGAGAGTGTCGGAGAGTGTCAGAGAGTGTCAGAGAGTGTCTGAGAGTGTCAGACAGTGTCAGAGATTTTCTGAGAGTGTCACAGAGTGTCAGAGAGTTTCGGAGAGGTGCAGAGAGTGTCGGAGAGTGTCAGAGAGTGTCAGAGATTTTCAGAGAGTTTCAGAGTGTTTCAGAGAGTTTCAGAGAGTGTCAGTGATTTACAGAGAGTTTCAGAGAGTGTCAGAGAGGGTCAGAGATTTTCTGAGAGTGTCACAGCGTGTCAGAGAGTTTCAGAGAGCTTCAGAGAGTGTCAGAGCGTGTCTGAGAGTTGCAGAGAGTTTCAGAGAGTGTCAAAGAGTTTCAGAGAGTATCAGAGAGTGTCAGAGAGTGTCAGAGAGTTTCAGAGAGTGTCAGAGAGTTTCAGTGAGTGTCGGAGAGCGTCAGAGAGTGTCAGTGATTTACAGAGAGTTTCAGAGAGTGTCAGAGAGGGTCAGAGAGTTTCAGAGAGCTTCAGAGAGTGTCAGAGAGTGTCTGAGAGTTTCAGAGAGTTTCAGAGAGTGTCAAAGAGTTTCAGAGAGTATCAGAGAGTGTCAGAGAGTGTCAGTGATTTACAGAGAGTTTCTGAGAGTGTCACAGCGTGTCAGAGAGTTTCAGAGAGCTTCAGAGAGTGTCAGAGAGCTTCAGAGAGTGTCAGAGATTTTCTGAGAGTGTCACAGAGTGTCAGAGAGTTTCAGAGAGCTTCAGAGAGTGTCGGAGAGTGCCAGAGAGTGTCAGAGAGTGTCTGAGAGTGTCAGACAGTGTCAGAGATTTTCTGAGAGTGTCACAGAGTGTCAGAGAGTTTCAGAGAGCTTCAGAGAGTGTCGGAGAGTGTCAGAGAGTGTCAGTGATTTACAGAGAGTTTCAGAGAGTGTCAGAGAGGGTCAGAGAGTTTCAGAGAGCTTCAGAGAGTGTCAGAGAGAGTCTGAGAGTTTCAGAGAGTTTCAGAGAGTGTCAAAGCGTTTCAGAGAGTATCAGAGAGTGTCAGAGAGTGTCAGTGATTTACAGAGAGTTTCTGAGAGTGTCACAGCGTGTCAGAGAGTTTCAGAGAGCTTCAGAGAGTGTCAGAGAGTGTCTGAGAGTTTCAGAGAGTTTCAGAGAGTGTCAAAGAGTTTCAGAGAGTATCAGAGAGTGTCAGAGAGTTTCAGAGAGTGTCAGAGAGTGTCAGAGAGTTTCAGAGAGTGTCAGAGCGTTTCAGAGTGTGTCTGAGCGTGTCAGAGATTGCCAGACTGTTTCTGAGAGTTTCTGAGTGTGTCAGAGAATGTCAGAGACGGTCAGAGATTTCAGAGAGAGTCAGAGAGATTGCAGAGAGAGTCAGAGAGTGTCAGAGAGCTTCAGAGAGTGTCAGAGATTTTCTGAGAGTGTCACAGAGTGTCAGAGAGTTTCAGAGAGCTTCAGAGAGTGTCGGAGAGTGCCAGAGAGTGTCAGAGAGTGTCTGAGAGTGTCAGACAGTGTCAGAGATTTTCTGAGAGTGTCACAGAGTGTCAGAGAGTTTCAGAGAGCTTCAGAGAGTGTCGGAGAGCGTCAGAGAGTGTCAGAGATTTTCAGAGAGTTTCAGAGTGTTTCAGAGAGTTTCAGAGAGTGTCAGTGATTTACAGAGAGTTTCAGAGAGTGTCAGAGAGGGTCAGAGAGTTTCTGAGAGTGTCACAGCGTGTCAGAGAGTTTCAGAGAGCTTCAGAGAGTGTCAGAGAGTGTCTGAGAGTTTCAGAGAGTTTCAGAGAGAGTCAAAGAGTTTCAGAGAGTATCAGAGATTGTCAGAGAGTGTCAGAGAGTTTCAGAGAGTGTCAGAGAGTGTCAGAGAGTTTCAGAGAGTGTCGGAGAGTGTCAGAGAGTGTCAGTGATTTACAGAGAGTTTCAGAGAGTGTCAGAGAGGGTCAGAGAGTTTCAGAGAGTTTCTGAGAGTGTCACAGCGTGTCAGAGAGTTTCAGAGAGCTTCAGAGAGTGTCAGAGAGTGTCTGAGAGTTTCAGAGAGTTTCAGAGAGTGTCAAAGAGTTTCAGAGAGTATCAGAGAGTGTCAGAGAGTTTCAGAGAGTGTCAGAGAGTGTCAGAGAGTTTCAGAGAGTGTCAGAACGTTTCAGAGAGTGTCTGAGCGTGTCAGAGATTGCCAGAGTGTTTCTGAGAGTTTCTGAGTGTGTCAGAGAATGTCAGAGAGGGTCAGAGATTTCAGAGAGAGTCACAGACTTTCAGAGAGTGTCAGAGAGATTGCAGAGAGAGTCAGAGAGTGTCAGAGAGCTTCAGAGAGTGGCAGAATGTTTCAGAGAGTTTCAGAGAGCTTCAGAGAGTGACAGAGTGTCAGATAGTGACAGAGAGTTTCAGTGAGTGTCAGATAGTGTCAGAGAGTGTCAGAGAGTTTCAGAGAGTGTCAGAGTGTGTCTGAGAGTATCAGACAGTGTCAGAGATTTTCTGAGAGTGTCAGAGAGTGTCAGAGAGTTTCAGAGAGCTTCAGAGAGTGTCGGAGAGTGTCAGAGAGTGTCAGAGAGTGTCTGAGAGTGTCAGACAGTGTCAGAGATTTTCTGAGAGTGTCACAGAGTGTCAGAGAGTTTCGGAGAGGTGCAGAGAGTGTCGGAGAGTGTCAGAGAGTGTAAGAGATTTTCAGAGAGTTTCAGAGTGTTTCAGAGAGTTTCAGAGAGTGTCAGTGATTTACAGAGAGTTTCAGAGAGTGTCAGAGAGGGTCAGAGATTTTCTGAGAGTGTCACAGCGTGTCAGAGAGTTTCAGAGAGCTTCAGAGAGTGTCAGAGAGTGTCTGAGAGTTGCAGAGAGTTTCAGAGAGTGTCAAAGAGTTTCAGAGAGTATCAGAGAGTGTCAGAGAGTGTCAGAGAGTTTCAGAGAGTGTCAGAGAGTTTCAGTGAGTGTCGGAGAGTGTCAGAGAGTTTCAGTGATTTACAGAGAGTTTCAGAGAGTGTCAGAGAGGGTCAGAGAGTTTCAGAGAGCTTCAGAGAGTGTCAGAGAGTGTCTGAGAGTTTCAGAGAGTTTCAGAGAGTGTCAAAGGGTTTCAGAGAGTATCAGAGAGTGTCAGAGAGTGTCAGTGATTTACAGAGAGTTTCTGAGAGTGTCACAGCGTGTCAGAGAGTTTCAGAGAGCTTCAGAGAGTGTCAGAGAGTGTCTGAGAGTTTCAGAGAGTTTCAGAGAGTGTCAAAGAGTTTCAGAGAGTATCAGAGAGTGTCAGAGAGTTTCAGAGAGTGTCAGAGAGTGTCAGAGAGTTTCAGAGAGTGTCAGAGCGTTTCAGAGAGTGTCTGAGCGTGTCAGAGATTGCCAGACTGTTTCTGAGAGTTTCTGAGTGTGTCAGAGAATGTCAGAGACGGTCAGAGATTTCAGAGAGAGTCAGAGAGATTGCAGAGAGAGTCAGAGAGTGTCAGAGAGCTTCAGAGAGTGTCAGAGATTTTCTGAGAGTGTCACAGAGTGTCAGAGAGTTTCAGAGAGCTTCAGAGAGTGTCGGAGAGTGCCAGAGAGTGTCAGAGAGTGTCTGAGAGTGTCAGACAGCGTCAGAGATTTTCTGAGAGTGTCACAGAGTGTCAGAGAGTTTCAGAGAGCTTCAGAGAGTGTCGGAGAGTGTCAGAGAGTGTCAGAGATTTTCAGAGAGTTTCAGAGTGTTTCAGAGTGTTTCAGAGAGTGTCAGTGATTTACAGAGAGTTTCAGAGAGTGTCAGAGAGGGTCAGAGAGTTTCTGAGAGTGTCACAGCGTGTCAGAGAGTTTCAGAGAGCTTCAGAGAGTGTCAGAGAGTGTCTGAGAGTTTCAGAGAGTTTCAGAGAGTGTCAAAGAGTTTCAGAGAGTATCAGAGAGTGTCAGAGAGTGTCAGAGAGTTTCAGAGAGTGTCAGAGAGTGTCAGAGAGTTTCAGAGAGTGTCGGAGAGTGTCAGAGAGTGTCAGTGATTTACAGAGAGTTTCAGAGAGTGTCAGAGAGGGTCAGAGAGTTTCAGAGAGTTTCTGAGAGTGTCACAGCGTGTCAGAGAGTTTCAGAGAGCTTCAGAGAGTGTCAGAGAGTGTCTGAGAGTTTCAGAGAGTTTCAGAGAGTGTCAAAGAGTTTCAGAGAGTATCAGAGAGTGTCAGAGAGTTTCAGAGAGTGTCAGAGAGTGTCAGAGAGTTTCAGAGAGTGTCAGAACGTTTCAGAGAGTGTCTGAGCGTGTCAGAGATTGCCAGAGTGTTTCTGAGAGTTTCTGAGTGTGTCAGAGAATGTCAGAGACGGTCAGAGATTTCAGAGAGAGTCACAGACTTTCAGAGAGTGTCAGAGAGATTGCAGAGAGAGTCAGAGAGTGTCAGAGAGCTTCAGAGAGTGGCAGAAAGTTTCAGAGAGTTTCAGAGAGCTTCAGAGAGTGACAGAGTGCCAGATAGTGACAGAGAGTTTCAGTGAGTGTCAGATAGTGTCAGAGAGTGTCAGAGAGTTTCAGAGAGTGTCAGAGTGTGTCTGAGAGTATCAGACAGTGTCAGAGATTTTCTGAGAGTGTCAGAGAGTGTCAGAGAGTTTCAGAGAGCTTCAGAGAGTGTCGGAGAGTGTCAGAGAGTGTCAGAGAGTGTCTGAGAGTGTCAGACAGTGTCAGAGATTTTCTGAGAGTGTCACAGAGTGTCAGAGAGTTTCGGAGAGGTGCAGAGAGTGTCGGAGAGTGTCAGAGAGTGTCAGAGATTTTCAGAGAGTTTCAGAGTGTTTCAGAGAGTTTCAGAGAGTGTCAGTGATTTACAGAGAGTTTCAGAGAGTGTCAGAGAGGGTCAGAGATTTTCTGAGAGTGTCACAGCGTGTCAGAGAGTTTCAGAGAGCTTCAGAGAGTGTCAGAGCGTGTCTGAGAGTTGCAGAGAGTTTCAGAGAGTGTCAAAGAGTTTCAGAGAGTATCAGAGAGTGTCAGAGAGTGTCAGAGAGTTTCAGAGAGTGTCAGAGAGTTTCAGTGAGTGTCGGAGAGCGTCAGAGAGTGTCAGTGATTTACAGAGAGTTTCAGAGAGTGTCAGAGAGGGTCAGAGAGTTTCAGAGAGCTTCAGAGAGTGTCAGAGAGTGTCTGAGAGTTTCAGAGAGTTTCAGAGAGTGTCAAAGAGTTTCAGAGAGTATCAGAGAGTGTCAGAGAGTGTCAGTGATTTACAGAGAGTTTCTGAGAGTGTCACAGCGTGTCAGAGAGTTTCAGAGAGCTTCAGAGAGTGTCAGAGAGCTTCAGAGAGTGTCAGAGATTTTCTGAGAGTGTCACAGAGTGTCAGAGAGTTTCAGAGAGCTTCAGAGAGTGTCGGAGAGTGCCAGAGAGTGTCAGAGAGTGTCTGAGAGTGTCAGACAGTGTCAGAGATTTTCTGAGAGTGTCACAGAGTGTCAGAGAGTTTCAGAGAGCTTCAGAGAGTGTCGGAGAGTGTCAGAGAGTGTCAGAGATTTTCAGAGAGTTTCAGAGTGTTTCAGAGTGTTTCAGAGAGTGTCAGTGATTTACAGAGAGTTTCAGAGAGTGTCAGAGAGGGTCAGAGAGTTTCTGAGAGTGTCACAGCGTGTCAGAGAGTTTCAGAGAGCTTCAGAGAGTGTCAGAGAGTGTCTGAGAGTTTCAGAGAGTTTCAGAGAGTGTCAAAGAGTTTCAGAGAGTATCAGAGAGTGTCAGAGAGTGTCAGAGAGTTTCAGAGAGTGTCAGAGAGTGTCAGAGAGTTTCAGAGAGTGTCGGAGAGTGTCAGAGAGTGTCAGTGATTTACAGAGAGTTTCAGAGAGTGTCAGAGAGGGTCAGAGAGTTTCAGAGAGTTTCTGAGAGTGTCACAGCGTGTCAGAGAGTTTCAGAGAGCTTCAGAGAGTGTCAGAGAGTGTCTGAGAGTTTCAGAGAGTTTCAGAGAGTGTCAAAGAGTTTCAGAGAGTATCAGAGAGTGTCAGAGAGTTTCAGAGAGTGTCAGAGAGTGTCAGAGAGTTTCAGAGAGTGTCAGAACGTTTCAGAGAGTGTCTGAGCGTGTCAGAGATTGCCAGAGTGTTTCTGAGAGTTTCTGAGTGTGTCAGAGAATGTCAGAGATGGTCAGAGATTTCAGAGAGAGTCACAGACTTTCAGAGAGTGTCAGAGAGATTGCAGAGAGAGTCAGAGAGTGTCAGAGAGCTTCAGAGAGTGGCAGAAAGTTTCAGAGAGTTTCAGAGAGCTTCAGAGAGTGACAGAGTGCCAGATAGTGACAGAGAGTTTCAGTGAGTGTCAGATAGTGTCAGAGAGTGTCAGAGAGTTTCAGAGAGTGTCAGAGTGTGTCTGAGAGTATCAGACAGTGTCAGAGATTTTCTGAGAGTGTCAGAGAGTGTCAGAGAGTTTCAGAGAGCTTCAGAGAGTGTCGGAGAGTGTCAGAGAGTGTCAGAGAGTGTCTGAGAGTGTCAGACAGTGTCAGAGATTTTCTGAGAGTGTCACAGAGTGTCAGAGAGTTTCGGAGAGGTGCAGAGAGTGTCGGAGAGTGTCAGAGAGTGTCAGAGATTTTCAGAGAGTTTCAGAGTGTTTCAGAGAGTTTCAGAGAGTGTCAGTGATTTACAGAGAGTTTCAGAGAGTGTCAGAGAGGGTCAGAGATTTTCTGAGAGTGTCACAGCGTGTCAGAGAGTTTCAGAGAGCTTCAGAGAGTGTCAGAGCGTGTCTGAGAGTTGCAGAGAGTTTCAGAGAGTGTCAAAGAGTTTCAGAGTGTATCAGAGAGTGTCAGAGAGTGTCAGAGAGTTTCAGAGAGTGTCAGAGAGTTTCAGTGAGTGTCGGAGAGCGTCAGAGAGTGTCAGTGATTTACAGAGAGTTTCAGAGAGTGTCAGAGAGGGTCAGAGAGTTTCAGAGAGCTTCAGAGAGTGTCAGAGAGTGTCTGAGAGTTTCAGAGAGTTTCAGAGAGTGTCAAAGAGTTTCAGAGAGTATCAGAGAGTGTCAGAGAGTGTCAGTGATTTACAGAGAGTTTCTGAGAGTGTCACAGCGTGTCAGAGAGTTTCAGAGAGCTTCAGAGAGTGTCAGAGAGCTTCAGAGAGTGTCAGAGATTTTCTGAGAGTGTCACAGAGTGTCAGAGAGTTTCAGAGAGCTTCAGAGAGTGTCGGAGAGTGCCAGAGAGTGTCAGAGAGTGTCTGAGAGTGTCAGACAGTGTCAGAGATTTTCTGAGAGTGTCACAGAGTGTCAGAGAGTTTCAGAGAGCTTCAGAGAGTGTCGGAGAGTGTCAGAGAGTGTCAGAGATTTTCAGAGAGTTTCAGAGTGTTTCAGAGTGTTTCAGAGAGTGTCAGTGATTTACAGAGAGTTTCAGAGAGTGTCAGAGAGGGTCAGAGAGTGTCAGAGAGTTTCAGAGAGTGTCAGAGAGTGTCAGACAGTTTCAGAGAGTGATGGAGAGTGTCAGAGAGTGTCAGTGATTTACAGAGAGTTTCAGAGAGTGTCGGAGAGGGTCAGAGAGTTTCAGAGAGTTTCTGAGAGTGTCACAGCGTGTCAGAGAGTTTCAGAGAGCTTCAGAGAGTGTCAGAGAGTGTCTGAGAGTTTCAGAGAGTTTCAGAGAGTGTCAAAGAGTTTCAGAGATTATCAGAGAGTGTCAGAGAGTTTCAGAGAGTGTCAGAGAGTGTCAGAGAGTTTCAGAGAGTGTCAGAGCGTTTCAGAGAGTGTCTGAGCGTGTCAGAGATTGCCAGAGTGTTTCTGAGAGTTTCTGAGAGTGTCAGAGAGTGTCAGACAGTTTCAGAGAGTGACGGAGAGTGTCAGAGAGTGTCAGTGATTTACAGAGAGTTTCAGAGAGTGTCGGAGAGGGTCAGAGAGTTTCAGAGAGTTTCTGAGAGTGTCACAGCGTGTCAGAGAGTTTCAGAGAGTTTCAGAGAGTGTCAAAGAGTTTCAGAGAGTATCAGAGAGTGTCAGAGAGTTTCAGAGAGTGTCAGAGAGTGTCAGAGAGTTTCAGAGAGTGTCACAGCGTTTCAGAGAGTGTCTGAGCGTGTCAGAGATTGCCAGAGTGTTTCTGAGAGTTTCTGAGAGTGTCAGAGAATGTCAGAGACGGTCAGAGATTTCAGAGAGAGTCACAGACTTTCAGAGAGTGTCAGAGAGATTGCAGAGAGAGTCAGAGAGTGTCAGAGAGCTTCAGAGAGTGGCAGAAAGTTTCAGAGAGTTTCAGAGAGCTTCAGAGAGTGACAGAGTGTCAGATAGTGACAGAGAGTTTCAGTGAGTGTCAGAGAGTTTCAGAGAGTGTAAGAGAGTGTAAGAGATAGTCTGAGAGTGTCAGAGAATGTCAAAGAGTTTCAGAGAGTGTCAGAGAGTGTCAAAGAGTTTCAGAGGGTGTCAGAGAGTGTCAGAGATTGTCAGAGAGTTTCAGAGTGTTTCAGAGAGTTTGAGAGAGTGTCAGAGAGGGTCTGAGAGTGTCAGAGAGTGTCAGGGTGTGTCAGAGACTGTCGGAGAGTTTCTGAGAGTATCTGTGAGTGTAAGAGTGTGTCAGAGAGCGTCAGAGACTGTCCGAGGGTTCTGAGATATTCTGAGTGTGTCAGAGAGTGTCAGAGAGTTTCAGAGAGTTTCAGAGAGTGTCACAGAGTGTCAGAGAGCGTGAGAGAGTTTCAGAGTGTGTCAGATAGTGTCAGAGAGTGTCAGAGAGTTTCAGAGAGTGTCAGAGTGTGTCTGAGAGTATCAGACAGTGTCAGAGATTTTCTGAGAGTGTCAGAGAGTGTCAGAGAGTTTCAGAGAGCTTCAGAGAGTGTCGGAGAGTGTCAGAGAGTGTCAGAGAGTGTCTGAGAGTGTCAGACAGTGTCAGAGATTTTCTGAGAGTGTCACAGAGTGTCAGAGAGTTTCGGAGAGCTGCAGAGAGTGTCCGAGAGTGTCAGAGAGTGTCAGAGATTTTCAGAGAGTTTCAGAGTGTTTCAGAGAGTTTCAGAGAGTGTCAGTGATTTACAGAGAGTTTCAGAGAGTGTCAGAGAGGGTCAGAGATTTTCTGAGAGTGTCACAGCGTGTCAGAGAGTTTCAGAGAGTGTCAGAGAGTTTCAGAGAGTGTCGGAAAGTGTCAGAGAGTGTCAGTGATTTACAGAGAGTTTCAGAGAGTGTCAGAGAGGGTCAGAGAGTTTCAGAGAGCTTCAGAGAGTGTCAGAGAGTGTCTGAGAGTTTCAGAGAATTTCAGAGAGTGTCAAAGAGTTTCAGAGAGTATCAGAGAGTGTCAGAGAGTGTCAGTGATTTACAGAGAGTTTCTGAGAGTGTCACAGCGTGTCAGAGAGTTTCAGAGAGCTTCAGAGAGTGTCTGAAAGTTTCAGAGAGTTTCAGAGAGTGTCAAAGAGTTTCAGAGAGTATCAGAGAGTGTCAGAGAGTTTCAGAGAGTGTCAGAGAGTGTCAGAGAGTTTCAGAGAGTGTCAGAGCGTTTCAGAGAGTGTCTGAGCGTGTCAGAGATTGCCAGAGTGTTTCTGAGAGTTTCTGAGTGTGTCAGAGAATGTCAGAGACGGTCAGAGATTTCAGAGAGAGTCAGAGAGATTGCAGAGAGAGTCAGAGAGTGTCAGAGAGCTTCAGAGAGTGTCAGAGATTTTCTGAGTGTGTCACAGAGTGTCAGAGAGTTTCAGAGAGCTTCAGAGAGTGTCGGAGAGTGCCAGAGAGTGTCAGAGAGTGTCTGAGAGTGTCAGACAGTGTCAGAGATTTTCTGAGAGTGTCACAGAGTGTCAGAGAGTTTCAGAGAGCTTCAGAGAGTGTCGGAGAGTGTCAGAGAGTGTCAGAGATTTTCAGAGAGTTTCAGAGTGTTTCAGAGAGTTTCAGAGAGTGTCAGTGATTTACAGAGAGTTTCAGAGAGTGTCAGAGAGGGTCAGAGAGTTTCTGAGAGTGTCACAGCGTGTCAGAGAGTTTCAGAGAGCTTCAGAGAGTGTCAGAGAGTGTCTGAGAGTTTCAGAGAGTGTCAAAGAGTTTCAGAGAGTATCAGAGAGTGTCAGAGAGTGTCAGAGAGTTTCAGAGAGTGTCAGAGAGTGTCAGAGAGTTTCAGAGAGTGTCGGAGAGTGTCAGAGAGTGTCAGTGATTTACAGAGAGTTTCAGAGAGTGTCAGAGAGGGTCAGAGAGTTTCAGAGAGTTTCTGAGAGTGTCACAGCGTGTCAGAGAGTTTCAGAGAGCTTCAGAGAGTGTCAGAGAGTGTCTGAGAGTTTCAGAGAGTTTCAGAGAGTGTCAAAGAGTTTCAGAGAGTATCAGAGAGTGTCAGAGAGTTTCAGAGAGTGTCAGAGAGATTGCAGAGAGAGTCAGAGAGTGTCAGAGAGCTTCAGAGAGTGTCAGAGAATTTCTGAGAGTGTCACAGAGTGTCAGAGAGTTTCAGAGAGCTTCAGAGAGTGTCGGAGAGTGCCAGAGATTGTCAGAGAGTGTCTGAGAGTGTCAGACAGTGTCAGAGATTTTCTGAGAGTGTCACAGAGTGTCAGAGAGTTTCAGAGAGCTTCAGAGAGTGTCGGAGAGTGTCAGAGAGTGTCAGAGATTTTCAGAGAGTTTCAGAGTGTTTCAGAGAGTTTCAGAGAGTGTCAGTGATTTACAGAGAGTTTCAGAGAGTGTCAGAGAGGGTCAGAGAGTTTCTGAGAGTGTCACAGCGTGTCAGAGAGTTTCAGAGAGCTTCAGAGAGTGTCAGAGAGTGTCTGAGAGTTTCAGAGAGTTTCAGAGAGTGTCAAAGAGTTTCAGAGAGTATCAGAGAGTGTCAGAGAGTGTCAGAGAGTTTCAGAGAGTGTCAGAGAGTGTCAGAGAGTTTCAGAGAGTGTCGGAGAGTGTCAGAGAGTGTCAGTGATTTACAGAGAGTTTCAGAGAGTGTCAGAGAGGGTCAGAGAGTTTCAGAGAGTTTCTGAGAGTGTCACAGCGTGTCAGAGAGTTTCAGAGAGCTTCAGAGAGTGTCAGAGTTTCTGAGAGTTTCAGAGAGTGTCAGAGAGTGTCAGAGAGTTTCAGAGAGTGTCAGAGCGTTTCAGAGAGTGTCTGAGCGTGTCAGAGCTTGCCAGAGTGTTTCTGAGAGTTTCTGAGTGTGTCAGAGAATGTCAGAGACGGTCAGAGATTTCAGAGAGAGTCACAGACTTTCAGAGAGTGTCAGAGAGATTGCAGAGAGAGTCAGAGAGTGTCAGAGAGCTTCAGAGAGTGGCAGAAAGTTTCAGAGAGTTTCAGAGAGCTTCAGAGAGTGACAGAGTGTCAGATAGTGACAGAGAGTTTCAGTGAGTGTCAGAGAGTTTCAGAGAGTTTCAGAGAGTGTATGAGATAGTCTGAGAGTGTCAGAGAATGTCAAAGAGTTTCAGAGAGTGTCAGAGAGTGTCAAACAGTTTCAGAGGGTGTCAGAGTGTGTCAGAGATTGTCAGAGAGTTTCAGAGTGTTTCAGAGAGTTTCAGAGAGTGTCAGAGAGGGTCTGAGAGTGTCAGAGAGTGTCAGAGTGTGTCAGAGAATGTCGGAGAGTTTCTGAGAGTATCTGTGAGTGTAAGAGTGTGTCAGAGAGTGTCAGAGACTGTCCGAGGGTTCTGAGATATTCTGAGTGTGTCAGAGAGTTTCAGAGAGTTTCAGAGAGTGTCACAGAGTGTCAGAGAGCGTGAGAGAGTTTCAGAGTGTGTCAGATAGTGTCAGAGAGTGTCAGAGAGTTTCAGAGAGTGTCAGAGTGTGTCTGAGAGTATCAGACAGTGTCAGAGATTTTCTGAGAGTGTCACAGAGTGTCAGAGAGTTTCAGAGAGCTTCAGAGAGTGTCGGAGAGTGTCAGAGAGTGTCAGAGAGTGTCTGAGAGTGTCAGACAGTGTCAGAGATTTTCTGAGAGTGTCACAGAGTGTCAGAGAGTTTCAGAGATTTTCAGAGAGTTTCAGAGTGTTTCAGAGAGTTTCAGAGAGTGTCAGTGATTTACAGAGAGTTTCAGAGAGTGTCAGAGAGGGTCAGAGAGTTTCTGAGAGTGTCACAGCGTGTCAGAGAGTTTCAGAGAGCTTCAGAGAGTGTCTGAGAGTGTCTGAGAGATTCAGAGAGTGTCAAAGAGTTTCAGAGCGCATCAGAGAGTGTCAGAGAGTGTCAGAGAGTTTCAGAGAGTGTCAGAGAGTTTCAGAGAGTGTCAGAGCGTTTCAGAGAGTGTCTGAGCGTGTCAGAGATTGCCAGAGTGTTTCTGAGAGTTTCTGAGTGTGTCAGAGAATGTCAGAGACGGTCAGAGATTTCAGAGAGAGTCGCAGACTTTCAGAGAGTGTCAGAGAGATTGCAGAGAGAGTCAGAGATTGTCAGAGAGCTTCAGAGAGTGTCAGAGATTTTCTGAGAGTGTCACTGAGTGTCAGAGAGTTTCAGAGAGCTTCAGAGAGTGTCGGAGAGTGCCAGAGATTGTCAGAGAGTGTCTGACATTTTCTGAGAGTGTCACAGAGTGTCAGAGAGTTTCAGAGAGCTTCAGAGAGTGTCGGAGAGTGTCAGAGAGTGTCAGAGATTTTCAGAGAGTTTCAGAGTGTTTCAGAGAGTTTCAGAGAGTGTCAGTGATTTACAGAGAGTTTCAGAGAGTGTCAGAGAGGGTCAGAGAGTTTCTGAGAGTGTCACAGCGTGTCAGAGAGTTTCAGAGAGCTTCAGAGAGTGTCAGAGAGTGTCTGAGAGTTTCAGAGAGTTTCAGAGAGTGTCAAAGAGTTTCAGAGAGTATCAGAGAGTGTCAGAGAGTGTCAGAGAGTTTCAGAGAGTGTCAGAGAGTGTCAGAGAGTGTCAGAGAGTTTCAGAGAGTGTCGGAGAGTGTCAGAGAGTGTCAGTGATTTACAGAGAGTTTCAGAGAGTGTCAGAGAGGGTCAGAGAGTTTCAGAGAGTTTCAGAGAGTGTCACAGCGTGTCAGAGAGTTTCAGAGAGCTTCAGAGAGTGTCAGAGAGTTTCTGAGAGTTTCAGAGAGTTTCAGAGAGTGTCAAAGAGTTTCAGAGAGTATCAGAGAGTGTCAGAGAGTTTCAGAGAGTGTCAGAGAGTGTCAGAGAGCTTCAGAGAGTGGCAGAAAGTTTCAGAGAGTGTCAGAGCGTTTCAGAGAGTGTCTGAGCGTGTCAGAGATTGCCAGAGTGTTTCTGAGAGTTTCTGAGTGTGTCAGAGAATGTCAGAGACGGTCAGAGATTTCAGAGAGAGTCACAGACTTTCAGAGAGTGTCAGAGTGATTGCAGAGAGAGTCAGAGAGTGTCAGAGAGCTTCAGAGAGCTTCAGAGAGTGTCGGAGAGTGTCAGAGAGTGTCAGAGAGTGTCTGAGAGTGTCAGACAGTGTCAGAGATTTTCTGAGAGTGTCACAGAGTGTCAGAGAGTTTCGGAGAGCTGCAGAGATTGTCGGAGAGTGTCAGAGAGTGTCAGAGATTTTCAGAGAGTTTCAGAGTGTTTCAGAGAGTTTCAGAGAGTGTCAGTGATTTACAGAGAGTTTCAGAGAGTGTCAGAGAGGGTCAGAGATTTTCTGAGAGTGTCACAGCGTGTCAGAGAGTTTCAGAGAGCTTCAGAGAGTGTCAGAGAGTGTCTGAGAGTTTCAGAGAGTTTCAGAGAGTGTCAAAGAGTTTCAGAGAGTATCAGAGAGTGTCAGAGAGTGTCAGAGAGTTTCAGAGAGTGTCAGAGAGTTTCAGAGAGTGTCGGAGAGTGTCAGAGAGTTTCAGTGATTTACAGAGAGCTTCAGAGAGTGTCAGAGAGGGTCAGAGAGTTTCAGAGAGCTTCAGAGAGTGTCAGAGAGTGTCTGAGAGTTTCAGAGAGTTTCAGAGAGTGTCAAAGAGTTTCAGAGAGTATCAGAGAGTGTCAGAGAGTGTCAGTGATTTACAGAGAGTTTCTGAGAGTGTCACAGCTTGTCAGAGAGTTTCAGAGAGCTTCAGAGAGTGTCTGAGAGTTTCAGAGAGTTTCAGAGAGTGTCAAAGAGTTTCAGAGAGTATCAGAGAGTGTCAGAGAGTTTCAGAGAGTGTCAGAGAGTGTCAGAGAGTTTCAGAGAGTGTCAGAGCGTTTCAGAGAGTGTCTGAGCGTGTCAGAGATTGCAAGAGTGTTTCTGAGAGTTTCTGAGTGTGTCAGAGAATGTCAGAGACGGTCAGAGATTTCAGAGAGAGTCAGAGAGATTGCAGAGAGAGTCAGAGAGTGTCAGAGAGCTTCAGAGAGTGTCAGAGATTTTCTGAGTGTGTCACAGAGTGTCAGAGAGTTTCAGAGAGCTTCAGAGAGTGTCGGAGAGTGCCAGAGAGTGTCAGAGAGTGTCTGAGAGTGTCAGACAGTGTCAGAGATTTTCTGAGAGTGTCACAGAGTGTCAGAGAGTTTCAGAGAGCTTCAGAGAGTGTCGGAGAGTGTCAGAGAGTGTCAGAGATTTTCAGAGAGTTTCAGAGTGTTTCAGAGAGTTTCAGAGAGTGTCAGTGATTTACAGAGAGTTTCAGAGAGTGTCAGAGAGGGTCAGAGAGTTTCTGAGAGTGTCACAGCGTGTCAGAGAGTTTCAGAGAGCTTCAGAGAGTGTCAGAGAGTGTCTGAGAGTTTCAGAGAGTTTCAGAGAGTGTCAAAGAGTTTCAGAGAGTATCAGAGAGTGTCAGAGAGTGTCAGAGAGTTTCAGAGAGTGTCAGAGAGTGTCAGAGAGTTTCAGAGAGTGTCGGAGAGTGTCAGAGAGTGTCAGTGATTTACAGAGAGTTTCAGAGAGTGTCAGAGAGGGTCAGAGAGTTTCAGAGAGTTTCTGAGAGTGTCACAGCGTGTCAGAGAGTTTCAGAGAGCTTCAGAGAGTGTCAGAGAGTGTCTGAGAGTTTCAGAGAGTTTCAGAGAGTGTCAAAGAGTTTCAGAGAGTATCAGAGAGTGTCAGAGAGTTTCAGAGAGTTTCAGAGAGTGTCAGAGAGTGTCAGAGAGATTGCAGAGAGAGTCAGAGAGTGTCAGAGAGCTTCAGAGAGTGTCAGAGAATTTCTGAGAGTGTCACAGAGTGTCAGAGAGTTTCAGAGAGCTTCAGAGAGTGTCGGAGAGTGCCAGAGATTGTCAGAGAGTGTCTGAGAGTGTCAGACAGTGTCAGAGATTTTCTGAGAGTGTCACAGAGTGTCAGAGAGTTTCAGAGAGTTTCAGAGAGTGTCACAGAGTGTCAGAGAGCGTCAGAGAGTTTCAGAGTGTGTCAGATAGTGTCAGAGAGTGTCAGAGAGTGTCAGAGAGTTTCAGAGAGTGTCAGAGTGTGTCTGAGAGTATCAGACAGTGTCAGAGATTTTCTGAGAGTGTCACAGAGTGTCAGAGAGTTTCAGAGAGCTTCAGAGAGTGTCGGAGAGTGTCAGAGAGTGTCAGAGATTTTCAGAGAGTTTCAGAGTGTTTCAGAGAGTTTCAGAGAGTGTCAGTGATTTACAGAGAGTTTCAGAGAGTGTCAGAGAGGGTCAGAGAGTTTCTGAGAGTGTCACAGCGTGTCAGAGAGTTTCAGAGAGCTTCAGAGAGTGTCAGAGAGTGTCAGAGAGTTTCAGAGAGTGTCAGAGAGTGTCAGAGAGTTTCAGAGAGTGTCGGAGAGTGTCAGAGAGTGTCAGTGATTTACAGAGAGTTTCAGAGAGTGTCAGAGAGGGTCAGAGAGTTTCAGAGAGTTTCTGAGAGTGTCACAGCGTGTCAGAGAGTTTCAGAGAGCTTCAGAGAGTGTCAGAGAGTTTATGAGAGTTTCAGAGAGTTTCAGAGAGTGTCAAAGAGTTTCAGAGAGTATCAGAGAGTGTCAGAGAGTTTCAGAGAGTGTCAGAGAGTTTCAGAGAGTGTCAGAGCGTTTCAGAGAGTGTCTGAGCGTGTCAGAGCTTGCCAGAGTGTTTCTGAGAGTTTCTGAGTGTGTCAGAGAATGTCAGAGACGGTCAGAGACTTCAGAGAGAGTCACAGACTTTCAGAGAGTGTCAGAGAGATTGCAGAGAGAGTCAGAGAGTGTCAGAGAGCTTCAGAGAGTGGCAGAAAGTTTCAGAGAGTTTCAGAGAGCTTCAGAGAGTGACAGAGTGTCAGATAGTGACAGAGAGTTTCAGTGAGTGTCAGAGAGTTTCAGAGAGTTTCAGAGAGTGTAAGAGATAGTCTGAGAGTGTCAGAGAAAGTCAAAGAGTTTCAGAGAATGTCAGAGAGTGTCAAAGAGTTTCAGACGATGTCAGAGAGTGTCAGAGATTGTCAGAGAGTTTCAGAGTGTTTCAGAGAGTTTCAGAGAGTGTCGGAGAGTGTCAGAGAGTTTCAGTGATTTACAGAGAGCTTCAGAGAGTGTCAGAGAGGGTCAGAGAGTTTCAGAGAGCTTCAGAGAGTGTCAGAGAGTGTCTGAGAGTTTCAGAGAGTTTCAGAGAGTGTCAAAGAGTTTCAGAGAGTATCAGAGAGTGTCAGAGAGTGTCAGTGATTTACAGAGAGTTTCTGAGAGTGTCACAGCTTGTCAGAGAGTTTCAGAGAGCTTCAGAGAGTGTCTGAGAGTTTCAGAGAGTTTCAGAGAGTGTCAAAGAGTTTCAGAGAGTATCAGAGAGTGTCAGAGAGTTTCAGAGAGTGTCAGAGAGTGTCAGAGAGTTTCAGAGAGTGTCAGAGCGTTTCAGAGAGTGTCTGAGCGTGTCAGAGATTGCAAGAGTGTTTCTGAGAGTTTCTGAGTGTGTCAGAGAATGTCAGAGACGGTCAGAGATTTCAGAGAGAGTCAGAGAGATTGCAGAGAGAGTCAGAGAGTGTCAGAGAGCTTCAGAGAGTGTCAGAGATTTTCTGAGTGTGTCACAGAGTGTCAGAGAGTTTCAGAGAGCTTCAGAGAGTGTCGGAGAGTGCCAGAGAGTGTCAGAGAGTGTCTGAGAGTGTCAGACAGTGTCAGAGATTTTCTGAGAGTGTCACAGAGTGTCAGAGAGTTTCAGAGAGCTTCAGAGAGTGTCGGAGAGTGTCAGAGAGTGTCAGAGATTTTCAGAGAGTTTCAGAGTGTTTCAGAGAGTTTCAGAGAGTGTCAGTGATTTACAGAGAGTTTCAGAGAGTGTCAGAGAGGGTCAGAGAGTTTCTGAGAGTGTCACAGCGTGTCAGAGAGTTTCAGAGAGCTTCAGAGAGTGTCAGAGAGTGTCTGAGAGTTTCAGAGAGTTTCAGAGAGTGTCAAAGAGTTTCAGAGAGTATCAGAGAGTGTCAGAGAGTGTCAGAGAGTTTCAGAGAGTGTCAGAGAGTGTCAGAGAGTTTCAGAGAGTGTCGGAGAGTGTCAGAGAGTGTCAGTGATTTACAGAGAGTTTCAGAGAGTGTCAGAGAGGGTCAGAGAGTTTCAGAGAGTTTCTGAGAGTGTCACAGCGTGTCAGAGAGTTTCAGAGAGCTTCAGAGAGTGTCAGAGAGTGTCTGAGAGTTTCAGAGAGTTTCAGAGAGTGTCAAAGAGTTTCAGAGAGTATCAGAGAGTGTCAGAGAGTTTCAGAGAGTTTCAGAGAGTGTCAGAGAGTGTCAGAGAGATTGCAGAGAGAGTCAGAGAGTGTCAGAGAGCTTCAGAGAGTGTCAGAGAATTTCTGAGAGTGTCACAGAGTGTCAGAGAGTTTCAGAGAGCTTCAGAGAGTGTCGGAGAGTGCCAGAGATTGTCAGAGAGTGTCTGAGAGTGTCAGACAGTGTCAGAGATTTTCTGAGAGTGTCACAGAGTGTCAGAGAGTTTCAGAGAGTTTCAGAGAGTGTCACAGAGTGTCAGAGAGCGTCAGAGAGTTTCAGAGTGTGTCAGATAGTGTCAGAGAGTGTCAGAGAGTGTCAGAGAGTTTCAGAGAGTGTCAGAGTGTGTCTGAGAGTATCAGACAGTGTCAGAGATTTTCTGAGAGTGTCACAGAGTGTCAGAGAGTTTCAGAGAGCTTCAGAGAGTGTCGGAGAGTGTCAGAGAGTGTCAGAGATTTTCAGAGAGTTTCAGAGTGTTTCAGAGAGTTTCAGAGAGTGTCAGTGATTTACAGAGAGTTTCAGAGAGTGTCAGAGAGGGTCAGAGAGTTTCTGAGAGTGTCACAGCGTGTCAGAGAGTTTCAGAGAGCTTCAGAGAGTGTCAGAGAGTGTCAGAGAGTTTCAGAGAGTGTCAGAGAGTGTCAGAGAGTTTCAGAGAGTGTCGGAGAGTGTCAGAGAGTGTCAGTGATTTACAGAGAGTTTCAGAGAGTGTCAGAGAGGGTCAGAGAGTTTCAGAGAGTTTCTGAGAGTGTCACAGCGTGTCAGAGAGTTTCAGAGAGCTTCAGAGAGTGTCAGAGAGTTTATGAGAGTTTCAGAGAGTTTCAGAGAGTGTCAAAGAGTTTCAGAGAGTATCAGAGAGTGTCAGAGAGTTTCAGAGAGTGTCAGAGAGTTTCAGAGAGTGTCAGAGCGTTTCAGAGAGTGTCTGAGCGTGTCAGAGCTTGCCAGAGTGTTTCTGAGAGTTTCTGAGTGTGTCAGAGAATGTCAGAGACGGTCAGAGACTTCAGAGAGAGTCACAGACTTTCAGAGAGTGTCAGAGAGATTGCAGAGAGAGTCAGAGAGTGTCAGAGAGCTTCAGAGAGTGGCAGAAAGTTTCAGAGAGTTTCAGAGAGCTTCAGAGAGTGACAGAGTGTCAGATAGTGACAGAGAGTTTCAGTGAGTGTCAGAGAGTTTCAGAGAGTTTCAGAGAGTGTAAGAGATAGTCTGAGAGTGTCAGAGAAAGTCAAAGAGTTTCAGAGAATGTCAGAGAGTGTCAAAGAGTTTCAGACGATGTCAGAGAGTGTCAGAGATTGTCAGAGAGTTTCAGAGTGTTTCAGAGAGTTTCAGAGAGTGTCAGAGAGGGTCTGAGAGTGTCAGAGAGTGTCAGAGTGTGTCAGAGAATGTCGGAGAGTTTCTGAGAGTATCTGTGAGTGTAAGAGTGTGTCAGAGAGCGTCAGAGACTGTCCGAGGGTTCTGAGATATTCTGAGTGTGTCAGAGAGTGTCAGAGAGTTTCAGAGAGTTTCAGAGAGTGTCACAGAGTGTCAGAGAGCGTGAGAGAGTTTCAGAGTGTGTCAGATAGTGTCAGAGAGTGTCAGAGAGTTTCAGAGAGTGTCAGAGTGTGTCTGAGAGTATCAGACAGTGTCAGAGATTTTCTGAGAGTGTCACAGAGTGTCAGAGAGTTTCAGAGAGCTTCAGAGAGTGTCGGAGAGTGTCAGAGAGTGTCAGAGAGTAACTGAGAGTGTCAGACAGTGTCAGAGATTTTCTGAGAGTGTCACAGAGTGTCAGAGAGTTTCAGAGATTTTCAGAGAGTTTCAGAGTGTTTCAGAGAGTTTCAGAGAGTGTCAGTGATTTACAGAGAGTTTCAGAGAGTGTCAGAGAGGGTCAGAGAGTTTCTGAGAGTGTCACAGCGTGTCAGAGAGTTTCAGAGAGCTTCAGAGAGTGTCAGAGAGTGTCTGAGAGTTTCAGAGAGTGTCAAAGAGTTTCAGAGCGTATCAGAGAGTGTCAGAGAGTGTCAGAGAGTTTCAGAGAGTGTCAGAGAGTTTCAGAGAGTGTCAGAGCGTTTCAGAGAGTGTCTGAGCGTGTCAGAGATTGCCAGAGTGTTTCTGAGAGTTTCTGAGTGTGTCAGAGAATGTCAGAGACGGTCAGAGATTTCAGAGAGAGTCGCAGACTTTCAGAGAGTGTCAGAGAGATTGCAGAGAGAGTCAGAGATTGTCAGAGAGCTTCAGAGAGTGTCAGAGATTTTCTGAGAGTGTCACTGAGTGTCAGAGAGTTTCAGAGAGCTTCAGAGAGTGTCGGAGAGTGCCAGAGATTGTCAGAGAGTGTCTGAGATTTTCTGAGAGTGTCACAGAGTGTCAGAGAGTTTCAGAGAGCTTCAGAGAGTGTCGGAGAGTGTCAGAGAGTGTCAGAGATTTTCAGAGAGTTTCAGAGTGTTTCAGAGAGTTTCAGAGAGTGTCAGTGATTTACAGAGAGTTTCAGAGAGTGTCAGAGAGGGTCAGAGAGTTTCTGAGAGTGTCACAGCGTGTCAGAGAGTTTCAGAGAGCTTCAGAGAGTGTCAGAGAGTGTCTGAGAGTTTCAGAGAGTTTCAGAGAGTGTCAAAGAGTTTCAGAGAGTATCAGAGAGTGTCAGAGAGTGTCAGAGAGTTTCAGAGAGTGTCAGAGAGTGTCAGAGAGTGTCAGAGAGTTTCAGAGAGTGTCGGAGAGTGTCAGAGAGTGTCAGTGATTTACAGAGAGTTTCAGAGAGTGTCAGAGAGGGTCAGAGAGTTTCAGAGAGTTTCTGAGAGTGTCACAGCGTGTCAGAGAGTTTCAGAGAGCTTCAGAGAGTGTCAGAGAGTTTCTGAGAGTTTCAGAGAGTTTCAGAGAGTGTCAAAGAGTTTCAGAGAGTATCAGAGAGTGTCAGAGAGTTTCAGAGAGTGTCAGAGAGTGTCAGAGAGCTTCAGAGAGTGGCAGAAAGTTTCAGAGAGTGTCAGAGCGTTTCAGAGAGTGTCTGAGCGTGTCAGAGATTGCCAGAGTGTTTCTGAGAGTTTCTGAGTGTGTCAGAGAATGTCAGAGACGGTCAGAGATTTCAGAGAGTGTCACAGACTTTCAGAGAGTGTCAGAGAGATTGCAGAGAGAGTCAGAGAGTGTCAGAGAGCTTCAGAGAGTGGCAGAAAGTTTCAGAGAGTTTCAGAGAGCTTCAGAGAGTGACAGAGTGTCAGATAGTGACAGAGAGTTTCAGTGAGTGTCAGAGAGTTTCAGAGAGTTTCAGAGAGTGTAAGAGATAGTCTGAGAGTGTCAGAGAATGTCAAAGAGTTTCAGAGAGTGTCAGAGAGTGTCAAAGAGTTTCAGAGGGTGTCAGAGAGTGTCAAAGAGTTTCAGAGGGTGTCAGAGAGTGTCAGAGATTGTCAGAGAGTTTCAGAGTGTTTCAGAGAGTTTCAGAGAGTGTCAGAGAGGGTCTGAGAGTGTCAGAGAGTGTCAGAGTGTGTCAGAGAATGTCGGAGAGTTTCTGAGAGTATCTGTGAGTGTAAGAGTGTGTCAGAGAGCGTCAGAGACTGTCCGAGGGTTCTGAGATATTCTGAGTGTGTCAGAGTGTGTCAGAGAGTTTCAGAGAGTTTCAGAGAGTGTCACAGAGTGTCAGAGAGCGTGAGAGAGTTTCAGAGTGTGTCAGATAGTGTCAGAGAGTGTCAGAGAGTTTCAGAGAGTGTTAGAGTGTGTCTGAGAGTATCAGACAGTGTCAGAGATTTTCTGAGAGTGTCACAGAGTGTCAGAGAGTTTCAGAGAGCTTCAGAGAGTGTCGGAGAGTGTCAGAGAGTGTCAGAGAGTGTCTCAGAGTGTCAGACAGTGTCAGAGATTTTCTGAGAGTGTCACAGAGTGTCAGAGAGTTTCAGAGAGCTTCAGAGAGTGTCGGAGAGTGTCAGAGAGTGTCAGAGATTTTCAGAGAGTTTCAGAGTGTTTCAGAGAGTTTCAGAGAGTGTCAGTGATTTACAGAGAGTTTCAGAGAGTGTCAGAGAGGGTCAGAGAGTTTCTGAGAGTGTCACAGCGTGTCAGAGAGTTTCAGAGAGCTTCAGAGAGTGTCAGAGAGTGTCTGAGAGTTTCAGAGAGTTTCAGAGAGTGTCAAAGAGTTTCAGAGAGTATCAGAGAGTGTCAGAGAGTGTCAGAGAGTTTCAGAGAGTGTCAGAGAGTTTCAGAGAGTGTCGGAGAGTGTCAGAGAGTGTCAGTGATTTACAGAGAGTTTCAGAGAGTGTCAGAGAGGGTCAGAGAGTTTCAGAGAGTTTCTGAGAGTGTCACAGCGTGTCAGAGAGTTTCAGAGAGCTTCAGAGAGTGTCGGAGAGTGTCTGAGAGTTTCAGAGAGTTTCAGAGAGTGTCAAAGAGTTTCAGAGAGTATCAGAGAGTGTCAGAGAGTTTCAGAGAGTGTCAGAGAGTGTCAGAGAGTTTCAGGGAGTGTCAGAGCGTTTCAGAGAGTGTCTGAGCGTGTCAGAGATTGCCAGAGTGTTTCTGAGAGTTTCTGAGTGTGTCAGAGAATGTCAGAGACGGTCAGAGATTTCAGAGAGAGTCACAGACTTTCAGAGAGTGTCAGAGAGATTGCAGAGAGAGTCAGAGAGTGTCAGAGAGCTTCAGAGAGTGGCAGAGATTTTCAGAGAGTTTCAGAGAGCTTCAGAGAGTGACAGAGTGTCAGATAGTGACAAAGAGTTTCAGTGAGTGTCAGAGAGTTTCAGAGAGTTTCAGAGAGTGTCAGAGAGTGTCATCGAGTTTCACAGAGTGTCAGAGAGTGTCAGTGAGTTTCAGAGTGTTTCAGAGAATGTCAGAGAGTGTCAGAGAGTGTCTGAGAGTTTCAGAGTGTTTCAGAGAGTGTCAGAGAGTGTCAGAGAGTGTCTGAGAGTGTCTGAGAGTGTCAAAGAGTTTCAGAGATTGTCAGAGAGTGTCAGAGAGTGTATGAGAGTTTCAGAGTGTTTCAGAGAGTGTCAGAGAGTGTCAGAGATATTCATAGAGTGTCAGAGAGTGTCAGAGAATGTTGGAGAGTTTCGGAGAGTATCCGTGAGTGTCAGAGAGTTTCACAGTGTGTCACAGTGTGTCAGAGAGTGTCAGAGAGTTTCAGTGAGTGTAAGAGAGGGTCAGAGAGTTTCTGAGAGTGTCACAGAGTGTCAGAGAGTTTCAGAGAGCTTCAGAGAGTGTCGCAGAGTGTCAGAGAGTGTCAGTGATTTTCAGAGAGTTTCAGAGAGTGTCACAGAGTGTCAGAGAGTGTCAGAGAGTTTCAGAGAGTGTAAGAGAGTGTCAGAGAGTGTCTGAGAGTGTCAGAGAGTGTCAGAGATTTTCTGAGAGTGTCACAGAGTGTCAGAGAGTTTCAGAGAGCTTCAGAGAGTGTCGGAGAGTGTCATAGAGTGTCAGTGATTTACAGAGAGTTTCAGAGAGTATCAGAGAGGGTCAGAGAGTTTCAGAGAGTTTCTGAGAGTGTCACAGCGTGTCAGAGAGTTTCAGAGAGCTTCAGAGAGTGTCAGAGAGTGTCTGAGAGTTTCAGAGAGTGTCAAAGAGTTTCAGAGAGTGTCAGAGAGTGTCAGAGAGTGTCAGAGAGTTTCAGAGAGTGTCAGAGAGTGTCAGAGAGTTTCAGAGAGTGTCAGAGATTTTCAGAGAGTTTCAGAGAGCTTCAGAGAGTGACAGAGTGTCAGATAGTGACAGAGAGTTTCAGTGAGTGTCAGAGAGTTTCAGAGAGTTTCAGAGAGTGTAAGAGATAGTCTGAGAGTGTCCGAGAATGTCAAAGAGTTTCAGAGAGTGTCAGAGAGTGTCATCGTGTTTCACAGAGTGTCAGAGAGTGTCAGTGAGTTTCAGAGTGTTTCAGAGAATGTCAGAGAGTGTCAGAGAGTGTCAGAGAGTTTCAGAGTGTTTCAGAGAGTGTCAGAGAGTGTCAGAGAGTGTCTGAGAGTGTCAAAGAGTTTCAGAGATTGTCAGAGAATGTCAAAGAGTTTCAGAGAGTGTCAGAGAGTGTCAGAGAGTGTCAGAGAGTTTCAGAGTGTTTCAGAGAATGTCAGAGAGTGTCAGAGAGTGTATGAGAGTTTCAGAGTGTTTCAGAGAGTGTCAGAGAGTGTCAGAGATATTCATAGAGTGGCAGAGAGTGTCAGAGAATGTCGGAGAGTTTCTGAGAGTATCCGTGAGTGTCAGAGAGTTTCACAGTGTGTCACAGTGTGTCAGAGAGTGTCAGAGAGTTTCAGAGAGTGTAAGAGAGGGTCAGAGAGTTTCTGAGAGTGTCACAGAGTGTCAGAGAGTTTCAGAGAGCTTCACAGAGTGTCGCAGAGTGTCAGAGAGTGTCAGTGATTTTCAGAGAGTTTCAGAGAGTGTCACAGAGTGTCAGAGAGTGTCAGAGAGTTTCAGAGAGTGTAAGAGAGTGTCAGAGAGTGTCTGAGAGTGTCAGAGAGTGTCAGAGATTTTCTGAGAGTGTCACAGAGTGTCAGAGAGTTTCAGAGAGCTTCAGAGAGTGTCGGAGAGTGTCAGAGAGTGTCAGTGATTTACAGAGAGTGTCAGAGAGTGTCAGAGAGGGTCAGAGAGTTTCAGAGAGTTTCTGAGAGTGTCACAGCGTGTCAGAGAGTTTCAGAGAGCTTCAGAGAGTGTCAGAGAGTGTCTGAGAGTTTCAGAGAGTGTCAAAGAGTTTCAGAGAGTATCAGAGAGTGTCAGAGAGTTTCAGAGAGTGTCAGAGAGTGTCAGAGAGTTTCAGAGAGTGTCAGAGCGTTTCAGAGAGTTTCAGAGAGTGTCAAAGAGTTTCAGAGAGTGTCAGAGAGCGTGAGAGAGTTTCAGAGTGTGTCAGATAGTGTCAGAGAGTGTCAGAGAGTTTCAGAGAGTGTCAGAGTGTGTCTGAGAGTATCAGACAGTGTCAGAGATTTTCTGAGAGTGTCACAGAGTGTCAGAGAGTATCAGAGATTTTCAGAGAGTGTCGGAGAGTGTCAGAGAGTGTCTGAGAGTGTCAGACAGTGTCAGAGATTTTCTGAGAGTGTCACAGAGTGTCAGAGAGTTTCAGAGAGTGTCAGAGAGTGTCGGAGAGTGTCAGAGAGTGTCGGAGAGTGTCAGAGAGTGTCAGTGATTTACAGAGAGTTTCAGAGAGTGTCAGAGAGGGTCAGAGAGTTTCAGAGAGTTTCTGAGAGTGTCACAGCGTGTCAGAGAGTTTCAGAGAGCTTCAGAGAGTGTCAGAGAGTGTCTGAGAGTTTCAGAGAGTTTCAGAGAGTGTCAAAGAGTTTCAGAGAGTATCAGAGAGTGTCAGAGAGTTTCAGAGAGTGTCAGAGAGTGTCAGAGAGTTTCAGAGAGTGTCAGAGCGTTTCAGAGAGTGTCTGAGCGTGTCAGAGATTGCCAGAGTGTTTCTGAGAGTTTCTGAGTGTGTCAGAGAATGTCAGAGACGGTCAGAGATTTCAGAGAGAGTCACAGACTTTCAGAGAGTGTCAGAGAGATTGCAGAGAGAGTCAGAGAGTGTCAGAGAGCTTCAGAGACTGGCAGAAAGTTTCAGAGAGTTTCAGAGAGCTTCAGAGAGTGACAGAATGTCAGATAGTGACAGAGAGTGTCAGAGAGTTTCAGTGAGTGTCAGAGAGTTTCAGAGAGTTTCAGAGAGTTTCAGAGAGTGTAAGAGATAGTCTGAGAGTGTCAGAGAATGTCAAAGAGTTTCAGAGAGTGTCAGAGAGTGTCAAAGAGTTTCAGAGGGTGTCAGAGAGTGTCAGAGATTGTCAGAGAATTTCAGAGTGTTTCAGAGAGTTTCAGAGAGTGTCAGAGAGGGTCTGAGAGTGTCAGAGAATGTCAGAGTGTGTTAGAGAATGTCGGAGAGTTTCTGAGAGTATCTGTGAGTGTAAGAGTGTGTCAGAGAGCGTCAGAGACTGTCCGAGGTTTCGGAGATATTCTGAGTGTGTCAGAGAGTGTCAGAGAGTGTCAGAGAGTTTCAGAGAGTTTCAGAGAGTGTCACAGAGTGTCAGAGAGCGTGAGAGAGTTTCAGAGTGTCTCAGATAGTGTCAGAGAGTGTCAGAGCGTTTCAGAGAGTGTCAAAGAGTTTCAGAGAGTATCAGAGAGTTTCAGAGAGTGTCAGAGAGTGTCAGAGAGTTTCAGAGAATGTCAGAGCGTTTCAGAGAGTTTCAGAGAGTGTCAAAGAGTTTCAGAGAGTGTCAGAGAGTGTCAGAGAGCGTGAGAGAGTTTCAGTGTGTGTCAGATAGTGTCAGAGAGTGTCAGAGAGTTTCAGAGAGTGTCAGAGTGTGTCTGAGAGTATCAGACAGTGTCAGAGATTTTCTGAGAGTGTCACAGAGTGTCAGAGAGTTTCAGAGAGCTTCAGAGAATGTCGGAGAGTGTCAGAGAGTGTCTGAGAGTGTCAGACAGTGTCAGAGATTTTCTGAGAGTGTCACAGAGTGTCAGAGAGTTTCAGAGAGTGTCAGAGAGTGTCGGAGAGTGTCAGAGAGTGTCGGAGAGTGTCAGAGAGTGTCAGTGATTTACAGAGAGTTTCAGAGAGTGTCAGAGAGGGTCAGAGAGTTTCAGAGAGTTTCTGAGAGTGTCACAGCGTGTCAGAGAGTTTCAGAGAGCTTCAGAGAGTGTCAGAGAGTGTCTGAGAGTTTCAGAGAGTTTCAGAGAGTGTCAAAGAGTTTCAGAGAGTATCAGAGAGTGTCAGAGAGTTTCAGAGAGTGTCAGAGAGTGTCAGAGAGTTTCAGAGAGTGTCAGAGCGTTTCAGAGAGTGTCTGAGCGTGTCAGAGATTGCCAGAGTGTTTCTGAGAGTTTCTGAGTGTGTCAGAGAATGTCAGAGACGGTCAGAGATTTCAGAGAGAGTCACAGACTTTCAGAGAGTGTCAGAGAGATTGCAGAGAGAGTCAGAGAGTGTCAGAGAGCTTCAGAGAGTGGCAGAAAGTTTCAGAGAGTTTCAGAGAGCTTCAGAGAGTGTAAGAGATAGTCTGAGAGTGTCAGAGAATATCAAAGAGTTTCAGAGAGTGTCAGAGAGTGTCAAAGAGTTTCAGAGGGTGTCAGAGAGTGTCAGAGATTGTCAGAGAATTTCAGAGTGTTTCAGAGAGTTTCAGAGAGTGTCAGAGAGGGTCTGAGAGTGTCAGAGAATGTCAGAGTGTGTTAGAGAATGTCGGAGAGTATCTGAGAGTATCTGTGAGTGTAAGAGTGTGTCAGAGAGCGTCAGAGACTGTCCGAGGTTTCGGAGATATTCTGAGTGTGTCAGAGAGTGTCAGAGAGTGTCAGAGAGTTTCAGAGAGTTTCAGAGAGTGTCACAGAGTGTCAGAGAGCGTGAGAGAGTTTCAGAGTGTGTCAGATAGTGTCAGAGAGTGTCAGAGAGTTTCAGAGAGTGTCAGAGTGTGTCTGAGAGTATCAGACAGTGTCAGAGATTTTCTGAGAGTGTCACAGAGTGTCAGAGAGTTTCAGAGAGCTTCAGAGAGTGTCGGAGAGTGTCAGAGAGTGTCAGAGGGTGTCTGAGAGTGTCAGACAGTGTCAGAGATTTTCTGAGAGTGTCACAGAGTGTCAGAGAGCGTGAGAGAGTTTCAGAGTGTGTCAGATAGTGTCAGAGAGCGTGAGAGAGTTTCAGAGTGTGTCAGATAGTGTCAGAGAGTTTCAGAGAGTGTCAGAGTGTGTCTGAGAGTATCAGACAGTGTCAGAGATTTTCTGAGAGTGTCACAGAGTGTCAGAGAGTTTCAGAGAGCTTCAGAGAGTGTCGGAGAGTGTCAGAGAGTGTCAGAGATTTTCAGAGAGTTTCAGAGTGTTTCAGAGAGTTTCAGAGAGTGTCAGTGATTTACAGAGAGTTTCAGAGAGTGTCAGAGAGGGTCAGAGAGTTTCTGAGAGTATCACAGCGTGTCAGAGAGTTTCAGAGAGCTTCAGAGAGTGTCAGAGAGTGTCTGAGAGTTTCAGAGAGTTTCAGAGAGTGTCAAAGAGTTTCAGAGAGTATCAGAGAGTGTCAGAGAGTGTCAGAGAGTTTCAGAGAGTGTCAGAGAGTGTCAGAGAGTTTCAGAGAGTGTCGGAGAGTGTCAGAGAGTGTCAGTGATTTACAGAGAGTTTCAGAGAGTGTCAGAGAGGGTCAGAGAGTTTCAGAGAGTTTCTGTGAGTGTCACAGCGTGTCAGAGAGTTTCAGAGAGCTTCAGAGAGTGTCAGAGAGTGTCTGAGATTTTCAGAGAGTTTCAGAGAGTGTCAAAGAGTTTCAGAGAGTATCAGAGAGTGTCAGAGAGTTTCAGAGAGTGTCGGAGAGTGTCAGAGCGTTTCAGAGAGTGTCTGAGCGTGTCAGAGATTGCCAGAGTGTCTCTGAGAGTTTCTGAGTGTGTCAGAGAATGTCAGAGACGGTCAGAGATTTCACAGAGAGTCACAGACTTTCAGAGAGTGTCAGAGAGATTGCAGAGAGAGTCAGAGAGTGTCAGAGAGCTTCAGAGAGTGGCAGGAAGTTTCAGAGAGTTTCAGAGAGTGTCAGAGAGGGTCAGAGAGTTTCTGAGAGTGTCACAGCGTGTCAGAGAGTTTCTGAGAGTGTCACAGCGTGTCAGAGAGTTTCAGAGAGCTTCAGAGAGTGTCAGAGAGTGTCTGAGAGTTTCAGAGAGTTTCAGAGAGTGTCAAAGAGTTTCAGAGAGTATCAGAGAGTGTCAGAGAGTGTCAGAGAGTTTCAGAGAGTGTCGGAGAGTGTCAGAGAGTGTCAGTGATTTACAGAGAGTTTCAGAGAGTGTCAGAGAGGGTCAGAGAGTTTCAGAGAGTTTCACAGAGTGTCAAAGAGTTTCAGAGAGTATCAGAGAGTGTCAGAGAGTTTCAGAGAGTGTCAGAGAGTGTCAGAGCGTTTCAGAGAGTGTCTGAGCGTGTCAGAGATTGCCAGAGTGTTTCTGAGAGTTTCTGAGTGTGTCAGAGAATGTCAGAGACGGTCAGAGATTTCACAGAGAGTCACAGACTTTCAGAGAGTGTCAGAGAGATTGCAGAGAGAGTCAGAGAGTGTCAGAGAGCTTCAGAGAGTGGCAGAAAGTTTCAGAGAGTTTCAGAGAGTGTCAGAGAGGGTCAGAGAGTTTCTGAGAGTGTCACAGCGTGTCAGAGAGTTTCTGAGAGTTTCACAGCGTGTCAGAGAGTTTCAGAGAGCTTCAGAGAGTGTCAGAGAGTGTCTGAGAGTTTCAGAGAGCTTCTGAGAGTGTCAAAGAGTTTCAGAGAGTATCAGAGAGTGTCAGAGAATGTCAGAGAGTTTCAGAGAGTGTCGGAGAGTGTCAGAGAGTGTCAGTGATTTACAGAGAGTTTCAGAGAGTTTCAGAGAGGGTCAGAGAGTTTCAGAGAGTTTCAGAGAGTGTCAAAGAGTTTCAGAGAGTATCAGAGAGTGTCAGAGAGTTTCAGAGAGTGTCAGAGAGTGTCAGAGAGTTTCAGAGAGCTTCAGAGAGTGTCAGAGAGTGTCTGAGAGTTTCAGAGAGTTTCAGAGAGTGTCAAAGAGTTTCAGAGAGTATCAGAGAGTGTCAGAGAGTGTCAGAGCGTTTCAGAGAGTGTCTGAGCGTGTCAGAGATTGCCAGAGTGTTTCTGAGAGTTTCTGAGTGTGTCAGAGAATGTCAGAGACGGTCAGAGATTTCAGAGAGAGTCACAGACTTTCAGAGAGTGTCAGAGAGATTGCAGAGAGAGTCAGAGAGTGTCAGAGAGCTTCAGAGAGTGGCAGAAAGTTTCAGAGAGCTTCAGAGAGTGACAGAGTGTCAGATAGTGACAGAGAGTTTCAGTGAGTGTCAGAGAGTTTCAGAGAGTTTCAGAGAGTGTAAGAGATAGTCTGAGAGTGTCAGAGAATGTCAAAGTGTTTCAGAGAGTGTCAAAGAGTTTCAGAGGGTGTCAGAGAGTGTCAGAGATTGTCAGAGAGTTTCAGAGTGTTTCAGAGAGTTTCAGAGAGTGTCAGAGAGGGTCTGAGGGTGTCAGAGAGTGTCAGAGTGTGTCAGAGAATGTCGGAGAGTTTCTGAGAGTATCTGTGAGTGTAAGAGTGTGTCAGAGAGCGTCAGAGACTGTCCGAGGGTTCTGAGATATTCTGAGTGTGTCAGAGAGTGTCAGAGAGTGTCACGGAGTGTCAGAGAGCGTGAGAGAGTTTCAGAGTGTGTCAGATAGTGTCAGAGAGTGTCAGAGAGTTTCAGAGAGTGTCAGAGTGTGTCTGAGAGTATCAGACAGTGTCAGAGATTTTCTGAGAGTGTCACAGAGTGTCAGAGAGTTTCAGAGAGCTTCAGAGAGTGTCGGAGAGTGTCAGAGAGTGTCAGAGAGTGTCTGAGAGTGTCAGACAGTGTCAGAGATTTTCTGAGAGTGTCACAGAGTGTCAGAGAGTTTCAGAGAGCTTCAGAGAGTGTCAGAGAGTGTCTGAGAGTTTCAGAGATTTTCTGAGAGTGTCACAGAGTATCAGAGAGTTTCAGAGAGCTTCAGAGAGTGTCGGAGAGTGTCAGAGAGTGTCAGAGATTTTCAGAGAGTTTCAGAGTGTTTCAGAGAGTTTCAGAGAGTGTCAGTGATTTACAGAGAGTTTCAGAGAGTGTCAGAGAGGGTCAGAGAGTTTCTGAGAGTGTCACAGCGTGTCAGAGAGTTTCAGAGAGCTTCAGAGAGTGTCAGAGAGTGTCTGAGAGTTTCAGAGAGTGTCAAAGAGTTTCAGAGAGTATCAGAGAGTGTCAGAGAGTTTCAGAGAGTGTCAGAGAGTGTCAGAGAGTGTCGGAGAGTGTCAGAGAGTGTCAGTGATTTACAGAGAGTTTCAGAGAGTGTCAGAGAGGGTCAGAGAGTTTCAGAGAGTTTCTGAGAGTGTCACAGCGTGTCAGAGAGTTTCAGAGAGCTTCAGAGAGTGTCAGAGAGTGTCTGAGAGTTTCAGAGAGTTTCAGAGAGTGTCAAAGAGTTTCAGAGAGTTTCAGTGAGTGTCAGAGAGTTTCAGAGGGTGTCAGAGAGTTTCAGAGATTGTCAGAGAGAGTCAGAGAGTGTCAGAGAGTGTCAGAGGGTTTCAGAGAGTTTCTGAGTGTTTCAGAGAGTGTCAGAGAGTTTCAGAGAGTGTCAGAGAGTGTCAGAAAGTTTCAGAGAGAGTCAGATAGTGTCAGAGAGTTTCAGAGAGCGTCACAGAGTGTCAGAGAGTGTCAGAGAGTTTCAGAGAGTGTCAGAGAGTGTCAGAGAGTTTCAGAGAGTGTCAGAGCGTTTCAGAGAGTGTCTGAGCGTGTCAGAGATTGCCAGAGTGTTTCTGAGAGTTTCTGAGTGTGTCAGAGAATGTCAGAGACGGTCAGAGATTTCAGAGAGAGTCACAGACTTTCAGAGAGTGTCAGAGAGATTGCAGAGAGAGTCAGAGAGTGTCAGAGAGCTTCAGAGAGTGGCAGAAAGTTTCAGAGAGTTTCAGAGAGCTTCAGAGAGTGACAGACTGTCAGATAGTGACAGAGAGTGTCAGAGAGTTTCAGTGAGTGTCAGAGAGTTTCAGAGAGTTTCAGAGAGTTTCAGAGAGTGTAAGAGATAGTCTGAGAGTGTCAGAGAATGTCAAAGAGTTTCAGAGAGTGTCAGAGAGTGTCAAAGAGTTTCAGAGGGTGTCAGAGAGTGTCAGAGATTGTCAGAGAATTTCAGAGTGTTTCAGAGAGTTTCAGAGAGTGTCAGAGAGGGT
This sequence comes from Heterodontus francisci, assembly GCF_036365525.1. Lineage (NCBI taxonomy): Eukaryota > Metazoa > Chordata > Chondrichthyes > Heterodontiformes > Heterodontidae > Heterodontus > Heterodontus francisci. The sequence continues at coordinate 33,925,163 of NC_090421.1, forward strand.
CTGAGAGTGTCAGAGAATGTCAGAGTGTGTTAGAGAATGTCGGAGAGTTTCTGAGAGTATCTGTGAGTGTAAGAGTGTGTCAGAGAGCGTCAGAGACTGTCCGAGGTTTCGGAGATATTCTCAGTGTGTCAGAGAGTGTCAGAGAGTGTCAGAGAGTTTCAGAGAGTTTCAGAGAGTGTCACAGAGTGTCAGAGAGCGTGAGAGAGTTTCAGAGTGTGTCAGATAGTGTCAGAGAGTGTCAGAGAGTTTCAGAGAGTGTCAGAGTGTGTCTGAGAGTATCAGACAGTGTCAGAGATTTTCTGAGAGTGTCACAGAGTGTCAGAGAGTTTCAGAGAGCTTCAGAGAGTGTCTTAGAGTGTCAGAGAGTGTCAGAGGGTGTCTGAGAGTGTCAGACAGTGTCAGAGATTTTCTGAGAGTGTCACAGAGTGTCAGAGAGCGTGAGAGAGTTTCAGAGTGTGTCAGATAGTGTCAGAGAGCGTGAGAGAGTTTCAGAGTGTGTCAGATAGTGTCAGAGAGTGTCAGAGAGTTTCAGATAGTGTCAGAGTGTGTCTGAGAGTATCAGACAGTGTCAGAGATTTTCTGAGAGTGTCACAGAGTGTCAGAGAGTTTCAGAGAGCTTCAGAGAGTGTTGGAGAGTGTCAGAGAGTGTCAGAGATTTTCAGAGAGTTTCAGAGTGTTTCAGAGAGTTTCAGAGAGTGTCAGTGATTTACAGAGAGTTTCAGAGAGTGTCAGAGAGTGTCAGAGAGTTTCTGAGAGTATCACAGCGTGTCAGAGAGTTTCAGAGAGCTTCAGAGAGTGTCAGAGAGTGTCTGAGAGTTTCAGAGAGTTTCAGAGAGTGTCAAAGTGTTTCAGAGAGTATCAGAGAGTGTCAGAGAGTGTCAGAGAGTTTCAGAGAGTGTCAGAGAGTGTCAGAGAGTTTCAGAGAGTGTCGGAGAGTGTCAGAGAGTGTCAGTGATTTACAGAGAGTTTCAGAGAGTGTCAGAGAGGGTCTGAGAGTTTCAGAGAGTTTCTGTGAGTCTCACAGCGTGTCAGACAGTTTCAGAGAGTGTCAGAGAGTGTCTGAGATTTTCAGAGAGTTTCAGAGAGTGTCAAAGAGTTTCAGAGAGTATCAGAGAGTGTCAGAGAGTTTCAGAGAGTGTCAGAGAGTGTCAGAGCGTTTCAGAGAGTGTCTGAGCGTGTCAGAGATTGCCAGAGTGTTTCTGAGAGTTTCTGAGTGTGTCAGAGAATGTCAGAGACGGTCAGAGATTTCACAGAGAGTCACAGACTTTCAGAGAGTGTCAGAGAGATTGCAGAGAGAGTCAGAGAGTGTCAGAGAGCTTCAGAGAGTGGCAGGAAGTTTCAGAGAGTTTCAGAGAGTGTCAGAGAGGGTCAGAGAGTTTCTGAGAGTGTCACAGCGTGTCAGAGAGTTTCTGAGAGTGTCACAGCGTGTCAGAGAGTTTCAGAGAGCTTCAGAGAGTGTCAGAGAGTGTCTGAGAGTTTCAGAGAGTTTCAGAGAGTGTCAAAGAGTTTCAGAGAGTATCAGAGAGTGTCAGAGAGTGTCAGAGAGTTTCAGAGAGTGTCGGAGAGTGTCAGAGAGTGTCAGTGTTTTACAGAGAGTTTCAGAGAGTGTCAGAGAGGGTCAGAGAGTTTCAGAGAGTTTCACAGAGTGTCAAAGAGTTTCAGAGAGTATCAGAGAGTGTCAGAGAGTTTCAGAGAGTGTCAGAGAGTGTCAGAGCGTTTCAGAGAGTGTCTGAGCGTGTCAGAGATTGCCAGAGTGTTTCTGAGAGTTTCTGAGTGTGTCAGAGAATGTCAGAGACGGTCAGAGATTTCACAGAGAGTCACAGACTTTCAGAGAGTGTCAGAGAGATTGCAGAGAGAGTCAGAGAGTGTCAGAGAGCTTCAGAGAGTGGCAGAAAGTTTCAGAGAGTTTCAGAGAGGGTCAGAGAGTTTCTGAGAGTGTCACAGCGTGTCAGAGAGTTTCTGAGAGTTTCACAGCGTGTCAGAGAGTTTCAGAGAGCTTCAGAGAGTGTCAGAGAGTGTCTGAGAGTTTCAGAGAGCTTCAGAGAGTGTCAAAGAGTTTCAGAGAGTATCAGAGAGTGTCAGAGAGTGTCAGAGAGTTTCAGAGAGTGTCGGAGAGTGTCAGAGAGTGTCAGTGATTTACAGAGAGTTTCAGAGAGTTTCAGAGAGGGTCAGAGAGTTTCAGAGAGTTTCAGAGAGTGTCAAAGAGTTTCAGAGAGTATCAGAGAGTGTCAGAGAGTTTCAGAGAGTGTCAGAGAGTGTCAGAGAGTTTCAGAGAGCTTCAGAGAGTGTCAGAGAGTGTCTGAGAGTTTCAGAGAGTTTCAGAGAGTGTCAAAGAGTTTCAGAGAGTATCAGAGAGTGTCAGAGAGTTTCAGAGAGTGTCAGAGCGTTTCAGAGAGTGTCTGAGCGTGTCAGAGATTGCCAGAGTGTTTCTGAGAGTTTCTGAGTGTGTCAGAGAATGTCTGAGACGGTCAGAGATTTCAGAGAGAGTCACAGACTTTCAGAGAGTGTCAGAGAGATTGCAGAGAGAGTCAGAGAGTGTCAGAGAGCTTCAGAGAGTGGCAGAAAGTTTCAGAGAGCTTCAGAGAGTGACAGAGTGTCAGATAGTGACAGAGAGTTTCAGTGAGTGTCAGAGAGTTTCAGAGAGTTTCAGAGAGTTTCAGAGAGTGTAAGAGATAGTCTGAGAGTGTCAGAGAATGTCAAAGTGTTTCAGAGAGTGTCAAAGAGTTTCAGAGGGTGTCAGAGAGTGTCAGAGATTGTCAGAGAGTTTCAGAGTGTTTCAGAGAGTTTCAGAGAGTGTCAGAGAGGGTCTGAGAGTGTCAGAGAGTGTCAGAGTGTGTCAGAGAATGTCGGAGAGTTTCTGAGAGTATCTGTGAGTGTAAGAGTGTGTCAGAGAGCGTCAGAGACTGTCCGAGGGTTCTGAGATATTCTGAGTGTGTCAGAGAGTGTCAGAGAGTTTCAGAGAGTTTCAGAGAGTGTCACGGAGTGTCAGAGAGCGTGAGAGAGTTTCAGAGTGTGTCAGATAGTGTCAGAGAGTGTCAGAGAGTTTCAGAGAGTGTCAGAGTGTGTCTGAGAGTATCAGACAGTGTCAGAGATTTTCTGAGAGTGTCACAGAGTGTCAGAGAGTTTCAGAGAGTGTCAGAGAGTGTCGGAGAGTGTCAGAGAGTGTCAGAGAGTGTCTGAGAGTGTCAGACAGTGTCAGAGATTTTCTGAGAGTGTCACAGAGTGTCAGAGAGTTTCAGAGAGCTTCAGAGAGTGTCAGAGAGTGTCTGAGAGTTTCAGAGATTTTCTGAGAGTGTCACAGAGTATCAGAGAGTTTCAGAGAGCTTCAGAGAGTGCCGGAGAGTGTCAGAGAGTGTCAGAGATTTTCAGAGAGTTTCAGAGTGTTTCAGAGAGTTTCAGAGAGTGTCAGTGATTTACAAAGAGTTTCAGAGAGTGTCAGAGAGGGTCAGAGAGTTTCTGAGAGTGTCACAGCGTGTCAGAGAGTTTCAGAGAGCTTCAGAGAGTGTCAGAGAGTGTCTGAGAGTTTCAGAGAGTGTCAAAGAGTTTCAGAGAGTATCAGAGAGTGTCAGAGAGTTTCAGAGAGTGTCAGAGAGTGTCAGAGAGTGTCGGAGAGTGTCAGAGAGTGTCAGTGATTTACAGAGAGTTTCAGAGAGTGTCAGAGAAGGTCAGAGAGTTTCAGAGAGTTTCTGAGAGTGTCACAGCGTGTCAGAGAGTTTCAGGGAGCTTCAGAGAGTGTCAGAGAGTGTCTGAGAGTTTCAGAGAGTTTCAGAGAGTGTCAAAGAGTTTCAGAGAGTTTCAGTGAGTGTCAGAGAGTTTCAGAGGGTGTCAGAGAGTTTCAGAGATTGTCAGAGAGAGTCAGAGAGTGTCAGAGAGTGTCAGAGGGTTTCAGAGAGTTTCTGAGTGTTTCAGAGAGTGTCAGAGAGTTTCAGAGAGTTTCAGAGAGTGTCAGAGAGTGTCAGAAAGTTTCAGAATGAGTCAGATAGTGTCAGAGAGTTTCAGAGAGCGTCACAGAGTGTCAGAGAGTTTCAGAGAGCTTCAGAGAGTGTCAGAGAGTGTCAGAGAGTGTCAGAGAGTGTCAGAGATTTTCAGAGAGTTTCAGAGTGTTTCAGAGAGTTTCAGAGAGTGTCAGTGATTTACAGAGAGTTTCAGAGAGTGTCAGAGAGGGTCAGAGAGTTTCTGAGAGTGTCACAGCGTGTCAGAGAGTTTCAGAGAGTGCCACAGCGTGTCAGAGAGTTTCAGAGAGCTTCAGAGAGTGTCAGAGAGTGTCTGAGAGTTTCAGAGAGTTTCAGAGAGTGTCAAAGAGTTTCAGAGAGTATCAGAGAGTGTCAGAGAGTGTCAGAGAGTTTCAGAGAGTGTCGGAGAGTGTCAGAGAGTGTCAGTGATTTACAGAGAGTTTCAGAGAGTGTCAGAGAGGGTCAGAGAGTTTCAGAGAGTTTCACAGAGTGTCAAAGAGTTTCAGAGAGTATCAGAGAGTGTCAGAGAGTTTCAGAGAGTGTCAGAGAGTGTCAGAGCGTTTCAGAGAGTGTCTGAGCGTGTCAGAGATTGCCAGAGTGTTTCTGAGAGTTTCTGAGTGTGTCAGAGAATGTCAGAGACGGTCAGAGATTTCACAGAGAGTCACAGACTTTCAGAGAGTGTCAGAGAGATTGCAGAGAGAGTCAGAGAGTGTCAGAGAGCTTCAGAGAGTGGCAGAAAGTTTCAGAGAGTTTCAGAGAGTGTCAGAGAGGGTCAGAGAGTTTCTGAGAGTGTCACAGCGTGTCAGAGAGTTTCTGAGAGTTTCACAGCGTGTCAGAGAGTTTCAGAGAGCTTCAGAGAGTGTCAGAGAGTGTCTGAGAGTTTCAGAGAGCTTCAGAGAGTGTCAAAGAGTGTCTGAGAGTTTCAGAGAGTTTCAGAGAGTGTCAAAGAGTTTCAGAGAGTATCAGAGAGTGTCAGAGAGTGTCAGAGCGTTTCAGAGAGTGTCTGAGCGTGTCAGAGATTGCCAGAGTGTTTCTGAGAGTTTCTGAGTGTGTCAGAGAATGTCAGAGACGGTCAGAGATTTCAGAGAGAGTCACAGACTTTCAGTGAGTGTCAGAGAGATTGCAGAGAGAGTCAGAGAGTGTCAGAGAGCTTCAGAGAGTGGCAGAAAGTTTCAGAGAGCTTCAGAGAGTGACAGAGTGTCAGATAGTGACAGAGAGTTTCAGTGAGTGTCAGAGAGTTTCAGAGAGTTTCAGAGAGTGTAAGAGATAGTCTGAGAGTGTCAGAGAATGTCAAAGTGTTTCAGAGAGTGTCAAAGAGTTTCAGAGGGTGTCAGAGAGTGTCAGAGATTGTCAGAGAGTTTCAGAGTGTTTCAGAGAGTTTCAGAGAGTGTCAGAGAGGGTCTGAGGGTGTCAGAGAGTGTCAGAGTGTGTCAGAGAATGTCGGAGAGTTTCTGAGAGTATCTGTGAGTGTAAGAGTGTGTCAGAGAGCGTCAGAGACTGTCCGAGGGTTCTGAGATATTCTGAGTGTGTCAGAGAGTGTCAGAGAGTGTCACGGAGTGTCAGAGAGCGTGAGAGAGTTTCAGAGTGTGTCAGATAGTTTCAGAGAGTGTCAGAGTGTGTCTGAGAGTATCAGACAGTGTCAGAGATTTTCTGAGAGTGTCACAGAGTGTCAGAGAGTTTCAGAGAGCTTCAGAGAGTGTCGGAGAGTGTCAGAGAGTGTCAGAGAGTGTCTGAGAGTGTCAGACAGTGTCAGAGATTTTCTGAGAGTGTCACAGAGTGTCAGAGAGTTTCAGAGAGCTTCAGAGAGTGTCAGAGAGTGTCTGAGAGTTTCAGAGATTTTCTGAGAGTGTCACAGAGTATCAGAGAGTTTCAGAGAGCTTCAGAGAGTGTCGGAGAGTGTCAGAGAGTGTCAGAGATTTTCAGAGAGTTTCAGAGTGTTTCAGAGAGTTTCAGAGAGTGTCAGTGATTTACAGAGAGTTTCAGAGAGTGTCAGAGAGGGTCAGAGAGTTTCTGAGAGTGTCACAGCGTGTCAGAGAGTTTCAGAGAGCTTCAGAGAGTGTCAGAGAGTGTCTGAGAGTTTCAGAGAGTGTCAAAGAGTTTCAGAGAGTATCAGAGAGTGTCAGAGAGTTTCAGAGAGTGTCAGAGAGTGTCAGAGAGTGTCGGAGAGTGTCAGAGAGTGTCAGTGATTTACAGAGAGTTTCAGAGAGTGTCAGAGAGGGTCAGAGAGTTTCAGAGAGTTTCTGAGAGTGTCACAGCGTGTCAGAGAGTTTCAGAGAGCTTCAGAGAGTGTCAGAGAGTGTCTGAGAGTTTCAGAGAGTTTCAGAGAGTGTCAAAGAGTTTCAGAGAGTTTCAGTGAGTGTCAGAGAGTTTCAGAGGGTGTCAGAGAGTTTCAGAGATTGTCAGAGAGAGTCAGAGAGTGTCAGAGAGTGTCAGAGGGTTTCAGAGAGTTTCTGAGTGTTTCAGAGAGTGTCAGAGAGTTTCAGAGAGTGTCAGAGAGTGTCAGAAAGTTTCAGAGAGAGTCAGATAGTGTCAGAGAGTTTCAGAGAGCGTCACAGAGTGTCAGAGAGTGTCAGAGAGTTTCAGAGAGTGTCAGAGAGTGTCAGAGAGTTTCAGAGAGTGTCAGAGCGTTTCAGAGAGTGTCTGAGCGTGTCAGAGATTGCCAGAGTGTTTCTGAGAGTTTCTGAGTGTGTCAGAGAATGTCAGAGACGGTCAGAGATTTCAGAGAGAGTCACAGACTTTCAGAGAGTGTCAGAGAGATTGCAGAGAGAGTCGGAGAGTGTCAGAGAGCTTCAGAGAGTGGCAGAAAGTTTCAGAGAGTTTCAGAGAGCTTCAGAGAGTGACAGACTGTCAGATAGTGACAGAGAGTGTCAGAGAGTTTCAGTGAGTGTCAGAGAGTTTCAGAGAGTTTCAGAGAGTTTCAGAGAGTGTAAGAGATAGTCTGAGAGTGTCAGAGAATGTCAAAGAGTTTCAGAGAGTGTCAGAGAGTGTCAAAGAGTTTCAGAGGGTGTCAGAGAGTGTCAGAGATTGTCAGAGAATTTCAGAGTGTTTCAGAGAGTTTCAGAGAGTGTCAGAGAGGGTCTGAGAGTGTCAGAGAATGTCAGAGTGTGTTAGAGAATGTCGGAGAGTTTCTGAGAGTATCTGTGAGTGTAAGAGTGTGTCAGAGAGCGTCAGAGACTGTCCGAGGTTTCGGAGATATTCTCAGTGTGTCAGAGAGTGTCAGAGAGTGTCAGAGAGTTTCAGAGAGTTTCAGAGAGTGTCACAGAGTGTCAGAGAGCGTGAGAGAGTTTCAGAGTGTGTCAGATAGTGTCAGAGAGTGTCAGAGAGTTTCAGAGAGTGTCAGAGTGTGTCTGAGAGTATCAGACAGTGTCAGAGATTTTCTGAGAGTGTCACAGAGTGTCAGAGAGTTTCAGAGAGCTTCAGAGAGTGTCTTAGAGTGTCAGAGAGTGTCAGAGGGTGTCTGAGAGTGTCAGACAGTGTCAGAGATTTTCTGAGAGTGTCACAGAGTGTCAGAGAGCGTGAGAGAGTTTCAGAGTGTGTCAGATAGTGTCAGAGAGCGTGAGAGAGTTTCAGAGTGTGTCAGATAGTGTCAGAGAGTGTCAGAGAGTTTCAGATAGTGTCAGAGTGTGTCTGAGAGTATCAGACAGTGTCAGAGATTTTCTGAGAGTGTCACAGAGTGTCAGAGAGTTTCAGAGAGCTTCAGAGAGTGTCGGAGAGTGTCAGAGAGTGTCAGAGATTTTCAGAGAGTTTCAGAGTGTTTCAGAGAGTTTCAGAGAGTGTCAGTGATTTACAGAGAGTTTCAGAGAGTGTCAGAGAGTGTCAGAGAGTTTCTGAGAGTATCACAGCGTGTCAGAGAGTTTCAGAGAGCTTCAGAGAGTGTCAGAGAGTGTCTGAGAGTTTCAGAGAGTTTCAGAGAGTGTCAAAGTGTTTCAGAGAGTATCAGAGAGTGTCAGAGAGTGTCAGAGAGTTTCAGAGAGTGTCAGAGAGTGTCAGAGAGTTTCAGAGAGTGTCGGAGAGTGTCAGAGAGTGTCAGTGATTTACAGAGAGTTTCAGAGAGTGTCAGAGAGGGTCTGAGAGTTTCAGAGAGTTTCTGTGAGTCTCACAGCGTGTCAGACAGTTTCAGAGAGTGTCAGAGAGTGTCTGAGATTTTCAGAGAGTTTCAGAGAGTGTCAAAGAGTTTCAGAGAGTATCAGAGAGTGTCAGAGAGTTTCAGAGAGTGTCAGAGAGTGTCAGAGCGTTTCAGAGAGTGTCTGAGCGTGTCAGAGATTGCCAGAGTGTTTCTGAGAGTTTCTGAGTGTGTCAGAGAATGTCAGAGACGGTCAGAGATTTCACAGAGAGTCACAGACTTTCAGAGAGTGTCAGAGAGATTGCAGAGAGAGTCAGAGAGTGTCAGAGAGCTTCAGAGAGTGGCAGGAAGTTTCAGAGAGTTTCAGAGAGTGTCAGAGAGGGTCAGAGAGTTTCTGAGAGTGTCACAGCGTGTCAGAGAGTTTCTGAGAGTGTCACAGCGTGTCAGAGAGTTTCAGAGAGCTTCAGAGAGTGTCAGAGAGTGTCTGAGAGTTTCAGAGAGTTTCAGAGAGTGTCAAAGAGTTTCAGAGAGTATCAGAGAGTGTCAGAGAGTGTCAGAGAGTTTCAGAGAGTGTCGGAGAGTGTCAGAGAGTGTCAGTGATTTACAGAGAGTTTCAGAGAGTGTCAGAGAGGGTCAGAGAGTTTCAGAGAGTTTCACAGAGTGTCAAAGAGTTTCAGAGAGTATCAGAGAGTGTCAGAGAGTTTCAGAGAGTGTCAGAGAGTGTCAGAGCGTTTCAGAGAGTGTCTGAGCGTGTCAGAGATTGCCAGAGTGTTTCTGAGAGTTTCTGAGTGTGTCAGAGAATGTCAGAGACGGTCAGAGATTTCACAGAGAGTCACAGACTTTCAGAGAGTGTCAGAGAGATTGCAGAGAGAGTCAGAGAGTGTCAGAGAGCTTCAGAGAGTGGCAGAAAGTTTCAGAGAGTTTCAGAGAGTGTCAGAGAGGGTCAGAGAGTTTCTGAGAGTGTCACAGCGTGTCAGAGAGTTTCTGAGAGTTTCACAGCGTGTCAGAGAGTTTCAGAGAGCTTCAGAGAGTGTCAGAGAGTGTCTGAGAGTTTCAGAGAGCTTCAGAGAGTGTCAAAGAGTTTCAGAGAGTATCAGAGAGTGTCAGAGAGTGTCAGAGAGTTTCAGAGAGTGTCGGAGAGTGTCAGAGAGTGTCAGTGATTTACAGAGAGTTTCAGAGAGTTTCAGAGAGGGTCAGAGAGTTTCAGAGAGTTTCAGAGAGTGTCAAAGAGTTTCAGAGAGTATCAGAGAGTGTCAGAGAGTTTCAGAGAGTGTCAGAGAGTGTCAGAGAGTTTCAGAGAGCTTCAGAGAGTGTCAGAGAGTGTCTGAGAGTTTCAGAGAGTTTCAGAGAGTGTCAAAGAGTTTCAGAGAGTATCAGAGAGTGTCAGAGAGTTTCAGAGAGTGTCAGAGCGTTTCAGAGAGTGTCTGAGCGTGTCAGAGATTGCCAGAGTGTTTCTGAGAGTTTCTGAGTGTGTCAGAGAATGTCTGAGACGGTCAGAGATTTCAGAGAGAGTCACAGACTTTCAGAGAGTGTCAGAGAGATTGCAGAGAGAGTCAGAGAGTGTCAGAGAGCTTCAGAGAGTGGCAGAAAGTTTCAGAGAGCTTCAGAGAGTGACAGAGTGTCAGATAGTGACAGAGAGTTTCAGTGAGTGTCAGAGAGTTTCAGAGAGTTTCAGAGAGTGTAAGAGATAGTCTGAGAGTGTCAGAGAATGTCAAAGTGTTTCAGAGAGTGTCAAAGAGTTTCAGAGGGTGTCAGAGAGTGTCAGAGATTGTCAGAGAGTTTCAGAGTGTTTCAGAGAGTTTCAGAGAGTGTCAGAGAGGGTCTGAGAGTGTCAGAGAGTGTCAGAGTGTGTCAGAGAATGTCGGAGAGTTTCTGAGAGTATCTGTGAGTGTAAGAGTGTGTCAGAGAGCGTCAGAGACTGTCCGAGGGTTCTGAGATATTCTGAGTGTGTCAGAGAGTGTCAGAGAGTTTCAGAGAGTTTCAGAGAGTGTCACGGAGTGTCAGAGAGCGTGAGAGAGTTTCAGAGTGTGTCAGATAGTGTCAGAGAGTGTCAGAGAGTTTCAGAGAGTGTCAGAGTGTGTCTGAGAGTATCAGACAGTGTCAGAGATTTTCTGAGAGTGTCACAGAGTGTCAGAGAGTTTCAGAGAGCTTCAGAGAGTGTCGGAGAGTGTCAGAGAGTGTCAGAGAGTGTCTGAGAGTGTCAGACAGTGTCAGAGATTTTCTGAGAGTGTCACAGAGTGTCAGAGAGTTTCAGAGAGCTTCAGAGAGTGTCAGAGAGTGTCTGAGAGTTTCAGAGATTTTCTGAGAGTGTCACAGAGTATCAGAGAGTTTCAGAGAGCTTCAGAGAGTGTCGGAGAGTGTCAGAGAGTGTCAGAGATTTTCAGAGAGTTTCAGAGTGTTTCAGAGAGTTTCAGAGAGTGTCAGTGATTTACAGAGAGTTTCAGAGAGTGTCAGAGAGGGTCAGAGAGTTTCTGAGAGTGTCACAGCGTGTCAGAGAGTTTCAGAGAGCTTCAGAGAGTGTCAGAGAGTGTCTGAGAGTTTCAGAGAGTGTCAAAGAGTTTCAGAGAGTATCAGAGAGTGTCAGAGAGTTTCAGAGAGTGTCAGAGAGTGTCAGAGAGTGTCGGAGAGTGTCAGAGAGTGTCAGTGATTTACAGAGAGTTTCAGAGAGTGTCAGAGAGGGTCAGAGAGTTTCAGAGAGTTTCTGAGAGTGTCACAGCGTGTCAGAGAGTTTCAGGGAGCTTCAGAGAGTGTCAGAGAGTGTCTGAGAGTTTCAGAGAGTTTCAGAGGGTGTCAGAGAGTTTCAGAGATTGTCAGAGAGAGTCAGAGAGTGTCAGAGAGTGTCAGAGGGTTTCAGAGAGTTTCTGAGTGTTTCAGAGAGTGTCAGAGAGTTTCAGAGAGTTTCAGAGAGTGTCAGAGAGTGTCAGAAAGTTTCAGAATGAGTCAGATAGTGTCAGAGAGTTTCAGAGAGCGTCACAGAGTGTCAGAGAGTTTCAGAGAGCTTCAGAGAGTGTCAGAGAGTGTCAGAGAGTGTCAGAGAGTGTCAGAGATTTTCAGAGAGTTTCAGAGTGTTTCAGAGAGTTTCAGAGAGTGTCAGTGATTTACAGAGAGTTTCAGAGAGTGTCAGAGAGGGTCAGAGAGTTTCTGAGAGTGTCACAGCGTGTCAGAGAGATTCAGAGAGCTTCAGAGAGTGTCAGAGAGTGTCTGAGAGTTTCAGAGAGTTTCAGAGAGTGTCAAAGAGTTTCAGAGAGTATCAGAGAGTGTCAGAGAGTGTCAGAGAGTTTCAGAGAGTGTCAGAGAGTGTCAGAGAGTTTCAGAGAGTGTCACAGCGTGTCAGAGAGTTTCAGAGAGCTTCAGAGAGTGTCAGAGAGTGTCTGAGAGTTTCAGAGAGTTTCAGAGAGTGTCAAAGAGTTTCAGAGAGTATCAGAGAGTGTCAGAGAGTGTCAGAGAGTTTCAGAGAGTGTCGGAGAGTGTCAGAGAGTGTCAGTGATTTACAGAGAGTTTCAGAGAGTGTCAGAGAGGGTCAGAGAGTTTCAGAGAGTTTCACAGAGTGTCAAAGAGTTTCAGAGAGTATCAGAGAGTGTCAGAGAGTTTCAGAGAGTGTCAGAGAGTGTCAGAGCGTTTCAGAGAGTGTCTGAGCGTGTCAGAGATTGCCAGAGTGTTTCTGAGAGTTTCTGAGTGTGTCAGAGAATGTCAGAGACGGTCAGAGATTTCACAGAGAGTCACAGACTTTCAGAGAGTGTCAGAGAGATTGCAGAGAGAGTCAGAGAGTGTCAGAGAGCTTCAGAGAGTGGCAGAAAGTTTCAGAGAGTTTCAGAGAGTGTCAGAGAGGGTCAGAGAGTTTCTGAGAGTGTCACAGCGTGTCAGAGAGTTTCTGAGAGTTTCACAGCGTGTCAGAGAGTTTCAGAGAGCTTCAGAGAGTGTCAGAGAGTGTCTGAGAGTTTCAGAGAGCTTCAGAGAGTGTCAAAGAGTTTCAGAGAGTATCAGAGAGTGTCAGAGAGTGTCAGAGAGTTTCAGAGAGTGTCGGAGAGTGTCAGAGAGTGTCAGTGATTTACAGAGAGTTTCAGAGAGTTTCAGAGAGGGTCAGAGAGTTTCAGAGAGTTTCAGAGAGTGTCAAAGAGTTTCAGAGAGTATCAGAGAGTGTCAGAGAGTTTCAGAGAGTGTCAGAGAGTGTCAGAGAGTTTCAGAGAGCTTCAGAGAGTGTCAGAGAGTGTCTGAGAGTTTCAGAGAGTTTCAGAGAGTGTCAAAGAGTTTCAGAGAGTATCAGAGAGTGTCAGAGAGTTTCAGAGAGTGTCAGAGCGTTTCAGAGAGTGTCTGAGCGTGTCAGAGATTGCCAGAGTGTTTCTGAGAGTTTCTGAGTGTGTCAGAGAATGTCAGAGACGGTCAGAGATTTCAGAGAGAGTCACAGACTTTCAGAGAGTGTCAGAGAGATTGCAGAGAGAGTCAGAGAGTGTCAGAGAGCTTCAGAGAGTGGCAGAAAGTTTCAGAGAGCTTCAGAGAGTGACAGAGTGTCAGATAGTGACAGAGAGTTTCAGTGAGTGTCAGAGAGTTTCAGAGAGTTTCAGAGAGTGTAAGAGATAGTCTGAGAGTGTCAGAGAATGTCAAAGTGTTTCAGAGAGTGTCAAAGAGTTTCAGAGGGTGTCAGAGAGTGTCAGAGATTGTCAGAGAGTTTCAGAGTGTTTCAGAGAGTTTCAGAGAGTGTCAGAGAGGGTCTGAGAGTGTCAGAGAGTGTCAGAGTGTGTCAGAGAATGTCGGAGAGTTTCTGAGAGTATCTGTGAGTGTAAGAGTGTGTCAGAGAGCGTCAGAGACTGTCCGAGGGTTCTGAGATATTCTGAGTGTGTCAGAGAGTGTCAGAGAGTTTCAGAGAGTTTCAGAGAGTGTCACGGAGTGTCAGAGAGCGTGAGAGAGTTTCAGAGTGTGTCAGATAGTGTCAGAGAGTGTCAGAGAGTTTCAGAGAGTGTCAGAGTGTGTCTGAGAGTATCAGACAGTGTCAGAGATTTTCTGAGAGTGTCACAGAGTGTCAGAGAGTTTCAGAGAGCTTCAGAGAGTGTCGGAGAGTGTCAGAGAGTGTCAGAGAGTGTCTGAGAGTGTCAGACAGTGTCAGAGATTTTCTGAGAGTGTCACAGAGTGTCAGAGAGTTTCAGAGAGCTTCAGAGAGTGTCAGAGAGTGTCTGAGAGTTTCAGAGATTTTCTGAGAGTGTCACAGAGTATCAGAGAGTTTCAGAGAGCTTCAGAGAGTGTCGGTGAGTGTCAGAGAGTGTCAGAGATTTTCAGAGAGTTTCAGAGTGTTTCAGAGAGTTTCAGAGAGTGTCAGTGATTTGCAGAGAGTTTCAGAGAGTGTCAGAGAGGGTCAGAGAGTTTCTGAGAGTGTCACAGCGTGTCAGAGAGTTTCAGAGAGCTTCAGAGAGTGTCAGAGAGTGTCTGAGAGTTTCAGAGAGTGTCAAAGAGTTTCAGAGAGTATCAGAGAGTGTCAGAGAGTTTCAGAGAGTGTCAGAGAGTGTCAGAGAGTGTCGGAGAGTGTCAGAGAGTGTCAGTGATTTACAGAGAGTTTCAGAGAGTGTCAGAGAGGGTCAGAGAGTTTCAGAGAGTTTCTGAGAGTGTCACAGCGTGTCAGAGAGTTTCAGGGAGCTTCAGAGAGTGTCAGAGAGTGTCTGAGAGTTTCAGAGAGTTTCAGAGAGTGTCAAAGAGTTTCAGAGAGTTTCAGTGAGTGTCAGAGAGTTTCAGAGGGTGTCAGAGAGTTTCAGAGATTGTCAGAGAGAGTCAGAGAGTGTCAGAGAGTGTCAGAGGGTTTCAGAGAGTTTCTGAGTGTTTCAGAGAGTGTCAGAGAGTTTCAGAGAGTTTCAGAGAGTGTCAGAGAGTGTCAGAAAGTTTCAGAATGAGTCAGATAGTGTCAGAGAGTTTCAGAGAGCGTCACAGAGTGTCAGAGAGTTTCAGAGAGCTTCAGAGAGTGTCAGAGAGTATCAGAGAGTGTCAGAGAGTGTCAGAGATTTTCAGAGAGTTTCAGAGTGTTTCAGAGAGTTTCAGAGAGTGTCAGTGATTTACAGAGAGTTTCAGAGAGTGTCAGAGAGGGTCAGAGAGTTTCTGAGAGTGTCACAGCGTGTCAGAGAGTTTCAGAGAGCTTCAGAGAGTGTCAGAGAGTGTCTGAGAGTTTCAGAGAGTTTCAGAGAGTGTCAAAGAGTTTCAGAGAGTATCAGAGAGTGTCAGAGAGTGTCAGAGAGTTTCAGAGAGTGTCAGAGAGTGTCAGAGAGTGTCAGAGAGTTTCAGAGAGTGTCGGAGAGTGTCAGAGAGTGTCAGTGATTTACAGAGAGTTTCAGAGAGGGTCAGAGAGTTTCAGAGAGTGTCAGAGAGTTTCAGAGAGTATCAGAGAGTGTCAGAGAGTTTCAGAGAGTGTCAGAGAGTGTCAGAGAGTTTCAGAGAGTGTCAGAGCGTTTCAGAGAGTGTTTGAGCGTGTCAGAGATTGCCACAGTGTTTCTGAGAGTTTCTGAGTGTGTCAGAGAATGTCAGAGACGGTCAGAGATTTCAGAGAGAGTCACAGACTTTCAGAGAGTGTCAGAGAGATTGCAGAGAGAGTCAGAGAATGTCAGAGAGCTTCAGAGAGTGGCAGAAAGTTTCAGAGAGTTTCAGAGAGTGACAGAGTGTCAGATAGTGACAGAGAGTTTCAGTGAGTGTCAGAGAGTTTCAGAGAGTTTCAGAGAGTGTAAGAGATAGTCTGAGAGTGTCAGAGAATGTCAAAGAGTTTCAGAGGGTGTCAGAGAGTGTCAGAGATTGTCAGAGAGTTTCAGAGTGTTTCAGAGAGTTTCAGAGAGTGTCAGAGAGGGTCTGAGAGTGTCAGAGTGCGTCAGAGAATGTCGGAGAGTTTCTGAGAGTATCTGTGAGTGTAAGAGTGTGTCAGAGAGCGTCAGAGACTGTCCGAGGGTTCGGAGATATTCTGAGTGTGTCAGAGAGTGTCAGAGAGTTTCAGAGAGTTTCAGAGAGTGTCACAGAGTGTCAGAGAGCGTGAGAGAGTTTCAGAGTGTGTCAGATAGTGTCAGAGAGTGTCAGAGAGTTTCAGAGAGTGTCAGAGTGTGTCTGAGAGTATCAGACAGTGTCGGAGAGTTTCTGAGAGTGTCACAGAGTGTCAGAGAGTTTCAGAGAGCTTCAGAGAGTGTCACAGCGTGTCAGAGAGTTTCAGAGAGCTTCAGAGAGTGTCAGAGAGTGTCTGAGAGTTTCAGAGAGTTTCAGAGAGTGTCAAAGAGTTTCAGAGAGTATCAGAGAGTGTCAGAGAGTTTCAGAGAGTGTCAGAGCGTTTCAGAGAGTGTCTGAGCGTGTCAGAGATTGCCAGAGTGTTTCTGAGAGTTTCTGAGTGTGTCAGAGAATGTCAGAGAGCTTCAGAGAGTGGCAGAAAGTTTCAGAGAGTTTCAGAGAGCTTCAGAGAGTGACAGAGTGTCAGATAGTGACAGAGAGTTTCAGTGAGTGTCAGAGAGTTTCAGAGGGTGTCAGAGAGTTTCAGAGATTGTCAGAGAGAGTCAGAGAGTGTCAGAGAGTGTCAGAGGGTTTCAGAGAGTTTCTGAGTGTTTCAGAGAGTGTCAGAGAGTTTCAGAGAGTTTCAGAGAGTGTCAGAGAGTGTCAGAAAGTTTCAGAGAGTGTCAGATAGTGTCAGAGAGTTTCAGAGAGTGTCACAGAGTGTCAGAGAGTTTCAGAGAGCTTCAGAGAGTGTCAGAGAGTGTCAGAGTGTTTCAGAGAGTGTCGGAGAGTGTCAGAGAGTGTCAGTGATTTACAGAGAGTTTCAGAGAGTGTCAGAGAGGGTCAGAGAGGGTCAGAGAGTTTCAGAGAGTTTCTGAGAGCGTCACAGCGTGTCAGAGAGTTTCAGAGAGCTTCAGAGAGTGTCAGAGAGTGTCTGAGAGTTTCAGAGAGTTTCAGAGAGTGTCGGAGAGTGTCAGAGAGTGTCAGAGAGTGTCAGAGATTTTCAGAGAGTTTCAGAGAGTTTCAGAGCGTGTCAGTGATTTACAGAGAGTTTCAGAGAGTGTCAGAGAGGGTCAGAGAGTTTCTGAGAGTGTCACAGCGTGTCAGAGAGTTTCAGAGAGCTTCAGATCGTGTCAGAGAGTGTCTGAGAGTTTCAGAGAGTGTCAAAGAGTTTCAGAGAGTATCAGAGAGTGTCAGAGAGTGTCAGAGAGTTTCAGAGAGTGTCAGAGAGTGTCAGACAGTTTCAGAGAGTGTCGGAGAGTGTCAGAGAGTGTCAGTGATTTACAGAGAGTTTCAGAGAGTGTCAGAGAGGGTCAGAGAGTTTCAGAGAGTTTCTGAGAGTGTCACAGCGTGTCAGAGAGTTTCAGAGAGCTTCAGAGAGTGTCAGAGAGTGTCTGAGAGTTTCAGAGCGTTTCAGAGAGTGTCAAAGAGTTTCAGAGAGTATCAGAGAGTGTCAGAGAATGTCAGAGAGTGTCAGAGAGTTTCAGAGAGTGTCAGAGCGTTTCAGAGAGTGTCTGAGCGTGTCAGAGATTGCCAGAGTGTTTCTGAGAGTTTCTGAGTGTGTCAGAGAATGTCAGAGACGGTCAGAGATTTCAGAGAGAGTCACAGGCTTTCAGAGAGTGTCAGAGAGATTGCAGAGAGAGTCAGAGAGTGTCAGAGAGCTTCAGAGAGTGGCAGAAAGTTTCAGAGAGTTTCAGAGAGCTTCAGAGAGTGACAGAGTGTCAGATAGTGACAGAGAGTTTCAGTGAGTGTCAGAGAGTTTCAGAGGGTGTCACAGAGTTTCAGAGATTGTCAGAGAGAGTCAGAGAGTGTCAGAGAGTGTCAGAGGGTTTCAGAGAGTTTCTGAGTGTTTCAGAGAGTGTCAGAGAGTTTCAGAGAGTTTCAGAGAGTGTCACAGAGTGTCAGAGAGTTTCAGAGAGCTTCAGAGAGTGTCAGAGAGTGTCAGAGTGTCGGAGAATTTCAGAGAGTTTCAGAGAGTGTCAGAGATTTTCTGAGAGTGTCAGAGAATGTCAAAGAGTTTCAGAGAGTGTCAGAGAGTGTCAAAGAGTTTCAGAGGGTGTCAGAGAGTGTCAGAGATTGTCAGAGAGTTTCAGAGTGTTTCAGAGAGTTTCAGAGAGTGTCAGAGAGGGTCTGAGAGTGTCAGAGAGTATCAGATAGTGTCAGAGAGTTTCAGAGAGTGTCACAGAGTGTCAGAGAGTTTCAGAGAGCTTCAGAGCGTGTCAGAGAGTGTCAGAGTGTCGGAGAATTTCAGAGAGCTTCAGAGAGTGTCAGAGAGGGTCAGAGAGTTTCTGAGAGTGTCACAGCGTGTCAGAGAGTTTCTGAGAGTGTCACAGCGTGTCAGAGAGTTTCAGAGAGCTTCAGAGAGTGTCAGAGAGTGTCTGAGAGTTTCAGAGAGTTTCAGAGAGTGTCAAAGAGTTTCAGAGAGTATCAGAGAGTGTCAGAGCGTGTCAGAGAGTTTCAGAGAGTGTCAGAGAGTGTCAGAGAGTTTCAGAGAGTGTCGGAGATTGTCAGAGAGTGTCAGTGATTTACAGAGAGTTTCAGAGAGTGTCAGAGAGGGTCAGAGAGTTTCAGAGAGTTTCTGAGAGTGTCACAGCGTGTCAGAGAGTTTCAGAGAGCTTCAGAGAGTGTCAGAGAGTGTCTGAGAGTTTCAGAGAGTTTCAGAGAGTGTCAAATAGTTTCAGAGGGTATCAGAGAGTGTCAGAGAGTTTCAGAGAGTGTCAGAGAGTGTCAGAGAGTTTCAGAGAGTGTCAGAGCGTTTCAGAGAGTGTCTGAGCGTGTCAGAGATTGCCAGAAACAAAAACAAGAAATGCTGGATTCACTCAGCAGGTCTGGCAGCATCTGTGGAAAGAGAAGCAGAGTTAACGTTTCGGGTCAGTGACCCTTCTTCGGAACTCGGAGGGAAATAGAAAGCAATGAAGGTGAACAAGGTAAAAGAGACAAACGAAAATCCCGTCGGAGAGAAGAGCAGAACTTCTTCAAGGTAGGCATTCCTGGAAGAGAAGTGGCAGTGAATTAAACACTAAAATAAAAGCAAAATACTGCGGATGCTGGAAATCTGAAACAAAAACAAGAAATGCTGGATTCACTCAGCAGGTCTGGCAGCATCTGTGGAAAGAGAAGCAGAGTTAACGTTTCGGGTCAGTGACCCTTCTTCAGAGATTGCCAGAGTGTTTCTGAGAGTTTCTGAGTGTGTCAGAGAATGTCAGAGACGGTCAGAGATTTCAGAGAGAGTCACAGACTTTCAGAGAGTGTCAGAGAGATTGCAGAGAGAGTCAGAGAGTGTCAGAGAGCTTCAGAGAGTGGCAGAAAGTTTCAGCGAGTTTCAGAGAGCTTCAGAGAGTGACAGAGTGTCAGATAGTGACAGAGAGTTTCAGTGAGTGTCAGAGAGTTTCAGAGAATTTCAGAGAGTGTCAAAGAGTTTCAGAGGGTGTCAGAGAGTGTCAGAGAGGGTCTGAGAGTGTCAGAGAGTTTCTGAGAGTGTCACAGCGTGTCAGAGAGTTTCAGAGAGCTTCAGAGAGTGTCAGAGAGTGTCTGAGAGTTTCAGAGAGTTTCAGAGAGTGTCAAAGAGTTTCAGAGAGTATCAGAGAGTGTCAGAGAGTGTCAGAGAGTTTCAGAGAGTTTCAGAGAGTGTCAAAGAGTTTCAGAGGGTGTCAGAGAGTGTCAGAGAGGGTCTGAGAGTGTCAGAGAGTGTCAGAGAGTTTCAGAGAGTGTCAGAGCGTTTCAGAGAGTGTCTGAGCGTGTCAGAGATTGCCAGAAACAAAAACAAGAAATGCTGGATTCACTCAGCAGGTCTGGCAGCATCTGTGGAAAGAGAAGCAGAGTTAACGTTTCGGGTCAGTGACCCTTCTTCGGAACTCGGAGGGAAATAGAAAGCAATGAAGGTGAACAAGGTAAAAGAGACAAACGAAAATCCCGTCGGAGAGAAGAGCAGAACTTCTTCAAGGTAGGCATTCCTGGAAGAGAAGTGGCAGTGAATTAAACACTAAAATAAAAGCAAAATACTGCGGATGCTGGAAATCTGAAACAAAAACAAGAAATGCTGGATTCACTCAGCATGTCTGGCAGCATCTGTGGAAAGAGAAGCAGAGTTAACGTTTCGGGTCAGTGACCCTTCTTCAGAGATTGCCAGAGTGTTTCTGAGAGTTTCTGAGTGTGTCAGAGAATGTCAGAGACGGTCAGAGATTTCAGAGAGAGTCACAGACTTTCAGAGAGTGTCAGAGAGATTGCAGAGAGAGTCAGAGAGTGTCAGAGAGCTTCAGAGAGTGGCAGGAAGTTTCAGCGAGTTTCAGAGAGCTTCAGAGAGTGACAGAGTGTCAGATAGTGACAGAGAGTTTCAGTGAGTGTCAGAGAGTTTCAGAGAGTTTCAGAGAGTGCAAGAGATAGTCTGAGAGTGTCAGAGAATGTCAAAGAGTTTCAGAGAGTGTCAGAGAGTGTCAAAGAGTTTCAGAGGGTGTCAGAGAGTGTCAGAGATTGTCAGAGAGTTTCAGAGTGTTTCAGAGAGTTTCAGAGAGTGTCAGAGAGGGTCTGAGAGTGTCAGAGAGTGTCAGAGTGCGTCAGAGAATGTCGGAGAGTTTCTGAGAGTATCTGTGAGTGTAAGAGTGTGTCAGAGAGCGTCAGAGACTGTCCGAGGGTTCTGAGATATTCTGAGAGTGTCAGAGAGTGTCAGAGAGTTTCAGAGAGTGTCACAGAGTGTCAGAGAGTGTGAGAGTGTTTCAGAGAGTGTCAGATGGTGTCAGAGAGTATCAGAGAGTTTCAGAGTGTGTCAGATAGTGTCAGAGAGTGTCAGAGAGTTTCAGAGAGTGTCAGAGTGTGTCTGAGAGTATCAGACAGTGCCAGAGATTTTCTGAGAGGGTCACAGAGTGTCAGAGAGTTTCAGAGAGCTTCAGAGAGTGTCGGAGAGTGTCAGAGAGTGTCTGAGAGTGTCAGACAGTGTCAGAGATTTTCTGAGAGTGTCAGAGTGTCAGAACCTGTCTGAGAGTGTCAGAGAGTGTCAGAGATTTTCTGAGAGTGTCACAGAGTGTCAGAGAGTTTCAGAGAGCTTCAGAGAGTGTCGGAGAGTGTCAGAGAGTGTCAGAGATTTTCAGAGAGTTTCAGAGTGTTTCAGAGAGTTTCAGAGAGTGTCAGAGAGGGTCTGAGAGTGTCAGAGAGTTTCAGAGAGCTTCGGAGAGTGTCGGAGAGTGTCAGAGAGTGTCAGAGATTTTCAGAGAGTGTCAGAGAGGGTCAGAGAGTTTCAGAGAGTTTCTGAGAGTGTCACAGCGTGTCAGAGAGTTTCAGAGAGCTTCAGAGAGTGGCAGAGAGTGGCTGAGAGTTTCAGAGAGTTTCAGAGAGTGTCAAAGTGTTTCAGAGAGTGTCAGAGAATCTCAGAGAGTGTCAGAGCGTTTCAGAGAGTGTCTGAGCGTGTCAGAGATTGCCAGAGGGTTTCTGAGCGTTTCTGAGTGTGTCAGAGAGTGTCAGAGAGTGTCAGAGAGTGTCAGAGAGTGTATGAGAGTTTCAGAGTGTTTCAGAGAGTGTCAGAGAGTGTCAGAGAGTGTCAGAGATATTCATAGAGTGTCAGAGAGTGTCAGAGAATGTCGGAGAGTTTCTGAGAGTATCCGTGAGTGTCAGAGAGTTTCACAGTGTGTTACAGTGTGTCAGAGAGTGTCAGAGAGTTTCTGAGAGTGTCAGAGAGTGTCAGAGATTTTCTGAGAGTGTCACAGAGTGTCAGAGAGTTTCAGAGAGCTTCAGAGAGTGTCGGAGAGTGTCAGAGAGTGTCAGTGATTTACAGAGAGTTTCAGAGAGTGTCAGAGAGGGTCAGAGAGTTTCAGAGAGTTTCTGACAGTGTCACAGCGTGTCAGAGAGTTTCAGAGAGCTTCAGAGAGTGTCAGAGAGTGTCTGAGAGTTTCAGAGAGTTTCAGAGAGTTTCAGAGAGTGTCAAAGAGTTTCAGAGAGTATCAGAGAGTGTCAGAGAGTGTCAGAAAGTTTCAGAGAGTGTCACAAATTTTCAGAGAGTGTCAGAGAGTGTCAGAGAGTTTCAGAGAGTGTCAGAGCGTTTCAGAGAGTGTCTGAGCGTGTCAGAGATTGCCAGAGTGTTTCTGAGAGTTTCTGAGTGTGTCAGAGAGTTTCAGAGAATGTCAGAGAGGGTCTGAGAGTGTCAGACAGTGTCAGAGATTTTCTGAGAGTGTCAGAGAGTGTCAGAGCGTGTCTGAGAGTGTCAGACAGTGTCAGAGATTTTCTGAGAGTGTCACAGAGTGTCAGAGAGTTTCAGAGAGCTTCAGAGAGTGTCGGAGAGTGTCAGACAGTGTCAGAGTTTTCTGAGAGTGTCAGAGAGTGTCAGAGCGTGTCTGAGAGTGTCAGACAGTGTCAGAGATTTTCTGAGTGTGTCACAGAGTGTCAGAGAGTTTCAGAGAGCTTCAGAGAGTGTCGGAGAGTGTCAGAGAGGGTCTGAGAGTGTCAGAGAGTTTCAGAGAGCTTCGGAGAGTGTCGGAGAGTGTCAGAGAGTGTCAGAGATTTTCAGAGAGTGTCAGAGAGGGTCAGAGAGTTTCAGAGAGTTTCTGAGAGTGTCACAGCGTGTCAGAGAGTTTCAGAGAGCTTCAGAGAGTGTCAGAGAGTGTCTGAGAGTTTCAGAGAGTTTCAGAGAGTGTCAAAGAGTTTCAGAGATTGTCAGAGAATCTCAGAGAGTGTCAGAGACATTCAGAGAGTGTCAGAGAGTGTCAGAGAGTTTCAGAGAGTGTCAGAGCGTTTCAGAGAGTGTCTGAGCGTGTCAGAGATTGCCAGAGGGTTTCTGAGCGTTTCTGAGTGTGTCAGAGAGTGTCAGAGAGTGTCAGAGAGTGTATGAGAGTTTCAGAGTGTTTCAGAGAGTGTCAGAGAGTGTCAGAGAGTGTCAGAGATATTCATAGAGTGTCAGAGAGTGTCAGAGAATGTCGGAGAGTTTCTGAGAGTATCCGTGAGTGTCAGAGAGTTTCACAGTGTGTCACAGTGTGTCAGAGAGTGTCAGAGAGTTTCAGAGAGTGTAAGAGAGGGTCAGAGAGTTTCTGAGAGTGTCAGAGAGTGTCAGTGATTTTCTGAGTGTGTCACAGAGTGTCAGAGAGTGTCAGAGAGTTTCAGCGAGTGTAAGAGAGTGTCAGAGAGTGTCAGAGAGTGTCAGAGAGTGTCAGAGAGTGTCAGTGATTTACAGAGAGTTTCAGAGAGTGTCAGAGAGTTTCAGAGAGTTTCAGAGAGTTTCTGAGAGTTTCACAGCGTGTCAGAGAGATTCAGAGAGCTTCAGAGTGTGTCAGAGAGTGTCTGAGAGTTTCAGAGAGTTTCAGAGAGTGTCAAAGAGTTTCAGAGAGTATCAGAGAGTGTCAGAGCGTGTCAGAAAGTTTCAGAGAGTGTCAGAGAGTGTCAGAGAGTTTCAGAGATTGTCAGAGCCTTTCAGAGAGTGTCTGAGCGTGTCAGAGATTGCCAGAGTGTTTCTGAGAGTTTCTGAGTGTGTCAGAGAGTTTCAGAGAATGTCAGAGAGGGTCTGAGAGTGTCAGACATTGTCAGAGATTTTCTGAGAGTGTCAGAGAGTGTCAGAGCGTGTCTGAGAGTGTCAGACAGTGTCAGAGATTTTCTGAGAGTGTCACAGAGTGTCAGAGAGTTTCAGAGAGCTTCAGAGAGTGTCGGAGAGTGTCAGAGAGTGTCAGAGATTTTCAGAGAGTTTCAGAGTGTTTCAGAGAGTTTCAGAGAGTGTCAGAGATTGTCAGAGATTTTCAGAGAGTTTCAGAGTGTTTCAGAGAGTTTCAGAGAGTGTCAGAGAGTGTCTGAGAGTGTCAGACAGTGTCAGAGATTTTCTGAGAGTGTCAGAGAGTGTCAGAGCCTGTCTGAGAGTGTCAGACAGTGTCAGAGATTTTCTGAGAGTGTCACAGAGTGTCAGAGAGTTTCAGAGAGCTTCAGAGAGTGTCGGAGAGTGTCAGAGAGTGTCAGAGATTTTCAGAGAGTTTTAGAGTGTTTCAGAGAGTTTCAGAGAGTGTCAGAGAGGGTCTGAGAGTGTCAGAGAGTTTCAGAGAGCTTCGGAGAGTGTCGGAGAGTGTCAGAGAGTGTCAGAGATTTTCAGAGAGTGTCAGAGAGGGTCGGAGAGTTTCAGAGAGTTTCTGAGAGTGTCACAGCGTGTCAGAGAGTTTCAGAGAGCTTCAGAGAGTGTCAGAGAGTGTCTGAGAGTTTCAGAGAGTTTCAGAGAGTGTCAAAGAGTTTCAGAGAGTGTCAGAGAATCTCAGAGAGTGTCAGAGACATTCAGAGAGTGTCAGAGAGTGTCAGAGAGTTTCAGAGAGTATCAGAGCGTTTCAGAGAGTGTCTGAGAGTGTCAGAGATTGCCAGAGGGTTTCTGAGCGTTTCTGAGTGTGTCAGAGAGTGTCAGAGAGTGTCAGAGAGTGTCTGAGAGTTTCAGAGTGTTTCAGAGATTGTCAGAGAGTGTCAGAGAGTGTCAGAGATATTGATAGAGTGTCAGAGAGTGTCAGAGAATGTCGGAGAGTTTCTGAGAGTATCCGTGAGTGTCAGAGAGTTTCACAGTGTGTCACAGTGTGTCAGAGAGTTTCAGAGAGTGTAAGAGAGGGTCAGAGAGTTTCTGAGAGTGTCAGAGAGTGTCAGAGATTTTCTGAGAGTGTCACAGAGTGTCAGAGAGTTTCAGAGAGCTTCAGAGAGTGTCGGAGAGTGTCAGAGAGTGTCAGTGATTTTCAGAGAGTTTCAGAGAGTGTCACAGAGTGTCAGAGAGTGTCAGAGAGTTTCAGAGAGTGTAAGAGAGTGTCAGAGAGTGTCTGAGAGTGTCAGAGAGTGTCAGAGATTTTCTGAGAGTGTCACAGAGTGTCAGAGAGTTTCAGAGAGCTTCAGAGAGTGTCGGAGAGTGTCAGAGAGTGTCAGTGATTTACAGAGAGTTTCAGAGAGTGTCAGAGAGGGTCAGAGAGTTTCTGAGAGTGTCACAGCGTGTCAGAGAGATTCAGAGAGCTTCAGAGAGTGTCTGAGAGTTTCAGAGAGTTTCAGAGAGTGTCAAAGAGTTTCAGAGAGTATCAGAGAGTGTCAGAGAGTGTCAGAAAGTTTCAGAGAGTGTCAGAGAGTTTCAGAGATTGTCAGAGCGTTTCAGAGAGTGTCTGAGCGTGTCAGAGATTGCCAGAGTGTTTCTGAGAGTTTCTGAGTGTGTCAGAGAGTTTCAGAGAATGTCAGAGAGGGTCTGAGAGTTTCAGACAGTGTCAGAGAGTTTCAGAGAGTGTAAGAGAGTGTCAGAGAGTGTCTGAGAGTGTCAGAGAGTGTCAGAGATTTTCTGAGAGTGTCACAGAGTGTCAGAGAGTTTCTGAGAGCTTCAGAGAGTGTCGGAGAGTGTCAGAGAGTGTCAGTGATTTACAGAGAGTTTCAGAGAGTGTCAGAGAGGGTCAGAGAGTTTCAGAGAGTTTCTGAGAGTGTCACAGCGTGTCAGAGAGATTCAGAGAGCTTCAGAGAGTGTCAGAGAGTGTCTGAGAGTTTCAGAGAGTTTCAGAGAGTGTCAAAGAATTTCAGAGAGTATCAGAGAGTGTCAGAGAGTGTCAGAAAGTTTCAGAGAGTGTCAGAGAGTGTCAGAGAGTTTCAGAGATTGTCAGAGCGTTTCAGAGAGTGTCTGAGCGTGTCAGAGATTGCCAGAGTGTTTCTGAGAGTTTCTGAGTGTGTCAGAGAGTTTCAGAGAATGTCAGAGAGGGTCTGAGAGTGTCAGACAGTGTCAGAGATTTTCTGAGAGTGTCAGAGAGTGTCAGAGCGTGTCTGAGAGTGTCAGACAGTGTCAGAGATTTTCTGAGAGTGTCACAGTGTGTCAGAGAGTTTCAGAGAGCTTCAGAGAGTGTCGGAGAGTGTCAGAGAGTGTCAGAGATTTTCAGAGAGTTTCAGAGTGTTTCAGAGAGTTTCAGAGAGTGTCAGAGAGTGTCAGAGATTTTCAGAGAGTTTCAGAGTGTTTCAGAGAGTTTCAGAGAGTGTCAGAGAGGGTCTGAGAGTGTCAGAGAGTTTCAGAGAGCTTCAGAGAGTGTCGGAGAGTGTCAGAGAGTGTCAGAGATTTTCAGAGAGTGTCAGAGAGGGTCAGAGAGTTTCAGAGAGTTTCTGAGAGTGTCACAGCGTGTCAGAGAGTTTCAGAGAGCTTCAGAGAGTTTCAGAGAGTGTCAGAGAGTGTCAGAGATTTTCAGAGAGTTTCAGAGTGTTTCAGAGAGTTTCAGAGAGTGTCAGAGAGTGTCTGAGAGTGTCAGACAGTGTCAGAGATTTTCCGAGAGTGTCAGAGAGTGTCAGAGCCTGTCTGAGAGTGTCAGACAGTGTCAGAGATTTTCTGAGAGTGTCACAGAGTGTCAGAGAGTTTCAGAGAGCTTCAGAGAGTGTCGGAGAGTGTCAGAGATTTTCAGAGAGTTTCAGAGTGTTTCAGAGAGTTTCAGAGAGTGTCAGAGAGTGTCAGAGATTTTCAGAGAGTTTCAGAGTGTTTCAGAGAGTTTCAGAGAGTGTCAGAGAGTGTCTGAGAGTGTCAGACAGTGTCAGAGATCTTCTGAGAGTGTTAGAGAGTGTCAGAGCCTGTCTGAGAGTGTCAGACAGTGTCAGAGATTTTCTGAGAGTGTCACAGAGTGTCAGAGAGTTTCAGAGAGCTTCAGAGAGTGTCGGAGAGTGTCAGAGAGTGTCAGAGATTTTCAGAGAGTTTCAGAGTGTTTCAGAGAGTTTCAGAGAGTGTCAGAGAGGGTCTGAGAGTGTCAGAGAGTTTCAGAGAGCTTCGGAGAGTGTCGGATAGTGTCAGAGAGTGTCAGAGATTTTCAGAGAGTGTCAGAGAGGGTCAGAGAGTTTCAGAGAGTTTCTGAGAGTGTCACAGCGTGTCAGAGAGTTTCAGAGAGCTTCAGACAGTGTCAGAGAGTGTCTGAGAGTTTCAGAGTGTGTAAGAGAGTGTCAGAGAGTGTCTGAGAGTGTCAGAGAGTGTCAGAGATTTTCTGAGAGTGTCAGAGAGTGTCAGAGAGTTTCAGAGATCTTCAGAGAGTGTCGGAGAGTGTCAGAGAGTTTCAGAGAGTTTCAGAGAGTTTCTGAGAGTGTCACAGCGTGTCAGAGAGTTTCAGAGAGCTTCAGAGAGTTTCAGAGAGTGTCAGAGAGTGTCAGAGATTTTCAGAGAGTTTCAGAGTGTTTCAGAGAGTTTCAGAGAGTGTCAGAGAGTGTCTGAGAGTGTCAGACAGTGTCAGAGATTTTCTGAGAGTGTCAGAGAGTGTCAGAGCCTGTCTGAGAGTGTCAGACAGTGTCAGAGATTTTCTGAGAGTGTCACAGAGTGTCAGAGAGTTTCAGAGAGCTTCAGAGTGTGTCGGAGAGTGTCAGAGATTTTCAGAGAGTTTCAGAGTGTTTCAGAGAGTTTCAGAGAGTGTCAGAGAGTGTCTGAGAGTGTCAGACAGTGTCAGAGATCTTCTGAGAGTGTCAGAGAGTGTCAGAGCCTGTCTGAGAGTGTCAGACAGTGTCAGAGATTTTCTGAGAGTGTCACAGAGTGTCAGAGAGTTTCAGAGAGCTTCAGAGAGTGTCGGAGAGTGTCAGAGAGTGTCAGAGATTTTCAGAGAGTTTCAGAGTGTTTCAGAGAGTTTCAGAGAGTGTCAGAGAGGGTCTGAGAGTGTCAGAGAGTTTCAGAGAGCTTCGGAGAGTGTCGGAGAGTGTCAGAGAGTGTCAGAGATTTTCAGAGAGTGTCAGAGAGGGTCAGAGAGTTTCAGAGAGTTTCTGAGAGTGTCACAGCGTGTCAGAGAGTTTCAGAGAGCTTCAGAGAGTGTCAGAGAGTGTCTGAGAGTTTCAGAGTGTGTAAGAGAGTGTCAGAGAGTGTCTGAGAGTGTCAGAGAGTGTCAGAGATTTTCTGAGAGTGTCAGAGAGTGTCAGAGAGTTTCAGAGATCTTCAGAGAGTGTCGGAGAGTGTCAGAGAGTGTCAGTGATTTACATAGAGTTTCAGAGAGTGTCAGAGAGGGTCAGAGAGTTTCAGAGAGTTTCTGAGAGTGTCACAGCGTGTCAGAGAGATTCAGAGAGCTTCAGAGAGTGTCAGAGAGTGTCTGAGAGTTTCAGAGAGTTTCAGAGAGTGTCAAAGAGTTTCAGAGAGTATCAGAGAGTGTCAGAGCGTGTCAGAAAGTTTCAGAGAGTGTCAGAGAGTGTCAGAGAGTTTCAGAGATTGTCAGAGCGTTTCAGAGAGTGTCTGAGCGTGTCAGAAATTGCCAGAGTGTTTCTGAGAGTTTCTGAGTGTGTCAGAGAGTTTCAGAGAATGTCAGAGAGGGTCTGAGAGTGTCAGACAGTGTCAGAGATTTTCTGAGATTGTCAGAGAGTGTCAGAGCGTGTCTGAGAGTGTCAGACAGTGTCAGAGATTTTCTGAGAGTGTCACAGAGTGTCAGAGAGTTTCAGAGAGCGTCAGAGAGTGTCGGAGAGTGTCAGAGAGTGTCAGAGATTTTCAGAGAGTTTCAGAGTGTTTCAGAGAGTTTCAGAGAGTGTCAGAGAGTGTCAGAGATTTTCAGAGAGTTTCAGAGTGTTTCAGAGAGTTTCAGAGAGTGTCAGAGAGGGTCTGAGAGTGTCAGAGAGCTTCAGAGAGCTTCAGAGAGTGTCGGAGAATGTCAGAGAGAGTCAGAGATTTTCAGAGAGTGTCAGAGAGGGTCAGAGAGTTTCAGAGAGTTTCTGAGAGTGTCACAGCGTGTCAGAGAGTTTCAGAGAGCTTCAGAGAGTTTCAGAGAGTGTCAGAGAGTGTCAGAGATTTTCAGAGAGTTTCAGAGTGTTTCAGAGAGTTTCAGAGAGTGTCAGAGAGTGTCTGAGCGTGTCAGACAGTGTCAGAGATTTTCTGAGAGTGTCAGAGAGTGTCAGAGCCTGTCTGAGAGTGTCAGACAGTGTCAGAGATTTTCTGAGAGTGTCACAGAGTGTCAGAGAGTTTCAGAGAGCTTCAGAGAGTGTCGGAGAGTGTCAGAGATTTTCAGAGAGTTTCAGAGTGTTTCAGAGAGTTTCAGAGAGTGTCAGAGAGTGTCAGAGATTTTCAGAGAGTTTCAGAGTGTTTCAGAGAGTTTCAGAGAGTGTCAGAGAGTGTCTGAGAGTGTCAGACAGTGTCAGAGATTTTCTGAGAGTGTCAGAGAGTGTCAGAGCCTGTCTGAGAGTGTCAGACAGTGTCAGAGATTTTCTGAGAGTGTCACAGAGTGTCAGAGAGTTTCAGAGAGCTTCAGAGAGTGTCGGAGAGTGTCAGAGAGTGTCAGAGATTTTCAGAGAGTTTCAGAGTGTTTCAGAGAGTTTCAGAGAGTGTCAGAGAGGGTCTGAGAGTGTCAGAGAGTTTCAGAGAGCTTCGGAGAGTGTCGGAGAGTGTCAGAGAGTGTCAGAGATTTTCAGAGAATTTCAGAGAGTGTCAGAGAGGGTCAGAGAGTTTCAGAGAGTTTCTGAGAGTGTCACAGCGTGTCAGAGAGTTTCAGAGAGCTTCAGAGAGTGTCAGAGAGTGTCTGAGAGTTTCAGAGAGTTTCAGAGAGTGTCAAAGAGTTTCAGAGAGTGTCAGAGAATCTCAGAGAGTGTCAGAGACATTCAGAGAGTGTCAGAGAGTGTCAGAGAGTTTCAGAGAGTGTCAGAGCGTTTCAGAGAGTGTCAGAGAGTGTCAGAGAGTGTCAGAGAGTGTATGAGAGTTTCAGAGTGTTTCAGAGAGTGTCAGAGAGTGTCAGAGAGTGTCAGAGATATTCATAGAGTGTCAGAGAGTGTCAGAGAATGTCGGAGAGTTTCTGAGAGTATCCGTGAGTGTCAGAGAGTTTCACAGTGTGTCACAGTGTGTCAGAGAGTGTCAGAGAGTTTCAGAGAGTGTAAGAGAGGGTCAGAGAGTTTCTGAGAGTGTCAGAGAGTGTCAGAGATTTTCTGAGAGTGTCACAGAGTGTCAGAGAGTTTCAGAGAGCTTCAGAGAGTGTCGGAGAGTGTCAAAGAGTTTCAGAGAGTGTCAGAGAATCTCAGAGAGTGTCAGAGACATTCAGAGAGTGTCAGAGAGTGTCAGAGAGTTTCAGAGAGTGTCAGAGCGTTTCAGAGAGTGTCAGAGAGTGTCAGAGAGTGTCAGAGAGTGTATGAGAGTTTCAGAGTGTTTCAGAGAGTGTCAGAGAGTGTCAGAGAGTGTCAGAGATATTCATAGAGTGTCAGAGAGTGTCAGAGAATGTCGGAGAGTTTCTGAGAGTATCCGTGAGTGTCAGAGAGTTTCACAGTGTGTCACAGTGTGTCAGAGAGTGTCAGAGAGTTTCAGAGAGTGTAAGAGAGGGTCAGAGAGTTTCTGAGAGTGTCAGAGAGTGTCAGAGATTTTCTGAGAGTGTCACAGAGTGTCAGAGAGTTTCAGAGAGCTTCAGAGCGTTTCGGAGAGTGTCAGAGAGTGTCAGTGATTTTCAGAGAGTTTCAGAGAGTGTCACAGAGTGTCAGAGAGTGTCAGAGAGTTTCAGAGAGTGTAAGAGAGTCTCAGAGAGTGTCTGAGAGTGTCAGAGAGTTTCAGAGAGCTTCAGAGAGTGTCGGAGAGTGTCAGAGAGTGTCAGTGATTTTCAGAGAGTTTCAGAGAGTGTCACAGAGTGTCAGAGAGTGTCAGAGAGTTTCAGAGAGTGTAAGAGAGTCTCAGAGAGTGTCTGAGAGTGTCAGAGAGTGTCAGAGATTTTCACAGTGTGTCACAGTGTGTCAGAGAGTGTCAGAGAGTGTCAGAGAATGTCGGAGAGTTTCTGAGAGTATCCGTGAGTGTCAGAGAGTTTCACAGTGTGTCACAGTGTGTCAGAGAGTGTCAGAGAGTTTCAGAGAGTGTAAGAGAGGGTCAGAGAGTTTCTGAGAGTGTCAGAGAGTGTCAGAGATATTCTGAGAGTGTCACAGAGTGTCAGAGAGTTTCAGAGAGCTTCAGAGAGTGTCGGAGAGTGTCAGAGAGTGTCAGTGATTCTCAGAGAGTTTCAGAGAGTGTCACAGAGTGTCAGAGAGTGTCAGAGAGTTTCAGAGAGTGTAAGAGAGTCTCAGAGAGTGTCTGAGAGTGTCAGAGAGTGTCAGAGATTTTCTGAGAGTGTCACAGAGTGTCAGAGAGTTTCAGAGAGCTTCAGAGAGTGTCGGAGAGTGTCAGAGAGTGTCAGTGATTTACAGAGAGTTTCAGAGAGTGTCAGAGAGGGTCAGAGAGTTTCAGAGAGTTTCTGAGAGTGTCACAGCGTGTCAGAGAGATTCAGAGAGCTTCAGAGATTGTCAGAGAGTGTCTGAGAGTTACAGAGAGTTTCAGAGAGTGTCAAAGAGTTTCAGAGAGTATCAGAGAGTGTCAGAGAGTGTCAGAAAGTTTCAGAGAGTGTCAGAGAGTGTCAGAGAGTTTCAGAGATTGTCAGAGCGTTTCAGAGAGTGTCTGAGCGTGTCAGAGATTGCCAGAGTGTTTCTGAGAGTTTCTGAGTGTGTCAGAGAGTTTCAGAAAATGTCAGAGAGGGTCTGAGAGTGTCAGACAGTGTCAGAGATTTTCTGAGAGTTTCAGAGTGTTTCAGAGAGTTTCAGAGAGCTTCAGAGAGTGTCGGAGAGTGTCAGAGAGTGTCAGAGATTTTCAGAGAGTTTCAGAGTGTTTCAGAGAGTTTCAGAGAGTGTCAGAGAGGGTCTGAGAGTGTCAGAGAGTTTCAGAGAGCTTCGGAGAGTGTCGGAGAGTGTCAGAGAGTGTCAGAGATTTTCAGAGAGTGTCAGAGAGGGTCAGAGAGTTTCAGAGAGTTTCTGAGAGTGTCACAGCGTGTCAGAGAGTTTCAGAGAGCTTCAGACAGTGTCAGAGAGTGTCTGAGAGTTTCAGAGTGTGTAAGAGAGTGTCAGAGAGTGTCTGAGAGTGTCAGAGAGTGTCAGAGATTTTCTGAGAGTGTCAGAGAGTGTCAGAGAGTTTCAGAGATCTTCAGAGAGTGTCGGAGAGTGTCAGAGAGTTTCAGAGAGTTTCAGAGAGTTTCTGCGAGTGTCACAGCGTGTCAGAGAGTTTCAGAGAGCTTCAGAGAGTTTCAGAGAGTGTCAGAGAGTGTCAGAGATTTTCAGAGAGTTTCAGAGTGTTTCAGAGAGTTTCAGAGAGTGTCAGAGAGTGTCTGAGAGTGTCAGACAGTGTCAGAGATTTTCTGAGAGTGTCAGAGAGTGTCAGAGCCTGTCTGAGAGTGTCAGACAGTGTCAGAGATTTTCTGAGAGTGTCACAGAGTGTCAGAGAGTTTCAGAGAGCTTCAGAGAGTGTCGGAGAGTGTCAGAGATTTTCAGAGAGTTTCAGAGTGTTTCAGAGAGTTTCAGAGAGTGTCAGAGAGTGTCTGAGAGTGTCAGACAGTGTCAGAGATCTTCTGAGAGTGTCAGAGAGTGTCAGAGCCTGTCTGAGAGTGTCAGACAGTGTCAGAGATTTTCTGAGAGTGTCACAGAGTGTCAGAGAGTTTCAGAGAGCTTCAGAGAGTGTCGGAGAGTGTCAGAGAGTGTCAGAGATTTTCAGAGAGTTTCAGAGTGTTTCAGAGAGTTTCAGAGAGTGTCAGAGAGGGTCTGAGAGTGTCAGAGAGTTTCAGAGAGCTTCGGAGAGTGTCGGACAGTGTCAGAGAGTGTCAGAGATTTTCAGAGAGTGTCAGAGAGGGTCAGAGAGTTTCAGAGAGTTTCTGAGAGTGTCACAGCGTGTCAGAGAGTTTCAGAGAGCTTCAGAGAGTGTCAGAGAGTGTCTGAGAGTTTCAGAGTGTGTAAGAGAGTGTCAGAGAGTGTCTGAGAGTGTCAGAGAGTGTCAGAGATTTTCTGAGAGTGTCAGAGAGTGTCAGAGAGTTTCAGAGATCTTCAGAGAGTGTCGGAGAGTGTCAGAGAGTGTCAGTGATTTACATAGAGTTTCAGAGAGTGTCAGAGAGGGTCAGAGAGTTTCAGAGAGTTTCTGAGAGTGTCACAGCGTGTCAGAGAGATTCAGAGAGCTTCAGAGAGTGTCAGAGAGTGTCTGAGAGTTTCAGAGAGTTTCAGAGAGTGTCAAAGAGTTTCAGAGAGTATCAGAGAGTGTCAGAGCGTGTCAGAAAGTTTCAGAGAGTGTCAGAGAGTGTCAGAGAGTTTCAGAGATTGTCAGAGCGTTTCAGAGAGTGTCTGAGCGTGTCAGAGATTGCCAGAGTGTTTCTGAGAGTTTCTGAGTGTGTCAGAGAGTTTCAGAGAATGTCAGAGAGGGTCTGAGAGTGTCAGACAGTGTCAGAGATTTTCTGAGATTGTCAGAGAGTGTCAGAGCGTGTCTGAGAGTGTCAGACAGTGTCAGAGATTTTCTGAGAGTGTCACAGAGTGTCAGAGAGTTTCAGAGAGCTTCAGAGAGTGTCGGAGAGTGTCAGAGAGTGTCAGAGATTTTCAGAGAGTTTCAGAGTGTTTCAGAGAGTTTCAGAGAGTGTCAGAGAGTGTCAGAGATTTTCAGAGAGTTTCAGAGTGTTTCAGAGAGTTTCAGAGAGTGTCAGAGAGGGTCTGAGAGTGTCAGAGAGCTTCAGAGAGCTTCAGAGAGTGTCGGAGAATGTCAGAGAGAGTCAGAGATTTTCAGAGAGTGTCAGAGAGGGTCAGAGAGTTTCAGAGAGTTTCTGAGAGTGTCACAGCGTGTCAGAGAGTTTCAGAGAGCTTCAGAGAGTTTCAGAGAGTGTCAGAGAGTGTCAGAGATTTTCAGAGAGTTTCAGAGTGTTTCAGAGAGTTTCAGAGAGTGTCAGAGAGTGTCTGAGAGTGTCAGACAGTGTCAGAGATTTTCTGAGAGTGTCAGAGAGTGTCAGAGCCTGTCTGAGAGTGTCAGACAGTGTCAGAGATTTTCTGAGAGTGTCACAGAGTGTCAGAGATTTTCAGAGAGCTTCAGAGAGTGTCGGAGAGTGTCAGAGATTTTCAGAGAGTTTCAGAGTGTTTCAGAGAGTTTCAGAGAGTGTCAGAGAGTGTCAGAGATTTTCAGAGAGTTTCAGAGTGTTTCAGAGAGTTTCAGAGAGTGTCAGAGAGTGTCTGAGAGTGTCAGACAGTGTCAGAGATTTTCTGAGAGTGTCAGAGAGTGTCAGAGCCTGTCTGAGAGTGTCAGACAGTGTCAGAGATTTTCTGAGAGTGTCACAGAGTGTCAGAGAGTTTCAGAGAGCTTCAGAGAGTGTCGGAGAGTGTCAGAGAGTGTCAGAGATTTTCAGAGAGTTTCAGAGTGTTTCAGAGAGTTTCAGAGAGTGTCAGAGAGGGTCTGAGAGTGTCAGAGAGTTTCAGAGAGCTTCGGAGAGTGTCGGAGAGTGTCAGAGAGTGTCAGAGATTTTCAGAGAATTTCAGAGAGTGTCAGAGAGGGTCAGAGAGTTTCAGAGAGTTTCTGAGAGTGTCACAGCGTGTCAGAGAGTTTCAGAGAGCTTCAGAGAGTGTCAGAGAGTGTCTGAGAGTTTCAGAGAGTTTCAGAGAGTGTCAAAGAGTTTCAGAGAGTGTCAGAGAATCTCAGAGAGTGTCAGAGACATTCAGAGAGTGTCAGAGAGTGTCAGAGAGTTTCAGAGAGTGTCAGAGCGTTTCAGAGAGTGTCAGAGAGTGTCAGAGAGTGTCAGAGAGTGTATGAGAGTTTCAGAGTGTTTCAGAGAGTGTCAGAGAGTGTCAGAGAGTGTCAGAGATATTCATAGAGTGTCAGAGAGTGTCAGAGAATGTCGGAGAGTTTCTGAGAGTATCCGTGAGTGTCAGAGAGTTTCACAGTGTGTCACAGTGTGTCAGAGAGTGTCAGAGAGTTTCAGAGAGCTTCAGAGAGTGTCGGAGAGTGTCAAAGAGTTTCAGAGAGTGTCAGAGAATCTCAGAGAGTGTCAGAGACATTCAGAGAGTGTCAGAGAGTGTCAGAGAGTTTCAGAGAGTGTCAGAGCGTTTCAGAGAGTGTCAGAGAGTGTCAGAGAGTGTCAGAGAGTGTATGAGAGTTTCAGAGTGTTTCAGAGAGTGTCAGAGAGTGTCAGAGAGTGTCAGAGATATTCATAGAGTGTCAGAGAGTGTCAGAGAATGTCGGAGAGTTTCTGAGAGTATCCGTGAGTGTCAGAGAGTTTCACAGTGTGTCACAGTGTGTCAGAGAGTGTCAGAGAGTTTCAGAGAGTGTAAGAGAGGGTCAGAGAGTTTCTGAGAGTGTCAGAGAGTGTCAGAGATTTTCTGAGAGTGTCACAGAGTGTCAGAGAGTTTCAGAGAGCTTCAGAGCGTTTCGGAGAGTGTCAGAGAGTGTCAGTGATTTTCAGAGAGTTTCAGAGAGTGTCACAGAGTGTCAGAGAGTGTCAGAGAGTTTCAGAGAGTGTAAGAGAGTCTCAGAGAGTGTCTGAGAGTGTCAGAGAGTTTCAGAGAGCTTCAGAGAGTGTCGGAGAGTGTCAGAGAGTGTCAGTGATTTTCAGAGAGTTTCAGAGAGTGTCACAGAGTGTCAGAGAGTGTCAGAGAGTTTCAGAGAGAGTAAGAGAGTCTCAGAGAGTGTCTGAGAGGGTCAGAGAGTGTCAGAGATTTTCACAGTGTGTCACAGTGTGTCAGAGAGTGTCAGAGAGTGTCAGAGAATGTCGGAGAGTTTCTGAGAGTATCCGTGAGTGTCAGAGAGTTTCACAGTGTGTCACAGTGTGTCAGAGAGTGTCAGAGAGTTTCAGAGAGTGTAAGAGAGGGTCAGAGAGTTTCTGAGAGTGTCAGAGAGTGTCAGAGATTTTCTGAGAGTGTCACAGAGTGTCAGAGAGTTTCAGAGAGCTTCAGAGAGTGTCGGAGAGTGTCAGAGAGTGTCAGTGATTCTCAGAGAGTTTCAGAGAGTGTCACAGAGTGTCAGAGAGTGTCAGAGAGTTTCAGAGAGTGTAAGAGAGTCTCAGAGAGTGTCTGAGAGTGTCAGAGAGTGTCAGAGATTTTCTGAGAGTGTCACAGAGTGTCAGAGAGTTTCAGAGAGCTTCAGAGAGTGTCGGAGAGTGTCAGAGAGTGTCAGTGATTTACAGAGAGTTTCAGAGAGTGTCAGAGAGGGTCAGAGAGTTTCAGAGAGTTTCTGAGAGTGTCACAGCGTGTCAGAGAGATTCAGAGAGCTTCAGAGATTGTCAGAGAGTGTCTGAGAGTTACAGAGAGTTTCAGAGAGTGTCAAAGAGTTTCAGAGAGTATCAGAGAGTGTCAGAGAGTGTCAGAAAGTTTCAGAGAGTGTCAGAGAGTGTCAGAGAGTTTCAGAGATTGTCAGAGCGTTTCAGAGAGTGTCTGAGCGTGTCAGAGATTGCCAGAGTGTTTCTGAGAGTTTCTGAGTGTGTCAGAGAGTTTCAGAAAATGTCAGAGAGGGTCTGAGAGTGTCAGACAGTGTCAGAGATTTTCTGAGAGTGTCAGAGAGTGTCAGAGCGTGTCTGAGAGTGTCAGACAGTGTCAGAGATTTTCTGAGAGTGTCACAGAGTGTCAGAGAGTTTCAGAGAGCTTCAGAGAGTGTCGGAGAGTGTCAGAGAGTGTCAGAGATTTTCAGAGAGTTTCAGAGTGTTTCAGAGAGTTTCAGAGAGTGTCAGAGAGTGTCAGAGATTTTCAGAGAGTTTCAGAGTGTTTCAGAGAGTTTCAGAGAGTGTCAGAGAGGGTCTGAGAGTGGCAGAGAGTTTCAGAGAGCTTCAGAGAGTGTCGGAGAGTGTCAGAGAGTGTCAGAGATTTTCAGAGAGTGTCAGAGAGGGTCAGAGAGTTTCAGAGAGTTTCTGAGAGTGTCACAGCGTGTCAGAGAGTTTCAGAGAGCTTCAGAGAGTGTCAGAGAGTGTCTGAGAGTTTCAGAGAGTTTCGGAGAGTGTCAAAGAATCTCAGAGAGTGTCAGAGACATTCAGAGAGTGTCAGAGAGTGTCAGAGAGTTTCAGAGAGTGTCAGAGCGTTTCAGAGAGTGTCTGAGCGTGTCAGAGATTGCCAGAGGGTTTCTGAGCGTTTCTGAGTGTGTCAGAGAGTGTCAGAGAGTGTCAGAGAGTGTATGAGAGTTTCAGAGTGTTTCAGAGAGTGTCAGAGAGTGTCAGAGAGTGTCAGAGATATTCATAGAGTGTCAGAGAGGGTCTGAGAGTGTCAGAGAGTTTCAGAGAGCTTCAGAGAGTGTCAGACAGTGTCAGAGAGTGTCAGAGATTTTCAGAGATTGTCAGAGAGGGTCTGAGACTTTCAGAGAGTTTCTGAGAGTGTCACAGCGTGTCAGAGAGTTTCAGAGAGCTTCAGAGTTTTTCAGAGAGTTTCAGAGTGTGTCAGAGAGTGTCAGAGAGGGTCAGAGAGTTTCTGAGAGTGTCACAGCGTGTCAGAGAGTTTCAGAGAGCTTCAGAGAGTGTCAGAGAGTGTATGAGGGTTTCAGAGAGTTTCAGAGAGTGTCAAAGAGTTTCAGAGAGTGTCAGAGAATCTCAGAGAGTGTCAGAGACATTCAGAAAGTGTCAGAGAGTGTCAGAGAGTTTCAGAGAGTGTCAGAGCGTTTCAGAGAATGTCAGAGAGGGTCTGAGAGTGTCAGACAGTGTCAGAGATTTTCTGAGAGTGTCAGAGAGTGTCAGAGCGTGTCTGAGAGTGTCAGACAGTGTCAGAGATTTTCTGAGAGTGTCACAGAGTGTCAGAGAGTTTCAGAGAGCTTCAGAGAGTGTCGGAGAGTGTCAGAGAGTGTCAGAGATTTTCAGAGAGTTTCAGAGTGTTTCAGAGAGTTTCAGAGAGTGTCAGAGAGTGTCAGAGATTTTCAGAGAGTTTCAGAGTGTTTCAGAGAGTTTCAGAGAGGGTCTGAGAGTGTCAGAGAGTTTCAGAGAGCTTCATAGAGTGTCGGAGAGTGTCAGAGAGTGTCAGAGATTTTCAGAGAGTGTCAGAGAGGGTCAGAGAGTTTCAAAGAGTTTCAGAGAGTATCAGAGAGTGTCAGAGAGTGTCAGAAAGTTTCAGAGAGTGTCAGAGAATGTCTGAGAGTTTCAGAGAGTTTCAGAGAGTGTCAAAGAGTTTCAGAGAGTGTCAGAGAATCTCAGAGAGTGTCAGAGACATTCAGAGAGTGTCAGAGAGTGTCGGAGAGTTTCAGAGAGTTTCAGAGAGTGTCAGAGCGTTTCAGAGAGTGTCTGAGCGTGTCAGAGATTGCCAGAGGGTTTCTGAGCGTTTCTGAGTGTGTCAGAGAGTGTCAGAGAGTGTCAGAGAGTGTATGAGAGTTTCAGAGTGTTTCAGAGAGTGTCAGAGAGTGTCAGAGAGTGTCAGAGACATTCATAGAGTGTCAGAGAGGGTCTGAGAGTGTCAGAGAGTTTCAGAGAGCTTCAGAGAGTTTCAGAGTGTGTCAGAGAGTGTCAGAGAGGGTCAGAGAGTTTCTGAGAGTGTCGCAGCGTGTCAGAGAGTTTCAGAGAGCTTCAGAGAGTGTCAGAGAGTGTCTGAGAGTTTTAGAGAGTTTCAGAGAGTGTCAAAGAGTTTCAGAGAGTGTCAGAGAATCTCAGAGAGTGTCAGAGACATTCAGAAAGTGTCAGAGAGTGTCAGAGAGTTTCAGAGAGTGTCAGAGCGTTTCAGAGAGTGTCTGAGCGTGTCAGAGTGTGTCAGAGACTTTCAGAGATTTCAGAGAGTGTCACAGACTTTCAGAGAGTGTCAGAGAGATTGCAGAGAGTGTCAGAGAGCTTCAGAGAGTGGCAGAGATTTTCAGAGAGTTTCAGAGAGCTTCAGAGATTGACAGAGTGTCAGATAGTCACAGAGAGTTTCAGTGAGTGTCAGAGAGTTTCAGATAATTTCAGAGAGTGTAAGAGATAGTCTGAGAGTGTCCGAGAATGTCAAAGAGTTTCAGAGAGTGTCAGAGAGTGTCAAAGAGTTTCAGAGAGTGTCAGAGAGTGTCTAAGAGTTTCAGAGTGTTTCAGAGAGTGTCAGAGAGTGTCAGAGAGTGTCAGAGAGTGTCTGAGAGTGTCAAAGAGTTTCAGAGAGTTTCAGAGTATGTCAGAGAGTGTCAGAGAGTGTCTGAGAGTTTCAGAGAGTTTCAGAGAGTGTCAAAGAGTTTCAGAGAGTATCAGAGAGTGTCAGAGAGTGTCAGAAAGTTTCAGAGAGTGTCAGAGAGTGTCAGAGAGTTTCAGAGATTGTCAGAGCGTTTCAGAGAGTGTCTGAGCGTGTCAGAGATTGCCAGAGTGTTTCTGAGAGTTTCTGAGTGTGTCAGAGAGTTTCAGAGAATGTCAGAGAGGGTCTGAGAGTGTCAGACAGTGTCAGAGATTTTCTGAGAGTGTCAGAGAGTGTCAGAGCGTGTCTGAGAGTGTCAGACAGTGTCAGAGATTTTCTGAGAGTGTCACAGAGTGTCAGAGAGTTTCAGAGAGCTTCAGAGAGTGTCGGAGAGTGTCAGAGAGTGTCAGAGATTTTCAGAGAGTTTCAGAGTGTTTCAGAGAGTTTCAGAGAGTGTCAGAGAGTGTCAGAGATTTTCAGAGAGTTTCAGAGTGTTTCAGAGAGTTTCAGAGAGTGTCAGAGAGGGTCTAAGAGTGTCAGAGAGTTTCAGAGAGTGTCAGAGATGGTCAGAGAGTTTCAGAGAGTTTCTGAGAGTGTCACAGCGTGTCAGAGAGTTTCAGAGAGCTTCAGAGAGTGTCAGAGAGTGTCAGAGATTTTCAGAGAGTTTCAGAGTGTTTCAGAGAGTTTCAGAGAGTGTCAGAGAGTGTCTGAGAGTGTCAGACAGTGTCAGAGATTTTCTGAGAGTGTCAGAGAGTGTCAGAGCCTGTCTGAGAGTGTCAGACAGTGTCAGAGATTTTCTGAGAGTGTCACAGAGTGTCAGAGAGTTTCAGAGAGCTTCAGAGAGTGTCGGAGAGTGTCAGAGATTTTCAGAGAGTTTCAGAGTGTTTCAGAGAGTTTCAGAGAGTGTCAGATAGTGTCAGAGATTTTCAGAGAGTTTCAGAGTGTTACAGAGAGTTTCAGAGAGTGTCAGAGAGTGTCTGAGAGTGTCAGACAGTGTCAGAGATTTTCTGAGAGTGTCAGAGAGTGTCAGAGCCTGTCTGAGAGTGTCAGACAGTGTCAGAGATTTTCTGAGAGTGTCACAGAGTGTCAGAGAGTTTCAGAGAGCTTCAGAGAGTGTCGGAGAGTGTCAGAGAGTGTCAGAGATTTTCAGAGAGTTTCAGAGTGTTTCAGAGAGTTTCAGAGAGTGTCAGAGAGGGTCTGAGAGTGTCAGAGAGTTTCAGAGAGCTTCGGAGAGTGTCGGAGAGTGTCAGAGAATGTCAGAGATTTTCAGAGAGTGTCAGAGAGGGTCAGAGAGTTTCAGAGAGTTTCTGAGAGTGTCACAGCGTGTCAGAGAGTTTCAGAGAGCTTCAGAGAGTGTCAGAGAGTGTCTGAGAGTTTCAGAGAGTGTCAAAGAGTTTCAGAGAGTGTCAGAGAATCTCAGAGAGTGTCAGAGACATTCAGAGAGTGTCAGAGAGTGTCAGAGAGTTTCAGAGAGTGTCAGAGCGTTTCAGAGAGTGTCAGAGAGTGTCAGAGAGTGTATGAGAGTTTCAGAGTGTTTCAGAGAGTGTCAGAGAGTGTCAGAGAGTGTCAGAGATATTCATAGAGTGTGAGAGAGAGTCAGAGAATGTCGGAGAGCTTCTGAGAGTATCCGTGAGTGTCAGAGAGTTTCACAGTGTGTCACAGTGTGTCAGAGAGTGTCAGAGAGTTTCAGAGAGTGTAAGAGAGGGTCAGAGAGTTTCTGAGAGTGTCAGAGAGTGTCAGAGATTTTATGAGAGTGTCACAGAGTGTCAGAGAGTTTCAGAGAGCTTCAGAGAGTGTCGGAGAGTGTCAAAGAGTTTCAGAGAGTGTCAGAGAATCTCAGAGAGTGTCAGAGACATTCAGAGAGTGTCAGAGAGTGTCAGAGAGTTTCAGAGAGTGTCAGAGCGTTTCAGAGAGTGTCAGAGAGTGTCAGAGAGTGTCAGAGAGTGTATGAGAGTTTCAGAGTGTTTCAGAGAGTGTCAAAGAGTGTCAGAGAGTGTCAGAGATATTCATAGAGTGTCAGAGAGTGTCAGAGAATGTCGGAGAGTTTCTGAGAGAATCCGTGAGTGTCAGAGAGTTTCACAGTGTGTCACAGTGTGTCAGAGAGTGTCAGAGAGTTTCAGAGAGTGTAAGAGAGGGTCAGAGAGTTTCTGAGAGTGTCAGAGAGTGTCAGAGATTTTCTGAGAGTGTCACAGAGTGTCAGAGAGTTTCAGAGAGCTTCAGAGAGTGTCGGAGAGTGTCAGAGAGTGTCAGTGATTTTCAGAGAGTTTCAGAGAGTGTCACAGAGTGTCAGAGAGTGTCAGAGAGTTTCAGAGAGTGTAAGAGAGTCTCAGAGAGTGTCTGAGAGTGTCAGAGAGTGTCCGAGATTTTCTGAGAGTGTCACAGAGTGTCAGAGAGTTTCAGAGAGCTTCAGAGAGTGTCGGAGAGTGTCAGAGAGTGTCAGTGATTTACAGAGAGTTTCAGAGAGTGTCAGAGAGGGTCAGAGAGTTTCAGAGAGTTTCTGAGAGTGTCACAGCGTGTCAGAGAGATTCAGAGAGCTTCAGAGAGTGTCAGAGAGTGTCTGAGAGTTTCAGAGAGTTTCAGAGAGTGTCAAAGAGTTTCAGAGAGTATCAGAGAGTGTCAGAGAGTGTCAGAAAGTTTCAGAGAGTGTCAGAGATTTTCTGAGAGTGTCACAGAGTGTCAGAGAGTGTCAGAGAGTGTCAGAGAGTTTCAGAGAGTGTCAGAGAGTGTCAGAGATTTTCTGAGAGTGTCACAGAGTGTCAGAGAGTTTCAGAGAGCTTCAGAGAGTGTCGGAGAGTGTCAGAGAGTGTCAGAGATTTTCAGAGAGTTTCAGAGTGTTTCAGAGAGTTTCAGAGAGTGTCAGAGAGTGTCAGAGATTTTCAGAGAGTTTCAGAGTGTTTCAGAGAGTTTCAGAGAGTGTCAGAGAGGGTCTAAGAGTGTCAGAGAGTTTCAGAGAGTGTCAGAGAGGGTCAGAGAGTTTCAGAGAGTTTCTGAGAGTGTCACAGCGTGTAAGAGAGTTTCAGAGAGCTTCAGAGAGTTTCAGAGAGTGTCAGAGAGTGTCAGAGATTTTCAGAGAGTTTCAGAGTGTTTCAGAGAGTTTCAGAGAGTGTCAGAGAGTGTCTGAGAGTGTCAGACAGTGTCAGAGATTTTCTGAGAGTGTCAGAGAGTGTCAGAGCCTGTCTGAGAGTGTCAGACAGTGTCAGAGATTTTCTGAGAGTGTCACAGAGTGTCAGAGAGTTTCAGAGAGCTTCAGAGAGTGTCGGAGAGTGTCAGAGATTTTCAGAGAGTTTCAGAGTGTTTCAGAGAGTTTCAGAGAGTGTCAGAGAGTGTCAGAGATTTTCAGAGAGTTTCAGAGTGTTACAGAGAGTTTCAGAGAGTGTCAGAGAGTGTCTGAGAGTGTCAGACAGTGTCAGAGATTTTCTGAGAGTGTCAGAGAGTGTCAGAGCCTGTCTGAGAGTGTCAGACAGTGTCAGAGATTTTCTGAGAGTGTCACAGAGTGTCAGAGAGTTTCAGAGAGCTTCAGAGAGTGTCGGAGAGTGTCAGAGAGTGTCAGAGATTTTCAGAGAGTTTCAGAGTGTTTCAGAGAGTTTCAGAGAGTGTCAGAGAGGGTCTGAGAGTGTCAGAGAGTTTCAGAGAGCTTCGGAGAGTGTCGGAGAGTGTCAGAGAGTGTCAGAGATTTTCAGAGAGTGTCAGAGAGGGTCAGAGAGTTTCAGAGAGTTTCCGAGAGTGTCACAGCGTGTCAGAGAGTTTCAGAGAGCTTCAGAGAGTGTCAGAGAGTGTCTGAGAGTTTCAGAGAGTGTCAAAGAGTTTCAGAGAGTGTCAGAGAATCTCAGAGAGTGTCAGAGACATTCAGAGAGTGTCAGAGAGTGTCAGAGAGTTTCAGAGAGTGTCAGAGCGTTTCAGAGAGTGTCAGAGAGTGTCAGAGAGTGTATGAGAGTTTCAGAGTGTTTCAGAGAGTGTCAGAGAGTGTCAGAGATATTCATAGAGTGTCAGAGAGTGTCAGAGAATGTCGGAGAGCTTCTGAGAGTATCCGTGAGTGTCAGAGATTTTCACAGTGTGTCACAGTGTGTCAGAGAGTGTCAGAGAGTTTCAGAGAGTGTAAGAGAGGGTCAGAGAGTTTCTGAGAGTGTCAGAGAGTGTCAGAGATTTTCTGAGAGTGTCACAGAGTGTCAGAGAGTTTCAGAGAGCTTCAGAGAGTGTCGGAGAGTGTCAAAGAGTTTCAGAGAGTGTCAGAGAATCTCAGAGAGTGTCAGAGACATTCAGAGAGTGTCAGAGAGTGTCAGAGAGTTTCAGAGAGTGTCAGAGCGTTTCAGAGAGTGTCAGAGAGTGTCAGAGAGTGTCAGAGAGTGTATGAGAGTTTCAGAGTGTTTCAGAGAGTGTCAAAGAGTGTCAGAGAGTGTCAGAGATATTCATAGAGTGTCAGAGAGTGTCAGAGAATGTCGGAGAGTTTCTGAGAGAATCCGTGAGTGTCAGAGAGTTTCACAGTGTGTCACAGTGTGTCAGAGAGTGTCAGAGAGTTTCAGAGAGTGTAAGAGAGGGTCAGAGAGTTTCTGAGAGTGTCAGAGAGTGTCAGAGATTTTCTGAGAGTGTCACAGAGTGTCAGAGAGTTTCAGAGAGCTTCAGAGAGTGTCGGAGAGTGTCAGAGAGTGTCAGTGATTTTCAGAGAGTTTCAGAGAGTGTCACAGAGTGTCAGAGAGTGTCAGAGAGTTTCAGAGAGTGTAAGAGAGTCTCAGAGAGTGTCTGAGAGTGTCAGAGAGTGTCCGAGATTTTCTGAGAGTGTCACAGAGTGTCAGAGAGTTTCAGAGAGCTTCAGAGAGTGTCGGAGAGTGTCAGAGAGTGTCAGTGATTTACAGAGAGTTTCAGAGAGTGTCAGAGAGGGTCAGAGAGTTTCAGAGAGTTTCTGAGAGTGTCACAGCGTGTCAGAGAGATTCAGAGAGCTTCAGAGAGTGTCAGAGAGTGTCTGAGAGTTTCAGAGAGTTTCAGAGAGTGTCAAAGAGTTTCAGAGAGTATCAGAGAGTGTCAGAGAGTGTCAGAAAGTTTCAGAGAGTGTCAGAGATTTTCTGAGAGTGTCACAGAGTGTCAGAGAGTGTCAGAGAGTGTCAGAGAGTTTCAGAGAGTGTCAGAGAGTGTCAGAGATTTTCTGAGAGTGTCACAGAGTGTCAGAGAGTTTCAGAGAGCTTCAGAGAGTGTCGGAGAGTGTCAGAGAGTGT
Source organism: Heterodontus francisci (assembly GCF_036365525.1). Lineage (NCBI taxonomy): Eukaryota > Metazoa > Chordata > Chondrichthyes > Heterodontiformes > Heterodontidae > Heterodontus > Heterodontus francisci. The sequence continues at coordinate 33,968,026 of NC_090421.1, forward strand.
CAGAGATTTTCAGAGAGTTTCAGAGTGTTTCAGAGAGTTTCAGAGAGTGTCAGAGAGTGTCAGAGATTTTCAGAGAGTTTCAGAGTGTTTCAGAGAGTTTCAGAGAGTGTCAGAGAGGGTCTAAGAGTGTCAGAGAGTTTCAGAGAGTGTCAGAGAGGGTCAGAGAGTTTCAGAGAGTTTCTGAGAGTGTCACAGCGTGTAAGAGAGTTTCAGAGAGCTTCAGAGAGTTTCAGAGAGTGTCAGAGAGTGTCAGAGATTTTCAGAGAGTTTCAGAGTGTTTCAGAGAGTTTCAGAGAGTGTCAGAGAGTGTCTGAGAGTGTCAGACAGTGTCAGAGATTTTCTGAGAGTGTCAGAGAGTGTCAGAGCCTGTCTGAGAGTGTCAGACAGTGTCAGAGATTTTCTGAGAGTGTCACAGAGTGTCAGAGAGTTTCAGAGAGCTTCAGAGAGTGTCGGAGAGTGTCAGAGATTTTCAGAGAGTTTCAGAGTGTTTCAGAGAGTTTCAGAGAGTGTCAGAGAGTGTCAGAGATTTTCAGAGAGTTTCAGAGTGTTACAGAGAGTTTCAGAGAGTGTCAGAGAGTGTCTGAGAGTGTCAGACAGTGTCAGAGATTTTCTGAGAGTGTCAGAGAGTGTCAGAGCCTGTCTGAGAGTGTCAGACAGTGTCAGAGATTTTCTGAGAGTGTCACAGAGTGTCAGAGAGTTTCAGAGAGCTTCAGAGAGTGTCGGAGAGTGTCAGAGAGTGTCAGAGATTTTCAGAGAGTTTCAGAGTGTTTCAGAGAGTTTCAGAGAGTGTCAGAGAGGGTCTGAGAGTGTCAGAGAGTTTCAGAGAGCTTCGGAGAGTGTCGGAGAGTGTCAGAGAGTGTCAGAGATTTTCAGAGAGTGTCAGAGAGGGTCAGAGAGTTTCAGAGAGTTTCTGAGAGTGTCACAGCGTGTCAGAGAGTTTCAGAGAGCTTCAGAGAGTGTCAGAGAGTGTCTGAGAGTTTCAGAGAGTGTCAAAGAGTTTCAGAGAGTGTCAGAGAATCTCAGAGAGTGTCAGAGACATTCAGAGAGTGTCAGAGAGTGTCAGAGAGTTTCAGAGAGTGTCAGAGCGTTTCAGAGAGTGTCAGAGAGTGTCAGAGAGTGTATGAGAGTTTCAGAGTGTTTCAGAGAGTGTCAGAGAGTGTCAGAGAGTGTCAGAGATATTCATAGAGTGTCAGAGAGTGTCAGAGAATGTCGGAGAGCTTCTGAGAGTATCCGTGAGTGTCAGAGATTTTCACAGTGTGTCACAGTGTGTCAGAGAGTGTCAGAGAGTTTCAGAGAGTGTAAGAGAGGGTCAGAGAGTTTCTGAGAGTGTCAGAGAGTGTCAGAGATTTTCTGAGAGTGTCACAGAGTGTCAGAGAGTTTCAGAGAGCTTCAGAGAGTGTCGGAGAGTGTCAAAGAGTTTCAGAGAGTGTCAGAGAATCTCAGAGAGTGTCAGAGACATTCAGAGAGTGTCAGAGAGTGTCAGAGAGTTTCAGAGAGTGTCAGAGCGTTTCAGAGAGTGTCAGAGAGTGTCAGAGAGTGTCAGAGAGTGTATGAGAGTTTCAGAGTGTTTCAGAGAGTGTCAGAGAGTGTCAGAGAGTGTCAGAGATATTCATAGAGTGTCAGAGAGTGTCAGAGAATGTCGGAGAGTTTCTGAGAGAATCCGTGAGTGTCAGAGAGTTTCACAGTGTGTCACAGTGTGTCAGAGAGTGTCAGAGAGTTTCAGAGAGTGTAAGAGAGGGTCAGAGAGTTTCTGAGAGTGTCAGAGAGTGTCAGAGATTTTCTGAGAGTGTCACAGAGTGTCAGAGAGTTTCAGAGAGCTTCAGAGAGTGTCGGAGAGTGTCAGAGAGTGTCAGTGATTTTCAGAGAGTTTCAGAGAGTGTCACAGAGTGTCAGAGAGTGTCAGAGAGTTTCAGAGAGTGTAAGAGAGTCTCAGAGAGTGTCTGAGAGTGTCAGAGAGTGTCCGAGATTTTCTGAGAGTGTCACAGAGTGTCAGAGAGTTTCAGAGAGCTTCAGAGAGTGTCGGAGAGTGTCAGAGAGTGTCAGTGATTTACAGAGAGTTTCAGAGAGTGTCAGAGAGGGTCAGAGAGTTTCAGAGAGTTTCTGAGAGTGTCACAGCGTGTCTGAGAGATTCAGAGAGCTTCAGAGAGTGTCAGAGAGTGTCTGAGAGTTTCAGAGAGTTTCAGAGAGTGTCAAAGAGTTTCAGAGAGTATCAGAGAGTGTCAGAGAGTGTCAGAAAGTTTCAGAGAGTGTCAGAGAGTGTCAGAGAGTTTCAGAGATTGTCAGAGCGTTTCAGAGAGTGTCTGAGCGTGTCAGAGATTGCCAGATTGTTTCTGAGAGTTTCTGTGTGTGTCAGAGAGTTTCAGAAAATGTCAGAGAGGGTCTGAGAGTGTCAGACAGTGTCAGAGATTTTCTGAGAGTGTCAGAGAGTGTCAGAGCGTGTCTGACAGTGTCAGACAGTGTCAGAGATTTTCTGAGAGTGTCACAGAGTGTCAGAGAGTTTCAGAGAGCTTCAGAGAGTGTCGGAGAGTGTCAGAGAGTGTCAGAGATTTTCAGAGAGTTTCAGAGTGTTTCAGAGAGTTTCAGAGAGTGTCAGAGAGTGTCAGAGATTTTCAGAGAGTTTCAGAGTGTTTCAGAGAGTTTCAGAGAGTGTCAGAGAGTGTCAGAGAGTGTATGAGAGTTTCAGAGTGTTTCAGAGAGTGTCAGAGAGTGTCAGAGAGTGTCAGAGATATTCATAGAGTGTCAGAGAGTGTCAGAGAATGTCGGAGAGTTTCTGAGAGTATCCGTGAGTGTCAGAGAGTTTCACAGTGTGTCACAGTGTGTCAGAGAGTGTCAGAGAGTTTCAGAGAGTGTAAGAGAGGGTCAGAGAGTTTCTGAGAGTGTCAGAGAGTGTCAGAGATTTTCTGAGAGTGTCACAGAGTGTCAGAGAGTTTCAGAGAGCTTCAGAGAGTGTCGGAGAGTGTCAAAGAGTTTCAGAGAGTGTCAGAGAATTTCAGAGAGTGTCAGAGACATTCAGAGAGTGTCAGAGAGTGTCAGAGAGTTTCAGAGATTGTCAGAGCGTTTCAGAGAGTGTCAGATAGTGTCAGAGAGTGTCAGAGAGTGTATGAGAGTTTCAGAGTGTTTCAGAGAGTGTCAGAGAGTGTCGGAGAGTGTCAGAGATATTCATAGAGTGTCAGAGAGTGTCAGAGAATGTCGGAGAGTTTCTGAGAGTATCCGTGAGTGTCAGAGAGTTTCACAGTGTGTCACAGTGTGTCAGAGAGTGTCAGAGAGTTTCAGAGAGTGTAAGAGAGGGTCAGAGAGTTTCTGAGAGTGTCAGAGAGTGTCAGAGATTTTCTGAGAGTGTCACAGAGTGACAGAGAGTTTCAGAGAGCTTCAGAGAGTGTCGGAGAGTGTCAGAGAGTGTCAGTGATTTTCAGAGAGTTTCAGAGAGTGTCACAGAGTGTCAGAGAGTGTCAGAGAGTTTCAGAGAGTGTAAGAGAGTCTCAGAGAGTGTCTGAGAGTGTCAGAGAGTGTCAGAGATTTTCTGAGAGTGTCACAGAGTGTCAGAGAGTTTCAGAGAGCTTCAGAGAGTGTCGGAGAGTGTCAGAGAGTGTCAGTGATTTACAGAGAGTTTCAGAGAGTGTCAGAGAGGGTCAGAGAGTTTCAGAGAGTTTCTGAGAGTGTCACAGCGTGTCAGAGAGATTCAGAGAGCTTCAGAGAGTGTCAGAGATTGTCTGAGAGTTTCAGAGAGTTTCAGAGAGTGTCAAAGAGTTTCAGAGAGTATCAGAGAGTGTCAGAGAGTGTCAGAAAGTTTCAGAGAGTGTCAGAGAGTGTCAGAGAGTTTCAGAGATTGTCAGAGCGTTTCAGAGAGTGTCTGAGCGTGTCAGAGATTGCCAGAGTGTTTCTGAGAGTTTCTGAGTGTGTCAGAGAGTTTCAGAAAGTGTCAGAGAGGGTCTGAGAGTGTCAGACAGTGTCAGAGATTTTCTGAGAGTGTCAGAGAGTGTCAGAGCGTGTCTGACAGTGTCAGACAGTGTCAGAGATTTTCTGAGAGTGTCACAGAGTTTCAGAGTGTTTCAGAGAGTTTCAGAGAGTTTCAGAGAGTGTCAGAGAGTGTCAGAGATTTTCAGAGAGTTTCAGAGTGTTTCAGAGAGTTTCAGAGAGTGTCAGAGAGGGTCTGAGAGTGGCAGAGAGTTTCAGAGAGCTTCAGAGAGTGTCGGAGAGTGTCAGAGAGTGTCAGAGATTTTCAGAGAGTGTCAGAGAGGGTCAGAGAGTTTCAGAGAGTTTCTGAGAGTGTCACAGCGTGTCAGATAGTTTCAGAGAGCTTCAGAGAGTGTCAGAGAGTGTCTGAGAGTTTCAGAGAGTTTCAGAGAGTGTCAAAGAGTTTCAGAGAGTGTCAGAGAATCTCAGAGAGTGTCAGAGACATTCAGAGAGTGTCAGAGAGTGTCAGAGAGTTTCAGAGAGTGTCAGAGCGTTTCAGAGAGTGTCTGAGCGTGTCAGAGATTGCCGCAGGGTTTCTGAGCGTTTCTGAGTGTGTCAGAAAGTGTCAGAGAGTGTCAGAGAGTGTATAAGAGTTTCAGAGTGTTTCAGAGAGTGTCAGAGATATTCATAGAGTGTCAGAGAGGGTCTGAGAGTGTCAGAGAGTTTCAGAGAGCTTCAGAGAGTGTCAGACAGTGTCAGAGAGTGTCAGAGAGGGTCAGAGAGTTTCAGGGAGTTTCTGAGAGTTTCACAGCGTGTCAGAGAGTTTCAGAGAGCTTCAGAGAGTGTCAGAGAGTGTCTGAGAGTTTCAGAGAGTTTCAGAGAGTGTCAAAGAGTTTCAGAGAGTGTCAGAGAATCTCAGAGAGTGTCAGAGACATTCAGAGAGTGTCAGAGAGTGTCGGAGAGTTTCAGAGAGTTTCAGAGAGTGTCAGAGCGTTTCAGAGAGTGTCTGAGCGTGTCAGAGATTGCCAGAGGGTTTCTGAGCGTTTCTGAGTGTGTCAGAGAGTGTCAGAGAGTGTCAGAGAGTGTATGAGAGTTTCAGAGTGTTTCAGAGAGTGTCAGAGAGTGTCAGAGATATTCATAGAGTGTCAGAGAGGGTCTGAGAGTGTCAGAGAGTTTCAGAGAGCTTCAGAGAGTTTCAGAGAGTTTCAGAGTGTGTCAGAGAGTGTCAGAGAGGGTCAGAGAGTTTCTGAGAGTGTCACAGCGTGTCAGAGAGTTTCAGAGAGCTTCAGAGAGTGTCAGAGAGTGTCTGAGAGTTTCAGAGAGTTTCAGAGAGTGTCAAAGAGTTTCAGAGAGTGTCATAGAATCTCAGAGAGTGTCAGAGACATTCAGAAAGTGTCAGAGAGTGTCAGAGAGTTTCAGAGAGTGTCAGAGCGTTTCAGAGAGTGTCTGAGCGTGTCAGAGATTGCCGCAGGGTTTCTGAGCGTTTCTGAGTGTGTCAGAGAGTGTCAGAGACTTTCAGAGATTTCAGAGAGTGTCACAGACTTTCAGAGAGTGTCAGAGAGATTGCAGAGTGTGTCAGAGAGCTTCAGAGAGTGGCAGAGATTTTCAGAGAGTTTCAGAGAGCTTCAGAGAGTGACAGAGTGTCAGATAGTGACAGAGAGTTTCAGTGAGTGTCAGAGAGTTTCAGAGAGTTTCAGAGAGTGTAAGAGATAGTCTGAGAGTTTCCGAGAATGTCAAAGAGTTTCAGAGAGTGTCAGAGAGTGTCAAAGAGTTTCAGAGAGTGTCAGAGAGTGTCTGAGAGTTTCAGAGTGTTTCAGAGAGTGTCAGAGAGTGTCAGAGAGTGTCTGAGAGTGTCAAAGAGATTCAGAGTGTGTCAGAGACTGTCAAAGAGTTTCAGAGAGTGTCAGAGAGTGTCCGACAATTTCAGAGTGTTTCAGAGAATGTCAGAGAGTGTCAGAGAGTGTCTGGGAGTTTCAGAGTGTTTCAGAGAGTGTCAGAGAGTGTCAGAGAGTGGCAGAAAGTTTCAGAGAGTTTCAGAGAGCTTCAGAGAGTGACAGAGTGTCAGATAGTGGCAGAGAGTTTCAGTGAGTGTCAGAGAGTTTCAGAGAGTGTAAGAGATAGTCTGAGAGTGTCAGAGAATGTCAAAGAGTTTCAGAGAGTGTCAGAGAGTGTCAAAGAGTTTCAGAGGGTGTCAGAGAGTGTCAGAGATTGTCAGAGAGTTTCAGAGTGTTTCAGAGAGTTTCAGAGAGTGTCAGAGAGGGTCTGAGAGTGTCAGAGAGTGTCAGAGTGTGTCAGAGAATGTCGGAGAGTTTCTGAGAGTATCTGTGAGTGTAAGAGTGTGTCAGAGAGCGTCAGAGACTGTCCGAGGTTTCTGAGATATTCTGAGTGTGTCAGACAGTGTCAGATAGTTTCAGAGAGTTTCAGAGAGTGTCACAGAGTGTCAGAGAGCGTCAGAGAGTTTCAGAGAGTGTCAGATAGTGTCAGATAGTGTCAGAGAGTGTCAGAGAGTTTCAGAGAGTGTCAGAGTGTGTCTGAGAGTATCAGACAGTGTCAGAGATTTTCTGAGAGTGTCACAGAGTGTCAGAGAGTTTCAGAGAGCTTCAGAGAGTGTCGGAGAGTGTCAGAGAGTGTCAGAGATTTTCAGAGAGTTTCAGAGTGTTTCAGAGAGTTTCAGAGAGTGTCAGAGAGGGTCTGAGAGTGTCAGAGAGTTTCAGAGAGCTTCAGAGAGTGTCGGAGAGTGTCAGAGAGTGTCAGAGCTTTTCAGAGAGTGTCAGAGAGGGTCAGAGAGTTTCAGAGAGTTTCGGAGAGTGTCACAGCGTGTCAGAGAGTTTCAGAGAGCTTCAGAGAGTTTCAGAGAGTTTCAGAGAGTGTCAGAGAGGGTCAGAGAGTTTCAGAGAGTTTCTGAGAGTGTCACAGCGTGTCAGAGAGTTTCAGAGAGCTTCAGAGAGTGTCAGAGAGTGTCTGAGAGTTTCAGAGAGTTTCAGAGAGTGTCAAAGAGTTTCAGAGAGTGTCAGAGAATCTCAGAGAGTGTCAGAGAGATTCAGAGAGTGTCAGAGAGTGTCAGAGAGTTTCAGAGAGTGTCAGAGCGTTTCAGAGAGTGTCTGAGCGTGTCAGAGATTGCCAGAGGGTTTCTGAGCGTTTCTGAGTGTGTCAGAGAGTGTCAGAGACTTTCAGAGATTTCAGAGAGAGTCACAGACTTTCAGAGATTGTCAGAGAGATTGCATAGAGTGTCAGAGAGCTTCAGAGAGTGGCAGAGATTTTCAGAGAGTTTCAGAGAGCTTCAGAGAGTGACAGAGCGTCAGATAGTGACAGAGAGTTTCAGTGAGTGTCAGAGAGTTTCAGAGGGTTTCAGAGAGTGTAAGAGATCGTCTGAGAGTGTCCGAGAATGTCAAAGAGTTTCAGAGAGTGTCAGAGAGTGTCAAAGAGTTTCAGAGAGTGTCAGAGAGTGTCTGAGAGTTTCAGTGTTTCAGAGAGAGTCAGAGAGTGTCAGAGAGTGTCTGAGAGTGTCAAAGAGTTTTAAAGAGTGTCAGAGAGTGTCAAAGAGTTTCAGAGAGTGTCAGAGAGTGTCAGAGAATTTCAGAGTGTTTCAGAGAATGTCAGAGAGTGTCAGAGAGTGTCCGAGAGTTCTGAGATATTCTGAGTGTGTCAGAGAGTGTCAGAGAGTTTCAGAGAGTTTCAGAGAGTGTCACAGAGTGTCAGAGAGCGTCAGAGAGTTTCAGAGAGTGTCAGAGAGTGTCAGAGAGTGTCAGAGAGTTTCAGAGTGTGTCAGATAGTGTCAGAGAGTGTCAGAGAGTTTCAGAGAGTGTCAGAGTGTGTCTGAGAGTATCAGACAGTGTCAGAGATTTTCTGAGAGTGTCACAGAGTGTCAGAGAGTTTCAGAGAGCTTCAGAGAGTGTCGGAGAGTGTCAGAGAGTGTCAGAGATTTTCAGAGAGTTTCAGAGTGTTTCAGAGAGTTTCAGAGAGTATCAGAGAGGGTCTGAGAGTGTCAGAGAGTTTCAGAGAGCTTCAGAGAGTGTCGGAGAGTGTCAGAGAGTGTCAGAGCTTTTCAGAGAGTGTCAGAGAGGGTCAGAGAGTTTCAGAGAGTTTCGGAGAGTGTCACAGCGTGTCAGAGAGTTTCAGAGAGCTTCAGAGAGTTTCAGAGAGTTTCAGAGAGTGTCAGAGAGTGTCAGAGAGGGTCAGAGAGTTTCAGAGAGTTTCAGAGAGTGTCAAAGAGTTTCAGAGAGTGTCAGAGAATCTCAGAGAGTGTCAGAGAAATTCAGAGAGTGTCAGAGAGTGTCAGAGAGTTTCAGAGAGTGTCAGAGCGTTTCAGAGAGTGTCTGAGCGTGTCAGAGATTGGTAGAGGGTTTCTGAGCGTTTCTGAGTGTGTCAGAGAGTATCAGAGACTTTCAGAGATTTCAGAGAGTCACAGACTTTCAGAGATTGTCAGAGAGATTGCAGAGAGTGTCAGAGAGCTTCAGAGAGTGGCAGAGATTTTCAGAGAGTTTCAGAGAGCTTCAGAGAGTGACAGAGCGTCAGATAGTGACAGAGAGTTTCAGTGAGTGTCAGAGAGTTTCAGAGGGTTTCAGAGAGTGTAAGAGATAGTCTGAGAGTGTCCGAGAATGTCAAAGAGTTTCAGAGAGTGTCAGAGAGTGTCAAAGAGTTTCAGAGAGTGTCAGAGAGTGTCTGAGAGTTTCAGTGTTTCAGAGAGTGTCAGAGAGTGTCAGAGAGTGTCTGAGAGTGTCAAAGAGTTTTAAAGAGTGTCAGAGAGTGTCAAAGAGTTTCAGAGAGTGTCAGAGAGTGTCAGAGAATTTCAGAGTGTTTCATAGAATGTCAGAGAGTGTCAGAGAGTGTCTGAGAGTTTCAGAGTGTTTCAGAGAGTTTCAGAGAGTGTCAGAGAGTGTCAGAGATATTCATAGAGTGTCAGAGAGTATCAGAGAATGTCGGAGAGTTTCTGAGAGTATCCGTGAGTGTCAGAGAGTTTCACAGTGTGTCACAGAGTGTCAGAGAGTGTCAGAGAGTTTCGGAGAGTGTAAGAGAGTGTCAGAGAGTGTCTGAGAATGTCAGAGAGTGTCAGAGATTTTCTGAGAGTGTCACAGAGTGTCAGAGTGTTTCAGAGAGCTTCAGAGAGTGTCAGAGAGTGTTAGAGAGTTTCAGAGAGTTTCTGAGAGTGTCACAGCGTGTCAGAGAGTTACAGAGAGCTTCAGAGAGTGTCAGAGAGTGTTTCAGAGAGTTTCAGAGAGTTTCAGAGAGTGTCAAAGTGTTTCAGAGTGTGTCAGAGAGTGTCAGAGAGTTTAAGAGAGTGTCAGAGCGTTATAGAGAGAGTCTTAGCGTGTCAGAGATTGCCAGAGTGTTTCCGAGAGTTTCTGAGTGTGTCAGAGAATGTCAGAGACGGTCAGAGATTTCAGAGAGAGTCACAGACTTTCAGAGAGTGTCAGAGAGATTGCAGAGAGTGTCAGAGAGTGTCAGAGAGTTTCAGAGAGTTTCAGAGAGCTTCAGAGAGTGACAGAGTGACAGATAGTGACAGAGAGTTTCAGTGAGTGTCAGAGAGTTTCAGAGAGTGTAAGCGATAGTCTGAGAGTGTCAGAGAATGTCAAAGAGTTTCAGAGAGTGTCAGAGAGTGTCAAAGAGTTTCAGAGGGTGTCAGAGAGTGTCAGAGATTGTCAGAGAGCTTCAGACTGTTTCAGAGAGTTTCAGTGAGTGTCAGAGAGGGTCTGAGAGTGTCAGAGAGTGTCAGAGTGTGTCAGAGAATTTCGGAGAGTTTCTGAGAGTATCTGTGAGTGTCAGAGTGTGTCAGAGAGCATCAGAGACTGTCCGAGGGTTCTGAGATATTCTGAGTGTGTCAGAGAGTGTCAGAGAATTTCAGAGAGTTTCACAGAGTGTCACAGTGTGTCAGAGAGCATCAGAGAGTGCCACAGTGTGTCACAGAGTTTCAGAGAGTGTCAGAGAGTTTCAGAGAGTGTCGGATAGTGTCAGAGAGTGTCAGAGAGTTTCAGAGAGTGTCAGAGAGTGTCAGAGAGTTTCAGAGAGTGTCAGATAGTGTCAGAGATTTTCTGAGAGTGTCACAGAGTGTCAGAGAGGTTCAGAGAGCTTCAGAGAGTGTCGGAGAGTGTCAGAGAGTGTCAGAGATTTTCAGAGAGTTTCAGAGTGTGTCAGAGACTGTCAAAGAGTTTCAGAGAGTGTCAGAGAGTGTCAAAGAGTTTCAGAGAGTGTCAGAGAGTGTCTGAGAGTTTCAGAGTGTTTCAGAGAGTGTCAGAGAGTTTCAGAGAGTGTCTGAGAGTGTCAAAGAGTTTCAGAGTGTGTCAGAGACTGTCAAAGAGTTTCAGAGAGTGTCAGAGAGTGTCCGAGAATTTCAGAGTGTTTCAGAGAATGTCAGAGAGTGTCAGAGAGTGTCTGGGAGTTTCAGAGTGTTTCAGAGAGTGTCAGAGAGTGTCAGAGAGTGGCAGAAAGTTTCAGAGAGTTTCAGAGAGCTTCAGAGAGTGACAGAGTGTCAGATAGTGGCAGAGAGTTTCAGTGAGTGTCAGAGAGTTTCAGAGAGTGTAAGAGATAGTCTGAGAGTGTCAGAGAATGTCAAAGAGTTTCAGAGAGTGTCAGAGAGTGTCAAAGAGTTTCAGAGGGTGTCAGAGAGTGTCAGAGATTGTCAGAGAGTTTCAGAGTGTTTCAGAGAGTTTCAGAGAGTGTCAGAGAGGGTCTGAGAGTGTCAGAGAGTGTCAGAGTGTGTCAGAGAATGTCGGAGAGTTTCTGAGAGTATCTGTGAGTGTAAGAGTGTGTCAGAGAGCGTCAGAGACTGTCCGAGGGTTCTGAGATATTCTGAGTGTGTCAGACAGTGTCAGAGAGTTTCAGAGAGTTTCAGAGAGTGTCACAGAGTGTCAGAGAGCGTCAGAGAGTTTCAGAGAGTGTCAGATAGTGTCAGATAGTGTCAGAGAGTGTCAGAGAGTTTCAGAGAGTGTCAGAGTGTGTCTGAGAGTATCAGACAGTGTCAGAGATTTTCTGAGAGTGTCACAGAGTGTCAGAGAGTTTCAGAGAGCTTCAGAGAGTGTCGGAGAGTGTCAGAGAGTGTCAGAGATTTTCAGAGAGTTTCAGAGTGTTTCAGAGAGTTTCAGAGAGTGTCAGAGAGGGTCTGAGAGTGTCAGAGAGTTTCAGAGAGCTTCAGAGAGTGTCGGAGAGTGTCAGAGAGTGTCAGAGCTTTTCAGAGAGTGTCAGAGAGGGTCAGAGAGTTTCAGAGAGTTTCGGAGAGTGTCACAGCGTGTCAGAGAGTTTCAGAGAGCTTCAGAGATTTTCAGAGAGTTTCAGAGAGTGTCAGAGAGGGTCAGAGAGTTTCAGAGAGTTTCTGAGAGTGTCACAGCGTGTCAGAGAGTTTCAGAGAGCTTCAGAGAGTGTCAGAGAGTGTCTGAGAGTTTCAGAGAGTTTCAGAGAGTGTCAAAGAGTTTCAGAGAGTGTCAGAGAATCTCAGAGAGTGTCAGAGAGATTCAGAGAGTGTCAGAGAGTGTCAGAGAGTTTCAGAGAGTGTCAGAGCGTTTCAGAGAGTGTCTGAGCGTGTCAGAGATTGCCAGAGGGTTTCTGAGCGTTTCTGAGTGTGTCAGAGAGTGTCAGAGACTTTCAGAGATTTCAGAGAGAGTCACAGACTTTCAGAGATTGTCAGAGAGATTGCAGAGAGTGTCAGAGAGCTTCAGAGATTGACAGAGCGTCAGATAGTGACAGAGAGTTTCAGTGATTGTCAGAGAGTTTCAGAGGGTTTCAGAGAGTGTAAGAGAGTGTCTGAGAGTTTCAGTGTTTCAGAGAGAGTCAGAGAGTGTCAGAGAGTGTCTGAGATTGTCAAAGAGTTTTAAAGAGTGTCAGAGAGTGTCAAAGAGTTTCAGAGAGTGTCAGAGAGTGTCAGAGAGTGTCAGAGAATTTCAGAGTGTTTCAGAGAATGTCAGAGAGTGTCAGAGAGTGTCCGAGGGTTCTGAGATATTCTGAGTGTGTCAGAGAGTGTCAGAGAGTTTCAGAGAGTTTCAGAGAGTGTCAGAGAATGTCAGAGAGCGTCAGAGAGTTTCAGAGAGTGTCAGAGAGTGTCAGAGAGTGTCAGAGAGTTTCAGAGTGTGTCAGATAGTGTCAGAGAGTGTCAGAGAGTTTCAGAGAGTGTCAGAGTGTGTCTGAGAGTATCAGACAGTGTCAGAGATTTTCTGAGAGTGTCACAGAGTGTCAGAGAGTTTCAGAGAGCTTCAGAGAGTGTCGGAGAGTGTCAGAGAGTGTCAGAGATTTTCAGAGAGTTTCAGAGTGTTTCAGAGAGTTTCAGAGAGTATCAGAGAGGGTCTGAGAGTGTCAGAGAGTTTCAGAGAGCTTCAGAGAGTGTCGGAGAGTGTCAGAGAGTGTCAGAGCTTTTCAGAGAGTGTCAGAGAGGGTCAGAGAGTTTCAGAGAGTTTCGGAGAGTGTCACAGCGTGTCAGAGAGTTTCAGAGAGCTTCAGAGAGTTTCAGAGAGTTTCAGAGAGTGTCAGAGAGTGTCAGAGAGGGTCAGAGAGTTTCAGAGAGTTTCAGAGAGTGTCAAAGAGTTTCAGAGAGTGTCAGAGAATCTCAGAGAGTGTCAGAGAAATTCAGAGAGTGTCAGAGAGTGTCAGAGAGTTTCAGAGAGTGTCAGAGCGTTTCAGAGAGTGTCTGAGCGTGTCAGAGATTGCCAGAGGGTTTCTGAGCGTTTCTGAGTGTGTCAGAGAGTATCAGAGACTTTCAGAGATTTCAGAGAGTCACAGACTTTCAGAGATTGTCAGAGAGATTGCAGAGAGTGTCAGAGAGCTTCAGAGAGTGGCAGAGATTTTCAGAGAGTTTCAGAGAGCTTCAGAGAGTGACAGAGCGTCAGATAGTGACAGAGAGTTTCAATGAGTGTCAGAGAGTTTCAGAGGGTTTCAGAGAGTGTAAGAGATAGTCTGAGAGTGTCCGAGAATGTCAAAGAGTTTCAGAGAGTGTCAGAGAGTGTCAAAGAGTTTCAGAGAGTGTCAGAGAGTGTCTGAGAGTTTCAGTGTTTCAGAGAGTGTCAGAGAGTGTCAGAGAGTGTCAGAGAGTGTCTGAGAGTGTCAAAGAGTTTCAGAGAGTGTCAGAGAGTGTCAAAGAGTTTCAGAGAGTGTCAGAGAGTGTCAGAGAGTGTCAGAGAATTTCAGAGTGTTTCGGAGAATGTCAGAGAGTGTCAGAGAGTGTCTGAGAGTTTCAGAGTGTTTCAGAGAGTTTCAGAGAGTGTCAGAGAGTGTCAGAGATATTCATAGAGTGTCAGAGAGTATCAGAGAATGTCGGAGAGTTTCTGAGAGTATCCGTGAGTGTCAGAGAGTTTCACAGTGTGTCACAGAGTGTCAGAGAGTGTCAGAGAGTTTCGGAGAGTGTAAGAGAGTGTCAGAGAGTGTCTGAGAATGTCAGAGAGTGTCAGAGATTTTCTGAGAGTGTCACAGAGTGTCAGAGAGTTTCAGAGAGCTTCAGAGAGTGTCAGAGAGTGTTAGAGAGTTTCAGAGAGTTTCTGAGAGTGTCACAGCGTGTCAGAGAGTTACAGAGAGCTTCAGAGAGTGTCAGAGAGTGTTTCAGAGAGTTTCAGAGAGTTTCAGAGAGTGTCAAAGAGTTTCAGAGTGTGTCAGAGAGTGTCAGAGAGTTTAAGAGAGTGTCAGAGCGTTATAGAGAGAGTCTGAGCGTGTCAGAGATTGCCAGAGTGTTTCCGAGAGTTTCTGAGTGTGTCAGAGAATGTCAGAGACGGTCAGAGATTTCAGAGAGAGTCACAGACTTTCAGAGAGTGTCAGAGAGATTGCAGAGAGTGTCAGAGAGTGTCAGAGAGCTTCAGAGAGTGGCAGAGAGTTTCAGAGAGTTTCAGAGAGCTTCAGAGAGTGACAGAGTGACAGATAGTGACAGAGAGTTTCAGTGAGTGTCAGAGAGTTTCAGAGAGTGTAAGCGATAGTCTGAGAGTGTCAGAGAATGTCAAAGAGTTTCAGAGAGTGTCAGAGAGTGTCAAAGAGTTTCAGAGGGTGTCAGAGAGTGTCAGAGATTGTCAGAGAGCTTCAGACTGTTTCAGAGAGTTTCAGTGAGTGTCAGAGAGGGTCTGAGAGTGTCAGAGAGTGTCAAAGTGTGTCAGAGAATTTCGGAGAGTTTCTGAGAGTATCTGTGAGTGTCAGAGTGTGTCAGAGAGCATCAGAGACTGTCCGAGGGTTCTGAGATATTCTGAGTGTGTCAGAGAGTGTCAGAGAATTTCAGAGAGTTTCACAGAGTGTCACAGTGTGTCTGAGAGCGTCAGAGAGTTTCACAGTGTGTCACAGAGTTTCAGAGAGTGTCAGAGAGTTTCAGAGAGTGTCGGATAGTGTCAGAGAGTGTCAGAGAGTTTCAGAGAGTGTCAGAGAGTGTCAGAGAGTTTCGGAGAGTGTCAGATAGTGTCAGAGAGTTTCTGAGAGTGTCACAGAGTGTCAGAGAGGTTCAGAGAGCTTCAGAGAGTGTCGGAGAGTGTCAGAGAGTGTCAGAGATTTTCAGAGAGATTCAGAGTGTTTCAGAGAGTTTCAGAGAGTGTCAGAGAGGGTCTGAGTGTGTCAGAGAGTTTCAGAGAGCTTCAGAGAGTGTCGGAGAGTGTCAGAGAGATTGCAGAGACTGTCAGAGAGTGTCAGAGAGCTTCAGAGAGTGGCAGAGAGTTTCAGAGAGTTTCAGAGTGCTTGAGAGAGTGACAGAGTGTCAGATAGAGACAGAGAGATTCAGTGAGTGTCAGAGAGTTTCAGAGAGTTTCGGAGAATGTCAGAGATTGTCAGAGAGTGTCTGAGAGTTTCAGAGTGTTTCAGAGAGTGTCAGAGAGTGTCAGAGAGTGTCAGAGAGTTTCAGAGAGTTTCAGAGAGTGTAAGAGATAGTCTGAGAGTGTCAGAGAGTGTCAAAGAGTTTCACAGAGTGTCAGAGAGTGTCAGAGAGTGTCTGAGATATTCATAGAGTGTCAGAGAGTGTCAGAGAACGTTGGAGAGTTTCTGAGAGTATCCGTGAGTGTCACAGAGTTTCACAGTGTGTCACAGAGAGTCAGAGAGTGTCAGAGAGTTTCAGAGAGTGTAAGAGAGTGTCAGAGAGTGTCTGAGAGTGTCAGAGAGTGTCAGAGAGTTTCAGAGTGTTTCAGAGAGTTTCAGAGAGTATCAGAGAGGGTCTGAGAGTGTCAGAGAGTTTCAGAGAGCTTCAGAGAGTGTCGGAGAGTGTCAGAGAGTGTCAGAGCTTTTCAGAGAGTGTCAGAGAGGGTCAGAGAGTTTCAGAGAGTTTCGGAGAGTGTCACAGCGTGTCAGAGAGTTTCAGAGAGCTTCAGAGAGTTTCAGAGAGTTTCAGAGAGTGTCAGAGAGTGTCAGAGAGGGTCAGAGAGTTTCAGAGAGTTTCAGAGAGTGTCAAAGAGTTTCAGAGAGTGTCAGAGAATCTCAGAGAGTGTCAGAGAAATTCAGAGAGTGTCAGAGAGTGTCAGAGAGTTTCAGAGAGTGTCAGAGCGTTTCAGAGAGTGTCTGAGCGTGTCAGAGATTGCCAGAGGGTTTCTGAGCGTTTCTGAGTGTGTCAGAGAGTATCAGAGACTTTCAGAGATTTCAGAGAGTCACAGACTTTCAGAGATTGTCAGAGAGATTGCAGAGAGTGTCAGAGAGCTTCAGAGAGTGGCAGATATTTTCAGAGAGTTTCAGAGAGCTTCAGAGAGTGACAGAGCGTCAGATAGTGACAGAGAGTTTCAATGAGTGTCAGAGAGTTTCAGAGGGTTTCAGAGAGTGTAAGAGATAGTCTGAGAGTGTCCGAGAATGTCAAAGAGTTTCAGAGAGTGTCAGAGAGTGTCAAAGAGTTTCAGAGAGTGTCAGAGAGTGTCTGAGAGTTTCAGTGTTTCAGAGAGTGTCAGAGAGTGTCAGAGAGTGTCAGAGAGTGTCTGAGAGTGTCAAAGAGTTTCAGAGAGTGTCAGAGAGTGTCAAAGAGTTTCAGAGAGTGTCAGAGAGTGTCAGAGAGTGTCAGAGAATTTCAGAGTGTTTCAGAGAATGTCAGAGAGTGTCAGAGAGTGTCTGAGAGTTTCAGAGTGTTTCAGAGAGTTTCAGAGAGTGTCAGAGAGTGTCAGAGATATTCATAGAGTGTCAGAGAGTATCAGAGAATGTCGGAGAGTTTCTGAGAGTATCCGTGAGTGTCAGAGAGTTTCACAGTGTGTCACAGAGTGTCAGAGAGTGTCAGAGAGTTTCGGAGAGTGTAAGAGAGTGTCAGAGAGTGTCTGAGAATGTCAGAGAGTGTCAGAGATTTTCTGAGAGTGTCACAGAGTGTCAGAGAGTTTCAGAGAGCTTCAGAGAGTGTCAGAGAGTGTTAGAGAGTTTCAGAGAGTTTCTGAGAGTGTCACAGCGTGTCAGAGAGTTACAGAGAGCTTCAGAGAGTGTCAGAGAGTGTTTCAGAGAGTTTCAGAGAGTTTCAGAGAGTGTCAAAGAGTTTCAGAGTGTGTCAGAGAGTGTCAGAGAGTTTCAGAGAGTGTCAGAGCGTTATAGAGAGAGTCTGAGCGTGTCAGAGATTGCCAGAGTGTTTCCGAGAGTTTCTGAGTGTGTCAGAGAATGTCAGAGACGGTCAGAGATTTCAGAGAGAGTCACAGACTTTCAGAGAGTGTCAGAGAGATTGCAGAGAGTGTCAGAGAGTGTCAGAGAGCTTCAGAGAGTGGCAGAGAGTTTCAGAGAGTTTCAGAGAGCTTCAGAGAGTGACAGAGTGACAGATAGTGACAGAGAGTTTCAGTGAGTGTCAGAGAGTTTCAGAGAGTGTAAGCGATAGTCTGAGAGTGTCAGAGAATGTCAAAGAGTTTCAGAGAGTGTCAGAGAGTGTCAAAGAGTTTCAGAGGGTGTCAGAGAGTGTCAGAGATTGTCAGAGAGCTTCAGACTGTTTCAGAGAGTTTCAGTGAGTGTCAGAGAGGGTCTGAGAGTGTCAGAGAGTGTCAAAGTGTGTCAGAGAATGTCGGAGAGTTTCTGAGAGTATCTGTGAGTGTCAGAGTGTGTCAGAGAGCATCAGAGACTGTCCGAGGGTTCTGAGATATTCTGAGTGTGTCAGAGAGTGTCAGAGAATTTCAGAGAGTTTCACAGAGTGTCACAGTGTGTCTGAGAGCGTCAGAGAGTTTCACAGTGTGTCACAGAGTTTCAGAGAGTGTCAGAGAGTTTCAGAGAGTGTCGGATAGTGTCAGAGAGTGTCAGAGAGTTTCAGAGAGTGTCAGAGAGTGTCAGAGAGTTTCGGAGAGTGTCAGATAGTGTCAGAGAGTTTCTGAGAGTGTCACAGAGTGTCAGAGAGGTTCAGAGAGCTTCAGAGAGTGTCGGAGAGTGTCAGAGAGTGTCAGAGATTTTCAGAGAGTTTCAGAGTGTTTCAGAGAGTTTCAGAGAGTGTCAGAGAGGGTCTGAGTGTGTCAGAGAGTTTCAGAGAGCTTCAGAGAGTGTCGGAGAGTGTCAGAGAGATTGCAGAGACTGTCAGAGAGTGTCAGAGAGCTTCAGAGAGTGGCAGAGAGTTTCAGAGAGTTTCAGAGTGCTTGAGAGAGTGACAGAGTGTCAGATAGTGACATAGAGATTCAGTGAGTGTCAGAGAGTTTCAGAGAGTTTCGGAGAATGTCAGAGATTGTCAGAGAGTGTCTGAGAGTTTCAGAGTGTTTCAGAGAGTGTCAGAGAGTGTCAGAGAGTGTCAGAGAGTTTCAGAGAGTTTCAGAGAGTGTAAGAGATAGTCTGAGAGTGTCAGAGAGTGTCAAAGAGTTTCACAGAGTGTCAGAGAGTGTCAGAGAGTGTCTGAGATATTCATAGAGTGTCAGAGAGTGTCAGAGAATGTCGGAGAGTTTCTGAGAGTATCCGTGAGTGTCACAGAGTTTCACAGTGTGTCACAGAGTGTCAGAGAGTGTCAGAGAGTTTCAGAGAGTGTAAGAGAGTGTCAGAGAGTGTCTGAGAGTGTCAGAGAGTGTCAGAGAGTTTCAGAGAGTCTCCGATAGTGTCAGAGAATGTCTGAGAGATTCCGAGAGTTTCAGAGAGAGTCAGAGAGTGTCAGAGAGTGTCAGAGATTTTCTGAGAGTTTTTGAGTGTTTCAGAGAGTCTTAGAGAGTTTCAGAGAGTGTCACAGAGTGTCAGAGAGTGTCAGAGAGTGTCAGAGAGTTTCAGAGAGTTTCTGAGAGTTTCCGAGAGTGTCAGAGAGTTTCCGAGAGTGTCAGAGATTTACAGAGAGCTTCAGAGAGTGTCAGAGAGTGTCAGAGAGTTTCAGAGAGTGTCAGAGAGTGTCAAAGAGTTTCAGAGAGTGTCAGAGAGTTTCAGAGAGTTTCTGAGAGTGTCAGAGAGTGCCAGAGAGTTTCTGAGAGTTTCTGAGAGCTTCAGATAGTGTCAGAGAGTGTCAGAGATTTTCAGAGAGTTTCAGAGAGTGTCAGAGAGTTTCAGAGAATGTCAGACAGTGTCTGAGAGTGTCAGAGAGTGTCAAAGAGTTTCAGAGAGTGTCAGAGAGTGTCAGAGAGTTTCAGAGAGTGTCAGAGATTTTCAGAGAGTTTCAGAGAGTGTCAGAGAGTTTCAGAGAATGTCAGACAGTGTCTGAGAGTGTCAGAGAGTGTCAAAGAGTTTCAGAGAGTGTCAGAAAGTGTCAGAGAGTTTCATAGAGTATCAGAGTGTGTCACAGAGTGTCAAAGAGTTTCAGAGAGTGTCGGAGAGTGTCAGAGAGTTTCAGAGAGTTTCAGAGAGTGTCAGAGAGTTTCGGAGAGTGTCTGTGAGTGTCGAAGAGTTTCAGAGAGTTTCAGAGAGTTTCAGAGAGTGTCAGAGAGTGTTAGAGAGTTTCAGAGCGTGTCAGAGAGTGTCAGAGAGTTTCAGAGAGTGCAAAGAGTTTCAGAGAGTGTCACAGATTGTCCGGGAGCATCAGAGAGTTTCAGAGAGTTTCAGACAGTTTGAGAGAGTTTCTGAGAGTGCCAGACAGTGTCTGAGAGTTTCAGAGAGTGACAGAGAATGTCAGAGAGTTTCAGAGTGTGTCAGAGGTTTTCAGATTGTTTCAGAGAGTGTCTGAGAGTGTCAGAGTGTTTCAGAGAGTGTCTGACAGTGTCAGAGAGTGTCAGAGAGTATCAGAGAATGTCGGAGAGTTACTGAGAGTATCTGAGAGTGTAAGAGAGTGTCAGAGGGTTCTGCGAGTTTCTGAGTGTGTCAGAGAGTGTCACAGAGGGTCAGAGACTGTCAGAGAGTGTCAGAGAGTTTCAAAGAGTTTCACAGAGTGTCAGAGAGTGTCAGAGAGTTTCAGAGAGTCTCCGATAGTGTCAGAGAATGTCTGAGAGATTCAGAGAGTGTCAGAGAGAGTCAGAGAGTGTCAGAGAGTGTCAGAGATTTTCTGAGAGTTTTTGAGTGTTTCAGAGAGTCTTAGAGAGTTTCAGAGAGTGTCACAGAGTGTCAGAGAGTGTCAGAGAGTGTCAGAGAGTTTCAGAGAGTTTCTGAGAGTTTCCGAGAGTGTCAGAGAGTTTCAGAGAGCTTCAGAGAGTGTCATGGAGTGTCAGAAAGTTTCAGAGAATGTCAGATATCGTCAGAGAGTTTGAGAGAGTGTCACAGAGTGTCAGAGAGTGTCAGAGAGTGTCAGAGAGTTTCAGAGAGTTTCTGAGAGTTTCCGAGAGTGTCAGAGATTTACAGAGAGCTTCAGAGAGTGTCAGAGAGTGTCAGAGAGTTTCAGAGAGTGTCAGACAGTGTCAAAGAGTTTCAGAGAGTGTCAGAGAGTTTCAGAGAGTTTCTGAGAGTGTCAGAGAGTGCCAGAGAGTTTCTGAGAGTTTCTGAGAGCTTCAGATAGTGTCAGAGAGTGTCAGAGATTTTCAGAGAGTTTCAGAGAGTGTCAGAGAGTTTCAGAGAATGTCAGACAGTGTCTGAGAGTGTCAGAGAGTGTCAAAGAGTTTCAGAGAGTGTCAGAAAGTGTCAGAGAGTTTCAGAGAGTATCAGAGTGTGTCACAGAGTGTCAAAGAGTTTCAGAGAGTGTCAGAGAGTGTCAGAGAGTTTCAGAGAGTTTCAGAGAGTGTCAGAGAGTTTCGGAGAGTGTCTGTGAGTGTCGAAGAGTGTCAGAGAGTTTCAGAGAGTTTCAGAGAGTGTCAGAGAGTGTCAGAGAGTTTCAGAGCGTGTCAGAGAGTGTCAGAGAGTTTCAGAGAGTGTCAAAGAGTTTCAGAGAGTGTCACAGATTGTCCGGGAGTATCAGAGAGTTTCAGAGAGTTTCAGACAGTTTGAGAGAGTTTCTGAGAGTGCCAGACAGTGTCTGAGAGTTTCAGAGAGTGTCAGAGAATGTCAGAGAGTTTCAGAGTGTGTCAGAGGTTTTCAGATTGTTTCAGAGAGTGTCTGAGAGTGTCAGACTGTTTCAGAGAGTGTCTGACAGTGTCAGAGAGTGTCAGAGAGTATCAGAGAATGTCGGAGAGTTACTGAGAGTATCTGAGAGTGTAAGAGAGTGTCAGAGGGTTCTGCGAGTTTCTGAGTGTGTCAGAGAGTGTCACAGAGGGTCAGAGACTGTCAGAGAGTGTCAGAGAGTTTCAAAGAGTTTCACAGAGTGTCAGAGAGTGTCAGAGAGTGTCTGAGATATTCAGAGAGTGTCAGAGAGTGTCAGAGAATGTCGGAGAGTTTCTGAGAGTATCCGTGAGTGTCACAGAGTTTCACAGTGTGTCACAGAGTGTCAGAGAGTGTCAGAGAGTTTCAGAGAGTGTAAGAGAGTGTCAGAGAGTGTCTGAGAGTGTCAGAGAGTGTCAGAGAGTTTCAGAGAGTCTCCGATAGTGTCAGAGAATGTCTGAGAGATTCAGAGAGTGTCAGAGAGAGTCAGAGAGTGTCAGAGAATGTCAGAGATTTTCTGAGAGTTTTTGAGTGTTTCAGAGAGTCTTAGAGAGTTTCAGAGAGTGTCACAGAATGTCAGAGAGTGTCAGAGAGTTTCAGAGAGTTTCTGAGAGTTTCCGAGAGTGTCAGAGAGTTTCAGAGAGCTTCAGAGAGTGTCATGGAGTGTCAGAAAGTTTCAGAGAGTGTCAGATATCGTCAGAGAGTTTGAGAGAGTGTCACAGAGTGTCAGAGAGTGTCAGAGAGTGTCAGAGAGTTTCAGAGAGTTTCTGAGAGTTTCCGAGAGTGTCAGAGATTTACAGAGAGCTTCAGAGAGTGTCAGAGAGTGTCAGAGAGTTTCAGAGAGTGTCAGAGAGTGTCAAAGAGTTTCAGAGAGTGTCAGAGAGTTTCAGAGAGATTCTGAGAGTGTCAGAGAGTGCCAGAGAGTTTCTGTGAGTTTCTGAGAGCTTCAGATAGTGTCAGAGAGTGTCAGAGATTTTCAGAGAGTTTCAGAGAGTGTCAGAGAGTTTCAGAGAGTGTCAGACAGTGTCTGAGAGTGTCAGAGAGTGTCAAAGAGTTTCAGAGAGTGTCAGAAAGTGTCAGAAAGTTTCAGAGAGTATCAGAGTGTGTTACAGAGTGTCAAAGAGTTTCAGAGAGTGTCAGAGAGTTTCAAAGAGTTTCTGAGAGTGTCAGAGAGTGCCAGAGAGTTTCTGAGAGTGTCTGCGAGTGTCGGAGAGTGTCAGAGAGTTTCAGAGAGTTTCAGAGAGAGTCAGAGAGTTTCGGAGAGTGTCTGTGAGTGTCGGAGAGTGTCAGAGAGTTTCAGAGAGTTTCAGAGAGTGTCAGAGAGTGTCAGAGAGTTTCAGAGCGTGTCAGAGAGTGTCAGAGAGTTTCAGAGAGTGTCACAGATTGTCCGGGAGTATCAGAGAGTTTCAGAGAGTTTCAGACAGTTTGAGAGAGTTTCTGAGAGTGCCAGACAGTGTCTGAGAGTTTCAGAGAGTGTCAGAGAATGTCAGAGAGTTTCAGAGAGTTTCTGAGAGTTTCAGAGAGTTTCAGTGAGGGTCAGAGAGTTTCAGAGTGTGTCAGAGGTTTTCAGATTGTTTCAGAGAGTGTCTGAGAGTGTCAGAGTGTTTCAGAGAGTGTCTGACAGTGTCAGAGAGTGTCAGAGAGTATCAGAGAATGTTGGAGAGTTACTGAGAGTATCTGAGAGTGTAAGAGAGTGTCAGAGGGTTCTGCGAGTTTCTGAGTGTGTCAGAGAGTGTCACAGAGGGTCAGAGACTGTCAGAGAGTGTCAGAGAGTTTCAAAGAGTTTCACAGAGTGTCAGAGAGTGTCAGAGAGTGTCTGAGATTGTCATAGAGTGTCAGAGAGTGTCAGAGAATGTCGGAGAGTTTCTGAAAGTGTCAGAGAGTGTCTGAGAGTGTCAGAGAGTGTCAGAGAGTGTCAGAGATTTTCTGAGAGTGTCACAGAGTGTCGGAGAGTTTCAGAGAGCTTCAGAGAGTGTCATAGAGTGTCAGAGAGTTTCAGAGAGAGTCAGAGAGTGTCAGAGAGTTTCAAACAGTGTCTGAGCGTGTCAGAGATTGCCAGAGAGTTTCTGAGAGTTTCTGAGTGTGTCAGAGAGTGTCAGAGAGCTTCAGAGAGTGGCAGAGTGGCAGATAGTGACAGAGAGTTTCAGTGAGTGTCAGAGAGTTTCAGAGAGTGTCAGAGATAGTCTGAGAGTGTCAGAGAATGTCAAAGAGTTTCAGAGAGTGTTAGAGAGTGTCAGAGAGTTTCAGAGAGTTTCAGAGAATGTCAGAGAGTGTCAGAGTGTCTGAGACTGTCAGAGAGTGTCAGAGATAGTCTGAGAGTGTCAGAGAATGTCAAAGAGTTTCAGAGAGTGTCAGAGAGTTTCAGAGAGTTTCAGAGAATGTCAGAGAGTGTCAGAGAGTGTCTGAGACTGTCAGAGAGTGTCAAAGATTGTCAGAGAATGTCGGAGAGTTTCTGAGAGTATCTGTGAGTGCAAGAGAGTGTCAGAGGGTTCTGAGAGGTTCTGAGTGTGTCAGAGAGTGTCACAGATTGTCAGAGAGTTTCAAAGAGTTTCACAGAGTGCCAGAGAGTGTCAGAGAGTGTCAGACAGTTTCACAGTGTGTCAGAGAGTGTCAGAGAGTTTCAGAGAGTGTCAGATAGTGTCAGAGAGAGTCAGAGAGTTTCAGAGAGTGTGAGAGACTGTCTGAGAGTGTCAGAGAGTGTCAGAGAGTGTCAGAGAGTTTCAGACAGTGTCAGAGATTGTTAGAGACTGTCTGAGAGTGTCAGAGAGATTGCAGAGACTGTCAGAGAGTGTCAGAGAGCTTCAGAGAGTGGCAGAGAGTTTCAGAGAGTTTCAGAGAGCTTAAGAGAGTGACAGAGTGTCAGATAGTGACAGAGAGTTTCAGTGAGTGTCAGAGAGTTTCAGTGAGTGTCAGAGAGTTTCAGAGAGTGTCAGAGTTAGTCTGAGAGTGTCAGAGAGAGTCAAAGAGTTTCACAGAGTGTCAGAGAGTGTCAGCGAGTGTTTGAGATTGTCATAGAGTGTCAGAGAGTGTCAGAGAATGTCGGAGAGTTTCTGAGAGTTTCTGAGAGTGTCAGAGAGTGTCTGAGAGTGTCAGAGAGTGTCAGAGAGTGTCAGAGATTTTCTGAGAGTGTCACAGAGTGTCTGGGAGTTTCACAGAGCTTCAGAGAGTGACAGAGAGGGTCAGAGAGTTTCAGAGAATGTCAGAGAGTGTCAGAGATTATCAGAGAGCTTCAGAGAGAGTCAGAGAGTGTCAGAGAGTTTCAAACATTGTCTGAGCGAGTCAGAGATTGCCAGAGAGTTTCTGAGAGTTTCTGAGTGTGTCAGAGAGTGTCAGAGAGCTTCAGAGAGTGGCAGAGTGGCAGATAGTGGCAGTGAGTTTCAGTGAGTGTCAGAGAGTTTCAGAGAGTGTCAGAGCGTTTCAGAGAGTGTCTGAGCGTGTCAGAGATTGCCAGAGGATTTCTGAGCGTTTCTGAGTGTGTCAGAGAGTGTCAGAGACTTTCAGAGATTTCAGAGAGAGTCACAGACTTTCAGAGAGTGTCAGAGAGATTGCAGAGAGTGTCAGAGAGTGTCAGAGAGCTTCAGAGAGTGGCAGAGATTTTCAGAGAGTTTCAGAGAGCTTCAGAGAGTGACAGAGTGTCAGAGAGTGTCAGAGACTGTCAGAGATTTCAGAGAGAGTCACAGACTGTCAGAGAGTGTCAGAGAGATTGCAGAGAGTGTCAGAGAGCTTCAGAGAGTGGCAGAGAGTTTCAGAGAGTTTCAGAGAGCTTCAGAGAGTGACACAGTGTCAGATAGTGACAGAGAGTTTCAGTGAGTGTCAGAGAGTTTCAGAGAGTTTCAGAGAGTGTAAGAGATAGTCTGAGAGTGTCAGAGAGTGTCAAAGAGTTTCACAGAGTGTCAGAGAGTGTAAGAGAGTGTAAGAGAGTGTCAGAGAGTGTCTGAGAGTGTCAGAGAGTGTCAGAGATTTTCTGAGAGTGTCACAGAGTGTCAGAGAGTGTCAGAGAGTGTAAGAGAGTGTCAGAGAGTGTCTGAGAGTGTCAGAGAGTGTCAGAGATTTTCTGAGAGTGTCACAGAGTGTCAGAGATTTTCAGAGAGCTTCAGAGAGTGTCGGAGAGTGTCAGAGAGTGTCAGTGATTTTCAGAGAGTTTCAGAGAGTGTCAGAGAGTGTCAGAGAGGGTCAGAGAGTTTCAGAGAGTTTCTGAGAGTGTCACAGCGTGTCAGAGAGTTTCAGAGAGCTTCAGAGAGTGTCAGAGAGTGTCTGAGAGTTTCAGGGAGTTTCAGAGAGTGTCAAAGAGTTTCAGAGAGTGTCAGAGAGTGTCAGAGAGTTTCAGAGAGTGTCAGAGCGTTTCAGAGAGTGTCTGAGCGTGTCAGAGATTGCCAGAGTGTTTCTGAGAGTTTCTGAGTGTGTCAGAGAATGTCAGAGATGGTCAGAGATTTCAGAGAGAGTCACAGACTTTCAGAGAGTGTCAGAGAGATTGCAGAGAGTGTCAGAGAGTGTCAGAGAGCTTCAGAGAGTGGCAGAGAGTTTCAGAGAGCTTCAGAGAGTGTCAGAGAGTGACAGACTGTCAGATAGTGACAGAGAGTTTCAGTGAGTGTCAGAGATTTTCAGAGAGTTTCAGAGTGTTTCAGAGAGTGTAAGAGATAGTCTGAGAGCGTCAGAGAATGTCAAAGAGTTTCAGAGAGTATCAGAGAGTGTCAAAGAGTTTCAGAGGGTGTCCGAGAGTGTCAGAGATTGTCAGAGAGTTTCAGAGTGTTTCAGAGAGTTTCAGAGAGTGTCAGAGAGGGTCTGAGAGTGTCAGACAGTGTCAGAGAGTGTCAGAGAGTGTCAGAGAGGGTCTGAGAGTGTCGGAGAGTGTCAGAGTGTGTCAGAGAATGTCGGAGAGTTTCTGAGAGTATCTGTGAGTGTAAGAGTGTGTCTGAGAGTGTCAGAGACTGTCCGAGGGTTCTGAGATATTCTGAGTGTGTCAGAGAGTGTCAGAGAGTTTCAGAGAGTTTCAGAGAGTGTCACAGAGTGTCAGAGAGCGTCAGAGAGTTTCACAGTGTGTCACAGAGTGTCAGAGAGTGTCAGAGAGTTTCAGAGAGTGTCAGATAGTGTCAGAGAGTGTCAGAGAGTTTCGGAGAGTGTCAGAGAGTGTCAGAGAGTGTCTGAGAGTGTCAGACAGTGTCAGAGATTTTCTGAGAGTGTCACAGAGTGTCAGAGAGTTTCAGAGAGCTTCAGAGAGTGTCGGAGAGCGTCAGAGAGTGTCAGAGATTTTCAGAGAGTTTCAGAGTGTTTCAGAGAGTTTCAGAGAGTGTCAGAGAGTGTCAGAGAGTTTCAGAGAGCTTCAGAGAGTGTCGGAGAGTGTCAGAGAGTGTCAGAGATTTTCAGGGAGTTTCAGAGAGTGTCAGAGAGGGTCAGAGAGTTTCAGAGAGTTTCTGAGAGTGTCACAGCGTGTCAGAGAGTTTCAGAGAGCTTCAGAGAGTTTCAGAGAGTTTCAGAGAGTGTCAAAGAGTTTCAGAGAGTGTCAGAGAATCTCAGAGATTGTCAAAGAGATTCAGAGAGCGTCAGAGAGTGTCAGAGAGTTTCAGAGAGTGTCAGAGCGTTTCAGAGAGTGTCTGAGCGTGTCAGAGATTGCCAGAGGGTTTTTGAGCGTTTCTGAGTGTGTCAGAGAGTGTCAGAGACTTTCAGAGATTTCAGAGAGAGTCACAGACTTTCAGAGAGTGTCAGAGAGATTGCAGAGAGTGTCAGAGAGTGTCAGAGAGCTTCAGAGAGTGGCAGAGATTTTCAGAGAGTTTCAGAGAGCTTCAGAGAGTGACAGAGTGTCAGAGAGTGTCAGAGACTGTCAGAGATTTCAGAGAGAGTCACAGACTGTCAGAGAGTGTCAGAGAGATTGCAGAGAGTGTCAGAGAGCTTCAGAGAGTGGCAGAGAGTTTCAGAGAGTTTCAGAGAGCTTCAGAGAGTGACACAGTGTCAGATAGTGACAGAGAGTTTCAGTGAGTGTCAGAGAGTTTCAGAGAGTTTCAGAGAGTGTAAGAGATAGTCTGAGAGTGTCAGAGAGTGTCAAAGAGTTTCACAGAGTGTCAGAGAGTGTAAGAGAGTGTAAGAGAGTGTCAGAGAGTGTCTGAGAGTGTCAGAGAGTGTCAGAGATTTTCTGAGAGTGTCACAGAGTGTCAGAGAGTGTCAGAGAGTGTAAGAGAGTGTCAGAGAGTGTCTGAGAGTGTCAGAGAGTGTCAGAGATTTTCTGAGAGTGTCACAGAGTGTCAGAGATTTTCAGAGAGCTTCAGAGAGTGTCGGAGAGTGTCAGAGAGTGTCAGTGATTTTCAGAGAGTTTCAGAGAGTGTCAGAGAGGGTCAGAGAGTTTCAGAGAGTTTCTGAGAGTGTCACAGCGTGTCAGAGAGTTTCAGAGAGCTTCAGAGAGTGTCAGAGAGTGTCTGAGAGTTTCAGAGAGTTTCAGAGAGTGTCAAAGAGTTTCAGAGAGTGTCAGAGAGTGTCAGAGAGTTTCAGAGAGTGTCAGAGCGTTTCAGAGAGTGTCTGAGCGTGTCAGAGATTGCCAGAGTGTTTCTGAGAGTTTCTGAGTGTGTCAGAGAATGTCAGAGATGGTCAGAGATTTCAGAGAGTGTCACAGACTTTCAGAGAGTGTCAGAGAGATTGCAGAGAGTGTCAGAGAGTGTCAGAGAGCTTCAGAGAGTGGCAGAGAGTTTCAGAGAGCTTCAGAGAGTGTCAGAGCATTTCAGAGAGTGTCTGAGCGTGTCAGAGATTGCCAGAGTGTTTCTGAGAGTTTCTGAGTGTGTCAGAGAATGTCAGAGATGGTCAGAGATTTCAGAGAGAGTCACAGACTTTCAGAGAGTGTCAGAGAGATTGCAGAGAGTGTCAGAGAGTGTCAGAGAGCTTCAGAGAGTGGCAGAGATTTTCAGAGAGTTTCAGAGAGCTTCAGAGAGTGACAGAGTGTCAGAGAGTGTCAGAGACTGTCAGAGATTTCAGAGAGAGTCACAGACTGTCAGAGAGTGTCAGAGAGATTGCAGAGAGTGTCAGAGAGCTTCAGAGAGTGGCAGAGAGTTTCAGAGAGTTTCAGAGAGCTTCAGAGAGTGACACAGTGTCAGATAGTGACAGAGAGTTTCAGTGAGTGTCAGAGAGTTTCAGAGAGTTTCAGAGAGTGTAAGAGATAGTCTGAGAGTGTCAGAGAGTGTCAAAGAGTTTCACAGAGTGTCAGAGAGTGTAAGAGAGTGTAAGAGAGTGTCAGAGAGTGTCTGAGAGTGTCAGAGAGTGTCAGAGATTTTCTGAGAGTGTCACAGAGTGTCAGAGAGTGTCAGAGAGTGTAAGAGAGTGTCAGAGAGTGTCTGAGAGTGTCAGAGAGTGTCAGAGATTTTCTGAGAGTGTCACAGAGTGTCAGAGATTTTCAGAGAGCTTCAGAGAGTGTCGGAGAGTGTCAGAGAGTGTCAGTGATTTTCAGAGAGTTTCAGAGAGTGTCAGAGAGGGTCAGAGAGTTTCAGAGAGTTTCTGAGAGTGTCACAGCGTGTCAGAGAGTTTCAGAGAGCTTCAGAGAGTGTCAGAGAGTGTCTGAGAGTTTCAGAGAGTTTCAGAGAGTGTCAAAGAGTTTCAGAGAGTGTCAGAGAGTGTCAGAGAGTTTCAGAGAGTGTCAGAGCGTTTCAGAGAGTGTCTGAGCGTGTCAGAGATTGCCAGAGTGTTTCTGAGAGTTTCTGAGTGTGTCAGAGAATGTCAGAGATGGTCAGAGATTTCAGAGAGTGTCACAGACTTTCAGAGAGTGTCAGAGAGATTGCAGAGAGTGTCAGAGAGTGTCAGAGAGCTTCAGAGAGTGGCAGAGAGTTTCAGAGAGCTTCAGAGAGTGTCAGAGCATTTCAGAGAGTGTCTGAGCGTGTCAGAGATTGCCAGAGTGTTTCTGAGAGTTTCTGAGTGTGTCAGAGAATGTCAGAGATGGTCAGAGATTTCAGAGAGTGTCACAGACTTTCAGAGAGTGTCAGAGAGATTGCAGAGAGTGTCAGAGAGTGTCAGAGAGCTTCAGAGAGTGGCAGAGAGTTTCAGAGAGTTTCAGAGAGCTTCAGAGAGTGACAGACTGTCAGATAGTGACAGAGAGTTTCAGTGAATGTCAGAGAGTTTCAGAGAGTTTCAGAGAGTGTAAGAGATAGTCTGAGAGTGTCAGAGAATGTCAAAGAGTTTCAGAGAGTGTCAGAGAGTGTCAAAGAGTTTCAGAGGGTGTCCGAGAGTGTCAGAGATTGTCAGAGAGTGTCAGAGCGTTTCAGAGAGTGTCTGAGCGTGTCAGAGATTGCCAGAGAGTTTCTGAGAGTTTCTGAGTGTGTCAGAGAATGTCAGAGATGGTCAGAGATTTCAGAGAGTGTCACAGACTTTCAGAGAGTGTCAGAGAGATTGCAGAGAGTGTCAGAGAGTGTCAGAGAGCTTCAGAGTGGCAGAGAGTTTCAGAGAGTGTAAGAGAGTGTAAGAGCTAGTCTGAGAGTGTCAGAGAATGTCAAAGAGTTTCAGAGAGTGTCAGAGAGTGTCAAAGAGTTTCAGAGGGTGTCCGAGAGTGTCAGAGATTGTCAGAGAGTTTCAGAGTGTTTCCGAGAGTTTCAGAGAGTGTCAGAGAGGGTCTGAGAGTGTCAGACAGTGTCAGAGAGTGTCAGAGAGTGTCAGAGAGGGTCTGAGAGTGTCGGAGAGTGTCAGAGTGTGTCAGAGAATGTCGGAGAGTTTCTGAGAGTATCTGTGAGTGTAAGAGTGTGTCTGAGAGTGTCAGAGACTGTCCGAGGGTTCTGAGATATTCTGAGTGTGTCAGAGAGTGTCAGAGAGTTTCAGAGAGTTTCAGAGAGTGTCACAGAGTGTCAGAGAGCGTCAGAGAGTTTCACAGTGTGTCACAGAGTGTCAGAGAGTGTCAGAGAGTTTCAGAGAGTGTCACATAGTGTCAGAGAGCGTCAGAGAGTTTCACAGTGTGTCACAGAGTGTCAGAGAGTGTCAGAGAGTTTCAGAGAGTGTCAGATAGTGTCAGAGAGTGTCAGAGAGTTTCGGAGAGTGTCAGAGAGTGTCAGAGAGTGTCTGAGAGTGTCAGACAGTGTCAGAGATTTTCTGAGAGTGTCACAGAGTGTCAGAGAGTTTCAGAGAGCTTCAGAGAGTGTCGGAGAGCGTCAGAGAGTGTCAGAGATTTTCAGAGAGTTTCAGAGTGTTTCAGAGAGTTTCAGAGAGTGTCAGAGAGTGTCAGAGAGTTTCAGAGAGCTTCAGAGAGTGTCGGAGAGTGTCAGAGAGTGTCAGAGATTTTCAGGGAGTTTCAGAGAGTGTCAGAGAGGGTCAGAGAGTTTCAGAGAGTTTCTGAGAGTGTCACAGCGTGTCAGAGAGTTTCAGAGAGCTTCAGAGAGTTTCAGAGAGTTTCAGAGAGTGTCAAAGAGTTTCAGAGAGTGTCAGAGAATCTCAGAGATTGTCAAAGAGATTCAGAGAGCGTCAGAGAGTGTCAGAGAGTTTCAGAGAGTGTCAGAGCGTTTCAGAGAGTGTCTGAGCGTGTCAGAGATTGCCAGAGGGTTTTTGAGCGTTTCTGAGTGTGTCAGAGAGTGTCAGAGACTTTCAGAGATTTCAGAGAGAGTCACAGACTTTCAGAGAGTGTCAGAGAGATTGCAGAGAGTGTCAGAGGGTGTCAGAGAGCTTCAGAGAGTGGCAGAGATTTTCAGAGAGTTTCAGAGAGCTTCAGAGAGTGACAGAGTGTCAGATAGTGACAGAGAGTTTCATAGTGTCAGAGAGTTTCAGAGAGTGTAAGAGATAGTCTGAGAGAGTCCGAGAATGTCAAAGAGTTTCAGAGAGTGTCAGAGAGTGCCAAAGAGTTTCAGAGAGTGTCAGAGAGTGTCAGAGATTTTCAGAGAGTGTCAGAGAGTGTCAGAGAGTGTCTGAGAGTGTCAAAGAGTTTCAGAGAGTCTCAGAGTGTGTCAGAGAATGTCGGAGAGTTTCTGAGAGTATCTGTGAGTGTAAGAGTGTGTCACAGAGTGTCAGAGACTGTCCGAGGGTTCTGAGATATTCTGAGTGTGTCAGAGAGTGTCAGAGAGTTTCAGATAGGTTCAGAGAGTGTCACAGAGTGTCAGAGAGCGTCAGAGAGTTTCACAGTATGTCACAGAGTGTCAGAGAGTGTCAGAGAGTTTCAGAGAGTGTCAGAGAGTGTCAGAGAGTTTCAGAGAGTGTCGGATAGTGTCAGAGAGTTTCAGAGAGTGTCAGAGAGTGTCAGAGAGTGTCAGAGAGTTTCAGAGAGTTTCAGAGAGTGTAAGAGATAGTCTGAGAGTGTCAGAGAATGTCAAAGAGTTTCAGAGAGTGTCAGAGAGTGTCAAAGAGTTTCAGAGGGTGTCCGAGAGTGTCAGAGATTGTCAGAGAGTGTCAGAGCGTTTCAGAGAGTGTCTGAGCGTGTCAGAGATTGCCAGAGTGTTTCTGAGAGTTTCTGAGTGTGTCAGAGAATGTCAGAGATGGTCAGAGATTTCAGAGAGTGTCACAGACTTTCAGAGAGTGTCAGAGAGATTGCAGAGAGTGTCAGAGAGCTTCAGAGAGTGGCAGAGAGTTTCAGAGAGCTTCAGAGAGTGTCAGAGCATTTCAGAGAGTGTCTGAGCGTGTCAGAGATTGCCAGAGTGTTTCTGAGAGTTTCTGAGTGTGTCAGAGAATGTCAGAGATGGTCAGAGATTTCAGAGAGTGTCACAGACTTTCAGAGAGTGTCAGAGAGATTGCAGAGAGTGTCAGAGAGTGTCAGAGAGCTTCAGAGAGTGACAGACTGTCAGATAGTGACAGAGAGTTTCAGTGAGTGTCAGAGAGTTTCAGAGAGTTTCAGAGAGTGTAAGAGATAGTCTGAGAGTGTCAGAGAATGTCAAAGAGTTTCAGAGAGTGTCAGAGAGTGTCAAAGAGTTTCAGAGGGTGTCCGAGAGTGTCAGAGATTGTCAGAGAGTTTCAGAGTGTTTCAGAGAGTTTCAGAGAGTGTCAGAGAGGGTCTGAGAGTGTCAGACAGTGTCAGAGAGTGTCAGAGAGTGTCAGAGAGGGTCTGAGAGTGTCGGAGAGTGTCAGAGTGTGTCAGAGAATGTCGGAGAGTTTCTGAGAGTATCTGTGAGTGTAAGAGTGTGTCTGAGAGTGTCAGAGACTGTCCGAGGGTTCTGAGATATTCTGAGTGTGTCAGAGAGTGTCAGAGAGTTTCAGAGAGTTTCAGAGAGTGTCACAGAGTGTCAGAGAGCGTCAGAGAGTTTCACAGTGTGTCACAGAGTGTCAGAGAGTGTCAGAGAGTTTCAGAGAGTGTCAGATAGTGTCAGAGAGTGTCAGAGAGTTTCGGAGAGTGTCAGAGAGTGTCAGAGAGTGTCTGAGAGTGTCAGACAGTGTCAGAGAGTGTCAGAGAGTGTCAGAGAGGGTCTGAGAGTGTCGGAGAGTGTCAGAGTGTGTCAGAGAATGTCGGAGAGTTTCTGAGAGTATCTGTGAGTGTAAGAGTGTGTCTGAGAGTGTCAGAGACTGTCCGAGGGTTCTGAGATATTCTGAGTGTGTCAGAGAGTGTCAGAGAGTTTCAGAGAGTTTCAGAGAGTGTCACAGAGTGTCAGAGAGCGTCAGAGAGTTTCACAGTGTGTCACAGAGTGTCAGAGAGTGTCAGAGAGTTTCAGAGAGTGTCAGAGCGTTTCAGAGAGTGTCTGAGCGTGTCAGAGATTGCCAGAGTGTTTCTGAGAGTTTCTGAGTGTGTCAGAGAATGTCAGAGATGGTCAGAGATTTCAGAGAGTGTCACAGACTTTCAGAGAGTGTCAGAGAGATTGCAGAGAGTGTCAGAGAGTGTCAGAGAGCTTCAGAGAGTGGCAGAGAGTTTCAGAGAGCTTCAGAGAGTGTCAGAGCATTTCAGAGAGTGTCTGAGCGTGTCAGAGATTGCCAGAGTGTTTCTGAGAGTTTCTGAGTGTGTCAGAGAATGTCAGAGATGGTCAGAGATTTCAGAGAGTGTCACAGACTTTCAGAGAGTGTCAGAGAGATTGCAGAGAGTGTCAGAGAGTGTCAGAGAGCTTCAGAGAGTGGCAGAGAGTTTCAGAGAGTTTCAGAGAGCTTCAGAGAGTGACAGACTGTCAGATAGTGACAGAGAGTTTCAGTGAATGTCAGAGAGTTTCAGAGAGTTTCAGAGAGTGTAAGAGATAGTCTGAGAGTGTCAGAGAATGTCAAAGAGTTTCAGAGAGTGTCAGAGAGTGTCAAAGAGTTTCAGAGGGTGTCCGAGAGTGTCAGAGATTGTCAGAGAGTGTCAGAGCGTTTCAGAGAGTGTCTGAGCGTGTCAGAGATTGCCAGAGAGTTTCTGAGAGTTTCTGAGTGTGTCAGAGAATGTCAGAGATGGTCAGAGATTTCAGAGAGTGTCACAGACTTTCAGAGAGTGTCAGAGAGATTGCAGAGAGTGTCAGAGAGTGTCAGAGAGCTTCAGAGTGGCAGAGAGTTTCAGAGAGTTTCAGAGAGCTTCAGAGAGTGACAGACTGTCAGATAGTGACAGAGAGTTTCAGTGAGTGTCAGAGAGTTTCAGAGAGTTTCAGAGAGTGTAAGAGCTAGTCTGAGAGTGTCAGAGAATGTCAAAGAGTTTCAGAGAGTGTCAGAGAGTGTCAAAGAGTTTCAGAGGGTGTCCGAGAGTGTCAGAGATTGTCAGAGAGTTTCAGAGTGTTTCCGAGAGTTTCAGAGAGTGTCAGAGAGGGTCTGAGAGTGTCAGACAGTGTCAGAGAGTGTCAGAGAGTGTCAGAGAGGGTCTGAGAGTGTCGGAGAGTGTCAGAGTGTGTCAGAGAATGTCGGAGAGTTTCTGAGAGTATCTGTGAGTGTAAGAGTGTGTCTGAGAGTGTCAGAGACTGTCCGAGGGTTCTGAGATATTCTGAGTGTGTCAGAGAGTGTCAGAGAGTTTCAGAGAGTTTCAGAGAGTGTCACAGAGTGTCAGAGAGCGTCAGAGAGTTTCACAGTGTGTCACAGAGTGTCAGAGAGTGTCAGAGAGTTTCAGAGAGTGTCACATAGTGTCAGAGAGCGTCAGAGAGTTTCACAGTGTGTCACAGAGTGTCAGAGAGTGTCAGAGAGTTTCAGAGAGTGTCAGATAGTGTCAGAGAGTGTCAGAGAGTTTCGGAGAGTGTCAGAGAGTGTCAGAGAGTGTCTGAGAGTGTCAGACAGTGTCAGAGATTTTCTGAGAGTGTCACAGAGTGTCAGAGAGTTTCAGAGAGCTTCAGAGAGTGTCGGAGAGCGTCAGAGAGTGTCAGAGATTTTCAGAGAGTTTCAGAGTGTTTCAGAGAGTTTCAGAGAGTGTCAGAGAGTGTCAGAGAGTTTCAGAGAGCTTCAGAGAGTGTCGGAGAGTGTCAGAGAGTGTCAGAGATTTTCAGGGAGTTTCAGAGAGTGTCAGAGAGGGTCAGAGAGTTTCAGAGAGTTTCTGAGAGTGTCACAGCGTGTCAGAGAGTTTCAGAGAGCTTCAGAGAGTTTCAGAGAGTTTCAGAGAGTGTCAAAGAGTTTCAGAGAGTGTCAGAGAATCTCAGAGATTGTCAAAGAGATTCAGAGAGCGTCAGAGAGTGTCAGAGAGTTTCAGAGAGTGTCAGAGCGTTTCAGAGAGTGTCTGAGCGTGTCAGAGATTGCCAGAGGGTTTTTGAGCGTTTCTGAGTGTGTCAGAGAGTGTCAGAGACTTTCAGAGATTTCAGAGAGAGTCACAGACTTTCAGAGAGTGTCAGAGAGATTGCAGAGAGTGTCAGAGGGTGTCAGAGAGCTTCAGAGAGTGGCAGAGATTTTCAGAGAGTTTCAGAGAGTTTCAGAGAGTGACAGAGTGTCAGATAGTGACAGAGA
Source organism: Heterodontus francisci (assembly GCF_036365525.1). Taxonomy (NCBI): domain Eukaryota; kingdom Metazoa; phylum Chordata; class Chondrichthyes; order Heterodontiformes; family Heterodontidae; genus Heterodontus; species Heterodontus francisci. The sequence goes on from NC_090421.1 coordinate 34,001,881, forward strand.
GTTTCATAGTGTCAGAGAGTTTCAGAGAGTGTAAGAGATAGTCTGAGAGAGTCCGAGAATGTCAAAGAGTTTCAGAGAGTGTCAGAGAGTGCCAAAGAGTTTCAGAGAGTGTCAGAGAGTGTCAGAGATTTTCAGAGAGTGTCAGAGAGTGTCAGAGAGTGTCTGAGAGTGTCAAAGAGTTTCAGAGAGTCTCAGAGTGTGTCAGAGAATGTCGGAGAGTTTCTGAGAGTATCTGTGAGTGTAAGAGTGTGTCAGAGAGTGTCAGAGACTGTCCGAGGGTTCTGAGATATTCTGAGTGTGTCAGAGAGTGTCAGAGAGTTTCAGATAGGTTCAGAGAGTGTCACAGAGTGTCAGAGAGCGTCAGAGAGTTTCACAGTATGTCACAGAGTGTCAGAGAGTGTCAGAGAGTTTCAGAGAGTGTCAGAGAGTGTCAGAGAGTTTCAGAGAGTGTCGGATAGTGTCAGAGAGTTTCAGAGAGTGTCAGAGAGTGTAAGAGATAGTCTGAGAGTGTCAGAGAATGTCAAAGAGTTTCAGAGAGTGTCAGAGAGTGTCAAAGAGTTTCAGAGGGTGTCCGAGAGTGTCAGAGATTGTCAGAGAGTGTCAGAGCGTTTCAGAGAGTGTCTGAGCGTGTCAGAGATTGCCAGAGTGTTTCTGAGAGTTTCTGAGTGTGTCAGAGAATGTCGGAGAGTTTCTGAGAGTATCTGTGAGTGTAAGAGTGTGTCTGAGAGTGTCAGAGACTGTCCGAGGGTTCTGAGATATTCTGAGTGTGTCAGAGAGTGTCAGAGAGTTTCAGAGAGTTTCAGAGAGTGTCACAGAGTGTCAGAGAGCGTCAGAGAGTTTCACAGTGTGTCACAGAGTGTCAGAGAGTGTCAGAGAGTTTCAGAGAGTGTCAGATAGTGTCAGAGAGTGTCAGAGAGTTTCGGAGAGTGTCAGAGAGTGTCAGAGAGTGTCTGAGAGTGTCAGACAGTGTCAGAGAGTGTCAGAGAGTGTCAGAGAGGGTCTGAGAGTGTCGGAGAGTGTCAGAGTGTGTCAGAGAATGTCGGAGAGTTTCTGAGAGTATCTGTGAGTGTAAGAGTGTGTCTGAGAGTGTCAGAGACTGTCCGAGGGTTCTGAGATATTCTGAGTGTGTCAGAGAGTGTCAGAGAGTTTCAGAGAGTTTCAGAGAGTGTCACAGAGTGTCAGAGAGCGTCAGAGAGTTTCACAGTGTGTCACAGAGTGTCAGAGAGTGTCAGAGAGTTTCAGAGAGTGTCAGATAGTGTCAGAGAGTGTCAGAGAGTTTCGGAGAGTGTCAGAGAGTGTCAGAGAGTGTCTGAGAGTGTCAGACAGTGTCAGAGATTTTCTGAGAGTGTCACAGAGTGTCAGAGAGTTTCAGAGAGCTTCAGAGAGTGTCGGAGAGCGTCAGAGAGTGTCAGAGATTTTCAGAGAGTTTCAGAGTGTTTCAGAGAGTTTCAGAGAGTGTCAGAGAGTGTCAGAGAGTTTCAGAGAGCTTCAGAGAGTGTCGGAGAGTGTCAGAGAGTGTCAGAGATTTTCAGGGAGTTTCAGAGAGTGTCAGAGAGGGTCAGAGAGTTTCAGAGAGTTTCTGAGAGTGTCACAGCGTGTCAGAGAGTTTCAGAGAGCTTCAGAGAGTTTCAGAGAGTTTCAGAGAGTGTCAAAGAGTTTCAGAGAGTGTCAGAGAATCTCAGAGATTGTCAAAGAGATTCAGAGAGCGTCAGAGAGTGTCAGAGAGTTTCAGAGAGTGTCAGAGCGTTTCAGAGAGTGTCTGAGCGTGTCAGAGATTGCCAGAGGGTTTTTGAGCGTTTCTGAGTGTGTCAGAGAGTGTCAGAGACTTTCAGAGATTTCAGAGAGAGTCACAGACTTTCAGAGAGTGTCAGAGAGATTGCAGAGAGTGTCAGAGGGTGTCAGAGAGCTTCAGAGAGTGGCAGAGATTTTCAGAGAGTTTCAGAGAGCTTCAGAGAGTGACAGAGTGTCAGATAGTGACAGAGAGTTTCATAGTGTCAGAGAGTTTCAGAGAGTGTAAGAGATAGTCTGAGAGTGTCCGAGAATGTCAAAGAGTTTCAGAGAGTGTCAGAGAGTGCCAAAGAGTTTCAGAGAGTGTCAGAGAGTGTCAGAGATTTTCAGAGAGTGTCAGAGAGTGTCAGAGAGTGTCTGAGAGTGTCAAAGAGTTTCAGAGAGTCTCAGAGTGTGTCAGAGAATGTCGGAGAGTTTCTGAGAGTATCTGTGAGTGTAAGAGTGTGTCAGAGAGTGTCAGAGACTGTCCGAGGGTTCTGAGATATTCTGAGTGTGTCAGAGAGTGTCAGAGAGTTTCAGAGAGGTTCAGAGAGTGTCACAGAGTGTCAGAGAGCGTCAGAGAGTTTCACAGTATGTCACAGAGTGTCAGAGAGTGTCAGAGAGTTTCAGAGAGTGTCAGAGAGTGTCAGAGAGTTTCAGAGAGTGTCGGATAGTGTCAGAGAGTTTCAGAGAGTTTCAGAGAGTGTCAGAGAGTGTCAGAGAGTGTCTGAGAGTGTCAGAGATTTTCTGAGAGTGTCAGAGAGTGTCAGAGACTTTCCGAGAGTGTCAGAGAGTGTCAGAGATTTTCAGAGAGTTTCAGAGTGTTTCAGAGAGTTTCAGAGAGTGTCAGAGAGGGTCTGAGAGTGTCAGAGAGTTTCAGAGAGCTTCAGAGAGTGTCGGAAAGTGTCAGAGAGTGTCAGAGATTTTCAGAGAGTTTCAGAGAGTGTCAGAGAGGGTCAGAGAGTTTCAGAGAGCTTCAGAGAGTTTCAGAGAGTTCCAGAGAGTGTCAAAGAGTTTCAGAGAGTGTCAGAGAATCTCACAGAGTGTCAGAGAGATTCAGAGAGTGTCAGAGAGTGTCAGAGAGTTTCAGAGAGTGTCAGAGCGTTTCAGAGAGTGTCTGAGCGTGTCAGAGATTGCCAGAGGGTTTCTGAGCGTTTCTGAGTGTGTCAGAGAGTGTCAGAGACTTTCAGAGATTTCAGAGAGAGTCACAGACTTTCAGAGAGTGTCAGAGAGATTGCAGAGAGTGTCAGAGAGTGTCAGAGAGCTTCAGAGAGTGGCAGAGATTTTCAGAGAGTTTCAGAGAGCTTCAGAGAGTGACAGAGTGTCAGATAGTGACAGAGAGTTTCATAGTGTCAGAGAGTTTCAGAGAGTGTCAGCGAGTGTCAGAGATTTTCAGAGAGTGTCAGAGAGTGTCAGAGAGTGTCAAAGAGTTTCAGAGAGTCTCAGAGTGTGTCAGAGAATGTCGGAGAGTTTCTGAGAGTATCTGTGAATGTAAGAGTGTGTCAGAGAGTGTCAGAGACTGTCCGAGGGTTCTGAGATATTCTGAGTGTGTCAGAGAGTGTCAGAGATTTTCAGAGAGGTTCACAGTGTGTCACAGAGTGTCAGAGAGCGTCAGAGAGTTTCACAGTATGTCACAGAGTGTCAGAGAGTGTCAGAGAGTTTCAGAGAGTGTCAGAGAGTGTCAGAGAGTTTCAGAGAGTGTCGGATAGCGTCAGAGAGTGTCAGAAAGTTTCAGAGAGTGTCAGAGAGTGTCTGAGAGTGTCAGAGATTTTCTGAGAGTGTCACAGAGTGTCAGAGAGTGTCAGAGAGTTTCAGAGAGCTTCAGAGAGTGTCGGAGAGTGTCAGAGAGTGTCAGAGTGTGTCAGAGACTTTCCGAGAGTGTCAGAGAGTGTCAGAGATTTTCTGAGAGTGTCACAGAGTGTCAGAGAGTTTCAGAGAGCTTCAGAGAGTGTCGGAGAGTGTCAGAGAGTGTCAGAGATTTTCAGAGAGTTTCAGAGTGTTTCAGAGAGTTTCAGATAGTGTCAGAGAGGGTCTGAGAGTGTCAGAGAGTTTCAGAGAGCTTCAGAGAGTGTCGGAAAGTGTCAGAGAGTGTCAGAGATTTTCAGAGAGTTTCAGAGAGTGTCAGAGAGGGTCAGAGAGTTTCAGAGAGTTTCTGAGAGTGTCACAGCGTGTCAGAGAGTTTCAGAGAGCTTCAGAGAGTTTCAGAGAGTTCCAGAGAGTGTCAAAGAGTTTCAGAGAGTGTCAGAGAATCTCACAGAGTGTCAGAGAGATTCAGAGAGTGTCAGAGAGTTTCAGAGAGTGTCAGAGCGTTTCAGAGAGTGTCTGAGCGTGTCAGAGATTGCCAGAGGGTTTCTGAGCGTTTCTGAGTGTGTCAGGGAGCGTCAGAGACTTTCAGAGATTTCAGAGAGAGTCACAGACTTTCAGAGAGTGTCAGAGAGATTGCAGAGAGTGTCAGAGAGTGTCAGAGAGTTTCAGAGAGTGTCAGAGAGGGTCAGAGAGTTTCAGAGAGTTTCTGAGAGTGTCACAGCGTGTCAGAGAGTTTCAGAGAGCTTCAGAGAGTTTCAGAGAGTTTCAGAGAGTGTCAAAGAGTTTCAGAGAGTGTCAGAGAATGTCAGAGAATGTCAAAGAGATTCAGAGAGTGTCAGAGAGTGTCAGAGAGTTTCAGAGAGTGTCAGAGCGTTTCAGAGAGTGTCTGAGCCAGTCAGAGATTGCCAGAGGGTTTTTGAGCGTTTCTGAGTGTGTCAGAGAGTGTCAGAGACTTTCAGAGATTTCAGAGAGAGTCACAGACTTTCAGAGAGTGTCAGAGAGATTGCAGAGAGTGTCAGAGAGCTTCAGAGAGTGGCAGAGATTTTCAGAGAGTTTCAGAGAGCTTCAGAGAGTGACAGAGTGTCAGATAGTGACAGAGAGTTTCATAGTGTCAGAGAGTTTCAGAGAGTGTAAGAGATAGTCTGAGAGTGTCCGAGAATGTCAAAGAGATTCAGAGAGTGTCAGAGAGTGACAAAGAGTTTCAGAGAGTGTCAGAGAGTTTCAGAGTGTTTCAGAGAATGTCAGAGAGTGTCAGAAAGTGTCTGAGAGTTTCAGAGTGTTTCAGAGAGTGTCAGAGAGTGTCAGAGAGTGTCAGAGAGTGTCAGAGAGTGTCTGAGAGTGTCAAAGAGTTTCAGAGAGTCTCAGAGTGTGTCAGAGAATGTCGGAGAGTTTCTGAGAGTATCTGTGAGTGTAAGAGTGTGTCAGAGAGTGTCAGAGACTGTCCGAGGGTTCTGAGATATTCTGAGTGTGTCAGAGAGTGTCAGAGAGTTTCAGAGAGGTTCAGAGAGTGTCACAGAGTGTCAGAGAGCGTCAAGAGTTTCACAGTATGTCACAGAGTGTCAGAGAGTGTCAGAGAGTTTCAGAGAGTGTCAGAGAGTGTCAGAGAGTTTCGGAGAGTGTCGGATAGTGTCAGAGAGTGTCAGAGCGTTTCAGAGAGTGTCAGAGAGTGTCAGAGAGTGTCTGAGAGTGTCAGAGATTTTCTGAGAGTGTCACAGAGTGTCAGAGAGTTACAGAGAGCTTCAGAGAGTGTCGGAGAGTGTCAGAGAGTGTCAGAGAGTGTCAGATAGTTTCAGAGAGTGTCAGAGAGCGTCAGAGATTTTCAGAGAGTGTCAGAGAGTGTCAGAGAGTTTCGGAGAGTGTCGGATAGTGTCAGAGAGTGTCAGAGAGGGTCTGAGAGTTTCAGAGAGTTTCAGAGAGCTTCAGAGAGTGTCGGAAAATGTCAGAGAGTGTCGGAGATTTTCAGAGAGTTTCAGAGAGTGTCAGAGAGGGTCAGAGAGTTTCAGAGAGTTTCTGAGAGTGTCACAGCGTGTCAGAGGGTTTCAGAGAGCTTCAGAGAGCTTCAGAGAGTTTCAGAGAGTTTCAGAGAGTGTCAAAGTGTTTCAGAGAGTGTCAGAGAATCTCAGAGAGTGTCAGAGAGATTCAGAGAGTGTCAGAGAGTGTCAGAGAGTTTCAGAGAGTTTCAGAGAGTTTCAGAGAGTGTCAAAGAGTTTCAGAGAGTGTCAGAGAATCTCAGAGATTGTCAAAGAGATTCAGAGAGTGTCAGAGAGTGTCAGAGAGTTTCAGAGAGTGTCAGAGCGTTTCAGAGAGTGTCTGAGCCAGTCAGAGATTGCCAGAGGGTTTTGAGCGTTTCTGAGTGTGTCAGAGAGTGTCAGAGACTTTCAGAGATTTCAGAGAGAGTCACAGACTTTCAGAGAGTGTCAGAGAGATTGCAGAGAGTGTCAGAGGGTGTCAGAGAGCTTCAGAGAGTGGCAGAGATTTTCAGAGAGTTTCAGAGAGCTTCAGAGAGTGACAGAGTGTCAGATAGTGACAGAGAGTTTCATAGTGTCAGAGAGTTTCAGAGAGTGTCAGAGATAGTCTGAGAGTGTCCGAGAATGTCAAAGAGTTTCAGAGAGTGTCAGAGAGTGCCAAAGAGTTTCAGAGAGTGTCAGAGAGTGTCAGAGATTTTCAGAGAGTGTCAGAGAGTGTCAGAGAGTGTCTGAGAGTGTCAAAGAGTGTCAGAGAGTCTCAGAGTGTGTCAGAGAATGTCGGAGATTTTCTGAGAGTATCTGTGAGTGTAAGAGTGTGTCAGAGCGTGTCAGAGACTGTCCGAGGGTTCTGAGATATTCTGAGTGTGTCAGAGAGTGTCAGAGAGTTTCAGAGAGGTTCAGAGAGTGTCACAGAGTGTCAGAGAGCGTCAGAGAGTTTCACAGTATGTCACAGAGTGTCAGAGAGTGTCAGAGAGTTTCAGAGAGTGTCAGAGAGTGTCAGAGAGTTTCAGAGAGTGTCGGATAGTGTCAGAGAGTTTCAGAGAGTTTCAGAGAGTGTCAGAGAGTGTCAGAGAGTGTCAGAGAGTGTCAGAGATTTTCTGAGAGTGTCACAGAGTGTCAGAGAGTTTCAGAGAGCTTCAGAGAGTGTCGGAGAGTGTCAGAGAGTGTCAGAGAGTGTGTCAGAGAGTTTCCGAGAGTGTCGGAGAGTGTCAGAGATTTTCAGAGAGTTTCAGAGTGTTTCAGAGAGTTTCAGAGAGTGTCAGAGAGGGTCTGAGAGTGTCAGAGAGTTTCAGAGAGCTTCAGAGAGTGTCGGAAAGTGTCAGAGAGTGTCAGAGATTTTCAGAGAGTTTCAGAGAGTGTCAGAGAGGGTCAGAGAGTTTCAGAGAGTTTCTGAGAGTGTCACAGCGTGTCAGAGAGTTTCAGAGAGTTTCAGAGAGTTCCAGAGAGTGTCAAAGAGTTTCAGAGAGTGTCAGAGAATCTCACAGAGTGTCAGAGAGATTCAGAGAGTGTCAGAGAGTGTCAGAGAGTTTCAGAGAGTGTCAGAGCGTTTCAGAGAGTGTCTGAGCGTGTCAGAGATTGCCAGAGGGTTTCTGAGCGTTTCTGAGTGTGTCAGAGAGTGTCAGAGACTTTCAGAGATTTCAGAGAGAGACACAGACTTTCAGAGAGTGTCAGAGAGATTGCAGAGAGTGTCAGAGAGCGTCAGAGAGCTTCAGAGAGTGGCAGAGATTTTCAGAGAGTTTCAGAGAGCTTCAGAGAGTGACAGAGTGTCAGATAGTGACAGAGAGTTTCATAGTGTCAGAGAGTTTCAGAGAGTGTAAGAGATAGTCTGAGAGTGTCCGAGAATGTCAAAGAGTTTCAGAGAGTGTCAGAGAGTGCCAAAGAGTTTCAGAGAGTGTCAGCGAGGGTCAGAGAGCTTCAGAGAGTGTCGGAGAGTGTCAGAGAGTGTCAGAGAGTGTCAGAGATTTTCAGAGAGTTTCAGAGTGTTTCAGAGAGTTTCAGAGAGTGTCAGAGAGGGTCTAAGAGTGTCAGAGAGTTTCAGAGAGTGTCACAGAGTGTCAGAGAGTTTCAGAGAGCTTCAGAGAGTGTCGGAGAGTGTCAGAGAGTGTCAGAGATTTTCAGAGAGTTTCAGAGTGTTTCAGAGAGTTTCAGAGAGTGTCAGAGAGGGTCTGAGAGTGTCAGAGAGTTTCAAGAGAGCTTCAGAGAGTGTCGGAAAGTGTCAGAGAGTGTCAGAGATTTTCAGAGAGTTTCAGAGAGTGTCAGAGAGGGTCAGAGAGTTTCAGAGAGTTTCTGAGAGTGTCACAGCGTGTCAGAGAGTTTCAGAGAGCTTCAGAGAGTTTCAGAGAGTTCCAGAGAGTGTCAAAGAGTTTCAGAGAGTGTCAGAGAATCTCACAGAGTGTCAGAGAGATTCAGATAGTGTCAGAGAGTTTCAGAGAGTGTCAGAGCGTTTCAGAGAGTGTCTGAGCGTGTCAGAGATTGCCAGAGGGTGTCTGAGCGTTTCTGAGTGTGCCAGGGAGCGTCAGAGACTTTCAGAGATTTCAGAGAGATTCACAGACTTTCAGAGAGTGTCAGAGAGATTGCAGAGAGTGTCAGAGAGTTTCAGAGAGTGTCAGAGAGGGTCAGAGAGTTTCAGAGAGTTTCTGAGAGTGTCACAGCGTGTCAGAGAGTTTCAGAGAGCTTCAGAGAGTTTCAGAGAGTTTCAGAGAGTGTCAAAGAGTTTCAGAGAGTGTCAGAGAATGTCAGAGATTGTCAAAGAGATTCAGAGAGTGTCAGAGAGAGTCAGAGAGTTTCAGAGAGTGTCAGAGCGTTTCAGAGAGTGTCTGAGCCAGTCAGAGATTGCCAGAGGGTTTTTGAGCGTTTCTGAGTGTGTCAGAGAGTGTCAGAGACTTTCAGAGATTTCAGAGAGAGTCACAGACTTTCAGAGAGTGTCAGAGAGATTGCAGAGAGTGTCAGAGAGTGTCAGAGAGCTTCAGAGAGTGGCAGAGATTTTCAGAGAGTTTCAGAGAGCTTCAGAGAGTGACAGAGTGTCAGATAGTGACAGAGAGTTTCATAGTGTCAGAGAGTTTCAGAGAGTGTAAGAGATAGTCTGAGAGTGTCCGAGAATGCAAAGAGATTCAGAGAGTGTCAGAGAGTGTCAAAGAGTTTCAGAGAGTGTCAGAGAGTTTCAGAGTGTTTCAGAGAATGTCAGAGAGTGTCAGAGAGTGTCTGAGAGTTTCAGAGTGTTTCAGAGAGTGTCAGAGAGTGTCAGAGAGTGTCAGAGTGTGTCTGAGAGTGTCAAAGAATTTCAGAGAGTCTCAGTGTGTCAGAGAATGTCGGAGAGTTTCTGAGAGTATCTGTGAGTGTAAGAGTGTGTCAGAGAGTGTCAGAGACTGTCCGAGGGTTCTGAGATATTCTGAGTGTGTCAGAGAGTGTCAGAGAGTTTCAGAGAGGTTCAGAGAGTGTCACAGAGTGTCAGAGAGCGTCAGAGAGTTTCACAGTATGTCACAGAGTGTCAGAGAGTGTCAGAGAGTTTCAGAGAGTGTCAGAGAGTGTCAGAGAGTTTCAGAGAGTGTCGGATAGTGTCAGAGAGTGTCAGAGAGTTTCAGAGAGTGTCAGAGAGTGTCAGAGAGTGTCTGAGAGAGTCAGAGATTTTCTGAGAGTGTCACAGAGTGTCAGAGAGTTACAGAGAGCTTCAGAGAGTGTCGGAGAGTGTCAGAGAGTGTCAGAGAGTGTCAGAGAGTTTCAGAGAGTGTCAGAGAGTGTCAGAGATTTTCTGAGAGTGTCACGGAGTGTCACAGAGTTTCAGAGAGCTTCAGAGAGTGTCGGAGAGTGTCAGAGAGTGTCAGAGATTTTCAGAGAGTTTCAGAGTGTTTCAGAGAGTTTCAGAGAGTGTCAGAGAGGGTCTGAGAGTGTCAGAGAGTTTCAGAGAGCTTCAGAGAGTGTCGGAAAGTGTCAGAGAGTGTCGGAGATTTTCAGAGAGTTTCAGAGAGTGTCAGAGAGGGTCAGAGAGTTTCAGAGAGTTTCTGAGAGTGTCAGAGCGTGTCAGAGGGTTTCAGAGAGCTTCAGAGAGTTTCAGAGAGTTTCAGAGAGTGTCAAAGTGTTTCAGAGAGTGTCAGAGAATCTCAGAGAGTTTCAGAGAGATTCAGAGAGTGTCAGAGAGTGTCAGAGAGTTTCAGAGAGTGTCAGAGCGTTTCAGAGAGTGTCTGAGCGTGTCAGAGATTGCCAGAGGGTTTCTGAGTGTTTCTGAGTGTGTCAGAGAGTGTCAGAGACTTTCAGAGATTTCAGAGAGAGTCACAGACTTTCAGAGAGTGTCAGAGAGATTGCAGAGAGTGTCAGAGAGTGTCAGAGAGCTTCAGAGAGTGGCAGAGAGTTTCAGAGAGTTTCAGAGAGCTTCAGAGAGTGACAGAGTGTCAGATAGTGACAGAGAGTTTCAGTGAGTGTCAGAGAGTTTCAGAGAGTTTCAGAGAGTGTAAGAGATAGTCTGAGAGTGTCAGAGAGTGTCAAAGAGTTTCACAGAGTGTCAGAGAGTGTCAGAGAGTGTCTGAGATATTCAAAGAGTGTCAGAGAGTGTCAGAGAATGTCAGAGAGTTTCAGAGAGTGTCAGAGAGTGTCAGAGAGTGTCTGAGAGTGTCAGAGAGTGTCAGAGATTTTCTGAGAGTGTCACAGAGTGTCAGAGAGTGTCAGAGAGTGTAAGAGAGTGTCAGAGATTTTCTGAGAGTGTCACAGAGTGTCAGAGAGTTTCAGAGAGCTTCAGAGAGTGTCGGAGAGTGTCAGAGAGTGTCAGTGATTTTCAGAGAGTTTCAGAGAGTGTCAGAGAGTGTCAGAGAGGGTCAGAGAGTTTCAGAGAGTTTCTGAGAGTGTCACAGCGTGTCAGAGAGTTTCAGAGAGCTTCAGAGGGTTTCAGAGAGTGTCTGAGAGTTTCAGAGAGTTTCAGAGAGTGTCAAAGCGTTTCAGAGAGTGTCAGAGAGTGTCAGAGAGTTTCAGAGAGTGTCAGAGCGTTTCAGAGAGTGTCTGAGCGTGTCAGAGATTGCCAGAGTGTTTCTGAGAGTTTCTGAGTGTGTCAGAGAATGTCAGAGATGGTCAGAGATTTCAGAGAGTGTCACAGACTTTCAGAGAGTGTCAGAGAGATTGCAGAGAGTGTCAGAGAGTGTCAGAGAGCTTCAGAGAGTGGCAGCGAGTTTCAGAGAGCTTCAGAGAGTGTCAGAGCGTTTCAGAGAGTGTCTGACCGTGTCAGAGATTGCCAGAGTGTTTCGGAGAGTTTCTGAGTGTGTCAGAGAATGTCAGAGATGGTCAGAGATTTCAGAGAGTGTCACAGACTTTCAGAGAGTGTCCGAGAGATTGCAGAGAGTGTCAGAGAGTTTCAGAGAGGTTCAGAGAGTGGCAGAGAGTTTCAGAGAGTTTCAGAGAGCTTCAGAGAGTGACAGATTGTCAGATAGTGACAGAGAGTTTCAGTGAGTGTCAGAGAGTTTCAGAGAGTTTCAGAGAGTGTAAGAGATAGTCTGAGAGTTTCAGAGAATGTCAACGAGTTTCAGAGAGTGTCAGAGAGTGTCAGAGAGGGTCAGAGAGTTTCAGAGAGTTTCTGAGAGTGTCACAGCGTGTCAGAGAGTTTCAGAGAGCTTCAGAGAGTTTCAGAGAGTGTCTGAGAGTTTCAGAGAGTTTCAGAGAGTGTCAAAGCGTTTCAGAGAGTGTCAGAGAGTGTCAGAGAGTTTCAGAGAGTGTCAGAGCGTTTCAGAGAGTGTCTGAGCGTGTCAGAGATTGCCAGAGTGTTTCTGAGAGTTTCTGAGTGTGTCAGAGAATGTCAGAGATGGTCAGAGATTTCAGAGAGTGTCACAGACTTTCAGAGAGTGTCAGAGAGATTGCAGAGAGTGTCAGAGACTGTCAGAGAGCTTCAGAGAGTGGCAGAGAGTTTCAGAGAGTTTCAGAGAGCTTCAGAGAGTGTCAGAGCGTTTCAGAGAGTGTCTGACCGTGTCAGAGATTGCCAGAGTATTTCTTAGAGTTTCTGAGTGTGTCAGAGAATGTCAGAGATGGTCAGAGATTTCAGAGAGTGTCACAGACTTTCAGAGAGTGTCAGAGAGATTGCAGAGAGTGTCAGAGAGTTTCAGAGAGGTTCAGAGAGTGGCAGAGCGTTTCAGAGAGTTTCAGAGAGCTTCAGAGAGTGACAGATTGTCAGATAGTGACAGAGAGTTTCAGTGAGTGTCAGAGAGTTTCAGAGAGTTTCAGAGAGTGTAAGAGATAGTCTGAGAGTTTCAGAGAATGTCAACGAGTTTCAGAGAGTGTCAGAGAGTGTCAAAGAGTTTCAGAGGGTGTCCGAGAGTGTCAGAGATTGTCAGAGAGTTTCAGAGTGTTTCAGAGAGTTTCAGAGAGTGTCAGAGAGGGTCTGAGAGTGTCAGAGAGTGTCAGATAGTGTCAGAGAATGTCGGAGTGTTTCTGAGAGTATCTGTGAGTGTAAGAGTGTGTCAGAGAGTTTCAGGGACTGTCCGAGGGTTCTGAGATATTCTGAGTGTGTCAGAGAGTGTCAGAGAGTTTCAGAGAGTTTCAGAGAATGTCACAGAGTGTCAGAGAGCGTCAGAGAGTTTCACAGTGTGTCACAGAGTGTCAGAGAGTGTCAGAGAGTTTCAGAGAGTGTCAGATAGTGTCAGAGAGTGTCAGAGAGTTTCGGAGAGTGTCAGAGAGTGTCAGAGAGTGTCTGAGAGTGTCCGAGAATGTCAAAGAGATTCAGAGAGTGTCAGAGAGTGTCAAAGTGTTTCAGAGAATGTCAGAGAGTGTCAGAGAGTGTCTGAGAGTTTCAGAGTGTTTCAGAGAGTGTCAGAGAGTGTCAGAGAGTGTCAGAGAGTGTCTGAGAGTGTCAAAGAGTTTCAGAGAGTCTCAGAGTGTGTCAGAGAATGTCGGAGAGTTTCTGAGAGTATCTGTGAGTGTAAGAGTGTGTCAGAGAGTGTCAGAGACTGTCCGAGGGTTCTGAGATATTCTGAGTGTGTCAGAGAGTGTCAGAGAGTTCAGAGAGGTTCAGAGAGTGTCACAGAGTGTCAGAGAGCGTCAGAGAGTTTCACAGTATGTCACAGAGTGTCAGAGAGTGTCAGAGAGTTTCAGAGAGTGTCAGAGAGTGTCAGAGAGTTTCAGAGACTGTCGGATAGTGTCAGAGAGTGTCAGAGAGTTTCAGAGAGTGTCAGAGAGTGTCAGAGAGTGTCTGAGAGTGTCAGAGATTTTCTGAGAGTGTCACAGAGTGTCAGAGAGTTTCAGAGAGCTTCAGAGAGTGTCGGAGAGTGTCAGAGAGTGTCAGAGAGTGTCAGAGAGTTTCAGAGAGTGTCAGAGAGTGTCAGAGATTTTCTGAGAGTGTCACAGAGTGTCAGAGAGTTTCAGAGAGCTTCAGAGATTGTCGGAGAGTGTCAGAGAGTGTCAGAGATTTTCTGAGAGTTTCAGAGTGTTTCAGAGAGTTTCAGAGAGTGTCAGAGAGGGTCTGAGAGTGTCAGAGAGTTTCAGAGAGCTTCAGAGAGTGTCAGAAAGTGTCAGAGAGTGTTAGAGATTTTCAGAGAGTTTCAGAGAGTGTCAGAGAGGGTCAGAGAGTTTCAGAGAGTTTCTGAGAGTGTCACAGCGTGTCAGTGAGTTTCAGAGAGCTTCAGAGAGTTTCAGAGAGTTTCAGAGAGTGTCAAAGTGTTTCAGAGAGTGTCAGAGAATCTCAGAGAGTGTCAGAGAGATTCAGAGAGTGTCAGAGAGTGTCAGAGAGTTTCAGAGAGTGTCAGAGCGTTTCAGAGAGTGTCTGAGCGTGTCGAGATTGCCAGAGGGTTTCTGAGCGTTTCTGAGTGTGTCAGAGAGTGTCAGAGACTTTCAGAGATTTCAGAGAGAGTCACAGACTTTCAGAGAGTGTCAGAGAGATTGCAGAGAGTGTCAGAGAGTGTCAGAGAGCTTCAGAGAGTGGCAGAGAGTTTCAGAGAGTTTCAGAGAGCTTCAGAGAGTGACAGAGTGTCAGATAGTGACAGAGAGTTTCAGTGAGTGTCAGAGAGTTTCAGAGAGTTTCAGAGAGTGTAAGAGATAGTCTGAGAGTGTCAGAGAGTGTCAAAGAGTTTCACAGAGTGTCAGAGAGTGTCAGAGAATGTCAGAGAGTTTCAGAGAGTGTCAGAGTGTGTCAGAGACTGTCTGAGAGTGTCAGAGAGTGTCAGAGATTTTCTGAGAGTGTCACAGAGTGTCAGAGAGTGTAAGAGAGTGTCAGAAATTTTCTGAGAGTGTCAGAGAGTGTCAGAGATTTTCTGAGAGTGTCACAGAGTATCAGAGAGTTTCAGAGAGCTTCAGAGAGTGTCGGAGAGTGTCAGAGAGTGTCAGTGATTTTCAGAGAGTTTCAGAGAGTGTCAGAGAGTGTCAGAGAGGGTCAGAGAGTTTCAGAGAGTTTCTGAGAGTGTCACAGCGTGTCAGAGACTTTCAGAGAGCTTCAGAGAGTTTCAGAGAGTGTCTGAGAATTTCAGAGAGTTTCAGAGAGTGTCAAAGCGTTTCAGAGAGTGTCAGAGAGTGTCAGAGAGTTTCAGAGAGTGTCAGAGCGTTTCAGAGAGTGTCTGAGCGTGTCAGAGATTGCCAGAGTGTTTCTGAGAGTTTCTGAGTGTGTCAGAGAATGTCAGAGATGGTCAGAGATTTCAGAGAGTGTCACAGACTTTCAGAGAGTGTCAGAGAGATTGCAGAGAGTGTCAGAGAGCTTCAGAGAGTGGCAGAGAGTTTCAGAGAGTTTCAGAGAGCTTCAGAGAGTGTCAGAGCGTTTCAGAGAGTGTCTGACCGTGTCAGAGATTGCCAGAGTGTTTCTGAGAGTTTCTGAGTGTGTCAGAGAATGTCAGAGATTGTCAGAGATTTCAGAGAGTGTCACAGACTTTCAGAGAGTGTCAGAGAGATTGCAGAGAGTGTCAGAGAGTTTCAGAGAGGTTCAGAGAGTGACAGAGAGTTTCAGAGAGTTTCAGAGAGCTTCAGAGAGTGACAGAGTGTCAGATAGTGACAGAGAGTTTCAGTGAGTGTCAGAGAGTTTCAGAGAGTTTCAGAGAGTGTAAGAGATAGTCTGAGAGTTTCAGAGAATGTCAAAGAGTTTCAGAGAGTGTCAGAGAGTGTCAAAGAGTTTCAGAGGGTGTCCGAGAGTGTCAGAGATTGTCAGAGAGTTTCAGAGTGTTTCAGAGAGTTTCAGAGAGTGTCAGAGAGGGTCTGAGAGTGTCAGAGAGTGTCAGATAGAGTCAGAGAATGTCGGAGTGTTTCTGAGAGTATCTGTGAGTGTAAGAGTGTGTCAGAGAGTTTCAGAGACTGTCCGAGGGTTCTGAGATATTCTGAGTGTGTCAGAGAGTGTCAGAGAGTTTCAGAGAGTTTCAGAGAGTGTCACAGAGTGTCAGAGAGCGTCAGAGAGTTTCACAGTGTGTCACAGAGTGTCAGAGAGTGTCAGAGAGTTTCAGAGAGTGTCTGAGCGTGTCAGAGATTGCCAGAGTGTTTCTGAGAGTTTCTGAGTGTGTCAGAGAATGTCAGAGATGGTCGGAGATTTCAGAGAGTGTCACAGACTTTCAGAGAGTGTCAGAGAGATTGCAGAGAGTGTCAGAGAGTGTCAGAGAGCTTCAGAGAGTGACAGAGAGTTTCAGAGAGTTTCAGAGAGCTTCAGAGAGTGTCAGAGCGTTTCACAGAGTGTCTGAGCGTGTCAGAGATTGCCAGAGTGTTTCTGAGAGTTTCTGAGTGTGTCAGAGAATGTCAGCGATGGTCAGAGATTTCAGAGGGTGTCACAGACTTTCAGAGAGCGTCAGAGAGATTGCAGAGAGTGTCAGAGAGCTTCAGAGAGTTTCAGAGTGTTTCAGAGAGTGTCAGAGAGTGTCAGAGAGTGTCAGAGAGTGTCAGAGAGTGTCTGAGAGTGTCAAAGAATTTCAGAGAGTCTCAGAGTGTGTCAGAGAATGTCGGAGAGTTTCTGAGAGTATCTGTGAGTGTAATAGTGTGTCAGAGAGTGTCAGAGACTGTCCGAGGGTTCTGAGATATTCTGAGTGTGTCAGAGAGTGTCAGAGAGTTTCAGAGAGGTTCAGAGAGTGTCAGAGAGTTTCACAGTATGTCACAGTGTGTCAGAGAGTGTCAGAGAGTTTCAGAGAGTGTCAGAGAGTGTCAGAGAGTTTCAGAGAGTGTCGGATAGTGTCAGAGAGTGTCAGAGAGTTTCAGAGAGTGTCAGAGAGTGTCAGAGAGTGTCTGAGAGTGTCAGAGAGTTTCAGAGAGTGTCAGAGAGTGTCAGAGAGTTTCAGAGAGTGTCGGATAGTGTCAGAGAGTGTCAGAGAGTTTCAGAGAGTGTCAGAGAGTGTCAGAGAGTGTCTGAGAGTGTCAGAGATTTTCTGAGAGTGTCACAGAGTGTCAGAGAGTTACAGAGAGCTTCAGAGAGTTTCGGAGAGTGTCAGAGAGTGTCAGAGAGTGTCAGAGAGTTTCAGAGAGTGTCAGAGAGTGTCAGAGATTTTCTGAGAGTGTCACAGAGTGTCACAGAGTTTCAGAGAGCTTCAGAGAGTGTCGGAGAGTGTCAGAGAGTGTCAGAGATTTTCTGAGAGTTTCAGAGTGTTTCAGAGAGTTTCAGAGAGTGTCAGAGAGGGTCTGAGAGTGTCAGAGAGTTTCAGAGAGCTTCAGAGAGTGTCAGAAAGTGTCAGAGAGTGTCAGAGATTTTCAGAGAGTTTCAGAGAGTGTCAGAGAGGGTCAGAGAGTTTCAGAGAGTTTCTGAGAGTGTCACAGCGTGTCAGTGAGTTTCAGAGAGCTTCAGAGAGTTTCAGAGAGTTTCAGAGAGTGTCAAAGTGTTTCAGAGAGTTTCAGAGAGTGTCAGAGAGTGTCAGAGATTTTCTGAGAGTGTCACAGAGTGTCACAGAGTTTCAGAGAGCTTCAGAGAGTGTCGGAGAGTGTCAGAGAGTGTCAGAGATTTTCTGAGAGTTTCAGAGTGTTTCAGAGAGTTTCAGAGAGTGTCAGAGAGGGTCTGAGAGTGTCAGAGAGTTTCAGAGAGCTTCAGAGAGTGTCAGAAAGTGTCAGAGAGTGTCAGAGATTTTCAGAGAGTTTCAGAGAGTGTCAGAGAGGGTCAGAGAGTTTCAGAGAGTTTCTGAGAGTGTCACAGCGTGTCAGTGAGTTTCAGAGAGCTTCAGAGAGTTTCAGAGAGTTTCAGAGAGTGTCAAAGTGTTTCAGAGAGTGTCAGAGAATCTCAGAGAGTGTCAGAGAGATTCAGAGAGTGTCAGAGAGTGTCAGAGAGTTTCAGAGAGTGTCAGAGCGTTTCAGAGAGTGTCTGAGCGTGTCGAGATTGCCAGAGGGTTTCTGAGCGTTTCTGAGTGTGTCAGAGAGTGTCAGAGACTTTCAGAGATTTCAGAGAGAGTCACAGACTTTCAGAGAGTGTCAGAGAGATTGCAGAGAGTGTCAGAGAGTGTCAGAGAGCTTCAGAGAGTGGCAGAGAGTTTCAGAGAGTTTCAGAGAGCTTCAGAGAGTGACAGAGTGTCAGATAGTGACAGAGAGTTTCAGTGAGTGTCAGAGAGTTTCAGAGAGTTTCAGAGAGTGTAAGAGATAGTCTGAGAGTGTCAGAGAGTGTCAAAGAGTTTCACAGAGTGTCAGAGAGTGTCAGAGAGTGTCTGAGATATTCAAAGAGTGTCAGAGAGTGTCAGAGAATGTCAGAGAGTTTCAGAGAGTGTCAGAGTGTGTCAGAGACTGTCTGAGAGTGTCAGAGAGTGTCAGAGATTTTCTGAGAGTGTCACAGAGTGTCAGAGAGTGTCAGAGAGTGTAAGAGAGTGTCAGAAATTTTCTGAGAGTGTCAGAGAGTGTCAGAGATTTTCTGAGAGTGTCACAGAGTATCAGAGAGTTTCAGAGAGCTTCAGAGAGTGTTGGAGAGTGTCAGAGAGTGTCAGTGATTTTCAGAGAGTTTCAGAGAGTGTCAGAGAGTGTCAGAGAGGGTCAGAGAGTTTCAGAGAGTTTCTGAGAGTGTCACAGCGTGTCAGAGACTTTCAGAGAGCTTCAGAGAGTTTCAGAGAGTGTCTGAGAATTTCAGAGAGTTTCAGAGAGTGTCAAAGCGTTTCAGAGAGTGTCAGAGAGTGTCAGAGAGTTTCAGAGAGTGTCAGAGCGTTTCAGAGAGTGTCTGAGCGTGTCAGAGATTGCCAGAGTGTTTCTGAGAGTTTCTGAGTGTGTCAGAGAATGTCAGAGATGGTCAGAGATTTCAGAGAGTGTCACAGACTTTCAGAGAGTGTCAGAGAGATTGCAGAGAGTGTCAGAGAGCTTCAGAGAGTGGCAGAGAGTTTCAGAGAGTTTCAGAGAGCTTCAGAGAGTGTCAGAGCGTTTCAGAGAGTGTCTGACCGTGTCAGAGATTGCCAGAGTGTTTCTGAGAGTTTCTGAGTGTGTCAGAGAATGTCAGAGATGGTCAGAGATTTCAGAGAGTGTCACAGACTTTCAGAGAGTGTCAGAGAGATTGCAGAGAGTGTCAGAGAGTTTCAGAGAGGTTCAGAGAGTGACAGAGAGTTTCAGAGAGTTTCAGAGAGCTTCAGAGAGTTTCAGAGAGTTTCAGAGAGTGTAAGAGATAGTCTGAGAGTTTCAGAGAATGTCAAAGAGTTTCAGAGAGTGTCAGAGAGTGTCAAAGAGTTTCAGAGGGTGTCCGAGAGTGTCAGAGATTGTCAGAGAGTTTCAGAGTGTTTCAGAGAGTTTCAGAGAGTGTCAGAGAGGGTCTGAGAGTGTCAGAGAGTGTCAGATAGTGTCAGAGAATGTCGGAGTGTTTCTGAGAGTATCTGTGAGTGTAAGAGTGTGTCAGAGAGTTTCAGAGACTGTCCGAGGGTTCTGAGATATTCTGAGTGTGTCAGAGAGTGTCAGAGAGTTTCAGAGAGTTTCAGAGAGTGTCACAGAGTGTCAGAGAGCGTCAGAGAGTTTCACAGTGTGTCACAGAGTGTCAGAGAGTGTCAGAGAGTTTCAGAGAGTGTCTGAGCGTGTCAGAGATTGCCAGAGTGTTTCTGAGAGTTTCTGAGTGTGTCAGAGAATGTCAGAGATGGTCGGAGATTTCAGAGACGGTCACAGACTTTCAGAGAGTGTCAGAGAGATTGCAGAGAGTGTCAGAGAGTGTCAGAGAGCTTCAGAGAGTGACAGAGAGTTTCAGAGAGTTTCAGAGAGCTTCAGAGAGTGTCAGAGCGTTTCACAGAGTGTCTGAGCGTGTCAGAGATTGCCAGAGTGTTTCTGAGAGTTTCTGAGTGTGTCAGAGAATGTCAGCGATGGTCAGAGATTTCAGAGGGTGTCACAGACTTTCAGAGAGCGTCAGAGAGATTGCAGAGAGTGTCAGAGAGCTTCAGAGAGTTTCAAAGTGTTTCAGAGAGTGTCAGAGAGTGTCAGAGAGTGTCAGAGAGTGTCAGAGAGTGTCTGAGAGTGTCAAAGAATTTCAGAGAGTCTCAGAGTGTGTCAGAGAATGTCGGAGAGTTTCTGAGAGTATCTGTGAGTGTAAGAGTGTGTCAGAGAGTGTCAGAGACTGTCCGAGGGTTCTGAGATATTCTGAGTGTGTCAGAGAGTGTCAGAGAGTTTCAGAGAGGTTCAGAGAGTGTCAGAGAGTTTCACAGTATGTCACAGAGTGTCAGAGAGTGTCAGAGAGTTTCAGAGAGTGTCAGAGAGTGTCAGAGAGTTTCAGAGAGTGTCGGATAGTGTCAGAGAGTGTCAGAGAGTTTCAGAGAGTGTCAGAGAGTGTCAGAGAGTGTCTGAGAGTGTCAGAGATTTTCTGAGAGTGTCACAGAGTGTCAGAGAGTTTCAGAGAGCTTCAGAGAGTGTCGGAGAGTGTCAGAGAGTGTCAGAGAGTGTCAGAGAGTTTCAGAGAGTGTCAGAGAGTGTCAGAGATTTTCTGAGAGTGTCACAGAGTGTCAGAGAGTTTCAGAGAGCTTCAGAGAGTGTCGGAGAGTGTCAGAGAGTGTCAGAGATTTTCAGAGAGTTTCAGAGTGTTTCAGAGAGTTTCAGAGAGTGTCAGAGAGGGTCTGAGAGTGTCAGAGAGTTTCAGAGAGCTTCAGAGAGTGTCGGAAAGTGTCAGAGAGTGTCAGAGATTTTCAGAGAGTTTCAGAGAGTGTCAGAGAGGGTCAGAGAGTTTCAGAGAGTTTCTGAGAGTGTCACAGCGTGTCAGTGAGTTTCAGAGAGCTTCAGAGAGTTTCAGAGAGTTTCAGAGAGTGTCAAAGTGTTTCAGAGAGTGTCAGAGAATCTCAGAGAGTGTCAGAGAGATTCAGAGAGTGTCAGAGAGTGTCAGAGAGTTTCAGAGAGTGTCAGAGCGTTTCAGAGAGTGTCTGAGCGTGTCGAGATTGCCAGAGGGTTTCTGAGCGTTTCTGAGTGTGTCAGAGAGTGTCAGAGACTTTCAGAGATTTCAGAGAGAGTCACAGACTTTCAGAGAGTGTCAGAGAGATTGCAGAGAGTGTCAGAGAGTGTCAGAGAGCTTCAGAGAGTGGCAGAGAGTTTCAGAGAGTTTCAGAGAGCTTCAGAGAGTGACAGAGTGTCAGATAGTGACAGAGAGTTTCAGTGAGTGTCAGAGAGTTTCAGAGAGTTTCAGAGAGTGTAAGAGATAGTCTGAGAGTGTCAGAGAGTGTCAAAGAGTTTCACAGAGTGTCAGAGAGTGTCAGAGATTGTCTGAGAAATTCAAAGAGTGTCAGAGAGTGTCAGAGAATGTCAGAGAGTTTCAGAGAGTGTCAGAGAGTGTCAGAGACTGTCTGAGAGTGTCAGAGAGTGTCAGAGAGTGTCAGAGAGTGTCTGAGAGTGTCAGAGTGTCAGAGAGTGTCAGAGAGTGTCAGAGAGTGTCTGAGAGTGTCAGAGAGTGTCAGAGATTTTCTGAGAGTGTCACAGAGTATCAGAGAGTTTCAGAGAGCTTCAGAGAGTGTCGGAGAGTGTCAGAGAGTGTCAGTGATTTTCAGAGAGTTTCAGAGAGTGTCAGAGAGTGTCAGAGAGGGTCAGAGAGTTTCAGAGAGTTTCTGAGAGTGTCTGAGAGTTTCAGAGAGTTTCAGAGAGTGTCAAAGCGTTTCAGAGAGTGTCAGAGAGTGTCAGAGATTTTCAGAGAGTTTCAGAGAGTGTCAGAGAGGGTCAGAGAGTTTCAGAGAGTTTCTGAGAGTGTCACAGCGTGTCAGTGAGTTTCAGAGAGCTTCAGAGAGTTTCAGAGAGTTTCAGAGAGTGTCAAAGTGTTTCAGAGAGTGTCAGAGAATCTCAGAGAGTGTCAGAGAGATTCAGAGAATGTCAGAGAGTGTCAGAGAGTTTCAGAGAGTGTCAGAGCGTTTCAGAGAGTGTCTGAGCGTGTCGAGATTGCCAGAGGGTTTCTGAGCGTTTCTGAGTGTGTCAGAGAGTGTCAGAGAGTTTCAGAGAGTGTCGGATAGTGTCAGAGAGTGTCAGAGAGTTTCAGAGAGTGTCAGAGAGTGTCAGAGAGTGTCTGAGAGTGTCAGAGATTTTCTGAGAGTGTCACAGAGTGTCAGAGAGTTTCAGAGAGCTTCAGAGAGTGTCGGAGAGTGTCAGAGAGTGTCAGAGAGTGTCAGAGAGTTTCAGAGAGTGTCAGAGAGTGTCAGAGATTTTCTGAGAGTGTCACAGAGTGTCAGAGAGTTTCAGAGAGCTTCAGAGAGTGTCGGAGAGTGTCAGAGAGTGTCAGAGATTTTCAGAGAGTTTCAGAGTGTTTCAGAGAGTTTCAGAGAGTGTCAGAGAGGGTCTGAGAGTGTCAGAGAGTTTCAGAGAGCTTCAGAGAGTGTCGGAAAGTGTCAGAGAGTGTCAGAGATTTTCAGAGAGTTTCAGAGAGTGTCAGAGAGGGTCAGAGAGTTTCAGAGAGTTTCTGAGAGTGTCACAGCGTGTCAGTGAGTTTCAGAGAGCTTCAGAGAGTTTCAGAGAGTTTCAGAGAGTGTCAAAGTGTTTCAGAGAGTGTCAGAGAATCTCAGAGAGTGTCAGAGAGATTCAGAGAGTGTCAGAGAGTGTCAGAGAGTTTCAGAGAGTGTCAGAGCGTTTCAGAGAGTGTCTGAGCGTGTCGAGATTGCCAGATGGTTTCTGAGCGTTTCTGAGTGTGTCAGAGAGTGTCAGAGACTTTCAGAGATTTCAGAGAGAGTCACAGACTTTCAGAGAGTGTCAGAGAGATTGCAGAGAGTGTCAGAGAGTGTCAGAGAGCTTCAGAGAGTGGCAGAGAGTTTCAGAGAGTTTCAGAGAGCTTCAGAGAGTGACAGAATGTCAGATAGTGACAGAGAGTTTCAGTGAGTGTCAGAGAGTTTCAGAGAGTTTCAGAGAGTGTAAGAGAGTGTCAGAGAGTGTCAGAGAGGGTCAGAGAGTTTCAGAGAGTTTCTGAGAGTGTCTGAGAGTTTCAGAGAGTTTCAGAGAGTGTCAAAGCGTTTCAGAGAGTGTCAGAGAGTGTCAGAGATTTTCAGAGAGTTTCAGAGAGTGTCAGAGAGGGTCAGAGAGTTTCAGAGAGTTTCAGAGAGTTTCAGAGAGTGTCAAAGTGTTTCAGAGAGTGTCAGAGAATCTCAGAGAGTGTCAGAGAGATTCAGAGAGGGTCAGAGAGTTTCAGAGAGTTTCTGAGAGTGTCTGAGAGTTTCAGAGAGTTTCAGAGAGTGTCAAAGCGTTTCAGAGAGTGTCAGAGAGTGTCAGAGATTTTCAGAGAGTGTCACAGCGTGTCAGTGAGTTTCAGAGAGCTTCAGAGAGTTTCAGAGAGTTTCAGAGAGTGTCAAAGTGTTTCAGAGAGTGTCAGAGAATCTCAGAGAGTGTCAGAGAGATTCAGAGAGTGTCAGAGAGTGTCAGAGAGTTTCAGAGAGTGTCATAGCGTTTCAGAGAGTGTCTGAGCGTGTCGAGATTGCCAGAGGGTTTCTGAGCGTTTCTGAGTGTGTCAGAGAGTGTCAGAGAGTTTCAGAGAGTGTCGGATAGTGTCAGAGAGTGTCAGAGAGTTTCAGAGAGTGTCAGAGAGTGTCAGAGAGTGTCTGAGAGTGTCAGAGATTTTCTGAGAGTGTCACAGAGTGTCAGAGAGTTTCAGAGAGCTTCAGAGAGTGTCGGAGAGTGTCAGAGAGTGTCAGAGAGTGTCAGAGAGTTTCAGAGAGTGTCAGAGAGTGTCAGAGATTTTCTGAGAGTGTCACAGAGTGTCAGAGAGTTTCAGAGAGCTTCAGAGAGTGTCGGAGAGTGTCACAGAGTGTCAGAGATTTTCAGAGAGTTTCAGAGTGTTTCAGAGAGTTTCAGAGAGTGTCAGAGAGGGTCTGAGAGTGTCAGAGAGTTTCAGAGAGCTTCAGAGAGTGTCGGAAAGTGTCAGAGAGTGTCAGAGATTTTCAGAGAGTTTCAGAGAGTGTCAGAGAGGGTCAGAGAGTTTCAGAGAGTTTCTGAGAGTGTCACAGCGTGTCAGTGAGTTTCAGAGAGCTTCAGAGAGTTTCAGAGAGTTTCAGAGAGTGTCAAAGTGTTTCAGAGAGTGTCAGAGAATCTCAGAGAGTGTCAGAGAGATTCAGAGAGTGTCAGAGAGTGTCAGAGAGTTTCAGAGAGTGTCAGAGCGTTTCAGAGAGTGTCTGAGCGTGTCGAGATTGCCAGAGGGTTTCTGAGCGTTTCTGAGTGTGTCAGAGAGTGTCAGAGACTTTCAGAGATTTCAGAGAGAGTCACAGACTTTCAGAGAGTGTCAGAGAGATTGCAGAGAGTGTCAGAGAGTGTCAGAGAGCTTCAGAGAGTGGCAGAGAGTTTCAGAGAGTTTCAGAGAGCTTCAGAGAGCGACAGAGTGTCAGATAGTGACAGAGAGTTTCAGTGAGTGTCAGAGAGTTTCAGAGAGTTTCAGAGAGTGTAAGAGATAGTCTGAGAGTGTCAGAGAGTGTCAAAGAGTTTCACAGAGTGTCAGAGAGTGTCAGAGAGTGCCTGAGATATTCAAAGAGTGTCAGAGAGTGTCAGAGAATGTCAGAGAGTTTCAGAGAGTGTCAGAGAGTGTCAGAGACTGTCTGAGAGTGTCAGAGAGTGTCAGAGAGTGTCAGAGAGTGTAAGAGAGTGTCAGAGAGTGTCTGAGAGTTTCAGAGAGTGTCAGAGATTTTCTGAGAGTGTCACAGAGTATCTGAGAGTTTCAGAGAGCTTCAGAGAGTGTCGGAGAGTGTCAGAGAGTGTCAGTGATTTTCAGAGAGTTTCAGAGAGTGTCAGAGAGGGTCAGAGAGTTTCAGAGAGTTTCTGAGAGTGTCTGAGAGTTTCAGAGAGTTTCCGAGAGTGTCAAAGCGTTTCAGAGAGTGTCAGAGAGTGTCAGAGAGTTTCAGAGAGTGTCAGAGCGTTTCAGAGAGTGTCTGAGCGTGTCAGAGATTGCCAGAGTGTTTCTGAGAGTTTCTGAGTGTGTCAGAGAATGTCAGTGATGGTCAGAGATTTCAGAGAGTGTCACAGACTTTCAGAGAGTGTCAGAGAGAATGCAGAGAGTGTCAGAGAGCTTCAGAGAGTGGCAGAGAGTTTCAGAGAGTTTCAGAGAGCTTCAGAGAGTGTCAGAGCGTTTCAGAGAGTGTCTGACCGTGTCAGTGATTGCCAGAGTGTTTCTGAGAGTTTCTGAGTGTGTCAGAGAATGTCAGAGATGGTCAGAGATTTCAGAGAGTGTCACAGACTTTCAGAGAGTGTCAGAGAGATTGCAGAGAGTGTCAGAGAGTTTCAGAGAGGTTCAGAGAGTGACAGAGAGTTTCAGAGAGTTTCAGAGAGCTTCAGAGAGTGACAGAGTGTCAGATAGTGACAGAGAGTTTCAGTGAGTGTCAGAGAGTTTCAGAGAGTGTAAGAGAGTGTAAGAGATAGTCTGAGAGTTTCAGAGAATGTCAAAGAGTTTCAGAGAGTGTCAGAGAGTGTCAAAGAGTTTCAGAGCGTGTCCGAGAGTGTCAGAGATTGTCAGAGAGTTTCAGAGTGTTTCAGAGAGTTTCAGAGAGTGTCAGAGAGGGTCTGAGAGTGTCAGAGAGTGTCAGATAGTGTCAGAGAATGTCGGAGTGTTTCTGAGAGTATCTGTGAGTGTAAGAGTGTGTCAGAGAGTTTCAGAGACTGTCCGAGGGTTCTGAGATATTCTGAGTGTGTCAGAGAGTGTCAGAGAGTTTCAGAGAGTTTCAGAGAGTGTCACAGAGTGTCAGAGAGCGTCAGAGAGTTTCACAGTGTGTCACAGAGTGTCAGAGAGTGTCAGAGAGTTTCAGAGAGTGTCTGAGCGTGTCAGAGATTGCCAGAGTGTTTCTGAGAGTTTCTGAGTCTGACAGAGAATGTCAGAGATGGTCAGAGATTTCAGAGAGTGTCACAGACTTTCAGAGAGTGTCAGAGAGATTGCAGAGAGTGTCAGAGAGTGTCAGAGAGTTTCAGAGAGTGACAGAGTGTTTCAGAGAGTTTCAGAGAGCTTCAGAGAGTGTCAGAGCGTTTCACAGAGTGTCTGAGCGTGTCAGAGATTGCCAGAGTGTTTCTGAGAGTTTCTGAGTGTGTCAGAGAATGTCAGCGATGGTCAGAGATTTCAGAGAGTGTCACAGACTTTCAGAGAGCGTCAGAGAGATTGCAGAGAGTGTCAGAGAGCTTCAGAGAGTGGCAGAGAGTTTCAGAGAGTTTCAGACAGCTTCAGAGAGTGACAGTGTGTCGGATAGTGACAGAGAGTTTCAGTGAGTGTCAGAGAGTTTCAGAGAGTTTCAGAGAGTGTAAGAGATAGTCTGAGAGTGTCAGAGAATGTCAAAGAGTTTCAGAGAGTGTCAGAGAGTGTCAAAGAGTTTCAGAGGGTGTCCGAGAGTGTCAGAGATTGTCAGAGAGTTTCAGAGTGTTCCAGAGAGTTTCAGAGAGTGTCAGAGAGGGTCTGAGACTGTCAGAGAGTGTCAGATAGTGTCAGAGAATGTCGGAGAGTTTCTGAGAGTATCTGTGAGTGTAAGAGTGTGTCAGAGAGTTTCAGAGACTGTCCGAGGGTTCTGAGATATTCTGAGTGTGTCAGAGAGTGTCAGAGAGTTTCAAAGAGTTTCAGAGAGTGTCACAGAGTGTCAGAGAGCGTCAGAGAGTTTCACAGTGTGTCACAGAGTGTCAGAGAGTGTCAGAGAGTTTCAGAGAGTGTCTGAGAGTGTCAGACAGTGTCAGAGATTTTCTGAGAGTGTCAGACAGTGTCAGAGATGTTCTGAGAGTGTCACAGATTGTCAGAGAGTTTCAGAGAGCTTCAGAGAGTGTCGGAGAGTGTCAGAGAGTGCCAGAGATTTTCAGAGAGTTTCAGAGTGTTTCAGAGAGTTTCAGAGAGTGTCAGAGAGGGTCTGAGAGTGTCAGAGAGTTTCAGAGAGCTTCAGAGAGTGTCACAGCGTGTCAGAGAGTTTCAGAGAGCTTCAGAGAGTTTCAGAGAGTTTCAGAGAGTGTCAAAGAGTTTCAGAGAGTGTCAGAGAATCTCAGAGATTGTCAAAGAGATTCAGAGAGTGTCAGAGAGTGTCAGAGAGTTTCAGAGAGTGTCAGAGCGTTTCAGAGAGTGTCTGAGCGTGTCAGAGATTGCCAGAGGGTTTTTGAGCGTTTCTGAGCGTGTCAGAGAGTGTCAGAGACTTTCAGAGATTTCAGAGAGAGTCACAGACTTTCAGAGAGTGTCAGAGAGATTGCAGAGAGTGTCAGAGAGTGTCAGAGAGCTTCAGAGAGTGGCAGAGATTTTCAGAGAGTTTCAGAGAGCTTCAGAGAGTGTCGGAGAGTGTCAGAGAGTGTCAGAGAGTGTCAGAGAGTTTCAGAGAGTGTCAGAGAGTATCAGAGATTTTCTGAGAGTGTCACAGAGTGTCAGAGAGTGTCGGATAGTGTCAGAGAGTGTCAGAGAGTTTCAGAGAGTGTCAGAGAGTGTCAGAGAGTGTCTGCGAGTGTCAGAGATTTTCTGAGAGTGTCACCGAGTGTCAGAGAGTTTCAGAGAGCTTCAGAGAGTGTCGGAGAGTGTCAGAGAGTGTCAGAGAGTGTCAGAGAGTTTCAGAGAGTGTCAGAGAGTGTCAGAGATTTTCTGAGAGTGTCACAGAGTGTCAGAGAGTTTCAGAGAGCTTCAGAGAGTGTCAGAGAGTGTCAGAGAGTGTCAGAGATTTTCAGAGAGTTTCAGAGTGTTTCAGAGAGTTTCAGAGAGTGTCAGAGAGGGTCTGAGAGTGTCAGAGAGTTTCAGAGAGCTTCAGAGAGTGTCGGAAAGTGTCAGAGAGTGTCAGAGATTTTCAGAGAGTTTCAGAGAGCGTCAGAGAGGGTCAGAGAGTTTCAGAGAGTTTCTGAGAGTGTCACAGCGTGTCAGTGAGTTTCAGAGAGCTTCAGAGAGTTTCAGAGAGTTTCAGAGAGTGTCAAAGAATCTCAGAGAGTGTCAGAGAGATTCAGAGAGTGTCAGAGAGTGTCAGAGAGTTTCAGAGAGTGTCAGAGCGTTTCAGAGATTGTCTGAGCGTGTCGAGATTGCCAGAGGGTTTCTGAGCGTTTCTGAGTGTGTCAGAGAGTGTCAGAGACTTTCAGAGATTTCAGAGAGAGTCACAGACTTTCAGAGAGTGTCAGAGAGATTGCAGAGAGTGTCAGAGAGTGTCAGAGAGCTTCAGAGAGTGGCAGAGAGTTTCAGAGAGTGTAAGAGAGTGTAAGAGATAGTCTGAGAGTGTCAGAGAGTGTCAAAGAGTTTCACAGAGTGTCAGAGAGTGTCAGAGAGTGTCTGAGATATTCAAAGAGTGTCAGAGAGTGTCTGAGAATGTCAGAGAGTTTCAGAGAGTGTCAGAGAGTGTCAGAGACTGTCTGAGAGTGTCATAGAGTGTCAGAGATTTTCTGAGAGTGTCACAGAGTGTCAGAGAGTGTCAGAGAGTGTAAGAGAGTGTCAGAGAGTGTCTGAGAGTGTCAGAGAGTGTCAGAGATTTTCTGAGAGTGTCACAGAGTATCAGAGAGTTTCAGAGAGCTTCAGAGAGTGTCGGAGAGTGTCAGAGAGTGTCAGTGATTTTCAGAGAGTTTCAGAGAGTGTCAGAGAGGGTCAGAGAGTTTCAGAGAGTTTCTGAGAGTGTCACAGCGTGTCAGAGACTTTCAGAGAGCTTCAGAGAGTTTCAGAGAGTGTCTGAGAGTTTCAGAGAGTTTCAGAGAGTGTCAAAGCGTTTCAGAGAGTGTCAGAGAGTGTCATAGAGTTTCAGAGAGTGTCAGAGCGTTTCAGAGAGTGTCTGAGCGTGTCAGAGATTGCCAGAGTGTTTCTGAGAGTTTCTGAGTGTGTCAGAGAATGTCAGAGATGGTCAGAGATTTCAGAGAGTGTCACAGACTTTCAGAGAGTGTCAGAGAGATTGCAGAGAGTGTCAGAGAGCTTCAGAGAGTGGCAGAGAGTTTTAGAGAGTTTCAGAGAGCTTCAGAGAGTGTCAGAGCGTTTCAGAGAGTGTCTGACCGTGTCAGAGATTGCCAGAGTGTTTCTGAGAGTTTCTGAGTGTGTCAGAGAATGTCAGAGATGGTCAGAGATTTCAGAGAGTGTCACAGACTTTCAGAGAGTGTCAGAGAGATTGCAGAGAGTGTCAGAGAGTTTCAGAGAGGTTCAGAGAGTGACAGAGAGTTTCAGAGAGTTTCAGAGAGCTTCAGAGAGTGACAGAGTGTCAGATAGTGACAGAGAGTTTCAGTGAGTGTCAGAGAGTTTCAGAGAGTTTCAGAGATTGTAAGAGATAGTCTGAGAGTTTCAGAGAATGTCAAAGAGTTTCAGAGAGTGTCAGAGAGTGTCAAAGAGTTTCAGAGGGTGTCCGAGAGTGTCAGAGATTGTCAGAGAGTTTCAGAGTGTTTCAGAGAGTTTCAGAGAGTGTCAGAGAGGGTCTGAGAGTGTCAGAGAGTGTCAGATAGTGTCAGAGAATGTCGGAGTGTTTCTGAGAGTATCTGTGAGTGTAAGAGTGTGTCAGAGAGTTTCAGAGACTGTCCGAGGGTTCTGAGATATTCTGAGTGTGTCAGAGAGTGTCAGAGAGTTTCAGAGAGTTTCACAGTGTGTCACAGAGTGTCAGAGAGTGTCAGAGAGTTTCAGAGAGTGTCTGAGCGTGTCAGAGATTGCCAGAGTGTTTCTGAGAGTTTCTGAGTGTGTCAGAGAATGTCAGAGATGGTCAGAGATTTCAGAGAGTGTCACAGACTTTCAGAGAGTGTCAGAGAGATTGCAGAGAGTGTCAGAGAGTGTCAGAGAGCTTCAGAGAGTGACAGAGAGTTTCAGAGAGTATCAGATAGTGTCAGAGAGTGTCAGAGAGTTTCGGAGAGTGTCAGAGAGTGTCAGAGAGTGTCTGAGAGTGTCAGACAGTGTCAGAGATTTTCTGAGAGTGTCACAGATTGTCAGAGAGTTTCAGAGAGCTTCAGAGAGTGTCGGAGAGTGTCAGAGAGTGCCAGAGATTTTCAGAGAGTTTCAGAGTGTTTCAGAGAGTTTCAGAGAGTGTCAGAGAGGGTCTGAGAGTGTCAGAGAGTTTCAGAGAGCTTCAGAGAGTGTCACAGCGTGTCAGAGAGTTTCAGAGAGCTTCAGAGAGTTTCAGAGAGTTTCAGAGAGTGTCAAAGAGTTTCAGAGAGTGTCAGAGAATCTCAGAGATTGTCAAAGAGATTCAGAGAGTGTCAGAGAGTGTCAGAGAGTTTCAGAGAGTGTCAGAGCGTTTCAGAGAGTGTCTGAGCGTGTCAGAGATTGCCAGAGGGTTTTTGAGCGTTTCTGAGTGTGTCAGAGAGTGTCAGAGACTTTCAGAGATTTCAGAGAGAGTCACAGACTTTCAGAGAGTGTCAGAGAGATTGCAGAGAGTGTCAGAGAGTGTCAGAGAGCTTCAGAGAGTGGCAGAGATTTTCAGAGAGTTTCAGAGAGCTTCAGAGAGTGTCGGAGAGTGTCAGAGAGTGTCAGAGAGTGTCAGAGAGTTTCAGAGAGTGTCAGAGAGTATCAGAGATTTTCTGAGAGTGTCACAGAGTGTCAGAGAGTGTCGGATAGTGTCAGAGAGTGTCAGAGAGTTTCAGAGAGTGTCAGAGAGTGTCAGAGAGTGTCTGAGAGTGTCAGAGATTTTCTGAGAGTGTCACAGAGTGTCAGAGAGTTTCAGAGAGCTTCAGAGAGTGTCGGAGAGTGTCAGAGAGTGTCAGAGAGTGTCAGAGAGTTTCAGAGAGTGTCAGAGAGTGTCAGAGATTTTCTGAGAGTGTCACAGAGTGTCAGAGAGTTTCAGAGAGCTTCAGAGAGTGTCAGAGAGTGTCAGAGAGTGTCAGAGATTTTCAGAGAGTTTCAGAGTGTTTCAGAGAGTTTCAGAGAGTGTCAGAGAGGGTCTGAGAGTGTCAGAGAGTTTCAGAGAGCTTCAGAGAGTGTCGGAAAGTGTCAGAGAGTGTCAGAGATTTTCAGAGAGTTTCAGAGAGCGTCAGAGAGGGTCAGAGAGTTTCAGAGAGTTTCTGAGAGTGTCACAGCGTGTCAGTGAGTTTCAGAGAGCTTCAGAGAGTTTCAGAGAGTTTCAGAGAGTGTCAAAGTGTTTCAGAGAGTGTCAGAGAATCTCAGAGAGTGTCAGAGAGATTCAGAGAGTGTCAGAGAGTGTCAGAGAGTTTCAGAGAGTGTCAGAGCGTTTCAGAGATTGTCTGAGCGTGTCGAGATTGCCAGAGGGTTTCTGAGCGTTTCTGAGTGTGTCAGAGAGTGTCAGAGACTTTCAGAGATTTCAGAGAGAGTCACAGACTTTCAGAGAGTGTCAGAGAGATTGCAGAGAGTGTCAGAGAGTGTCAGAGAGCTTCAGAGAGTGGCAGAGAGTTTCAGAGAGTGTAAGAGAGTGTAAGAGATAGTCTGAGAGTGTCAGAGAGTGTCAAAGAGTTTCACAGAGTGTCAGAGAGTGTCAGAGAGTGTCTGAGATATTCAAAGAGTGTCAGAGAGTGTCTGAGAATGTCAGAGAGTTTCAGAGAGTGTCAGAGAGTGTCAGAGACTGTCTGAGAGTGTCATAGAGTGTCAGAGATTTTCTGAGAGTGTCACAGAGTGTCAGAGAGTGTCAGAGAGTGTAAGAGAGTGTCAGAGAGTGTCTGAGAGTGTCAGAGAGTGTCAGAGATTTTCTGAGAGTGTCACAGAGTATCAGAGAGTTTCAGAGAGCTTCAGAGAGTGTCGGAGAGTGTCAGAGAGTGTCAGTGATTTTCAGAGAGTTTCAGAGAGTGTCAGAGAGTGTCAGAGAGGGTCAGAGAGTTTCAGAGAGTTTCTGAGAGTGTCACAGCGTGTCAGAGACTTTCAGAGAGCTTCAGAGAGTTTCAGAGAGTGTCTGAGAGTTTCAGAGAGTTTCAGAGAGTGTCAAAGCGTTTCAGAGAGTGTCAGAGAGTGTCATAGAGTTTCAGAGAGTGTCAGAGCGTTTCAGAGAGTGTCTGAGCGTGTCAGAGATTGCCAGAGTGTTTCTGAGAGTTTCTGAGTGTGTCAGAGAATGTCAGAGATGGTCAGAGATTTCAGAGAGTGTCACAGACTTTCAGAGAGTGTCAGAGAGATTGCAGAGAGTGTCAGAGAGCTTCAGAGAGTGGCAGAGAGTTTTAGAGAGTTTCAGAGAGCTTCAGAGAGTGTCAGAGCGTTTCAGAGAGTGTCTGACCGTGTCAGAGATTGCCAGAGTGTTTCTGAGAGTTTCTGAGTGTGTCAGAGAATGTCAGAGATGGTCAGAGATTTCAGAGAGTGTCACAGACTTTCAGAGAGTGTCAGAGAGATTGCAGAGAGTGTCAGAGAGTTTCAGAGAGGTTCAGAGAGTGACAGAGAGTTTCAGAGAGTTTCAGAGAGCTTCAGAGAGTGACAGAGTGTCAGATAGTGACAGAGAGTTTCAGTGAGTGTCAGAGAGTTTCAGAGAGTTTCAGAGATTGTAAGAGATAGTCTGAGAGTTTCAGAGAATGTCAAAGAGTTTCAGAGAGTGTCAGAGAGTGTCAAAGAGTTTCAGAGGGTGTCCGAGAGTGTCAGAGATTGTCAGAGAGTTTCAGAGTGTTTCAGAGAGTTTCAGAGAGTGTCAGAGAGGGTCTGAGAGTGTCAGAGAGTGTCAGATAGTGTCAGAGAATGTCGGAGTGTTTCTGAGAGTATCTGTGAGTGTAAGAGTGTGTCAGAGAGTTTCAGAGACTGTCCGAGGGTTCTGAGATATTCTGAGTGTGTCAGAGAGTGTCAGAGAGTTTCAGAGAGTTTCACAGTGTGTCACAGAGTGTCAGAGAGTGTCAGAGAGTTTCAGAGAGTGTCTGAGCGTGTCAGAGATTGCCAGAGTGTTTCTGAGAGTTTCTGAGTGTGTCAGAGAATGTCAGAGATGGTCAGAGATTTCAGAGAGTGTCACAGACTTTCAGAGAGTGTCAGAGAGATTGCAGAGAGTGTCAGAGAGTGTCAGAGAGCTTCAGAGAGTGACAGAGAGTTTCAGAGAGTTTCAGAGAGCTTCAGAGAGTGTCAGAGCGTTTCACAGAGTGTCTGAGCGTGTCAGAGATTGCCAGAGTGTTTCTGAGAGTTTCTGAGTGTCTCAGAGAATGTCAGCGATGGTCAGAGATTTCAGAGGGTGTCACAGACTTTCAGAGAGCGTCAGAGAGATTGCAGAGAGTGTCAGAGAGCTTCAGAGAGTGGCAGAGAGTTTCAGAGAGTTTCAGACAGCTTCAGAGAGTGACAGAGTGTCGGATAGTGACAGAGAGTTTCAGTGAGTGTCAGAGAGTTTCAGAGAGTTTCAGAGAGTGTAAGAGAGTGTAAGAGATAGTCTGAGAGTTTCAGAGAATGTCAAAGAGTTTCAGAGAGTGTCAGAGAGTGTCAAAGAGTTTCAGAGGGTGTCCGAGAGTGTCAGAGATTGTCAGAGAGTTTCAGAGTGTTCCAGAGAGTTTCAGAGAGTGTCAGAGAGGGTCTGAGAGTGTCAGAGAGTGTCAGATTGTGTCAGAGAATGTCGGAGAGTTTCTGAGAGTATCTGTGAGTGTAAGAGTGTGTCAGAGAGTTTCAGAGACTGTCCGAGGGTTCTGAGATATTCTGAGTGTGTCAGAGAGTGTCAGAGAGTTTCAGAGAGTTTCAGAGAGTGTCACAGAGTGTCAGAGAGCGTCAGAGAGTTTCACAGTGTGTCACAGAGTGTCAGAGAGTGTCAGAGAGTTTCAGAGAGTATCAGATAGTGTCAGAGAGTGTCAGAGAGTTTCGGAGAGTGTCAGAGAGTGTCAGAGAGTGTCTGAGAGCTTCAGAGAGTGTCGGAGAGTGTCAGAGAGTGCCAGAGATTTTCAGAGAGTTTCAGAGTGTTTCAGAGAGTTTCAGAGAGTGTCAGAGAGGGTCTGAGAGTGTCAGAGAGTTTCAGAGAGCTTCAGAGAGTGTCACAGCGTGTCAGAGAGTTTCAGAGAGCTTCAGAGAGTTTCAGAGAGTTTCAGAGAGTGTCAAAGAGTTTCAGAGAGTGTCAGAGAATCTCAGAGATTGTCAAAGAGATTCAGAGAGTGTCAGAGAGTGTCAGAGAGTTTCAGAGAGTGTCAGAGCGTTTCAGAGAGTGTCTGAGCGTGTCAGCGATTGCCAGAGGGTTTTTGAGCGTTTCTGAGTGTGTCAGAGAGTGTCAGAGACTTTCAGAGATTTCAGAGAGAGTCACAGACTTTCAGAGAGTGTCAGAGAGATTGCAGAGAGTGTCAGAGAGTGTCAGAGAGCTTCAGAGAGTGGCAGAGATTTTCAGAGAGTTTCAGAGAGCTTCAGAGAGTGACAGAGTGTCAGATAGTGACAGAGAGTTTCAGAGTCTCAGAGAGTTTCAGAGAGTTTCAGAGAGTGCAAGAGATAGTCTGAGAGTGTCCGAGAATGTCAAAGAGTTTCAGAGATTGTCAGAGAGTGTCAAAGAGTTTCAGAGAGTGTCAGAGAGTGCCAGAGAGTTTCAGAGTGTTTCAGAGAATGTCAGAGACTGTCAGAGAGTGTCTGAGAGTTTCAGAGTGTTTCAGAGAGTGTCAGAGAGTGTCAGAGAGTGTCTGAGAGTGTCAAACAGTTTCAGAGAGTCTCAGAGTGTGTCAGAGAATGTCGGAGAGTTTCTGAGAGTATCTGTGAGTGTAAGAGTGTGTCAGAGAGTGTCAGAGACTGTCCGAGGGTTCTGAGATATTCTGAGTGTGTCAGAGAGTGTCAGAGAGTTTCAGAGAGTTTCAGAGAGTGTCACAGAGTGTCAGAGAGCGTCAGAGCGTTTCACAGTATGTCACAGAGTGTCAGAGAGTGTCAGAGAGTTTCAGAGAGTGTCAGATAGTGTCAGAGAGTGTCAGAGAGTTTCAGAGTGTGTCGGATAGTGTCAGAGAGTGTCAGAGAGTGTCAGAGAGTGTCAGAGAGTGTCTGAGAGTGTCAGAGATTTTCTGAGAGTGTCACAGAGTGTCAGAGAGTTTCAGAGAGCTTCAGAGAGTGTCGGTGAGTGTCACAGAGTGTCAGAGAGTGTCAGAGAGTTTCAGAGAGTGTCGGATAGTGTCAGAGAGCTTCAGAGAGTGTCAGAGAGTGTCAGAGAGTGTCTGAGAGTGTCAGAGAGTGTCAGAGATTTTCTGAGAGTGTCACAGAGTGTCAGAGAGTTTCAGAGAGCTTCAGAGAGTGTCGGAGAGTGTCAGAGAGTGTCAGAGATTTTCAGAGAGTTTCAGAGTGTTTCAGAGAGTTTCAGAGAGTGTCAGAGAGGGTCTGAGAGTGTCTGAGAGTTTCAGAGAGCTTCAGAGAGTGTCGGAGAGTGTCTGAGAGTGTCCGAGAATGTCAAAGAGTTTCAGAGATTGTCAGAGAGTGTCAAAGAGTTTCAGAGAGTGTCAGAGAGTGTCAGAGAGTTTCAGAGTGTTTCAGAGAATGTCAGAGACTGTCAGAGATTGTCTGAGAGTTTCAGAGTGTTTCAGAGAGTGTCAGAGAGTGTCAGAGAGTGTCTGAGAGTTTCAAAGAGTTTCAGAGAGTCTCAGAGTGTGTCAGTGAATGTCGGAGAGTTTCTGAGAGTATCTGTGAGTGTAAGAGTGTGTCAGAGAGTGTCAGAGACTGCCCAAGGGTTCTGAGATATTCTGAGTGTGTCAGAGAGTGTCAGAGAGTTTCAGAGAGTTTCAGAAAGTGTCACAGAGTGTCAGATAGTGACAGAGAGTTTCAGTGAGTGTCAGAGAGTTTCAGAGAGTGTAAGAGAGTGTAAGAGATAGTCTGAGAGTTTCAGAGAATGTCAAAGAGTTTCAGAGAGTGTCAGAGAGTGTCAAAGAGTTTCAGAGGGTGTCCGAGAGTGTCAGAGATTGTCAGAGAGTTTCAGAGTGTTCCAGAGAGTTTCAGAGAGTGTCAGAGAGGGTCTGAGAGTGTCAGAGAGTGTCAGATTGTGTCAGAGAATGTCGGAGAGTTTCTGAGAGTATCTGTGAGTGTAAGAGTGTGTCAGAGAGTTTCAGAGACTGTCCGAGGGTTCTGAGATATTCTGAGTGTGTCAGAGAGTGTCAGAGAGTTTCAGAGAGTTTCAGAGAGTGTCACAGAGTGTCAGAGAGCGTCAGAGAGTTTCACAGTGTGTCACAGAGTGTCAGAGAGTGTCAGAGAGTTTCAGAGAGTATCAGATAGTGTCAGAGAGTGTCAGAGAGTTTCGGAGAGTGTCAGAGAGTGTCAGAGAGTGTCTGAGAGCTTCAGAGAGTGTCGGAGAGTGT
Organism: Heterodontus francisci; assembly: GCF_036365525.1. Taxonomy (NCBI): domain Eukaryota; kingdom Metazoa; phylum Chordata; class Chondrichthyes; order Heterodontiformes; family Heterodontidae; genus Heterodontus; species Heterodontus francisci. Next base: position 34,036,731 of record NC_090421.1, read on the forward strand.
CAGAGAGTGCCAGAGATTTTCAGAGAGTTTCAGAGTGTTTCAGAGAGTTTCAGAGAGTGTCAGAGAGGGTCTGAGAGTGTCAGAGAGTTTCAGAGAGCTTCAGAGAGTGTCACAGCGTGTCAGAGAGTTTCAGAGAGCTTCAGAGAGTTTCAGAGAGTTTCAGAGAGTGTCAAAGAGTTTCAGAGAGTGTCAGAGAATCTCAGAGATTGTCAAAGAGATTCAGAGAGTGTCAGAGAGTGTCAGAGAGTTTCAGAGAGTGTCAGAGCGTTTCAGAGAGTGTCTGAGCGTGTCAGCGATTGCCAGAGGGTTTTTGAGCGTTTCTGAGTGTGTCAGAGAGTGTCAGAGATTTTCAGAGATTTCAGAGAGAGTCACAGACTTTCAGAGAGTGTCAGAGAGATTGCAGAGAGTGTCAGAGAGTGTCAGAGAGCTTCAGAGAGTGGCAGAGATTTTCAGAGAGTTTCAGAGAGCTTCAGAGAGTGACAGAGTGTCAGATAGTGACAGAGAGTTTCAGAGTCTCAGAGAGTTTCAGAGAGTTTCAGAGAGTGCAAGAGATAGTCTGAGAGTGTCCGAGAATGTCAAAGAGTTTCAGAGATTGTCAGAGAGTGTCAAAGAGTTTCAGAGAGTGTCAGAGAGTGCCAGAGAGTTTCAGAGTGTTTCAGAGAATGTCAGAGACTGTCAGAGAGTGTCTGAGAGTTTCAGAGTGTTTCAGAGAGTGTCAGAGAGTGTCAGAGAGTGTCTGAGAGTGTCAAACAGTTTCAGAGAGTCTCAGAGTGTGTCAGAGAATGTCGGAGAGTTTCTGAGAGTATCTGTGAGTGTAAGAGTGTGTCAGAGAGTGTCAGAGACTGTCCGAGGGTTCTGAGATATTCTGAGTGTGTCAGAGAGTGTCAGAGAGTTTCAGAGAGTTTCAGAGAGTGTCACAGAGTGTCAGAGAGCGTCAGAGCGTTTCACAGTATGTCACAGAGTGTCAGAGAGTGTCAGAGAGTTTCAGAGAGTGTCAGATAGTGTCAGAGAGTGTCAGAGAGTTTCAGAGTGTGTAGGATAGTGTCAGAGAGTGTCAGAGAGTGTCAGAGAGTGTCAGAGAGTGTCTGAGAGTGTCTGAGAGTGTCAGAGATTTTCTGAGAGTGTCACAGAGTGTCAGAGAGTTTCAGAGAGCTTCAGAGAGTGTCGGTGAGTGTCACAGAGTGTCAGAGAGTGTCAGAGAGTTTCAGAGAGTGTCGGATAGTGTCAGAGAGCTTCAGAGAGTGTCAGAGAGTGTCAGAGAGTGTCTGAGAGTGTCAGAGAGTGTCAGAGATTTTCTGAGAGTGTCACAGAGTGTCAGAGAGTTTCAGAGAGCTTCAGAGAGTGTCGGAGAGTGTCAGAGAGTGTCAGAGATTTTCAGAGAGTTTCAGAGTGTTTCAGAGAGTTTCAGAGAGTGTCAGAGAGGGTCTGAGAGTGTCTGAGAGTTTCAGAGAGCTTCAGAGAGTGTCGGAGAGTGTCTGAGAGTGTCCGAGAATGTCAAAGAGTTTCAGAGATTGTCAGAGAGTGTCAAAGAGTTTCAGAGAGTGTCAGAGAGTGTCAGAGAGTTTCAGAGTGTTTCAGAGAATGTCAGAGACTGTCAGAGATTGTCTGAGAGTTTCAGAGTGTTTCAGAGAGTGTCAGAGAGTGTCAGAGAGTGTCTGAGAGTGTCAAAGAGTTTCAGAGAGTCTCAGAGTGTGTCAGAGAATGTCGGAGAGTTTCTGAGAGTATCTGTGAGTGTAAGAGTGTGTCAGAGAGTGTCAGAGACTGCCCAAGGGTTCTGAGATATTCTGAGTGTGTCAGAGAGTGTCAGAGAGTTTCAGAGAGTTTCAGAAAGTGTCACAGAGTGTCAGAGAGCGTCAGAGAGTTTCACAGTATGTCACAGAGTGTCAGAGAGTGTCAGAGAGTTTCAGAGAGTGTCAGATAGTGTCACAGAGTGCCAGAGAGTTTCAGAGAGTGTCGGATAGTGTCAGAGAGTGTCAGAGAGTGTCAGAGAGTGTCAGAGAGTGTCTGAGAGTGTCAGAGATTTTCTGACAGTGTCACAGAGTGTCAGAGAGTTTCAGAGAGCTTCAGAGAGTGTCGGAGAGTGTCACAGAGTGTCAGAGAGTGTCAGAGAGTTTCAGAGAGTGTCGGATAGTGTCAGAGAGTTTCAGAGAGTGTCAGAGATTTTCTGAGAGTTTCAGTGTGTTTCAGAGATTTTCTGAGAGTGTCACAGAGTGTCAGAGAGTTTCAGAGAGCTTCAGAGAGTGTCAGAGAGTGTCAGAGAGTGTCAGAGATTTTCAGAGAGTTTCAGTGTGTTTCAGAGAGTTTCAGAGAGTGTCAGAGAGGGTCTGAGAGTGTCAGAGAGTTTCAGAGAGCTTCAGAGAGTGTCGGAGAGTGTCAGAGAGTGTCAGAGAGGGTCAGAGAGTTTCAGAGAGTTTCTGAGAGTGTCACAGCGTGTCAGAGAGTTTCAGAGAGCTTCAGAGAGTTTCAGAGAGTTTCAGAGAGTGTCAAAGAGTTTCAGAGTGTGTCAGATAGTGTCAGAGAGTGTCAGAGAGTTTCAGAGAGTGTCAGAGTGTGTCTGAGAGTATCAGACAGTGTCAGAGATTTTCTGAGAGTGTCACAGAGTGTCAGAGAGTTTCAGAGAGCTTCAGAGAGTGTCGGAGAGTGTCACAGAGTGTCAGAGAGTGTCAGAGAGTTTCAGAGAGTGTCGGATAGTGTCAGAGAGTTTCAGAGAGTGTCAGAGAGTGACTGAGAGTGTCAGAGAGTGTCAGAGATTTTCTGAGAGTGTCACAGAGTGTCAGAGAGTTTCAGAGAGCTTCAGAGAGTGTCGGAGAGTGTCAGAGAGTGTCAGAGATTTTCAGAGAGTTTCAGAGTGTTTCAGAGAGTTTCAGAGAGTGTCAGAGAGGGTCTGAGAGTGTCAGAGAGTTTCAGAGAGCTTCAGAGAGTGTCGGAGAGTGTCAGAGAGTGTCAGAGATTTTCAGAGAGTTTCAGAGAGTGTCAGAGAGGGTCAGAGAGTTTCAGAGAGTTTCTGAGAGTGTCACAGCGTGTCAGAGAGTTTCAGACAGCTTCAGATAGTTTCAGAGAGTTTCAGAGAGTGTCAAAGTGTTTCAGAGAGTGTCAGAGAATCTCAGAGATTGTCAAAGAGATTCAGAGAGTGTCATAGAGTGTCAGAGAGTTTCAGAGAGTGTCAGAGCGTTTCAGAGAGTGTCTGAGCGTGTCAGAGATTGCCAGAGGGTTTTTGAGCGTTTCTGAGTGTGTCAGAGAGTGTCAGAGCCTTTCAGAGATTTCAGAGAGAGTCACAGACTTTCAGAGAGTGTCAGAGATTTTCTGAGAGTGTCACAGAGTGTCAGAGAGCTTCAGAGAGCTTCAGAGAGTGTCGGAGAGTGTCAGAGAGTGTCAGAGATTTTCAGAGAGTTTCAGAGTGTTTCAGAGAGTTTCAGAGAGTGTCAGAGAGGGTCTGAGAGTGTCAGAGAGTTTCAGAGAGCTTCAGAGAGTGTCGGAGAGTGTCTGAGAGTGTCCGAGAATGTCAAAGAGTTTCAGAGATTGTCAGAGAGTGTCAAAGAGTTTCAGAGAGTGTCAGAGAGTGTCAGAGAGTGTCAGAGAGTTTCAGAGTGTTTCAGAGAATGTCAGAGACTGTCAGAGATTGTCTGAGAGTTTCAGAGTGTTTCAGAGAGTGTCAGAGAGTGTCAGAGAGTGTCTGAGAGTGTCAAAGAGTTTCAGAGAGTCTCAGAGTGTGTCAGAGAATGTCGGAGAGTTTCTGAGAGTATCTGTGAGTGTAAGAGTGTGTCAGAGAGTGTCAGAGACTGCCCAAGGGTTCTGAGATATTCTGAGTGTGTCAGAGAGTGTCAGAGAGTTTCAGAGAGTTTCAGAGAGTGTCACAGAGTGTCAGAGAGCGTCAGAGAGTTTCACAGTATGTCACAGAGTGTCAGAGAGTGTCAGAGAGTTTCAGAGAGTGTCGGATAGTGTCAGAGAGTGTCAGAGAGTGTCAGAGAGTGTCTGAGAGTGTCAGAGATTTTCTGACAGTGTCACAGAGTGTCAGAGAGTTTCAGAGAGCTTCAGAGAGTGTCGGAGAGTGTCACAGAGTGTCAGAGAGTGTCAGAGAGTTTCAGAGAGTGTCGGATAGTGTCAGAGAGTTTCAGAGAGTGTCAGAGAGTGTCTGAGAGTGTCAGAGAGTGTCAGAGATTTTCTGAGAGTGTCACAGACTTTCAGAGAGTGTCAGAGAGATTGCAGAGAGTGTCAGAGAGTGTCAGAGAGCTTCAGAGAGTGGCAGAGATTTTCAGAGAGTTTCAGAGAGCTTCAGAGAGTGACAGAGTGTCAGATAGTGACAGAGAGTTTCAGAGTCTCAGAGAGTTTCAGAGAGTTTCAGAGAGTGTAAGAGATAGTCTGAGAGTGTCCGAGAATGTCAAAGAGTTTCAGAGATTGTCAGAGAGTGTCAAAGAGTTTCAGAGAGTGTCAGAGAGTGTCAGAGAGTTTCAGAGTGTTTCAGAGAATGTCAGAGACTGTCAGAGAGTGTCTGAGAGTTTCAGAGTGTTTCAGAGAGTGTCAGAGAGTGTCAGAGAGTGTCTGAGAGTGTCAAAGAGTTTCAGAGAGTCTCAGAGTGTGTCAGAGAATGTCGGAGAGTTTCTGAGAGTATCTGTGAGTGTAAGAGTGTGTCAGAGAGTGTCAGAGACTGTCCGAGGGTTCTGAGATATTCTGAGTGTGTCAGAGAGAGTCAGAGAGTTTCAGAGAGTTTCAGAGAGTGTCACAGAGTGTCAGAGAGCGTCAGAGAGTTTCACAGTATGTCACAGAGTGTCAGAGAGTGTCAGAGAGTTTCAGAGAGTGTCAGATAGTGTCAGAGAGTGTCAGAGAGTTTCAGAGAGTGTCGGATAGTGTCAGAGAGTGTCAGCGAGTGTCAGAGAGTGTCTGAGAGTGTCAGAGATTTTCTGAGAGTGTCACAGAGTGTCAGAGAGTTTCAGAGAGCTTCAGAGAGTGTCGGTGAGTGTCACAGAGTGTCAGAGAGTGTCAGAGAGTTTCAGAGAGTGTCGGATAGTGTCAGAGAGTTTCAGAGAGTGTCAGAGAGTGTCAGAGAGTGTCTGAGAGTGTCAGAGAGTGTCAGAGATTTTCTGAGAGTGTCACAGAGTGTCAGAGAGTTTCAGAGAGCTTCAGAGAGTGTCGGAGAGTGTCAGAGATTTTCAGAGAGTTTCAGAGTGTTTCAGAGAGTTTCAGAGAGTGTCAGAGAGGGTCTGAGAGTGTCAGAGAGTTTCAGAGAGCTTCAGAGAGTGTCGGAGAGTGCCTGAGAGTGTCCGAGAATGTCAAAGAGTTTCAGAGATTGTCAGAGAGTGTCAAAGAGTTTCAGAGAGTGTCAGAGAGTGTCAGAGAGTTTCAGAGTGTTTCAGAGAATGTCAGAGACTGTCAGAGATTGTCTGAGAGTTTCAGAGTGTTTCAGAGAGTGTCAGAGAGTGTCTGAGAGTGTCAAAGAGTTTCAGAGAGTCTCAGAGTGTGTCAGAGAATGTCGGAGAGTTTCTGAGAGTATCTGTGAGTGTAAGAGTGTGTCAGAGAGTGTCAGAGACTGCCCAAGGGTTCTGAGATATTCTGAGTGTGTCAGAGAGTGTCAGAGAGTTTCAGAGAGTGTCACAGAGTGTCAGAGAGCGTCAGAGAGTTTCACAGTATGTCACAGAGTGTCAGAGAGTGTCAGAGAGTTTCAGAGAGTGTCAGATAGTGTCAGAGAGTGCCAGAGAGTTTCAGAGAGTGTCGGATAGTGTCAGAGAGTGTCAGAGAGTGTCAGAGAGTGTCTGAGAGTGTCAGAGATTTTCTGAGAGTGTCACAGAGTGTCAGAGAGTTTCAGAGAGCTTCAGAGAGTGTCGGAGAGTGTCACAGAGTGTCAGAGAGTGTCAGAGAGTTTCAGAGAGTGTCGGATAGTGTCAGAGAGTTTCAGAGAGTGTCAGAGAGTGTCTGAGAGTGTCAGAGAGTGTCAGAGATTTTCTGAGAGTGTCACAGAGTGTCAGAGAGTTTCAGAGAGCTTCAGAGAGTGTCGGAGAGTGTCAGAGAGTGTCAGAGATTTTCAGAGAGTTTCAGAGTGTTTCAGAGAGTTTCAGAGAGTGTCAGAGAGGGTCTGAGAGTGTCAGAGAGTTTCAGAGAGCTTCAGAGAGTGTCGGAGAGTGTCAGAGAGTGTCAGAGATTTTCAGAGAGTTTCAGAGAGTGTCAGAGAGTGTCAGAGATTTCAGAGAGAGTCACAGACTTTCAGAGAGTGTCAGAGATTTTCTGAGAGTGTCACAGAGTGTCAGAGAGTGTCAGAGATTTTCAGAGAGTTTCAGAGTGTTTCAGAGAGTTTCAGAGAGTGTCAGAGAGGGTCTGAGAGTGTCAGAGAGTTTCAGAGAGCTTCAGAGAGTGTCGGAGAGTGTCTGAGAGTGTCCGAGAATGTCAAAGAGTTTCAGAGATTGTCAGAGACTGTCAAAGAGTTTCAGAGAGTGTCAGAGAGTGTCAGAGAGTTTCAGAGTGTTTCAGAGAATGTCAGAGACTGTCAGAGATTGTCTGAGAGTTTCAGAGTGTTTCAGAGAGTGTCAGAGAGTGTCAGAGAGTGTCTGAGAGTGTCAAAGAGTTTCAGAGAGTCTCAGTGTGTCAGAGAATGTCGGAGAGTTTCTGAGAGTATCTGTGAGTGTAAGAGTGTGTCAGAGAGTGTCAGAGACTGCCCAAGGGTTCTGAGATATTCTGAGTGTGTCAGAGAGTGTCAGAGAGTTTCAGAGAGTTTCAGAGAGTGTCACAGAGTGTCAGAGAGCGTCAGAGAGTTTCACAGTATGTCACAGAGTGTCAGAGAGTGTCAGAGAGTTTCAGAGAGTGTCAGATAGTGTCAGAGAGTGCCAGAGAGTTTCAGAGAGTGTCGGATAGTGTCAGAGAGTGTCAGAGAGTGTCAGAGAGTGTCTGAGAGTGTCAGAGATTTTCTGAGAGTGTCACAGAGTGTCAGAGAGTTTCAGAGAGCTTCAGAGATTGTCGGAGAGTGTCACAGAGTGTCAGAGAGTGTCAGAGAGTTTCAGAGAGTGTCGGATAGTGTCAGAGAGTTTCAGAGAGTGTCAGAGATTTTCTGAGAGTGTCACAGAGTGTCAGAGAGTTTCAGAGAGCTTCAGAGAGTGTCGGAGAGTGTCAGAGAGTGGCAGAGTTTTTCAGAGAGTTTCAGAGTGTTTCAGAGAGTTTCAGAGAGTGTCAGAGATGGTCTGAGAGTGTCAGAGAGTTTCAGAGAGCTTCAGAGAGTGTCGGAGAGTGTCAGAGAGTGTCAGAGATTTTCAGAGAATTTCAGAGAGTGTCAGAGAGGGTCAGAGAGTTTCAGAGAGTTTCTGAGAGTGTCACAGCGTGTCAGAGAGTTTCAGAGAGCTTCAGAGAGTTTCAGAGAGTTTCAGCGAGTGTCAAAGAGTTTCAGAGAGTGTCAGAGAATCTCAGAGATTGTCAAAGAGATTCAGAGAGTTTCAGAGAGTGTCAGAGAGTTTCAGAGAGTGTCAGAGCGTTTCAGAGAGTGTCTGAGCGTGTCAGAGATTGCCAGAGGGTTTTTGACCGTTTCTGAGTGTGTCAGAGAGTGTCAGAGACTTTCAGAGATTTCAGAGAGAGTCACAGACTTTCAGAGAGTGTCAGAGAGATTGCAGAGAGTGTCAGAGAGTGTCAGAGCGTTTCAGAGAGTGTCTGAGCGTGTCAGAAATTGCCAGAGGGTTTCTGAGCGTTTCTGAGTGTGTCAGAGAGTGTCAGAGACTTTCAGAGATTTCAGAGAGTGTCAGAGAGTTTCAGACAGTGTAAGCGATAGTCTGAGAGTGTCCCAGAATGTCAAAGAGTTTCACAGAGTGTCAGAGAGTGTCAAAGAGTTTCAGAGAGTGTCGGAGAGTTTCAGAGAGTTTCAGAGTGTATCAGAGAATGTCAGAGAGTGTCAGAGAGTGTCTGAGAGTTTCAGAGTGTTTCAGAGAGTGTCAGAGAGTGTCAGAGAGTGTCAGAGTGTGTCAAAGAGTTTCAGAGAGTCTCAGAGTGTGTCAGAGAATGTCGGAGAGTTTCTGAGAGTATCTGTGAGTGTAAGAGTGTGTCAGAGAGTGTCAGAGACTGTCCGAGGGTTCTGAGATATTCTGAGTGTGTCAGAGAGTGTCAGAGAGTTTCAGAGAGTTTCAGAGAGTGCCACAGAGTGTCAGAGAGTGTCAGAGAGTTTCAGAGAGTGACAGATAGTGTCAGAGAGTGTCAGAGAGTTTCAGAGAGTGTCGGATAGTGTCAGAGAGTTTCAGAGAGTGTCAGAGAGTGTCAGAGAGTTTCAGAGAGTGTCGGATAGTGTCAGAGAGTGTCAGAGAGTTTCAGAGAGTGTCAGAGAGTGTCAGAGAGTGTCTGAGAGTGTCAGAGAGTGTCAGAGATTTTCTGAGAGTATCACAGAGTGTCAGAGAGTTTCAGAGAGCTTCAGAGTGTGTCGGAGAGTGTCAGAGAGTGGCAGAGATTTTCAGAGAGTTTCAGAGTGTTTCAGAGAGTTTCAGAGAGTTTCAGAGAGCTTCAGAGAGTGTCGGAGAGTTTCAGAGAGTGTCAGAGAGTGTCAGAGAGGGTCAGAGAGTTTCAGAGAGTTTCTGAGAGTGTCACAGCTTGTCAGAGAGTTTCAGAGAGCTTCAGAGAGTTTCAGAGAGTTTCAGAGAGTGTCAAAGAGTTTCAGAGAGTGTCTGAGAATCTCAGAGAGTGTCAGAGAGATTCAGAGAGTGTCAGAGAGTGTCAGAGAGTGTCAGAGAGTGTCAGAGAGTGTCAGAGTGCTTCAGAGAGTGGCAGAGATTTTCAGAGAGTTTCAGAGAGCTTCAGAGAGTGACAGAGTGTCAGATAGTGACAGAGAGTTTCAGTGAGTTTCAGAGAGTTTCAGAGAGTGTAAGAGATAGTCTGAGAGTGTCCGAGAATGTCAAAGAGTTTCAGAGAGTGTCAGAGAGTGTCAAAGTGTTTCAGAGAGTGTCAGAGAGTGTCTGAGAGTGTCAAAGAGTTTCAGAGAGTCTCAGAGTGTGTCAGAGAATGTCGGAGAGTTTCTGAGAGTATCTGTGAGTGTAAGAGTGTGTCAGAGAGTGTCAGAGACTGTCCGAGGGTTCTGAGATATTCTGAGTGTGTCAGAGAGTGTCAGTGAGTTTCAGAGAGTTTCAGAGAGTGTCACAGAGTGTCAGAGAGTGTCAGAGAGTTTCAGAGAGTGTCAGATAGTGTCAGAGAGTGTCAGAGAGTTTCAGAGAGTGTCGGATAGTGTCAGAGAGTGTCAGAGAGTTTCAGAGAGTGTCAGAGAGTGTCTGAGAGTGTCAGAGATTTTCTGAGAGTGTCAGAGAGTGTCGGAGAGTGTCAGAGAGTTTCAGAGAGTGTCGGATAGTGTCAGAGAGTGTCAGAGAGTTTCAGAGAGTGTCAGAGAGTGTCAGAGAGTGTCAGAGAGTGTCTGAGAGTGTCAGAGATTTTCTGAGAGTGTCACAGAGTGTCAGAGAGTTTCAGAGAGCTTCAGAGAGTGTCGGAGAGTGTCAGAGAGTGTCAGAGATTTTCAGAGTGTTTCAGAGAGTGCCAGAGAGGGTCAGAGAGTTTCAGAGAGTTTCTGAGAGTGTCACAGCGTGTCAGAGTGTTTCAGATAGCTTCAGAGAGTTTCAGAGAGTTTCAGAGATTGTCAAAGTGTTTCAGAGAGTGTCTGAGAATCTCAGAGAGTGTCAGAGAGATTCAGAGAGTGTCAGAGAGTATCAGAGAGGTTCAGAGAGCTTTTTGAGCATTTCAGAGAGACTCTGAGCGTTTCAGAGATTGCCAGAGGGGTTCTGAGCGTTTCTGAGTGTGTCAGAGAGTGTCAGAGACTTTCAGAGATTTCAGAGAGAGTCACAGACTTTCAGAGAGTGTCAGAGAGATTGCAGAGAGTGTCAGAGAGTGTCAGAGAGCTTCAGAGAGTGTCAGAGAGTGTCAGAGAGTTTCAGAGGGTTTCAGAGAGTTTCAGAGAGTTTCAGTGAGGGTCAGAGAGTTTCAGAGTGTGGCAGAGGGTTTCAGATTGTTTCAGAGAGTTTCAGAGAGCTTCAGAGAGTGACAGAGTGTCAGAGAGTGTCAGAGACTGTCAGCGATTTCAGAGAGAGCCACAGACTGTCACAGAGTGTCAGAGAGTGTCAGAGAGTTTCAGAGAGTGTCAGATAGTGTCAGAGAGTGTCAGAGAGTTTCAGAGAGTGTCGGATAGTGTCAGAGAGTGTCAGAGAGTTTCAGAGAGTGTCAGAGAGTGTCTGAGAGTGTCAGAGATTTTCTGAGAGTGTCAGAGAGTGTTGGAGAGTTTCAGAGAGCTTCAGAGAGTGTCGGAGAGTGTCACAGAGTGTCAGAGAGTGTCAGAGAGTTTCAGAGAGTGTCGGATAGTGTCAGAGAGTGTCAGAGAGTTTCAGAGAGTGTCAGAGAGTGTCAGAGAGTGTCTGAGAGTGTCAGAGAGTGTCAGAGATTTTCTGAGAGTGTCACAGAGTGTCAGAGAGTTTCAGAGAGCTTCAGAGAGTGTCGGAGAGTGTCAGAGAGTGTCAGAGATTTTCAGAGTGTTTCAGAGAGTGCCAGAGAGGGTCAGAGAGTTTCAGAGTGTTTCTGAGAGTGTCACAGCATGTCAGAGTGTTTCAGATAGCTTCAGAGAGTTTCAGAGAGTTTCAGAGAGTGTCAAAGTGTTTCAGAGAGTGTCTGAGAATCTCAGAGAGTGTCAGAGAGATTCAGAGAGTGTCAGAGAGTATCAGAGAGGTTCAGAGAGTTTTTTGAGCATTTCAGAGAGACTCTGAGCGTGTCAGAGATTGCCAGAGGGGTTCTGAGCGTTTCTGAGTGTGTCAGAGAGTGTCAGAGACTTTCAGAGATTTCAGAGAGAGTCACAGACTTTCAGAGAGTGTCAGAGAGATTGCAGAGAGTGTCAGAGAGTGTCAGAGAGCTTCAGAGAGTGTCAGAGAGTGTCAGAGAGTTTCAGAGAGTTTCAGAGAGTTTCAGTGAGGGTCAGAGAGTTTCAGAGTGTGGCAGAGGGTTTCAGATTGTTTCAGAGAGTTTCAGAGAGCTTCAGAGAGTGACAGAGTGTCAGAGAGTGTCAGAGACTGTCAGAGATTTCAGAGAGAGCCACAGACTGTCCGAGAGTGTCAGAGAGATTGCAGAGAGTGTCAGATAGCTTCAGAGAGTTGCAGACAGTTTCAGAGAGTTTCAGAGAGCTTCAGAGAGTGACAGAGTGTCAGATAGTGACAGAGAGTTTCAGTGAGTGTCAGAGAGTTTCAGAGAGTTTCAGAGAGTTTCAGAGAGTGTAACAGATAGTCTGAGAGTGTCAGAGAGAGTCAAAGTGTTTCACAGAGTGTCAGAGAGTGTCTGAGATATTCATAGAGTGTCAGAGAGTGTCAGAGAATGTCGGAGAGTTTCTGAGAGTATCCGTGAGTGTCAGAGAGTTTCACAGTGTGTCACAGAGTGTCAGAGAGTGTCAGAGAGTTTCAGAGAGTGTAAGAGAGTGTCAGAGAGTGTCTGAGAGTGTCAGAGTGTGTCAGAGATTGTCTGAGAATGTCACAGAGTGTCAGAGAGTTTCAGAGAGCTTCAGAGAGTGTCGGAGAGTTTCAGAGAGTGTCAGTGATTTTCAGAGAGTTTCAGAGTGTGTCAGAGAGTGTCAGAGAGGGTCAGAGAGTTTCAGAGAGTTTCTGAGAGTGTCACAGCGTGTCAGAGAGTTTCAGAGAGCTTCAGAGAGTGTCAGAGAGTGTCTGAGAGTTTCAGAGATTTTCAGAGAGTGTCAAAGAGTTTCAGAGAGTGTCAGAGAGTGTCAGAGAGTGTCAGAAAGTTTCAGAGAGTGTCAGAGAGTGTCAGAGAGTTTCAGAGAGTGTCAGAGCGTTTCAGAGAGTGTCACAGCGTGTCAGAGTGTTTCAGATAGCTTCAGAGAGTTTCAGAGAGTTTCAGAGAGTGTCAAAGTGTTTCAGAGAGTGTCTGAGAATCTCAGAGAGTGTCAGAGAGATTCAGAGAGTGTCAGAGAGTATCAGAGAGTTTCAGAGAGTGTCAGAGCATTTCAGAGAGACTCTGAGCGTGTCAGAGATTGCCAGAGGGGTTCTGACCGTTTCTGAGTGTGTCAGAGAGTGTCAGAGACTTTCAGAGATTTCAGAGAGAGTCACAGACTTTCAGAGTGTGTCAGAGAGATTGCAGAGAGTGTCAGAGAGTGTCAGAGAGCTTCAGAGAGTGTCAGAGAGTGTCAGAGAGTTTCAGAGAGTTTCAGAGAGTTTCAGAGAGTTTCAGTGAGGGTCAGAGAGTTTCAGAGTGTGGCAGAGGGTTTCAGATTGTTTCAGAGAGTTTCAGAGAGCTTCAGAGAGTGACAGAGTGTCAGAGAGTGTCAGAGACTGTCAGAGACTTCAGAGAGAGCCACAGACTGTCAGAGAGTGTCAGAGAGATTGCAGAGAGTGTCAGATAGCTTCAGAGAGTTGCAGACAGTTTCAGAGAGCTTCAGAGAGTGACAGAGTGTCAGATAGTGACAGAGAGTTTCAGTGAGTGTCAGAGAGTTTCAGAGAGCTTCAGAGAGTTTCAGAGAGTGTAACAGATAGTCTGAGAGTGTCAGAGAGAGTCAAAGAGTTTCACAGAGTGTCAGAGAGTGTCTGAGATATTCATAGAGTGTCAGAGAGTGTCAGAGAATGTCGGAGAGTTTCTGAGAGTATCCGTGAGTGTCAGAGAGTTTCACAGTGTGTCACAGAGTGTCAGAGAGTGTCAGAGAGTTTCAGAGAGTGTAAGAGAGTGTCAGAGAGTGTCTGAGAGTGTCAGAGAGTGTCAGAGATTTTCTGAGAATGTCACAGAGTGTCAGAGAGTTTCAGAGAGCTTCAGAGAGTGTCGGAGAGTTTCAGAGAGTGTCAGTGATTTTCAGAGAGTTTCAGAGTGTGTCAGAGAGTGTCAGAGAGGGTCAGAGAGTTTCAGAGAGTTTCTGAGAGTGTCACAGCGTGTCAGAAAGTTTCAGAGAGCTTCAGAGAGTGTCAGAGAGTGTCTGAGAGTTTCAGAGAGTTTCAGAGAGTGTCAAAGAGTTTCAGAGAGTGTCAGAGAGTGTCAGAGAGTGTCAGAAAGTTTCAGAGAGTGTCAGAGAGTGTCAGAGAGTTTCAGAGAGTGTCAGAGCGTTTCAGAGAGTGTCTGAGCGTGTCAGAGATTGCCAGAGAGTGTCAGAGAGTTTCAGAGAGTGTCGCATAGTGTCAGAGAGTGTCAGAGAGTTTCAGAGAGTGTCAGAGAGTGTCTGAGAGTGTCACAGAGTGTCAGAGAGTTTCAGACAGCTTCAGAGAGTGTCGGAGAGTGTCAGAGATTTTCAGAGAGTTTCAGAGTGTTTCAGAGAGTTTCAGAGAGTGTCAGAGAGGGTCTCAGAGTGTCGGAGAGTTTCAGAGAGCTTCAGAGAGTGTCGGAGAGTGTCAGAGATTTTCAGAGAGTTTCAGAGAGTGTCAGAGAGGGTCAGAGAGTTTCAGAGAGTTTCTGAGAGTGTCACAGCGTGTCAGAGAGTTTCAGAGAGCTTCAGAGAGTTTCAGAGAATCTCAGAGAGTGTCAGAGAGATTCAGAGAGTGTCAGAGAGTGTCAGAGAGTGTCAGAGCGTTTCAGAGAGTGGCTGAGCGTGTCAGAGATTGCCAGAGGGTTTCTGAGCGTTTCTGAGTGTGTCAGAGAGTGTCAGAGACTTTCAGAGATTTCAGAGAGAGTCACAGACTTTCAGAGAGTGTCAGAGAGATTGCAGAGAGTGTCAGAGAGTGTCAGAGAGCTTCAGAGAGTGGCAGAGATTTTCAAAGAGTTTCAGAGAGCTTCAGAGAGTGACAGAGTGTCAGAGAGTGTCAGGGACTGTCAGAGATTTCAGAGAGAGTCACAGACTGTCAGAGAGTGTCAGAGAGATTGCAGAGAGTGTCAGATAGCTTCAGAGAGTGGCAGAGAGTTTCAGAGAGTTTCAGAGAGCTTCAGAGAGTGGCAGAGATTTTCAAAGAGTTTCAGAGAGCTTCAGAGAGTGACAGAGTGTCAGAGAGTGTCAGAGACTGTCAGAGATTTCAGAGAGAGTCACAGACTGTCAGAGAGTGTCAGAGAGATTGCAGAGAGTGTCAGATAGCTTCAGAGAGTGGCAGAGAGTTTCAGAGAGTTTCAGAGAGCTTCAGAGAGTGACAGAGTGTCAGATAGTGACAGAGAGCTTCAGAGAGTGTCGGAGAGTGTCAGAGAGTGTCAGAGATTTTCAGAGAGTTTCAGAGTGTTTCAGAGAGTTTCAGAGAGTGTCAGAGAGGGTCTGAGAGTGTCAGAGAGTTTCAGAGAGCTTCAGAGAGTGTCCGAGAGTGTCAGAGAGTGTCAAAGAATTTCACAGAGTGTCAGAGAGTGTCAGAGAGTGTCTGAGACATTCATAGAGTGTCAGAGAGTGTCAGAGAATGTCGGAGAATTTCTGAGAGTATCCGTGAGTGTCAGAGAGTTTCACAGTGTGTCACAGAGTGTCAGAGCGTGTCAGAGAGTTTCAGAGAGTGCAAGAGAGTGTCAGAGAGTGTCTGAGAGTGTCAGAGAGTGTCAGAGATTTTCTGAGAGTGTCACAGAGTGTCAGAGAGTTTCAGAGAGCTTCAGAGAGTGTCGGAGAGTGTCAGAGAGTGTCAGTGATTTTCAGAGAGTTTCAGAAAGTGTCACAGAGTGTCAGAGAGCGTCAGAGAGTTTCACAGTATGTCACAGAGTGTCAGAGAGTGTCAGAGAGTTTCAGAGAGTGTCAGATAGTGTCACAGAGTGCCAGAGAGTTTCAGAGAGTGTCGGATAGTGTCAGAGAGTGTCAGAGAGTGTCAGAGAGTGTCTGAGAGTGTCAGAGATTTTCTGACAGTGTCACAGAGTGTCAGAGAGTTTCAGAGAGCTTCAGAGAGTGTCGGAGAGTGTCACAGAGTGTCAGAGAGTGTCAGAGAGTTTCAGAGAGTGTCGGATAGTGTCAGAGAGTTTCAGAGAGTGTCAGAGATTTTCTGAGAGTTTCAGTGTGTTTCAGAGATTTTCTGAGAGTGTCACAGAGTGTCAGAGAGTTTCAGAGAGCTTCAGAGAGTGTCGGAGAGTGTCAGAGAGTGTCAGAGATTTTCAGAGAGTTTCAGTGTGTTTCAGAGAGTTTCAGAGAGTGTCAGAGAGGGTCTGAGAGTGTCAGAGAGTTTCAGAGAGCTTCAGAGAGTGTCGGAGAGTGTCAGAGAGTGTCAGAGAGGGTCAGAGAGTTTCAGAGAGTTTCTGAGAGTGTCACAGCGTGTCAGAGAGTTTCAGAGAGCTTCAGAGAGTTTCAGAGAGTTTCAGAGAGTGTCAAAGAGTTTCAGAGTGTGTCAGATAGTGTCAGAGAGTGTCAGAGAGTTTCAGAGAGTGTCAGAGTGTGTCTGAGAGTATCAGACAGTGTCAGAGATTTTCTGAGAGTGTCACAGAGTGTCAGAGAGTTTCAGAGAGCTTCAGAGAGTGTCGGAGAGTGTCACAGAGTGTCAGAGAGTGTCAGAGAGTTTCAGAGAGTGTCGGATAGTGTCAGAGAGTTTCAGAGAGTGTCAGAGAGTGACTGAGAGTGTCAGAGAGTGTCAGAGATTTTCTGAGAGTGTCACAGAGTGTCAGAGAGTTTCAGAGAGCTTCAGAGAGTGTCGGAGAGTGTCAGAGAGTGTCAGAGATTTTCAGAGAGTTTCAGAGTGTTTCAGAGAGTTTCAGAGAGTGTCAGAGAGGGTCTGAGAGTGTCAGAGAGTTTCAGAGAGCTTCAGAGAGTGTCGGAGAGTGTCAGAGAGTGTCAGAGATTTTCAGAGAGTTTCAGAGAGTGTCAGAGAGGGTCAGAGAGTTTCAGAGAGTTTCTGAGAGTGTCACAGCGTGTCAGAGAGTTTCAGACAGCTTCAGATAGTTTCAGAGAGTTTCAGAGAGTGTCAAAGTGTTTCAGAGAGTGTCAGAGAATCTCAGAGATTGTCAAAGAGATTCAGAGAGTGTCATAGAGTGTCAGAGAGTTTCAGAGAGTGTCAGAGCGTTTCAGAGAGTGTCTGAGCGTGTCAGAGATTGCCAGAGGGTTTTTGAGCGTTTCTGAGTGTGTCAGAGAGTGTCAGAGCCTTTCAGAGATTTCAGAGAGAGTCACAGACTTTCAGAGAGTGTCAGAGATTTTCTGAGAGTGTCACAGAGTGTCAGAGAGCTTCAGAGAGCTTCAGAGAGTGTCGGAGAGTGTCAGAGAGTGTCAGAGATTTTCAGAGAGTTTCAGAGTGTTTCAGAGAGTTTCAGAGAGTGTCAGAGAGGGTCTGAGAGTGTCAGAGAGTTTCAGAGAGCTTCAGAGAGTGTCGGAGAGTGTCTGAGAGTGTCCGAGAATGTCAAAGAGTTTCAGAGATTGTCAGAGAGTGTCAAAGAGTTTCAGAGAGTGTCAGAGAGTGTCAGAGAGTGTCAGAGAGTTTCAGAGTGTTTCAGAGAATGTCAGAGACTGTCAGAGATTGTCTGAGAGTTTCAGAGTGTTTCAGAGAGTGTCAGAGAGTGTCAGAGAGTGTCTGAGAGTGTCAAAGAGTTTCAGAGAGTCTCAGAGTGTGTCAGAGAATGTCGGAGAGTTTCTGAGAGTATCTGTGAGTGTAAGAGTGTGTCAGAGAGTGTCAGAGACTGCCCAAGGGTTCTGAGATATTCTGAGTGTGTCAGAGAGTGTCAGAGAGTTTCAGAGAGTTTCAGAGAGTGTCACAGAGTGTCAGAGAGCGTCAGAGAGTTTCACAGTATGTCACAGAGTGTCAGAGAGTGTCAGAGAGTTTCAGAGAGTGTCGGATAGTGTCAGAGAGTGTCAGAGAGTGTCAGAGAGTGTCTGAGAGTGTCAGAGATTTTCTGACAGTGTCACAGAGTGTCAGAGAGTTTCAGAGAGCTTCAGAGAGTGTCGGAGAGTGTCACAGAGTGTCAGAGAGTGTCAGAGAGTTTCAGAGAGTGTCGGATAGTGTCAGAGAGTTTCAGAGAGTGTCAGAGAGTGTCTGAGAGTGTCAGAGAGTGTCAGAGATTTTCTGAGAGTGTCACAGACTTTCAGAGAGTGTCAGAGAGATTGCAGAGAGTGTCAGAGAGTGTCAGAGAGCTTCAGAGAGTGGCAGAGATTTTCAGAGAGTTTCAGAGAGCTTCAGAGAGTGACAGAGTGTCAGATAGTGACAGAGAGTTTCAGAGTCTCAGAGAGTTTCAGAGAGTTTCAGAGAGTGTAAGAGATAGTCTGAGAGTGTCCGAGAATGTCAAAGAGTTTCAGAGATTGTCAGAGAGTGTCAAAGAGTTTCAGAGAGTGTCAGAGAGTGTCAGAGAGTTTCAGAGTGTTTCAGAGAATGTCAGAGACTGTCAGAGAGTGTCTGAGAGTTTCAGAGTGTTTCAGAGAGTGTCAGAGAGTGTCAGAGAGTGTCTGAGAGTGTCAAAGAGTTTCAGAGAGTCTCAGAGTGTGTCAGAGAATGTCGGAGAGTTTCTGAGAGTATCTGTGAGTGTAAGAGTGTGTCAGAGAGTGTCAGAGACTGTCCGAGGGTTCTGAGATATTCTGAGTGTGTCAGAGAGAGTCAGAGAGTTTCAGAGAGTTTCAGAGAGTGTCACAGAGTGTCAGAGAGCGTCAGAGAGTTTCACAGTATGTCACAGAGTGTCAGAGAGTGTCAGAGAGTTTCAGAGAGTGTCAGATAGTGTCAGAGAGTGTCAGAGAGTTTCAGAGAGTGTCGGATAGTGTCAGAGAGTGTCAGCGAGTGTCAGAGAGTGTCTGAGAGTGTCAGAGATTTTCTGAGAGTGTCACAGAGTGTCAGAGAGTTTCAGAGAGCTTCAGAGAGTGTCGGTGAGTGTCACAGAGTGTCAGAGAGTGTCAGAGAGTTTCAGAGAGTGTCGGATAGTGTCAGAGAGTTTCAGAGAGTGTCAGAGAGTGTCAGAGAGTGTCTGAGAGTGTCAGAGAGTGTCAGAGATTTTCTGAGAGTGTCACAGAGTGTCAGAGAGTTTCAGAGAGCTTCAGAGAGTGTCGGAGAGTGTCAGAGATTTTCAGAGAGTTTCAGAGTGTTTCAGAGAGTTTCAGAGAGTGTCAGAGAGGGTCTGAGAGTGTCAGAGAGTTTCAGAGAGCTTCAGAGAGTGTCGGAGAGTGCCTGAGAGTGTCCGAGAATGTCAAAGAGTTTCAGAGATTGTCAGAGAGTGTCAAAGAGTTTCAGAGAGTGTCAGAGAGTGTCAGAGAGTTTCAGAGTGTTTCAGAGAATGTCAGAGACTGTCAGAGATTGTCTGAGAGTTTCAGAGTGTTTCAGAGAGTGTCAGAGAGTGTCTGAGAGTGTCAAAGAGTTTCAGAGAGTCTCAGAGTGTGTCAGAGAATGTCGGAGAGTTTCTGAGAGTATCTGTGAGTGTAAGAGTGTGTCAGAGAGTGTCAGAGACTGCCCAAGGGTTCTGAGATATTCTGAGTGTGTCAGAGAGTGTCAGAGAGTTTCAGAGAGTTTCAGAGAGTGTCACAGAGTGTCAGAGAGCGTCAGAGAGTTTCACAGTATGTCACAGAGTGTCAGAGAGTGTCAGAGAGTTTCAGAGAGTGTCAGATAGTGTCAGAGAGTGCCAGAGAGTTTCAGAGAGTGTCGGATAGTGTCAGAGAGTTTCAGAGAGTGTCAGAGAGTGTCTGAGAGTGTCAGAGAGTGTCAGAGATTTTCTGAGAGTGTCACAGAGTGTCAGAGAGTTTCAGAGAGCTTCAGGGAGTGTCGGAGAGTGTCAGAGAGTGTCAGAGATTTTCAGAGAGTTTCAGAGTGTTTCAGAGAGTTTCAGAGAGTGTCAGAGAGGGTCTGAGAGTGTCAGAGAGTTTCAGAGAGCTTCAGAGAGTGTCGGAGAGTGTCAGAGAGTGTCAGAGATTTTCAGAGAGTTTCAGAGAGTGTCAGAGAGTGTCAGAGATTTCAGAGAGAGTCACAGACTTTCAGAGAGTGTCAGAGATTTTCTGAGAGTGTCACAGAGTGTCAGAGAGTGTCAGAGATTTTCAGAGAGTTTCAGAGTGTTTCAGAGAGTTTCAGAGAGTGTCAGAGAGGGTCTGAGAGTGTCAGAGAGTTTCAGAGAGCTTCAGAGAGTGTCGGAGAGTGTCTGAGAGTGTCCGAGAATGTCAAAGAGTTTCAGAGATTGTCAGAGACTGTCAAAGAGTTTCAGAGAGTGTCAGAGAGTGTCAGAGAGTTTCAGAGTGTTTCAGAGAATGTCAGAGACTGTCAGAGATTGTCTGAGAGTTTCAGAGTGTTTCAGAGAGTGTCAGAGAGTGTCAGAGAGTGTCTGAGAGTGTCAAAGAGTTTCAGAGAGTCTCAGTGTGTCAGAGAATGTCGGAGAGTTTCTGAGAGTATCTGTGAGTGTAAGAGTGTGTCAGAGAGTGTCAGAGACTGCCCAAGGGTTCTGAGATATTCTGAGTGTGTCAGAGAGTGTCAGAGAGTTTCAGAGAGTTTCAGAGAGTGTCACAGAGTGTCAGAGAGCGTCAGAGAGTTTCACAGTATGTCACAGAGTGTCAGAGAGTGTCAGAGAGTTTCAGAGAGTGTCAGATAGTGTCAGAGAGTGCCAGAGAGTTTCAGAGAGTGTCGGATAGTGTCAGAGAGTGTCAGAGAGTGTCAGAGAGTGTCTGAGAGTGTCAGAGATTTTCTGAGAGTGTCACAGAGTGTCAGAGAGTTTCAGAGAGCTTCAGAGATTGTCGGAGAGTGTCACAGAGTGTCAGAGAGTGTCAGAGAGTTTCAGAGAGTGTCGGATAGTGTCAGAGAGTTTCAGAGAGTGTCAGAGATTTTCTGAGAGTGTCACAGAGTGTCAGAGAGTTTCAGAGAGCTTCAGAGAGTGTCGGAGAGTGTCAGAGAGTGGCAGAGTTTTTCAGAGAGTTTCAGAGTGTTTCAGAGAGTTTCAGAGAGTGTCAGAGAGGGTCTGAGAGTGTCAGAGAGTTTCAGAGAGCTTCAGAGAGTGTCGGAGAGTGTCAGAGAGTGTCAGAGATTTTCAGAGAATTTCAGAGAGTGTCAGAGAGGGTCAGAGAGTTTCAGAGAGTTTCTGAGAGTGTCACAGCGTGTCAGAGAGTTTCAGAGAGCTTCAGAGAGTTTCAGAGAGTTTCAGAGAGTGTCAAAGAGTTTCAGAGAGTGTCAGAGAATCTCAGAGATTGTCAAAGAGATTCAGAGAGTTTCAGAGAGTGTCAGAGAGTTTCAGAGAGTGTCAGAGCGTTTCAGAGAGTGTCTGAGCGTGTCAGAGATTGCCAGAGGGTTTTTGACCGTTTCTGAGTGTGTCAGAGAGTGTCAGAGACTTTCAGAGATTTCAGAGAGAGTCACAGACTTTCAGAGAGTGTCAGAGAGATTGCAGAGAGTGTCAGAGAGTGTCAGAGCGTTTCAGAGAGTGTCTGAGCGTGTCAGAAATTGCCAGAGGGTTTCTGAGCGTTTCTGAGTGTGTCAGAGAGTGTCAGAGACTTTCAGAGATTTCAGAGAGTGTCAGAGAGTTTCAGACAGTGTAAGCGATAGTCTGAGAGTGTCCCAGAATGTCAAAGAGTTTCACAGAGTGTCAGAGAGTGTCAAAGAGTTTCAGAGAGTGTCGGAGAGTTTCAGAGAGTTTCAGAGTGTATCAGAGAATGTCAGAGAGTGTCAGAGAGTGTCTGAGAGTTTCAGAGTGTTTCAGAGAGTGTCAGAGAGTGTCAGAGTGTGTCAAAGAGTTTCAGAGAGTCTCAGAGTGTGTCAGAGAATGTCGGAGAGTTTCTGAGAGTATCTGTGAGTGTAAGAGTGTGTCAGAGAGTGTCAGAGACTGTCCGAGGGTTCTGAGATATTCTGAGTGTGTCAGAGAGTGTCAGAGAGTTTCAGAGAGTTTCAGAGAGTGTCACAGAGTGTCAGAGAGTGTCAGAGAGTTTCAGAGAGTGACAGATAGTGTCAGAGAGTGTCAGAGAGTTTCAGAGAGTGTCGGATAGTGTCAGAGAGTTTCAGAGAGTGTCAGAGAGTGTCAGAGAGTTTCAGAGAGTGTCGGATAGTGTCAGAGAGTGTCAGAGAGTTTCAGAGAGTGTCAGAGAGTGTCAGAGAGTGTCTGAGAGTGTCAGAGAGTGTCAGAGATTTTCTGAGAGTATCACAGAGTGTCAGAGAGTTTCAGAGAGCTTCAGAGTGTGTCGGAGAGTGTCAGAGAGTGGCAGAGATTTTCAGAGAGTTTCAGAGTGTTTCAGAGAGTTTCAGAGAGTTTCAGAGAGCTTCAGAGAGTGTCGGAGAGTTTCAGAGAGTGTCAGAGAGTGTCAGAGAGGGTCAGAGAGTTTCAGAGAGTTTCTGAGAGTGTCACAGCTTGTCAGAGAGTTTCAGAGAGCTTCAGAGAGTTTCAGAGAGTTTCAGAGAGTGTCAAAGAGTTTCAGAGAGTGTCTGAGAATCTCAGAGAGTGTCAGAGAGATTCAGAGAGTGTCAGAGAGTGTCAGAGAGTGTCAGAGAGTGTCAGAGAGTGTCAGAGTGCTTCAGAGAGTGGCAGAGATTTTCAGAGAGTTTCAGAGAGCTTCAGAGAGTGACAGAGTGTCAGATAGTGACAGAGAGTTTCAGTGAGTTTCAGAGAGTTTCAGAGAGTGTAAGAGATAGTCTGAGAGTGTCCGAGAATGTCAAAGAGTTTCAGAGAGTGTCAGAGAGTGTCAAAGTGTTTCAGAGAGTGTCAGAGAGTGTCTGAGAGTGTCAAAGAGTTTCAGAGAGTCTCAGAGTGTGTCAGAGAATGTCGGAGAGTTTCTGAGAGTATCTGTGAGTGTAAGAGTGTGTCAGAGAGTGTCAGAGACTGTCCGAGGGTTCTGAGATATTCTGAGTGTGTCAGAGAGTGTCAGTGAGTTTCAGAGAGTTTCAGAGAGTGTCACAGAGTGTCAGAGAGTGTCAGAGAGTTTCAGAGAGTGTCAGATAGTGTCAGAGAGTGTCAGAGAGTTTCAGAGAGTGTCGGATAGTGTCAGAGAGTGTCAGAGAGTTTCAGAGAGTGTCAGAGAGTGTCTGAGAGTGTCAGAGATTTTCTGAGAGTGTCAGAGAGTGTCGGAGAGTGTCAGAGAGTTTCAGAGAGTGTCGGATAGTGTCAGAGAGTGTCAGAGAGTTTCAGAGAGTGTCAGAGAGTGTCAGAGAGTGTCAGAGAGTGTCTGAGAGTGTCAGAGATTTTCTGAGAGTGTCACAGAGTGTCAGAGAGTTTCAGAGAGCTTCAGAGAGTGTCGGAGAGTGTCAGAGAGTGTCAGAGATTTTCAGAGTGTTTCAGAGAGTGCCAGAGAGGGTCAGAGAGTTTCAGAGAGTTTCTGAGAGTGTCACAGCGTGTCAGAGTGTTTCAGATAGCTTCAGAGAGTTTCAGAGAGTTTCAGAGATTGTCAAAGTGTTTCAGAGAGTGTCTGAGAATCTCAGAGAGTGTCAGAGAGATTCAGAGAGTGTCAGAGAGTATCAGAGAGGTTCAGAGAGCTTTTTGAGCATTTCAGAGAGACTCTGAGCGTTTCAGAGATTGCCAGAGGGGTTCTGAGCGTTTCTGAGTGTGTCAGAGAGTGTCAGAGACTTTCAGAGATTTCAGAGAGAGTCACAGACTTTCAGAGAGTGTCAGAGAGATTGCAGAGAGTGTCAGAGAGTGTCAGAGAGCTTCAGAGAGTGTCAGAGAGTGTCAGAGAGTTTCAGAGGGTTTCAGAGAGTTTCAGAGAGTTTCAGTGAGGGTCAGAGAGTTTCAGAGTGTGGCAGAGGGTTTCAGATTGTTTCAGAGAGTTTCAGAGAGCTTCAGAGAGTGACAGAGTGTCAGAGAGTGTCAGAGACTGTCAGAGATTTCAGAGAGAGCCACAGACTGTCACAGAGTGTCAGAGAGTGTCAGAGAGTTTCAGAGAGTGTCAGATAGTGTCAGAGAGTGTCAGAGAGTTTCAGAGAGTGTCGGATAGTGTCAGAGAGTGTCAGAGAGTTTCAGAGAGTGTCAGAGAGTGTCTGAGAGTGTCAGAGATTTTCTGAGAGTGTCAGAGAGTGTCGGAGAGTTTCAGAGAGCTTCAGAGAGTGTCGGAGAGTGTCACAGAGTGTCAGAGAGTGTCAGAGAGTTTCAGAGAGTGTCGGATAGTGTCAGAGAGTGTCAGAGAGTTTCAGAGAGTGTCAGAGAGTGTCAGAGAGTGTCTGAGAGTGACAGAGAGTGTCAGAGATTTTCTGAGAGTGTCACAGAGTGTCAGAGAGTTTCAGAGAGCTTCAGAGAGTGTCGGAGAGTGTCAGAGAGTGTCAGAGATTTTCAGAGTGTTTCAGAGAGTGCCAGAGAGGGTCAGAGAGTTTCAGAGTGTTTCTGAGAGTGTCACAGCATGTCAGAGTGTTTCAGATAGCTTCAGAGAGTTTCAGAGAGTTTCAGAGAGTGTCAAAGTGTTTCAGAGAGTGTCTGAGAATCTCAGAGAGTGTCAGAGAGATTCAGAGAGTGTCAGAGAGTATCAGAGAGGTTCAGAGAGTTTTTTGAGCATTTCAGAGAGACTCTGAGCGTGTCAGAGATTGCCAGAGGGGTTCTGAGCGTTTCTGAGTGTGTCAGAGAGTGTCAGAGACTTTCAGAGATTTCAGAGAGAGTCACAGACTTTCAGAGAGTGTCAGAGAGATTGCAGAGAGTGTCAGAGAGTGTCAGAGAGCTTCAGAGAGTGTCAGAGAGTGTCAGAGAGTTTCAGAGAGTTTCAGAGAGTTTCAGTGAGGGTCAGAGAGTTTCAGAGTGTGGCAGAGGGTTTCAGATTGTTTCAGAGAGTTTCAGAGAGCTTCAGAGAGTGACAGAGTGTCAGAGAGTGTCAGAGACTGTCAGAGATTTCAGAGAGAGCCACAGACTGTCCGAGAGTGTCAGAGAGATTGCAGAGAGTGTCAGATAGCTTCAGAGAGTTGCAGACAGTTTCAGAGAGTTTCAGAGAGCTTCAGAGAGTGACAGAGTGTCAGATAGTGACAGAGAGTTTCAGTGAGTGTCAGAGAGTTTCAGAGAGTTTCAGAGAGTTTCAGAGAGTGTAACAGATAGTCTGAGAGTGTCAGAGAGAGTCAAAGTGTTTCACAGAGTGTCAGAGAGTGTCTGAGATATTCATAGAGTGTCAGAGAGTGTCAGAGAATGTCGGAGAGTTTCTGAGAGTATCCGTGAGTGTCAGAGAGTTTCACAGTGTGTCACAGAGTGTCAGAGAGTGTCAGAGAGTTTCAGAGAGTGTAAGAGAGTGTCAGAGAGTGTCTGAGAGTGTCAGAGTGTGTCAGAGATTGTCTGAGAATGTCACAGAGTGTCAGAGAGTTTCAGAGAGCTTCAGAGAGTGTCGGAGAGTTTCAGAGAGTGTCAGTGATTTTCAGAGAGTTTCAGAGTGTGTCAGAGAGTGTCAGAGAGGGTCAGAGAGTTTCAGAGAGTTTCTGAGAGTGTCACAGCGTGTCAGAGAGTTTCAGAGAGCTTCAGAGAGTGTCAGAGAGTGTCTGAGAGTTTCAGAGATTTTCAGAGAGTGTCAAAGAGTTTCAGAGAGTGTCAGAGAGTGTCAGAGAGTGTCAGAAAGTTTCAGAGAGTGTCAGAGAGTGTCAGAGAGTTTCAGAGAGTGTCAGAGCGTTTCAGAGAGTGTCACAGCGTGTCAGAGTGTTTCAGATAGCTTCAGAGAGTTTCAGAGAGTTTCAGAGAGTGTCAAAGTGTTTCAGAGAGTGTCTGAGAATCTCAGAGAGTGTCAGAGAGATTCAGAGAGTGTCAGAGAGTATCAGAGAGTTTCAGAGAGTGTCAGAGCATTTCAGAGAGACTCTGAGCGTGTCAGAGATTGCCAGAGGGGTTCTGACCGTTTCTGAGTGTGTCAGAGAGTGTCAGAGACTTTCAGAGATTTCAGAGAGAGTCACAGACTTTCAGAGTGTGTCAGAGAGATTGCAGAGAGTGTCAGAGAGTGTCAGAGAGCTTCAGAGAGTGTCAGAGAGTGTCAGAGAGTTTCAGAGAGTTTCAGAGAGTTTCAGAGAGTTTCAGTGAGGGTCAGAGAGTTTCAGAGTGTGGCAGAGGGTTTCAGATTGTTTCAGAGAGTTTCAGAGAGCTTCAGAGAGTGACAGAGTGTCAGAGAGTGTCAGAGACTGTCAGAGACTTCAGAGAGAGCCACAGACTGTCAGAGAGTGTCAGAGAGATTGCAGAGAGTGTCAGATAGCTTCAGAGAGTTGCAGACAGTTTCAGAGAGCTTCAGAGAGTGACAGAGTGTCAGATAGTGACAGAGAGTTTCAGTGAGTGTCAGAGAGTTTCAGAGAGCTTCAGAGAGTTTCAGAGAGTGTAACAGATAGTCTGAGAGTGTCAGAGAGAGTCAAAGAGTTTCACAGAGTGTCAGAGAGTGTCTGAGATATTCATAGAGTGTCAGAGAGTGTCAGAGAATGTCGGAGAGTTTCTGAGAGTATCCGTGAGTGTCAGAGAGTTTCACAGTGTGTCACAGAGTGTCAGAGAGTGTCAGAGAGTTTCAGAGAGTGTAAGAGAGTGTCAGAGAGTGTCTGAGAGTGTCAGAGAGTGTCAGAGATTTTCTGAGAATGTCACAGAGTGTCAGAGAGTTTCAGAGAGCTTCAGAGAGTGTCGGAGAGTTTCAGAGAGTGTCAGTGATTTTCAGAGAGTTTCAGAGTGTGTCAGAGAGTGTCAGAGAGGGTCAGAGAGTTTCAGAGAGTTTCTGAGAGTGTCACAGCGTGTCAGAAAGTTTCAGAGAGCTTCAGAGAGTGTCAGAGAGTGTCTGAGAGTTTCAGAGAGTTTCAGAGAGTGTCAAAGAGTTTCAGAGAGTGTCAGAGAGTGTCAGAGAGTGTCAGAAAGTTTCAGAGAGTGTCAGAGAGTGTCAGAGAGTTTCAGAGAGTGTCAGAGCGTTTCAGAGAGTGTCTGAGCGTGTCAGAGATTGCCAGAGAGTGTCAGAGAGTTTCAGAGAGTGTCGCATAGTGTCAGAGAGTGTCAGAGAGTTTCAGAGAGTGTCAGAGAGTGTCTGAGAGTGTCACAGAGTGTCAGAGAGTTTCAGACAGCTTCAGAGAGTGTCGGAGAGTGTCAGAGATTTTCAGAGAGTTTCAGAGTGTTTCAGAGAGTTTCAGAGAGTGTCAGAGAGGGTCTCAGAGTGTCGGAGAGTTTCAGAGAGCTTCAGAGAGTGTCGGAGAGTGTCAGAGATTTTCAGAGAGTTTCAGAGAGTGTCAGAGAGGGTCAGAGAGTTTCAGAGAGTTTCTGAGAGTGTCACAGCGTGTCAGAGAGTTTCAGAGAGCTTCAGAGAGTTTCAGAGAATCTCAGAGAGTGTCAGAGAGATTCAGAGAGTGTCAGAGAGTGTCAGAGAGTGTCAGAGCGTTTCAGAGAGTGGCTGAGCGTGTCAGAGATTGCCAGAGGGTTTCTGAGCGTTTCTGAGTGTGTCAGAGAGTGTCAGAGACTTTCAGAGATTTCAGAGAGAGTCACAGACTTTCAGAGAGTGTCAGAGAGATTGCAGAGAGTGTCAGAGAGTGTCAGAGAGCTTCAGAGAGTGGCAGAGATTTTCAAAGAGTTTCAGAGAGCTTCAGAGAGTGACAGAGTGTCAGAGAGTGTCAGGGACTGTCAGAGATTTCAGAGAGAGTCACAGACTGTCAGAGAGTGTCAGAGAGATTGCAGAGAGTGTCAGATAGCTTCAGAGAGTGGCAGAGAGTTTCAGAGAGTTTCAGAGAGCTTCAGAGAGTGGCAGAGATTTTCAAAGAGTTTCAGAGAGCTTCAGAGAGTGACAGAGTGTCAGAGAGTGTCAGAGACTGTCAGAGATTTCAGAGAGAGTCACAGACTGTCAGAGAGTGTCAGAGAGATTGCAGAGAGTGTCAGATAGCTTCAGAGAGTGGCAGAGAGTTTCAGAGAGTTTCAGAGAGCTTCAGAGAGTGACAGAGTGTCAGATAGTGACAGAGAGCTTCAGAGAGTGTCGGAGAGTGTCAGAGAGTGTCAGAGATTTTCAGAGAGTTTCAGAGTGTTTCAGAGAGTTTCAGAGAGTGTCAGAGAGGGTCTGAGAGTGTCAGAGAGTTTCAGAGAGCTTCAGAGAGTGTCCGAGAGTGTCAGAGAGTGTCAAAGAATTTCACAGAGTGTCAGAGAGTGTCAGAGAGTGTCTGAGACATTCATAGAGTGTCAGAGAGTGTCAGAGAATGTCGGAGAATTTCTGAGAGTATCCGTGAGTGTCAGAGAGTTTCACAGTGTGTCACAGAGTGTCAGAGCGTGTCAGAGAGTTTCAGAGAGTGCAAGAGAGTGTCAGAGAGTGTCTGAGAGTGTCAGAGAGTGTCAGAGATTTTCTGAGAGTGTCACAGAGTGTCAGAGAGTTTCAGAGAGCTTCAGAGAGTGTCGGAGAGTGTCAGAGAGTGTCAGTGATTTTCAGAGAGTTTCAGAGAGTGTCAGCGAGTGTCAGAGAGGGTCAGAGAGTTTCTGAGAGTGTCACAGCGTGTCAGAGAGTTTCAGAGAGCTTCAGAGAGTGTCAGAGAGTGTCTGAGAGTTTCAGAGAGTTTCAGAGATTGTCAAAGAGTTTCAGAGAGTGTCAGAGAGTGTCAGAGAGTGTCAGAGAGTTTCAGAGAGTGTCAGAGAGTGTCAGAGAGTTTCAGAGAGTGTCAGAGCGTTTCAGAGAGTGTCTGAGCGTGTCAGAGATTGCCAGAGTGTTTCTGAGAGTTTCTGAGTGTGTCAGAGAATGTCAGAGATGGTCAGAGATTTCAGAGAGTGTCACAGACTTTCAGAGAGTGTCAGAGAGATTGCAGAGAGTGTCAGAGAGTGTCAGAGAGCTTCAGAGAGTGGCAGAGAGTTTCAGAGAGTTTCAGTGTGTTTCAGAGAGTTTCATAAAGTGTCAGAGAGTGTCAGAGAGTGTCTGAGAGTATCCGTGAGTGTCAGAGAGTTTCACAGTGTGTCACAGAGTGTCAGAGAGTGTCAGAGAGTTTCAGAGAGTGTCAGAGAGTGTCAGAGAGTGTCTGAGAGTGTCAGAGAGTGTCAGAGATTTTCTGAGAGTGTCACAGAGTGTCAGAGAGTTTCTAAGTGTGTCAGAGAGTTACTGAGAGTATCTGTGAGTGTAAGAGAGTGTCAGAGGGTTCTGCGAGTTTCTGAGTGTGTCAGAGAGTGTCACAGAGTGTCAGAGACTGTCAGAGAGTGTCAGATAGTGACAGAGAGTTTCTGAGAGTTTCAGAGAGTTTCAGAGAATGTCAGAGAGTGTCAGAGTGTGTCTGAGACTGTCAGAGAGTGTCAGAGATAGTCTGAGATTGTCAGAGAATGTCAAAGAGTTTCAGAGAGTGTTTGAGAGTGTCAGAGAGTTTCAGAGAGTTTCAGAGAATGTCAGAGAGTTTCTGAGAGTGCCACCGACTGTCAGAGAATGTCAGTGAGATTGCAGACTGTGTCAGAGAGTGTCAGAGAGCTTCAGAGAGTGTCAGACAGTTTCAGAGAGTTACAGAGAGCTTCAGAGAGTGTCAGAGAGTGTCTGAGACTGTCAGAGAGTGTCAGAGATTGTCAGAGATTGTCAGAGAATATCGGAGAGTTTCTGAGAGTATCTGTGAGTGTAAGAGAATCTCAGAGGGTTCTGAGTGGTACTGAGTGTGTCAGAGAGTGTCACAGAGTGTCAGAGACTGTCAGAGAGTGTCAGAGAGTTTCAAAGAGTTTCACAGAGTGCCAGAGAGTGTCAGAGAGTGTCAGAGAGTTTCACAGTGTGTCACAGAGTGTCAGAGAGTGTCAGTGAGTTTCAGAGAGTGTCAGATAGTGTCAGAGAGAGTCAGAGAGTTTCAGCGAGTGTGAGATAGTGTCTGAGAGTGTCAGAGAGTGTCAGAGAGTTTCAGAGCCTGTCAGAGAGTGTCAAAGAGTTTCAGAGAGTGTCAGAGAGTTTCGGAGAGTGTCTGTGAGTGTCGGAGAGTGTCAGAGAATTTCTGAGAGTTTCAGAGAGTGTCTGAGCGTGTCAGAGATTGCCAGAGAGTTTCTGAGAGTTTCTGCGTGTGTCAGAGAGTGTCAGAGACTGTCAGAGATTTCAGTGAGAGTCACAGACTGTCAGAGAGTGTCAGAGAGATTGCAGAGAGTGTCAGAGAGTGTCAGAGAGCTTCAGAGAGTGGCAGAGAGTTTCAGAGAGTTTCAGAGAGCTTCAGAGAGTGACAGAGTGTCAGATAGTGACAGAGAGTTTCAGTGAGTGTCAGAGAGTTTCAGAGAGTTTCAGAGAGTGTCAGAGATAGTCTGAGAGTGTCAGAGAATGTCAAAGAGTTTCAGAGAGTGTCAGAGATTGTCAGAGAGTTTCAGAGAATGTCAGAGAGGGTCAGAGAGTGTCTGAGACTGTCAGAGAGAGTCAGAGATTGTCAGAGAATGCCGGAGAGTTTCTGAGAGTGTCAGAGATTGTCAGAGAGTTTCAGAGAATGTCAGAGAGGGTCAGAGAGTGTCTGAGACTGTCAGAGAGAGTCAGAGATTGTCAGAGAGTGTCAGAGAGTTTCACAAAGTGTCAGAGAGTTTCTGAGAGTTTCTGAGTGTGTCAGAGATTGTCAGAGACTGTCAGAGAGTTTCAGAGAGTGCCACAGACTGTCAGAGAATGTCAGAGAGATTGCAGTGTGTCAGAGAGTGTCAGAGAGCTTCAGAGAGTGTCAGACAATTTCAGAGAGTTACAGAGAGCTTCAGAGAGTGTCAGAGAGTGTCAGAGAGTGACAGAGAGCTTCAGTGAGTGTCAGAGAGTTTCAGAGAGTTTCACAGAGTGTCAGAGATTGTCTGAGTGTGTCAGAGAGTGTCAAAGAGTTTCAGAGAGTATCCGATAGTGTCAGAGAGTTTCAGAGAATGTCAGAGAGGGTCAGAGAGTGTCTGAGACTGTCAGAGAGAGTCAGAGATTGTCAGAGAATGTCGGAGAGTTTCTGAGAGTATCTGTGAGTCTAAGAGAGTGTCAGAGGGTTCTGAGAGTTTCTGAGTGTGTCACAGAGCGTCAGAGACTGTCAGAGAGTGTCAGAGAGTGTCAGAGAGTGTCTGAGAGTGTCATACAGTGTCAGAGAGCGTCAGAGAGATTCACAGTGTGTCACAGAGTGTCAGAGAGTGTCAGAGAGTTTCAGAGAGTTTCAGATTGTGTCAGAGAGTGTCAGAGAGTTTCAGCGAGTGTGAGATAGTGTCTGAGAGTGTCAGAGAGTGTCAGAGAGTTTCAGAGACTGTCAGAGAGTGTCAAAGAGTTTCAGAGAGTGTCAGAGAGTTTCGGAGTGTGTCTGTGAGTGTCGGAGAGTGTCAGAGAGTTTCTGAGAGTTTCTGAGTGTGTCAGAGAGTTTCAGAGAGTGTCAGAGAGTGTCAGAGAGTATCAGAGAGTGTCAGAGAGTGTCAGAGATTTTCAGAGAGTTTCAGAGAGCGTCAGAGAGTGTCAGAGATTTTCAGAAAGTTTCAGAGAGTGTCCGAGAGTGTCCGAGAGTGTTAGAGATTGTCAGAGAGTGTCTGAGAGTGTCAGAGAGTGTCAGAGAGTGTCAGAGAGCTTCTGAGAGTTTCTGAGTGTGTCAGAGAGTGTCAGAGAGTTTCGGAATGTGTCACAGATTGTCCGGGAGTATCAGAGAGTTTCAGACAGTTTCAGAAAGTTTGAGAGAGTTTCTGAGTGTGCCAGACAGTGTCAGAGAGTTTCAGAGAGTGTCAGAGAGTGTCAGAGAGCTTCTGAGAGTTTCTGAGTGTGTCAGAGAGTGTCAGAGAGTTCCGGAGAGTGTCACAGATTGTCCGGGAGTATCAGAGAGTTTCAGACAGTTTCAGAAAGTTTGAGAGAGTTTCTGAGAGTGCCAGACAGTGTCAGAGAGTTTCAGAGCGTGTCAGAGAGTGTCAGAGAGTTTCAGAGAGTTTCTGAGAGTTTCAGTGAGGGTCAGAGTGTTTCAGAGTGTGTCAGAGGGTTTCAGATTGTTTCAGAGAGTGTCTGAGAGTGTCCGAGTGTTTCAGAGGATGTCTGAGAGTGTCAGAGAGTGTCAGAGAGTTCCTGAGAGTTAGTGAGTGTGTCAGAGAGTGTCAGAGATTTTCAGAGAGTGTCAGAGAGTGTCACAGAGTGTCAGAGATTGTCAGAGAGTGTCAGAGAGTTTCACAAAGTGTCAGAGAGTTTCTGAGAGTTTCTGAGTGTGTCAGAGATTGTCAGAGACTGTCAGAGAGTTTCAGAGAGTGCCACAGACTGTCAGAGAATGTCAGAGAGATTGCAGAGTGTGTCAGAGAGTGTCAGAGAGCTTCAGAGAGTGTCAGACATTTTCAGAGAGTTACAGAGAGCTTCAGAGAGTGTCAGAGAGTGTCAGAGAGTGACAGAGAGTTTCAGTGAGTGTCAGAGAGTTTCAGAGAGTTTCACAGAGTGTCAGAGATTGTCTGAGTGTGTCAGAGAGTGTCAAAGAGTTTCAGAGAGTATCCGATAGTGTCAGAGAGTTTCAGAGAGTGTCAGAGAGTGTCAGAGAGTGTCTGAGAGTGTCATGGAGTGTCAGAGAGTGTCAGAGAATGTCGGAGAGTTTCTGAGATTATCTGTGAGTGTCAGAGAGCGTCAGAGAGTTTCACAGTGTGTCACTGAGTGTCAGAGAGTTTCAGAGAGTTTCAGAGAGTGTCAGATAGTGTCAGAGAGTGTCAGAGAGTGTCAGAGAGTGTCAGAGAGTTTCAGACAGTGTCAGAGAGTGTCAGAGAGCGTCAGAGAGTTTCAGAGACTGTCAGAGAGTGTCAAAGAGTTTCAGAGAGTGTCAGAGATTTTCGGAGAATGTCTGTGAGTGTCGGAGAGTATCAGAGAGTTTCTGAGAGTTTCTGAGTGTGTCGGAGAGTATCAGAGAGTGAGAGAGAGCGTCAGAGATTGTCAGAAAGTTTCAGAGAGCTTCAGAGAGTGTCCGAGAGTTTCTGAGTGTGTCAGAGAGTGTCAGAGAGCGTCAGAGCGTGTCAGAGTGTTTCAGAGAGTTTCTGAGAGTGTCAGAGAGTGTCAGAGAGCTTGTGAGAGTTTCTGAGTTTGTCCGAGAGTGTCAGAGAGTTTCGGAGAGTGCAACAGATTGTCAGGGAGCGTCAGAGAGTTTCAGAGAATTTCAGACAGTTTGAGAGAGATTCTGAAGAGTGTCAGACAGTGTCAGAGAGATTCAGAGAGTGTCAGAGAGTGTCAGAGAGTTGCAGACAGTGTCAGAGAGTTTCTGAGAGTTTCAGAGAGTTTCAGTGAGGGTCAGAGAGTTTCAGAGTGTGTCAGAGGGTTTCAGATTGTTTCAGAGAGTGTCTGAGAGTGTCAGAGTGTTTCAGAGAGTGTCTGAGAGTGTCAGAGAGTGTCAGAGAGTTCCTGAGGGTTAGTGAGTGTGTCAGAGAGTGTCAGAGATTTTCATAGAGTGTCAGAGAGTGTCACAGAGTGTCAGAGATTGTCAGAGAGTTTCACAGAGTTTCTGAGAGTTTCTGAGTGTGTCAGAGATTGTCAGAGACTGTCAGAGAGTTTCTGAGAGTGCCACCGACTGTCAGAGAATGTCAATGAGATTGCAGAGTGTGTCAGAGAGTGTCAGAGAGCTTCAGAGAGTGTCAGACAGTTTCAGAGAGTTACAGAGAGCTTCAGAGAGTGTCAGAGAGTGTCAGAGAGTGTCTGAGACTGTCAGAGAGTGTCAGAGATTTTCAGAGAATGTCGGAGAGTTTCTGAGAGTATCTGTGAGTGTAAGAGAGTGTCAGAGGGTTCTGAGAGGTACTGAGTGTGTCAGAGAGTGTCACAGAGTGTCAGAGACTGTCAGAGAGTGTCAGAGAGTTTCAAAGAGTTTCACAGAGTGCCAGAGAGTGTCAGAGAGTGTCAGAGAGTTTCACAGTGTGTCACAGAGTGTCAGAAGGTGTCAGTGAGTTTCAGAGAGTGTCAGATAGTGTCAGAGAGAGTCAGAGAGTTTCAGCGAGTGTGAGATAGTGTCTGAGAGTGTCAGAGAGTGTCAGAGAGTTTCAGACAGTGTCAGAGAGTGTCAGAGAGCGTCAGAGAGTTTCTGAGCCTGTCAGAGAGTGTCAAAGAGTTTCAGAGAGTGTCAGAGAGTTTCGGAGAGTGTCTGTGAGTGTCGGAGAGTGTCAGAGAATTTCTGAGAGTTTCAGAGAGTGTCTGAGCGTGTCAGAGATTGCCAGAGAGTTTCTGAGAGTTTCTGCGTGTGTCAGAGAGTGTCAGAGACTGTCAGAGATTTCAGTGAGAGTCACAGACTGTCAGAGAGTGTCGGAGAGATTGCAGAGAGTGTCAGAGAGTGTCAGAGAGCTTCAGAGAGTGGCAGAGAGTTTCAGAGAGTTTCAGAGAGCTTCAGAGAGTGACAGAGTGTCAGATAGTGACAGAGAGTTTCAGTGAGTGTCAGAGAGTTTCAGAGAGTTTCAGAGAGTGTCAGAGATAGTCTGAGAGTGTCAGAGAATGTCAAAGAGTTTCAGAGAGTGTCAGAGATTGTCAGAGAGTTTCAGAGAATGTCAGAGAGGGTCAGAGAGTGTCTGAGACTGTCAGAGAGAGTCAGAGATTGTCAGAGAATGCCGGAGAGTTTCTGAGAGTGTCAGAGATTGTCAGAGAGTTTCAGAGAATGTCAGAGAGGGTCAGAGAGTGTCTGAGACTGTCAGAGAGAGTCAGAGATTGTCAGAGAGTGTCAGAGAGTTTCACAAAGTGTCAGAGAGTTTCTGAGAGTTTCTGAGTGTGTCAGAGATTGTCAGAGACTGTCAGAGAGTTTCAGAGAGTGCCACAGACTGTCAGAGAATGTCAGAGAGATTGCAGTGTGTCAGAGAGTGTCAGAGAGCTTCAGAGAGTGTCAGACAATTTCAGAGAGTTACAGAGAGCTTCAGAGAGTGTCAGAGAGTGTCAGAGAGTGACAGAGAGCTTCAGTGAGTGTCAGAGAGTTTCAGAGAGTTTCACAGAGTGTCAGAGATTGTCTGAGTGTGTCAGAGAGTGTCAAAGAGTTTCAGAGAGTATCCGATAGTGTCAGAGAGTTTCAGAGAGTGTCAGAGAGTGTCAGAGAGTGTCTGAGAGTGTCATGGAGTGTCAGAGAGTGTCAGAGAATGTCGGAGAGTTTCTGAGATTATCTGTGAGTGTCAGAGAGCGTCAGAGAGTTTCACAGTGTGTCACTGAGTGTCAGAGAGTTTCAGAGAGTTTCAGAGAGTGTCAGATAGTGTCAGAGAGTGTCAGAGAGTGTCAGAGAGTGTCAGAGAGTTTCAGACAGTGTCAGAGAGTGTCAGAGAGCGTCAGAGAGTTTCAGAGACTGTCAGAGAGTGTCAAAGAGTTTCAGAGAGTGTCAGAGATTTTCGGAGAATGTCTGTGAGTGTCGGAGAGTATCAGAGAGTTTCTGAGAGTTTCTGAGTGTGTCGGAGAGTATCAGAGAGTGAGAGAGAGCGTCAGAGATTGTCAGAAAGTTTCAGAGAGCTTCAGAGAGTGTCCGAGAGTTTCTGAGTGTGTCAGAGAGTGTCAGAGAGCGTCAGAGCGTGTCAGAGTGTTTCAGAGAGTTTCTGAGAGTGTCAGAGAGTGTCAGAGAGCTTGTGAGAGTTTCTGAGTTTGTCCGAGAGTGTCAGAGAGTTTCGGAGAGTGCAACAGATTGTCAGGGAGCGTCAGAGAGTTTCAGAGAATTTCAGACAGCTTGAGAGAGATTCTGAAGAGTGTCAGACAGTGTCAGAGAGATTCAGAGAGTGTCAGAGAGTGTCAGAGAGTTGCAGACAGTGTCAGAGAGTTTCTGAGAGTTTCAGAGTGTTTCAGTGAGGGTCAGAGAGTTTCAGAGTGTGTCAGAGGGTTTCAGATTGTTTCAGAGAGTGTCTGAGAGTGTCAGAGTGTTTCAGAGAGTGTCTGAGAGTGTCAGAGAGTGTCAGAGAGTTCCTGAGGGTTAGTGAGTGTGTCAGAGAGTGTCAGAGATTTTCAGAGAGTGTCAGAGAGTGTCACAGAGTGTCAGAGATTGTCAGAGAGTGTCAGAGAGTTTCACAGAGTTTCTGAGAGTTTCTGAGTGTGTCAGAGATTGTCAGAGAATGTCAGAGAGTTTCTGAGAGTGCCACCGACTGTCAGAGAATGTCAGTGAGATTGCAGAGTGTGTCAGAGAGTGTCAGAGAGCTTCAGAGAGTGTCAAAGAGTTTCAGAGATTGTCAGAGATTTTCGGAGAGTGTCTGTGAGTATCGGAGAGTATCAGAGAGTTTCTGAGAGTTTCTGAGTGTGTCAGAGAGTATCTGAGAGTGTCAGAGAGCGTCAGAGATTTTCAGAGAGTTTCAGAGAGCTTCAGAGAGTGTCAGAGATTGTCAGAAAGTTTCAGAGAGTGTCAGAGTGTGTCTGAGAGTTTCTGAGTGTGACAGAGAGTGTCAGAGAGCGTCAGAGCGTGTCAGAGTGTTTCAGAGAGTTTCTGAGAGTGTCAGAGAGTGTCAGAGAGCTTCTGAGAGTTTCTGAGTTTGTCAGAGAGTGTCAGAGAGTTTCGGAGAGTGTCACAGTTTGTCAGGGAGCGTCAGAGAGTTTCAGAGAATTTCAGACAGTTTGAGAGAGTGTCAGAGAGTTTCAGAGAGTTTCAGAGAGTTTCAGAGAGTTTCAGTGAGGGTCAGAGAGTTTCTGAGTGCGTCAGAGGGTTTCAGATTGTTTCAGAGTGTGTCTGAGAGTGGCAGAGTGTTTCAGAGAGTGTCCGAGAGTTTCTGAGTGCGTCAGAGAGTGTCAGAGAGCGTCAGAGCGTGTCAGAGTGTTTCAGAGAGTTTCTGAGAGTGTCAGAG
This sequence comes from Heterodontus francisci, assembly GCF_036365525.1. NCBI lineage: Eukaryota > Metazoa > Chordata > Chondrichthyes > Heterodontiformes > Heterodontidae > Heterodontus > Heterodontus francisci. The sequence goes on from NC_090421.1 coordinate 34,071,984, forward strand.
AGTGTCAGAGAGCTTCTGGGAGTTTCTGAGTTTGTCAGAGAGTGTCAGAGAATTTCGGAGAGTGTCACAGTTTGTCAGACAGTGTCAGAGAGATTCAGAGAGTGTCAGAGAGTGTCAGAGAGTGTCAGAGAGTTTCAGAGAGTTTCTGAGAGTTTCAGAGAGTTTCAGTGAGGGTCAGAGAGTTTCAGAGTGCGTCAGAGGGTTTCAGATTGTTTCAGAGTGTGTCTGAGAGTGGCAGAGTGTTTCAGAGAGTGTCTGAGAGTGTCAGAGAGTGTCAGAGAGTTCCTGAGAGTTCCTGAGTGTGTCAGAGAGTGTCAGAGATTTTCAGAGAGTGTCAGAGAGTGTCACAGAATGTCAGAGATTGTCAGAGAATGTCAGAGAGTTTCAGAGAATTTCAGAGATTTTCTGAGAGTTTCTGAGAGTTTCAGAGAGTTTCAGAGAGTTTCAGAGCGAGTCAGAGAGAGGTAGAGAGTGTCAGAGAGTGTCAGAGAGTTTCTGAGAGTTTTTGAGTGTTTCAGAGAGTGTCAGAGTGTGATAGAGAGCGTCAGAGAGTTTCACAGTGTGTCACAGAGTGTCAGAGAGTTTCAGAGAGTTTCAGAGAGTGTCAGATGGTGTCAGAGATTGTCAGAGAGTGTCAGAGAGTTTCACAGAGTTTCTGAGAGTTTCTGAGTGTGTCAGAGAGTGTCAGAGACTGTCAGACAGTTTCAGAGAGTGTCACAGACTGTCAGAGAATGTCAGAGATATTGCAGAGTGTGTCAGAGAGTGTCAGAGAGCTTCAGAGAGTGTCAGAGAGGGTCAGAGAGTGACAGAGAATTTAAGTGAGTGTCAGAGAGTTTCAGAGAGTTTCAGAGAGTGTCAGAGATTGCCTGAGAGTGTCAGAGAGTGTCAAAGAGTTTCAGAGAGTGTCAGATAGTGTCAGAGAGTTTCAGAGAGTGTCAGAGAGTGTCAGAGAGTGTCAGAGAGTGTCTGAGAGTGTGATAGAGTGTCAGAGAGTGTCAGAGAATGTCGGAGAGTTTCTGAGAGTATCTGTGAGTGTCAGGGAGTTTCAGAGAGTTTCACAGTGTGTCACAGAGTGGCAGAGAGTTTCAGAGAGATTCAGAGTGTGTCAGATAGTGTCAGAGAGTTTCAGAGAGTGTGAGAGACTGTCTGAGAGTGTCAGAGAGTGTCAGAGAGTTTCAGACAGTGTCAGAGAATGTTGGAGAGCGTCAGAGAGTTTCAGAGACTGTCAGAGAGTGTCAAAGAGTTTCAGAGAGTTTCAGAGAGTTTCGGAGAGTGTCTGTGAGTGTCGGAGAGTATCAGAGAGTTTCTGAGAGTTTCTGAGTGTGTCAGAGAGTATCAGAGAGTGTCAGAGAGCTTCAGAGATTTTCAGAGAGCTTCAGAGAGTGTCAGAGATTGTCAGAAAGTTTCAGATGGTGTCAGAGAGTGTCCGTGAGTTTCTGAGTGTGTCAGAGAGTGTCAGAGAGCGTCAGAGAGATTCTGAGTTTGTCAGAGAGTGTCAGAGAGTGTCAGAGAGTTTCGGAGAGTGTCACAGATTGTCAGGGAGTGTCAGAGAGTTTCAGAGAATTTCAGACAGTTTGAGAGAGTTTCTGAGAGTGTCAGACAGTGTCAGAGAGTTTCAAAGAGTGTCAGAGAGTGTCAGAGAGTTTCTGAGAGTTTCAGAGAGTTTCAGTGAGGGTCAGAGAGTTTCAGAGTATGTCAGAGGGTTTCAGATTGTTTGAGAGAGTGTCTGAGAGTGTCAGAGTGTTGCAGAGAGTGTCTGAGAGTGTCAGAGCGTGTCAGAGAGTTCCTGAGAATTCCTGTGTGTGTCAGAGAGTGTCAGAGAATTTCAGAGCGTGTCAGAGAGTGTAACAGAGTGTCAGAAATTGTCAGAGAGTGTCAGAGAGTTTCAGAGAATTTCCGAGATTTTCTGAGAGTTTCTGAGAGTTTCACAGAGTTTCAGAGAGTTTCAGAGAGTGTCAGAGTGTGATAGAGAGCGTCAGAGAATTTCACAGTGTGTCACAGAGTGTCAGAGAGTTTCAGAGAGTTTCAGAGAGTGTCAGATGGTGTCAGAGATTGTCAGAGAGTGTCAGAGAGTTTCACAGAGTTTCAGAGAGTTTCTGAGAGTTTCTGAGTGTGTCGGAGACTGTCAGAGACTGTCAGAGAGTTTTTGAGAGTGTCACAGACTGTCAGAGAATGTCAGAGAGATTGCAGAGTGTGTCAGAGAGTGTCAGAGAGCTTCAGAGAGTGTCAGAGAGGGTCAGAGAGTGACAGAGAGTTTCAGTGAGTGTCAGAGAGTTTCAGAGAGTTTCAGAGAGTGTCAGAGATTGCCTGAGAGTGTCAGAGAGTGTCAAAGAGTTTCAGAGAGTGTCAGATAGTGTCAGAGAGTTTCAGAGAGTGTCAGAGAGTGTCAGAGAGTGTCTGAGAGTGTCATAGAGTGTCAGAGAGTGTCATAGAATGTCGGAGAGTTTCTGAGAGTATCTGTGAGTGTCAGGGAGCGTCAGAGAGTTTCACAGTGTGTCACAGAGTGTCAGAGAGTTTCAGAGAGTTTCAGAGTGTGTCAGGTCGTGTCAGAGAGTTTCAGAGAGTGTGAGAGACTGTCAGAGAGTGTCAGAGAGTGTCAGAGAGTTTCAGACAGTGTCAGAGAATGATAGAGAGCGTCAGAGAGTTTCAGAGACTGGCAGAGAGTGTCAGAGAGCGTCAGAGCGTTTCAGAGAGTTTCAGAGAGTTTCTGAGAGTGTCAGAGAGTGTCAGAGAGCTTCTGAGAGTTTCTGAGTTTGTCAGAGAGTGTCAGACAGTGTCAGAGAGTTTCAAAGAGTGTCAGAGAGTGTCAGAGAGTGTCAGAGAGTTTCTGAGAGTTTCAGAGAGTGTCAGAGAGTATCAGAGAGTTTCAGACAGTGTCAGAGATTTTCAGAGAGTTTCAGAGAGCGTCAGAGAGTGTCAGAGATTGTCAGAAAGGGTTAGAGATTGTCAGAGAGTGTCAGAGAGTGTCTGAGAGTGTCAGAGAGTTTCAGAGAGTTATCAGAGTTTCAGAGAGTTTCTGAGTGTGTCAGAGAGTGTCAGAGAGCGTCAGAGAGTTTCAGAGAGTGTCACAGACCGTCAGAGAATGTCAGAGAGATTGCAGAGTGTGTCAGAGAGTGTCAGAGAGCTTCAGAGGTTGTCAGAGAGTTTCAGAGACTGTCAGAGAGTGTCAAAGAGTTTCAGAGAGTGTCAGAGAGTTTCGGAGAGTGTCTGTGAGTGTCCGAGAGTATCAGAGAGTTTCTGAGAGTTTCTGAGTGTGTCAGAGAGTATCAGAGAGTGTCAGAGAGCGTCAGAGATTTTCAGAGAGTTTCAGAGAGCTTCAGAGAGTGTCAGAGATTGTCAGAAAGTTTCAGAGAGTGTCAGAGAGTGTCCGAGAGTTTCTGAGTGTGTCAGAGGGTGTCAGAGAGCGTCAGAGAGTGTCAGAGAGTGTTTCAGAGAGGTTCTGAGAGTGTCAGAGAGTGTCAGAGAGCTTCTGAGTGTTTCTGAGTTTGTCAGAGAGTGTCAGAGAGTGTCCGAGAGTTTCGGAGAGTGTCACAGTTTGTCAGAGATTGTCAGGGAGCGTCAGAGAGTTTCAGAGAATTTCGGACAGTTTGAGAGAGTTTCTGAGAGTGTCAGAGAGTGTCAGAGAGTTTCAGAGAGTTTCTGAGAGTTTCAGAGAGTTTCAGTGAGGGTCAGAGAGTTTCAGAGTGTGTCAGAGGGTTTCAGATTGTTTCAGAGAGTGTCTGAGAGCGTCAGAGTGTTTCAGAGAGTGTCAGAGAGTGTCAGAGAGTTCCTGAGAGTTCCTGAGTGTGTCAGAGAGTGTCAGAGATTTTCAGAGAGTGTCAGAGAGTGTCACAGAGTGTCAGAGATTGTCAGAGAGTGTCAGAGAGTTTCAGAGAATTTCAGACATTTTCTGAGAGTTTCTGAGAGTTTCACAGAGTTTCAGAGAGTTTCAGAGGGTGTCTGAGAGAGTCAGAGAGTGTCAGAGAGTGTCAGCGAGTGTCAGAGAGTTTCTGAGAGTTTTTGAGTGTTTCAGAGAGTGTCACAGAGTGTCAGAGAGTTTCAGAGAGTTTCAGAGAGTTTCTGAGAGCTTCTGAGAGTGTCAGAGAGTTGCAGAGAGTTTCAGAGAGTGTCAGAAAGTTTCAGAGAGTGTCAGATAGTGTCAGAGAGTTTCAGAGAGTTTCAGAGAGTGTCAGAGAGTTTCAGAGAGTTTCAGACATTGCCTGAGAGTGTCAGAGAGTGTCAAAGAGTTTCAGAGAGTGTCAGTGAGTGTCAGAGAGTGTCAGAGATTTTCAGAGAGTGTCAGAGAGTGTCAATGAGTTTCAGAGAGTGTCAGAGAGTTTCAGAGAGTTTCAGAGAGTGTCAGATAGTGTCAGAGAGTTTCAGAGAGTGTCAGAGAGTGTCAGAGAGTGTCTGAGAGTGTCATAGAGTGTCAGAGAGTGTCATAGAATGTCGGAGAGTTTCTGAGAGTATCTGTGAGAGTCAGGGAGCGTCAGAGAGTTTCACAGTGTGTCACAGAGTGTCAGAGAGTTTCAGAGAGTTTCAGAGTGTGTCAGATAGTGTCAGAGAGTTTCAGAGAGTGTGAGAGACTGTCAGAGAGTGTCAGAGAGTGTCAGAGAGTTTCAGACAGTGTCAGAGAATGATAGAGAGCGTCAGAGATTTTCAGAGACTGGCAGAGAGTGTCAGAGAGCGTCAGAGCGTGTCAGAGAGTTTCAGAGAGTTTCTGAGAGTGTCAGAGAGTGTCAGAGAGCTTCTGAGAGTTTCTGAGTTTGTCAGAGAGTGTCAGAGAGTGTCAGAGAGTTTCAGAGAATTTCAGACATTTTGAGAGAGTTTCTGAGAGTGTCAGACAGTGTCAGAGAGTTTCAAAGAGTGTCAGAGAGTGTCAGAGAGTGTCAGAGAGTTTCTGAGAGTTTCAGAGAGTGTCAGAGAGTATCGGAGAGTTTCAGACAGTGTCAGAGATTTTCAGAGAGTTTCAGAGAGCGTCAGAGAGTGTCAGAGATTGTCAGAAAGGGTTAGAGATTGTCAGAGAGTGTCAGAGAGTGTCTGAGAGTGTCAGAGAGTTTCAGAGAGTTATCAGAGTTTCAGAGAGTTTCTGAGTGTGTCAGAGAGTGTCAGAGAGCGTCAGAGAGTTTCAGAGAGTGTCACAGACCGTCAGAGAATGTCAGAGAGATTGCAGAGTGTGTCAGAGCGTGTCAGAGAGCTTCAGAGAGTGTCAGAGAGTTTCAGAGAGTTACAGAGAGCTTCAGAGGTTGTCAGAGAGTTTCAGAGACTGTCAGAGAGTGTCAAAGAGTTTCAGAGAGTGTCAGAGAGTTTCGGAGAGTGTCTGTGAGTGTCGGAGAGTATCAGAGAGTTTCTGAGAGTTTCTGAGTGTGTCAGAGAGTATCAGAGAGTGTCAGAGAGCGTCAGAGATTTTCAGAGAGTTTCAGAGAGCTTCAGAGAGTGTCAGAGATTGTCAGAAAGTTTCAGAGAGTGTCAGAGAGTGTCCGAGAGTTTCTGAGTGTGTCAGAGAGTGTCAGAGAGCGTCAGAGCGTGTCAGAGTGTTTCAGAGAGGTTCTGAGAGTGTCAGAGAGTGTCAGAGAGCTTCTGAGAGTTTCTGAGTTTGTCAGAGAGTGTCAGAGAGTGTCCGAGAGTTTCGGAGAGTGTCACAGTTTGTCAGAGATTGTCAGGGAGCGTCAGAGAGTTTCAGAGAATTTCAGACAGTTTGAGAGAGTTTCTGAGAGTGTCAGAGAGGTTCAGAGAGTGTCAGAGAGTGTCAGAGAGTTTCAGAGAGTTTCTGAGAGTTTCAGAGAGTTTCAGTGAGGGTCAGAGAGTTTCAGAGTGTGTCAGAGGGTTTCAGATTGTTTCAGAGAGTGTCTGAGAGCGTCAGAGTGTTTCAGAGAGTGTCTGAGAGTGTCAGAGAGTGTCAGAGAGTTCCTGAGAGTTCCTGAGTGTGTCAGAGAGTGTCAGAGATTTTCAGAGAGTGTCAGAGAGTGTCACAGAGTGTCAGAGATTGTCAGAGAGTGTCAGAGAGTTTCAGAGAATTTCAGACATTTTCTGAGAGTTTCTGAGAGTTTCACAGAGTTTCAGAGAGTTTCAGAGGGTGTCAGAGAGAGTCAGAGAGAGATAGAGAGTGTCAGCGAGTGTCAGAGAGTTTCTGAGAGTTTTTGAGTGTTTCAGAGAGTGTCACAGAGTGTCAGAGAGTTTCAGAGAGTTTCAGAGAGTTTCTGAGAGCTTCTGAGAGTGTCAGAGAGTTGCAGAGAGTTTCAGAGAGTGTCAGAAAGTTTCAGAGAGTGTCAGATAGTGTCAGAGAGTTTCAGAGAGTGTCACAGAGTGTCAGAGAGTTTCAGAGAGCTTCAGAGAGTGTCAGAGAGTGTCAGAGATTTTCAGAGAGTTTCAGAGAGTGTCAGAGAGTTTCAGAGAGTTTCAGACATTGCCTGAGAGTGTCAGAGAGTGTCAAAGAGTTTCAGAGAGTGTCAGTGAGTGTCAAAGAGTTTCAGAGAGTGTCAGAGAGTTTCAGAGAGTTTCAGAGAGCGTCCGAGAGTGTTAGACATTGTCAGAGAGTGTCCGCGAGTGTCTGAGAGTGTCAGAGTGTGTCAGAGAGTTGTCAGAGTTTCAGAGAGTTTCTGAGTGTTTCAGAGAGTGTCAGAGAGCGTCAGAGCGTGTCAGAGTGTTTCAGAGATTTTCTGAGAATGTCAGAGAGTGTCAGAGAGCTTCTGAGAGTTTCTGAGTGTGTCAGAGAGTGTCAGAGAGTATCGGAGAGTGTCACAGATTGTCCGGGAGTATCAGAGAGTTTCAGAAAGTTTCAGACAGTTTGAGAGAGTTTCTGAGAGTGCCAGACAGTGTCAGAGAGTTTCAGAGAGTGTCAGAGAGTGTCAGAGACTTTCAGTGAGGGTCAGAGAGTTTCAGAGTGTGTCAGAGGGTTTCAGATTGTTTCAGAGAGTGTCTGAGAGTGTCAGAGTGTTTCAGAGAGTGTCTGAGAGTGTCAGAGAGAATCAGAGAGTTCCTGAGAGTTCCTGAGTGTGTCAGAGAGTGTCAGAGATTTCCAGAGAGTGTCAGAGAGTGTCACAGAGTGTCAGAGGTTGTCAGAGATTGTCAGAGAGTGTCAGAGAGTTTCACAGAGTTTCAGAGAGTTTCTGAGAGTTTCTGAGTGTATCAGAGAGTGTCAGAGAATGTCAGAGAGTTTCAGACAGTGTCACAGAATGTCAGAGAATGTCAGATAGGTTGCAGAGTGTGTCAGAGAGTGTCAAAGAGTTTCAGAGAGTGTCAGAGAGCTTCAGAGGTTGTCAGAGAGTCTCAGAGGGTGACAGTGAGTGTCTGAGAGTGTCACAGAGTGTCAGAGAGTGTCAGAGAATGTCGGAGAGTTTCTGGGAGTATCTGTGAGTGTCAGAGAGCGTCAGAGAGTTTCACAGTGTATCACAGAGTGTCAGAGAGTTTCAGAGAGTTTCAGAGAGAGTCAGATAGTGTCAGAGAGTTTCAGAGAGTGTGAGAGACTGTCTGAGAGTGTCAGAGAGTGTCAGAGAGTTTCAGACAGTGCCAGAGAGTGTCAGAGAGCGTCAGAGAGTTTCAGAGAGTGTCAGAGAGTTTCGGAGAGTGTCTGTGTGTGTCGGAGAGTATCAGAGAGTTTCTGAGAGTTTCTGAGTGTGTAAGAGAGTATCACAGAGTGTCAGAGAGCGTCAGAGATTTTCAGAGAGTTTCAGAGAGCTTCAGAGAGTGTCAGAGATTGTCAGAAAGTTTCAGAGAGTGTCAGAGAGTGTCAGAGAGTGTTAGAGATTGTCAGAGAGTGTCAGCGAGTGTCTGAGAGTGTCAGAGTGTGTCAGAGAGTTATCAGAGTTTCAGAGTGTTTCAGAGATTTTCTGAGAGTGTCAGAGAGCTTCTGAGAGTTTCTGAGTGTGTCAGAGAGTGTCAGAGAGTTTCGGAGAGTGTCGCAGATTGTCCGGGAGTATCAGAGAGTTTCAGAGAGTTTCAGACAGTTTGAGAGAGTTTCTGAGAGTGCCAGACAGTGTCAGAGAGTTTCAGAGAGTGTCAGAGAGTGTCAGAGAGTGTCAGAGAGTTTCAGAGAGTTTCGGAGAGTTTCAGAGTGTTTCAGTGAGTGTCAGAGAGTTTCAGAGTGTGTCAGAGGGTTTCAGATTGTTTCAGAGAGTGTCAGAGATTTTCAGTGAGTTTCAGAGAGCTTCAGAGAGTGTCAGAGATTGTCAGAAAGTTTCAGAGAGTGTCAGAGAGTTTCAGACAGTGCCGGAAAGTGTCAGAGAGTGTCAGAGAGTTTCACAGAGTTTTAGAGAGTTTCTGAGAGTTTCTGAGTGTGTCAGAGAGTGTCAGAGAATGTCAGAGAGTTTCAGAGAGTGTCACAGACTGTCAGAGAATGTCAGAGAGATTGCAGAGTGTGTCAGAGAGTGACAGAGAGCTTCAGAGAGTGTCAGAGAGTTTCAGAGAGTTACAGAAATTGTCTGAGAGTGTCAGAGAGTGTCAAAGAGTTTCAGAGAGTTTCAGATAGTGTCAGAGAGTTTCAGAGAGGGTCAGAGAGTGTCAGAGAGTGTCTGAGAGTGTGATAGAGTGTCAGAGAGTGTCAGAGAATGTCGGAGAGTTTCTGAGAGTATCTGTGAGTGTCAGAGAGCGTCAGAGAGTTTCACAGTGTGTCACAGAGTGTCAGAGAGTTTCAGAGAGTTTCAGAGAGAGTCAGATAGTGTCAGAGAGTTTCAGAGAGTGTGAGAGACTGTCTGAGAGTATCAGAGAGTGTCAGAGACTGTCAGAGAGTTTCAGACAGTGCCAGAGAGTGTCAGAGAGCGTCAGAGAGTTTCAGAGACTGTCAGAGAGTGTCAAAGAGCTTCAGAGAGTGTCAGAGAGTTTCGGAGAGTGTCTGTGAGTGTCGGAGAGTATCAGAGAGTTTCTGAGAGCTTCAGAGAGTGTCAGAGATTGTCAGAAAGTTTCAGAGAGTATCAGAGAGTGTCCGAGAGTTTCTGAGTGTGTCAGAGAGTGTCAGAGAGCGTCAGAGCGTGTCAGAGAGTTTCAGAGAGTTTCTGAGAGCGTCAGAGAGTTTCAGAGACTGTCAGAGAGTGTCAAAGAGTTTCAGAGAGTGTCAGAGAGTTTCGGAGAGTGTCTGTGAGTGTCGGAGAGTATCAGAGAGTTTCTGAGAGTTTCTGAGTGTGTCCGAGAGTATCAGAGACTGTCAGAGAGCGTCAGAGATTTTCAGTGAGTTTCAGAGAGCTTCAGAGAGTGTCAGAGATTGTCAGAAAGTTTCAGAGATTGTCAGAGAGTGTCAGCGAGTGTCTGAGAGTGTCAGAGTGTGTCAGAGAGTTATCAGAGTTTCAGAGAGTTTCTGAGTGTGTCAGAGAGTGTCAGAGAGCGTCAGAGCGTGTCAGAGTGTTTCAGAGAGGTTCTGAGAGTGTCAGAGAGTGTCAGAGAGCTTCTGAGAGTTTCTGAGTTTGTCCGAGAGTGTCAGAGAGTGTCAGAGAGTTTCGGAGAGTGTCAGAGAGTTTCAGAGAGTGTCAGAGAGTTTCGGAGAGTGTCTGTGTGTGTCGGAGAGTATCAGAGAGTTTCTGAGAGTTTCTGAGTGTGTAAGAGAGTATCACAGAGTGTCAGAGAGCGTCAGAGATTTTCAGAGAGTTTCAGAGAGCTTCAGAGAGTGTCAGAGATTGTCAGAAAGTTTCAGAGAGTGTCAGAGAGTGTCAGAGAGTGTTAGAGATTGTCAGAGAGTGTCAGCGAGTGTCTGAGAGTGTCAGAGTGTGTCAGAGAGTTATCAGAGTATCAGAGAGTTTCTGAGAGTTTCTGAGTGTGTAAGAGAGTATCACAGAGTGTCAGAGAGCGTCAGAGATTTTCAGAGAGTTTCAGAGAGCTTCAGAGAGTGTCAGAGATTGTCAGAAAGTTTCAGAGAGTGTCAGAGAGTGTCAGAGAGTGTTAGAGATTGTCAGAGAGTGTCAGCGAGTGTCTGAGAGTGTCAGAGTGTGTCAGAGAGTTATCAGAGTTTCAGAGTGTTTCAGAGATTTTCTGAGAGTGTCAGAGAGCTTCTGAGAGTTTCTGAGTGTGTCAGAGAGTGTCAGAGAGTTTCGGAGAGTGTCGCAGATTGTCCGGGAGTATCAGAGAGTTTCAGAGAGTTTCAGACAGTTTGAGAGAGTTTCTGAGAGTGCCAGACAGTGTCAGAGAGTTTCAGAGAGTGTCAGAGAGTGTCAGAGAGTGTCAGAGAGTTTCAGAGAGTTTCGGAGAGTTTCAGAGTGTTTCAGTGAGTGTCAGAGAGTTTCAGAGTGTGTCAGAGGGTTTCAGATTGTTTCAGAGAGTGTCAGAGATTTTCAGTGAGTTTCAGAGAGCTTCAGAGAGTGTCAGAGATTGTCAGAAAGTTTCAGAGAGTGTCAGAGAGTTTCAGACAGTGCCGGAAAGTGTCAGAGAGTGTCAGAGAGTTTCACAGAGTTTTAGAGAGTTTCTGAGAGTTTCTGAGTGTGTCAGAGAGTGTCAGAGAATGTCAGAGAGTTTCAGAGAGTGTCACAGACTGTCAGAGAATGTCAGAGAGATTGCAGAGTGTGTCAGAGAGTGACAGAGAGCTTCAGAGAGTGTCAGAGAGTTTCAGAGAGTTACAGAAATTGTCTGAGAGTGTCAGAGAGTGTCAAAGAGTTTCAGAGAGTTTCAGATAGTGTCAGAGAGTTTCAGAGAGGGTCAGAGAGTGTCAGAGAGTGTCTGAGAGTGTGATAGAGTGTCAGAGAGTGTCAGAGAATGTCGGAGAGTTTCTGAGAGTATCTGTGAGTGTCAGAGAGCGTCAGAGAGTTTCACAGTGTGTCACAGAGTGTCAGAGAGTTTCAGAGAGTTTCAGAGAGAGTCAGATAGTGTCAGAGAGTTTCAGAGAGTGTGAGAGACTGTCTGAGAGTATCAGAGAGTGTCAGAGACTGTCAGAGAGTTTCAGACAGTGCCAGAGAGTGTCAGAGAGCGTCAGAGAGTTTCAGAGACTGTCAGAGAGTGTCAAAGAGCTTCAGAGAGTGTCAGAGAGTTTCGGAGAGTGTCTGTGAGTGTCGGAGAGTATCAGAGAGTTTCTGAGAGCTTCAGAGAGTGTCAGAGATTGTCAGAAAGTTTCAGAGAGTATCAGAGAGTGTCCGAGAGTTTCTGAGTGTGTCAGAGAGTGTCAGAGAGCGTCAGAGCGTGTCAGAGAGTTTCAGAGAGTTTCTGAGAGCGTCAGAGAGTTTCAGAGACTGTCAGAGAGTGTCAAAGAGTTTCAGAGAGTGTCAGAGAGTTTCGGAGAGTGTCTGTGAGTGTCGGAGAGTATCAGAGAGTTTCTGAGAGTTTCTGAGTGTGTCCGAGAGTATCAGAGACTGTCAGAGAGCGTCAGAGATTTTCAGTGAGTTTCAGAGAGCTTCAGAGAGTGTCAGAGATTGTCAGAAAGTTTCAGAGATTGTCAGAGAGTGTCAGCGAGTGTCTGAGAGTGTCAGAGTGTGTCAGAGAGTTATCAGAGTTTCAGAGAGTTTCTGAGTGTGTCAGAGAGTGTCAGAGAGCGTCAGAGCGTGTCAGAGTGTTTCAGAGAGGTTCTGAGAGTGTCAGAGAGTGTCAGAGAGCTTCTGAGAGTTTCTGAGTTTGTCCGAGAGTGTCAGAGAGTGTCAGAGAGTTTCGGAGAGTGTCAGAGAGTTTCAGAGAGTGTCAGAGAGTTTCGGAGAGTGTCTGTGTGTGTCGGAGAGTATCAGAGAGTTTCTGAGAGTTTCTGAGTGTGTAAGAGAGTATCACAGAGTGTCAGAGAGCGTCAGAGATTTTCAGAGAGTTTCAGAGAGCTTCAGAGAGTGTCAGAGATTGTCAGAAAGTTTCAGAGAGTGTCAGAGAGTGTCAGAGAGTGTTAGAGATTGTCAGAGAGTGTCAGCGAGTGTCTGAGAGTGTCAGAGTGTGTCAGAGAGTTATCAGAGTTTCAGAGAGTTTCTGAGTGTGTCAGAGAGTGTCAGAGAACGTCAGAACGTGTCAGAGTGTTTCAGAGATTTTCTGAGAGTGTCAGAGAGTGTCAGAGAGCTTCTGAGAGTTTCTGAGTGTGTCAGAGAGTGTCAGAGAGTTTCGGAGAGTGTCGCAGATTGTCCGGGAGTATCAGAGAGTTTCAGAGAGTTTCAGACAGTTTGAGAGAGTTTCTGAGAGTGCCAGACAGTGTCAGAGAGTTTCAGAGAGTGTCAGAGAGTGTCAGAGAGTGTCAGAGAGTTTCAGAGAGTTTCTGAGAGTTTCAGAGTGTTTCAGTGAGTGTCAGAGAGTTTCAGAGTGTGTCAGAGGGTTTCAGATTGTTTCAGAGAGTGTCAGAGAATTTCAGTGAGTTTCAGAGAGCTTCAGAGAGTGTCAGAGATTGTCAGAAAGTTTCAGAGAGTGTCAGAGAGTTTCAGACAGTGCCGGAAAGTGTCAGAGAGTGTCAGAGAGTTTCACAGAGTTTTAGAGAGTTTCTGAGAGTTTCTGAGTGTGTCAGAGAGTGTCAGAGAATGTCAGAGAGTTTCAGAGAGTGTCACAGACTGTCAGAGAATGTCAGAGAGATTGCAGAGTGTGTCAGAGAGTGACAGAGAGCTTCAGAGAGTGTCAGAGAGTTTCAGAGAGTTACAGAGAGCTTCAGAGGTTGTCAGAGAGTGTCAGAGAGTGACAGAGAGTTACAGTGAGTGTCAGAGAGTTTCAGAGAGTGTCAGAAATTGTCTGAGAGTGTCAGAGAGTGTCAAAGAGTTTCAGAGAGTGTCAGATAGTGTCAGAGAGTTTCAGAGAGGGTCAGAGAGTGTCAGAGAGTGTCTGAGAGTGTGATAGAGTGTCAGAGAGTGTCAGAGAATGTCGGAGAGTTTCTGAGAGTATCTGTGAGTGTCAGAGAGCGTCAGAGAGTTTCACAGTGTGTCACAGAGTGTCAGAGAGTTTCAGAGAGTTTCAGAGAGAGTCAGATAGTGTCAGAGAGTGTGAGAGACTGTCTGAGAGTATCAGAGAGTGTCAGAGACTGTCAGAGAGTTTCAGACAGTGCCAGAGAGTGTCAGAGAGCGTCAGAGAGTTTCAGAGACTGTCAGAGAGTGTCAAAGAGCTTCAGAGAGTGTCAGAGAGTTTCGGAGAGTGTCTGTGAGTGTCGGAGAGTATCAGAGAGTTTCTGAGAGCTTCAGAGAGTGTCAGAGATTGTCAGAAAGTTTCAGAGAGTATCAGAGAGTGTCCGAGAGTTTCTGAGTGTGTCAGAGAGTGTCAGAGAGCGTCAGAGCGTGTCAGAGAGTTTCAGAGAGTTTCTGAGAGCGTCAGAGAGTTTCAGAGACTGTCAGAGAGTGTCAAAGAGTTTCAGAGAGTGTCAGAGAGTTTCGGAGAGTGTCTGTGAGTGTCGGAGAGTATCAGAGAGTTTCTGAGAGTTTCTGAGTGTGTCCGAGAGTATCAGAGACTGTCAGAGAGCGTCAGAGATTTTCAGTGAGTTTCAGAGAGCTTCAGAGAATGTCAGAGAGTGTCAGAAAGTTTCAGAGATTGTCAGAGAGTGTCAGCGAGTGTCTGAGAGTGTCAGAGTGTGTCAGAGAGTTATCAGAGTTTCAGAGAGTTTCTGAGTGTGTCAGAGAGTGTCAGAGAGCGTCAGAGCGTGTCAGAGTGTTTCAGAGATTTTCTGAGAGTGTCAGAGAGTGTCAGAGAGCTTCTGAGAGTTTCTGAGTTTGTCCGAGAGTGTCAGAGAGTGTCAGAGAGTTTCGGAGAGTGTCGCAGATTGTCAGGGAGTGTCAGAGAGTTTCAGATAATTTCAGACTGTTTGAGAGAGTTTCTGAGAGTGTCAGACAGTGTCAGAGAGTTTCAGAGAGTGTCAGAGAGTTTCCGAAAGTGTGAGAGACTGGCTGAGAGTGTCAGAGAGTTTCAGAGAGTGTCAGAGAGTTTCAGACAGTGCCGGAAAGTGTCAGAGAGCGTCAGAGAGTTTCACAGACTGTCAGAGAGTGTCAAAGAGCTTCAGAGAGTGTCAGAGAGTTTCGGAGAGTTTCTGTGAGTGTCGGAGGGTATCAGAGAGTTTCTGAGAGTTTCTGAGTGTGTCAGAGAGTATCAGAGAGTGTCAGAGAGCGTCAGAGATTTTCAGAGTTTCAGAGAGCTTCAGATAGTGTCAGAGAGTGTCAGAAAGTTTCAGAGAGTGTCAGAGAGTGTCCGAGAGTTTCTGAGTGTGTCAGAGAGTGTCAGAGCGTGTCAGAGAGTTTCAGAGAGTTTCTGAGAGTGTCAGAGAGTTTCAGAGAGTGTCAGAGAGTGTCAAGGAGTTTCAGAGAGTGTCAGAGAGTTTCAGAGAGTTTCAGAGAGCGTCAGAGAGTGTCAGAGATTGTCAGAAAGTTTCAGAGAGTGTCAGAGAGTGTCAGAGAGTGTTAGAGATTGTCAGAGAGTGTCAGCGAGTGTCTGAGAGTGTCAGAGTGTGTCAGAGAGTTATCAGAGTTTCAGAGAGTTTCTGAGTGTGTCAGAGAGTGTCAGAGAGCGTCAGAGCGTGTCAGAGTGTTTCAGAGATTTTCTGAGAGTGTCAGAGAGTGTCAGAGAGCTTCTGAGAGTTTCTGAGTGTGTCAGAGAGTGTCAGAGAGTTTCGGAGAGTGTCACAGATTGTCCGGGAGTATCAGAGAGTTTCAGAGAGTTTCAGACAGTTGGAGAGAGTGTCTGAGAGTGCCAGACAGTGTCAGAGAGTTTCAGAGAGTGTCTGAGAGTTTCAGAGAGTTTCTGAGAGTTTCAGAGTGTTTCAGTGAGTGTCAGAGATTTCCAGAGAGTGTCAGAGATTGTCACAGAGTGTCAGAGATTGTCAGAGAGTGTCAGAGAGTTTCACAGAGTTTCAGAGAGTTTCTGAGAGTTTCTGAGTGTGTCAGAGAGTGTCAGAGAAAGTCAGAGAGTTTCAGAGAGTGTCACAGACTGTCAGAGAATGTCAGAGAGATTGCAGAGTGTGTCAGAGAGTGTCAGAGAGCTTCAGAGAGTTTCAGACAGTTTGAGAGAGTTTCTGAGAGTGCCAGACAGTGTCAGAGAGTTTCAGAGAGTGTCAGAGAGTGTCAGAGAGTTTCAGAGAGTGTCTGAGAATGTCAGAGTGTTTCAGAGAGTGTCTGAGAGTGTCAGAGAGTATCAGAGAGTTCCTGAGAGTTCCTGAGTGTGTCAGAGAGTGTCAGAGATTTCCAGAGAGTGTCAGAGAGTGTCAGAGAGTGTCAGAGATTGTCAGAGAGTGTCAGAGAGTTTCACAGAGTTTTAGAGAGTTTCTGAGAGTTTCTGAGTGTGTCAGAGAGTGTCAGAGAATGTCAGAGAGTTTCAGAGAGTGTCACAGACTGTCAGAGAATGTCAGAGAGATTGCAGAGTGTGTCAGAGAGTGACAGAGAGCTTCAGAGAGTGTCAGAGAGTTTCAGAGAGTTACAGAGAGCTTCAGAGGTTGTCAGAGAGTGTCAGAGAGTGACAGAGAGTTACAGTGAGTGTCAGAGAGTTTCAGAGAGTTTCAGAGAGTGTCAGAAATTGTCTGAGAGTGTCAGAGAGTGTCAAAGAGTTTCAGAGAGTGTCAGATAGTGTCAGAGAGTTTCAGAGAGGGTCAGAGAGTGTCAGAGAGTGTCTGAGAGTGTGATAGAGTGTCAGAGAGTGTCAGAGAATGTCGGAGAGTTTCTGAGAGTATCTGTGAGTGTCAGAGAGCGTCAGAGAGTTTCACAGTGTGTCACAGAGTGTCAGAGAGTTTCAGAGAGTTTCAGAGAGAGTCAGATAGTGTCAGAGAGTTTCAGAGAGTGTGAGAGACTGTCTGAGAGTATCAGAGAGTGTCAGAGAGTGTCAGAGAGTTTCAGACAGTGCCAGAGAGTGTCAGAGAGCGTCAGAGAGTTTCAGAGACTGTCAGAGAGTGTCAAAGAGCTTCAGAGAGTGTCAGAGAGTTTCGGAGAGTGTCTGTGAGTGTCGGAGAGTATCAGAGAGTTTCTGAGAGCTTCAGAGAGTGTCAGAGATTGTCAGAAAGTTTCAGAGAGTATCAGAGAGTGTCCGAGAGTTTCTGAGTGTGTCAGAGAGTGTCAGAGAGCGTCAGAGCGTGTCAGAGAGTTTCAGAGAGTTTCTGAGAGCGTCAGAGAGTTTCAGAGACTGTCAGAGAGTGTCAAAGAGTTTCAGAGAGTGTCAGAGAGTTTCGGAGAGTGTCTGTGAGTGTCGGAGAGTATCAGAGAGTTTCTGAGAGTTTCTGAGTGTGTCCGAGAGTATCAGAGACTGTCAGAGAGCGTCAGAGATTTTCAGTGAGTTTCAGAGAGCTTCAGAGAGTGTCAGAGATTGTCAGAAAGTTTCAGAGATTGTCAGAGAGTGTCAGCGAGTGTCTGAGAGTGTCAGAGTGTGTCAGAGAGTTATCAGAGTTTCAGAGAGTTTCTGAGTGTGTCAGAGAGTGTCAGAGAGCGTCAGAGCGTGTCAGAGTGTTTCAGAGAGGTTCTGAGAGTGTCAGAGAGTGTCAGAGAGCTTCTGAGAGTTTCTGAGTTTGTCCGAGAGTGTCAGAGAGTGTCAGAGAGTTTCGGAGAGTGTCGCAGATTGTCAGGGAGTGTCAGAGAGTTTCAGATAATTTCAGACTGTTTGAGAGAGTTTCTGAGAGTGTCAGACAGTGTCAGAGAGTTTCAGAGAGTGTCAGAGAGTTTCCGAAAGTGTGAGAGACTGGCTGAGAGTGTCAGAGAGTTTCAGAGAGTGTCAGAGAGTTTCAGACAGTGCCGGAAAGTGTCAGAGAGCGTCAGAGAGTTTCACAGACTGTCAGAGGGTGTCAAAGAGCTTCAGAAAGTGTCAGAGAGTTTCGGAGAGTTTCTGTGAGTGTCGGAGGGTATCAGAGAGTTTCTGAGAGTTTCTGAGTGTGTCAGAGAGTATCAGAGAGTGTCAGAGAGCGTCAGAGATTTTCAGAGTTTCAGAGAGCTTCAGAGAGTGTCAGAGAGTGTCAGAAAGTTTCAGAGAGTGTCAGAGAGTGTCCGAGAGTTTCTGAGTGTGTCAGAGAGTGTCAGAGCGTGTCAGAGAGTTTCAGAGAGTTTCTGAGAATGTCAGAGAGTTTCAGAGAGTGTCAGAGAGTGTCAAGGAGTTTCAGAGAGTGTCAGAGAGTTTCAGAGAGTTTCAGAGAGCGTGAGAGAGTGTCAGAGATTGTCAGAAAGTTTCAGAGAGTGTCAGAGAGTGTCAGAGAGTGTTAGAGATTGTCAGAGAGTGTCAGCGAGTGTCTGAGAGTGTCAGAGTGTGTCAGAGAGTTATCAGAGTTTCAGAGAGTTTCTGAGTGTGTCAGAGAGTGTCAGAGAGCGTCAGAGCGTGTCAGAGTGTTTCAGAGATTTTCTGAGAGTGTCAGAGAGTGTCAGAGAGCTTCTGAGAGTTTCTGAGTGTGTCAGAGAGTGTCAGAGAGTTTCGGAGAGTGTCACAGATTGTCCGGGAGTATCAGAGAGTTTCAGAGAGTTTCAGACAGTTGGAGAGAGTGTCTGAGAGTGCCAGACAGTGTCAGAGAGTTTCAGAGAGTGTCAGAGAGTGTCAGAGAGTTTCAGAGAGTTTCTGAGAGTTTCAGAGTGTTTCAGTGAGTGTCAGAGATTTCCAGAGAGTGTCAGAGATTGTCACAGAGTGTCAGAGATTGTCAGAGAGTGTCAGAGAGTTTCACAGAGTTTCAGAGAGTTTCTGAGAGTTTCTGAGTGTGTCAGAGAGTGTCAAAGAAAGTCAGAGAGTTTCAGAGAGTGTCACAGACTGTCAGAGAATGTCAGAGAGATTGCAGAGTGTGTCAGAGAGTGTCAGAGAGCTTCAGAGAGTTTCAGACAGTTTGAGAGAGTTTCTAAGAGTGCCAGACAGTGTCAGAGAGTTTCAGAGAGTGTCAGAGAGTGTTAGAGATTGTCAGAGAGTGTCAGCGAGTGTCTGAGAGTGTCAGAGTGTGTCAGAGAGTTATCAGAGTTTCAGAGAGTTTCTGAGTGTGTCAGAGAGTGTCAGAGAGCGTCAGAGCGTGTCGGAGTGTTTCAGAGATTTTCTGAGAGTGTCAGAGAGTGTCAGAGAGCTTCTGAGTGTTTCTGAGTGTGTCAGAGAGTGTCAGAGAGTTTCGGAGAGTGTCACAGATTGTCCGGGAGTATCAGAGAGTTTCAGAGAGTTTCAGACAGTTGGAGAGAGTGTCTGAGAGTGCCAGACAGTGTCAGAGAGTTTCAGAGAGTGTCAGAGAGTGTCAGAGAGTTTCAGAGAGTTTCTGAGAGTTTCAGAGTGTTTCAGTGAGTGTCAGAGATTTCCAGAGAGTGTCAGAGATTGTCACAGAGTGTCAGAGATTGTCAGAGAGTGTCAGAGAGTTTCACAGAGTTTCAGAGAGTTTCTGAGAGTTTCTGAGTGTGTCAGAGAGTGTCAGAGAAAGTCAGAGAGTTTCAGAGAGTGTCACAGACTGTCAGAGAATGTCAGAGAGATTGCAGAGTGTGTCAGAGAGTGTCAGAGAGCTTCAGAGAGTTTCAGACAGTTTGAGAGAGTTTCTGAGAGTGCCAGACAGTGTCAGAGAGTTTCAGAGAGTGTCTGAGAATGTCAGAGTGTTTCAGAGAGTGTCTGAGAGTGTCAGAGAGTATCAGAGAGTTCCTGAGAGTTCCTGAGTGTGTCAGAGAGTGTCAGAGATTTCCAGAGAGTGTCAGAGAGTGTCAGAGAGTGTCAGAGATTGTCAGAGAGTGTCAGAGAGTTTCACAGAGTTTTAGAGAGTTTCTGAGAGTTTCTGAGTGTGTCAGAGAGTGTCAGAGAATGTCAGAGACTTTCAGAGAGTGTCACAGACTGTCAGAGAATGTCAGAGAGATTGCAGAGTGTGTCAGAGAGTGACAGAGAGCTTCAGAGAGTGTCAGAGAGTTTCAGAGAGTTACAGAAAGCATCAGAGGTTGTCAGAGAGTGTCAGAGAGTGACAGAGAGTTACAGTGAGTGTCAGAGAGTTTCAGAGAGTTTCAGAGAGTGTCAGAAATTGTCTGAGAGTGTCAGAGAGTGTCAAAGAGTTTCAGAGAGTGTCAGATAGTGTCAGAGAGTTTCAGAGAGGGTCAGAGAATATCAGAGAGTGTCTGAGAGTGTGATAGAGTGTCAGAGAGTGTCAGAGAATGTCGGAGAGTTTGTGAGAGTATCTGTGAGTGTCAGAGAGCCTCAGAGAGTTTCGCAGTGTGTCACAGAGTGTCAGAGAGTTTCAGAGAGTTTCAGAGAGAGTCAGATAGTGTCAGAGAGTTTCAGAGAGTGTGAGAGACTGTCTGAGAGTATCAGAGAGTGTCAGAGAGTGTCAGAGAGTTTCAGACAGTGCCAGAGAGTGTCAGAGAGCGTCAGAGAGTTTCAGAGACTGTCAGAGAGTGTCAAAGAGCTTCAGAGAGTGTCAGAGAGTTTCGGAGAGTGTCTGTGAGTGTCGGAGAGTATCAGAGAGTTTCTGAGAGCTTCAGAGAGTGTCAGAGATTGTCAGAAAGTTTCAGAGAGTATCAGAGAGTGTCCGAGAGTTTCTGAGTGTGTCAGAGAGTGTCAGAGAGCGTCAGAGCGTGTCAGAGAGTTTCAGAGAGTTTCTGAGAGCGTCAGAGAGTTTCAGAGACTGTCAGAGAGTGTCAAAGAGTTTCAGAGAGTGTCAGAGAGTTTCGGAGAGTGTCTGTGAGTGTCGGAGAGTATCAGAGAGTTTCTGAGAGTTTCTGAGTGTGTCAGAGAGTGTCAGAGAGCGTCAGAGCGTGTCAGAGTGTTTCAGAGATTTTCTGAGAGTGTCAGAGAGTGTCAGAGAGCTTCTGAGAGTTTCTGAGTGTGTCAGAGAGTGTCAGAGAGTTTCGGAGAGTGTCACAGATTGTCCGGGAGTATCAGAGAGTTTCAGAGAGTTTCAGACAGTTGGAGAGAGTGTCTGAGAGTGCCAGACAGTGTCAGAGAGTTTCAGAGAGTGTCAGAGAGTGTCAGAGAGTTTCAGAGAGTTTCTGAGAGTTTCAGAGTGTTTCAGTGAGTGTCAGAGATTTCCAGAGAGTGTCAGAGATTGTCACAGAGTGTCAGAGATTGTCAGAGAGTGTCAGAGAGTTTCACAGAGTTTCAGAGAGTTTCTGAGAGTTTCTGAGTGTGTCAGAGAGTGTCAAAGAAAGTCAGAGAGTTTCAGAGAGTGTCACAGACTGTCAGAGAATGTCAGAGAGATTGCAGAGTGTGTCAGAGAGTGTCAGAGAGCTTCAGAGAGTTTCAGACAGTTTGAGAGAGTTTCTAAGAGTGCCAGACAGTGTCAGAGAGTTTCAGAGAGTGTCAGAGAGTGTTAGAGATTGTCAGAGAGTGTCAGCGAGTGTCTGAGAGTGTCAGAGTGTGTCAGAGAGTTATCAGAGTTTCAGAGAGTTTCTGAGTGTGTCAGAGAGTGTCAGAGAGCGTCAGAGCGTGTCGGAGTGTTTCAGAGATTTTCTGAGAGTGTCAGAGAGTGTCAGAGAGCTTCTGAGTGTTTCTGAGTGTGTCAGAGAGTGTCAGAGAGTTTCGGAGAGTGTCACAGATTGTCCGGGAGTATCAGAGAGTTTCAGAGAGTTTCAGACAGTTGGAGAGAGTGTCTGAGAGTGCCAGACAGTGTCAGAGAGTTTCAGAGAGTGTCAGAGAGTGTCAGAGAGTTTCAGAGAGTTTCTGAGAGTTTCAGAGTGTTTCAGTGAGTGTCAGAGATTTCCAGAGAGTGTCAGAGATTGTCACAGAGTGTCAGAGATTGTCAGAGAGTGTCAGAGAGTTTCACAGAGTTTCAGAGAGTTTCTGAGAGTTTCTGAGTGTGTCAGAGAGTGTCAGAGAAAGTCAGAGAGTTTCAGAGAGTGTCACAGACTGTCAGAGAATGTCAGAGAGATTGCAGAGTGTGTCAGAGAGTGTCAGAGAGCTTCAGAGAGTTTCAGACAGTTTGAGAGAGTTTCTGAGAGTGCCAGACAGTGTCAGAGAGTTTCAGAGAGTGTCTGAGAATGTCAGAGTGTTTCAGAGAGTGTCTGAGAGTGTCAGAGAGTATCAGAGAGTTCCTGAGAGTTCCTGAGTGTGTCAGAGAGTGTCAGAGATTTCCAGAGAGTGTCAGAGAGTGTCAGAGAGTGTCAGAGATTGTCAGAGAGTGTCAGAGAGTTTCACAGAGTTTTAGAGAGTTTCTGAGAGTTTCTGAGTGTGTCAGAGAGTGTCAGAGAATGTCAGAGACTTTCAGAGAGTGTCACAGACTGTCAGAGAATGTCAGAGAGATTGCAGAGTGTGTCAGAGAGTGACAGAGAGCTTCAGAGAGTGTCAGAGAGTTTCAGAGAGTTACAGAAAGCATCAGAGGTTGTCAGAGAGTGTCAGAGAGTGACAGAGAGTTACAGTGAGTGTCAGAGAGTTTCAGAGAGTTTCAGAGAGTGTCAGAAATTGTCTGAGAGTGTCAGAGAGTGTCAAAGAGTTTCAGAGAGTGTCAGATAGTGTCAGAGAGTTTCAGAGAGGGTCAGAGAATATCAGAGAGTGTCTGAGAGTGTGATAGAGTGTCAGAGAGTGTCAGAGAATGTCGGAGAGTTTCTGAGAGTATCTGTGAGTGTCAGAGAGCCTCAGAGAGTTTCACAGTGTGTCACAGAGTGTCAGAGAGTTTCAGAGAGTTTCAGAGAGAGTCAGATAGTGTCAGAGAGTTTCAGAGAGTGTGAGAGACTGTCTGAGAGTATCAGAGAGTGTCAGAGAGTGTCAGAGAGTTTCAGACAGTGCCAGAGAGTGTCAGAGAGCGTCAGAGAGTTTCAGAGACTGTCAGAGAGTGTCAAAGAGCTTCAGAGAGTGTCAGAGAGTTTCGGAGAGTGTCTGTGAGTGTCGGAGAGTATCAGAGAGTTTCTGAGAGCTTCAGAGAGTGTCAGAGATTGTCAGAAAGTTTCAGAGAGTATCAGAGAGTGTCCGAGAGTTTCTGAGTGTGTCAGAGAGTGTCAGAGAGCGTCAGAGCGTGTCAGAGAGTTTCAGAGAGTTTCTGAGAGCGTCAGAGAGTTTCAGAGACTGTCAGAGAGTGTCAAAGAGTTTCAGAGAGTGTCAGAGAGTTTCGGAGAGTGTCTGTGAGTGTCGGAGAGTATCAGAGAGTTTCTGAGAGTTTCTGAGTGTGTCCGAGAGTATCAGAGACTGTCAGAGAGCGTCAGAGATTTTCAGTGAGTTTCAGAGAGCTTCAGAGAGTGTCAGAGATTGTCAGAAAGTTTCAGAGAGTGTCAGAGAGTGTCCGAGAGTTTCTGAGTGTGTCAGAGAGTGTCAGAGAGCTTCAGAGCGTGTCAGAGTGTTTCAGAGAGGTTCTGAGAGTGTCAGAGAGTGTCAGAG
This sequence comes from Heterodontus francisci, assembly GCF_036365525.1. NCBI lineage: Eukaryota > Metazoa > Chordata > Chondrichthyes > Heterodontiformes > Heterodontidae > Heterodontus > Heterodontus francisci. Next base: position 34,094,013 of record NC_090421.1, read on the forward strand.
AGCTTCTGAGAGTTTCTGAGTTTGTCCGAGAGTGTCAGAGAGTGTCAGAGAGTTTCGGAGAGTGTCGCAGATTGTCAGGGAGTGTCAGAGAGTTTCAGATAATTTCAGACTGTTTGAGAGAGTTTCTGAGAGTGTCAGACAGTGTCAGAGAGTTTCAGAGAGTGTCAGAGAGTTTCCGAGAGTGTGAGAGACTGGCTGAGAGTGTCAGAGAGTTTCAGAGAGTGTCAGAGAGTTTCACACAGTGCCAGAAAGTTTCAGAGAGCGTCAGAGAGTTTCACAGACTGTCAGAGAGTGTCAAAGAGCTTCAGAGAGTGTCAGAGAGTTTCGGAGAGTTTCTGTGAGTGTCGGAGGGTATCAGAGAGTTTCTGAGAGTTTCTGAGTGTGTCAGAGAGTATCAGAGAGTGTCAGAGAGCGTCAGAGATTTTCAGAGTTTCAGAGAGCTTCAGAGAGTGTCAGAGAGTGTCAGAAAGTTTCAGAGAGTGTCAGAGAGTGTCCGAGAGTTTCTGAGTGTGTCAGAGAGTGTCAGAGAGTTTCAGAGAGTTCCTGAGAGTTCCTGAGTGTGTCAGAGAGTGTCAGAGAATGTCAGAGAGTTTCAGAGAGTGTCACAGACTGTCAGAGAATGTCAGAGAGATTGCAGAGTGTGTCAGAGAGTGTCAGAGAGCTTCAGAGAGTTTCAGACAGTTTGAGAGAGTTTCTGAGAGTGCCAGACAGTGTCAGAGAGTTTCAGAGAGTGTCAGAGAGTGTCAGAGAGTTTCAGAGAGTTCCTGAGAGTTCCTGAGTGTGTCAGAGAGTGTCAGAGATTTCCAGAGAGTGTCAGAGAGTGTCAGAGAGTGTCAGAGATTGTCAGAGACTGTCAGAGAGTTTCACTGAGTTTCAGAGAGTTTCTGAGAGTTTCTGAGTGTGTCAGAGAGTGTCAGAGAATGTCAGAGAGTTTCAGAGAGTGTCACAGACTGTCAGAGAATGTCAGAGAGATTGCAGAGTGTGTCAGAGAGTGTCAGAGAGCTTCAGAGAGTGTCAGAGACTGTCAGAGAGTTACAGAGAGCTTCAGAGGTTGTCAGAGAGTGTCAGAGAGTGACAGAGAGTTTCAGTGAGTGTCAGAGAGTTTTAGAGAGTTTCAGAGAGTTTCAGAGAGTGTCAGAGATTGTCTGAGATTGTCAGAGAGTGTCAAAGAGTTTCAGAGAGTGTCAGATAGTGTCAGAGAGTTTCAGAGAGGGTCAGAGAGTGTCAGAGAGTGTCTGAGAATGTGATAGAGTGTCAGAGAGTGTCAGAGAATGTCGGAGAGTTTCTGAGAGTATCTGTGAGTGTCAGAGAGCGTCAGAGAGTTTCACAGTGTGTCACAGAGTGTCAGAGAGTTTCAGAGAGTTTCAGAGAGAGTCAGATAGTGTCAGAGAGTTTCAGAGAGTGTGAGAGACTGTCTGAGAGTGTCAAAGAGTGTCAGAGAGTGTCAGAGAGTTTCAGACAGTGCCAGAGAGTGTCAGAGAGCGTCAGAGAGTTTCAGAGACTGTCAGAGAGTGTCAAAGAGCTTCAGAGAGTGTCAGAGAGTTTCGGAGAGTGTCTGTGAGTGTCGGAGAGTATCAGAGAGTTTCTGAGAGTTTCTGAGTGTGTCAGAGAGTATCAGAGAGTGTCAGAGAGCGTCAGAGATTTTCAGAGAGTTTCAGAGAGCTTCAGAGAGTGTCAGAGATTGTCAGAAAGTTTTAGAGAATGTAAGAGAGTGTCCGAGAGTTTCTGAGTGTGTCAGAGAGTGTCAGAGAGCATCATAGCGTGTCAGAGAGTTTCAGAGAGTTTCTGAGAGCGTCAGAGAGTTTCAGAGACTGTCCGAGAGTGTCAAAGAGTTTCAGAGAGTGTCAGAGAGTTTCGGAGAGTGTCTGTGAGTGTCGGAGAGTATCAGAGAGTTTCTGAGAGTTTCTGAGTGTGTCCGAGAGTATCAGAGAGTGTCAGAGAGCGTCAGAGATTTTCAGTGAGTTTCAGAGAGCTTCAGAGAGTGTCAGAGATTGTCAGAAAGTTTCAGAGAGTGTCAGAGAGTGTCCGAGAGTTTCTGAGTGTGTCAGAGAGTGTCAGAGAGCTTCAGAGCGTGTCAGAGTGTTTCAGAGAGGTTCTGAGAGTGTCAGAGAGTGTCAGGGAGCTTCTGAGAGTTTCTGAGTTTGTCCGAGAGTGTCAGAGAGTGTCAGAGAGTTTCGGAGAGTGTCGCAGATTGTCAGGGAGTGTCAGAGAGTTTCAGATAATTTCAGACTGTTTGAGAGAGTTTCTGAGAGTGTCAGACAGTGTCAGAGAGTTTCAGAGAGTGTCAGAGAGTTTCCGAGAGTGTGAGAGACTGGCTGAGAGTGTCAGAGAGTTTCAGAGAGTGTCAGAGAGTTTCAGACAGTGCCAGAAAGTGTCAGAGAGCGTCAGAGAGTTTCACAGACTGTCAGAGAGTGTCAAAGAGCTTCAGAGAGTGTCAGAGAGTTTCGGAGAGTTTATGTGAGTGTCGGAGGGTATCAGAGAGTTTCTGAGAGTTTCTGAGTGTGTCAGAGAGTATCAGAGAGTGTCAGAGAGCGTCAGAGATTTTCAGAGTTTCAGAGAGCTTCAGAGAGTGTCAGAGAGTGTCAGAAAGTTTCAGAGAGTGTCAGAGAGTGTCCGAGAGTTTCTGAGTGTGTCAGAGAGTGTCAGAGCGTGTCAGAGAGTTTCAGAGAGTTTCTGAGAGTGTCAGAGAGTTTCTGAGAGTTTCTGAGTGTGTCCGAGAGTATCAGAGAGTGTCAGAGAGCGTCAGAGATTTTCAGTGAGTTTCAGAGAGCTTCAGAGAGTGTCAGAGATTGTCAGAAAGTTTCAGAGAGTGTCAGAGAGTGTCCGAGAATTTCTGAGTGTGTCAGAGAGTGTCAGAGAGCTTCAGAGCGTGTCAGAGTGTTTCAGAGAGGTTCTGAGAGTGTCTGAGTTTGTCCGAGAGTGTCAGAGAGTGTCAGAGAGTTTCGGAGAGTTTCTGTGAGTGTCGGAGGGTATCAGAGAGTTTCTGAGAGTTTCTGAGTGTGTCAGAGAGTATCAGAGAGTGTCTGAGAGTGTCAGAGTGTGTCAGAGAGTTATCAGAGTTTCAGAGAGTTTCTGAGTGTGTCAGAGAGTGTCAGAAAGTTTCAGAGAGTGTCAGAGAGTGTCAGAGAGTGTTAGAGATTGTCAGAGAGTGTCAGCGAGTGTCTGAGAGTGTCAGAGTGTGTCAGAGAGTTATCAGAGTTTCAGAGAGTTTCTGAGTGTGTCAGAGAGTGTCAGAAAGTTTCAGAGAGTGTCAGAGAGTGTCCGAGAGTTTCTGAGTGTGTCAGAGAGTGTCAGAGCGTGTCAGAGAGTTTCAGAGAGTTTCTGAGAGTGTCAGAGAGTTTCAGAGAGTGTCAGAGAGTGTCAAGGAGTTTCAGAGAGTGTCAGAGAGTTTCAGAGAGTTTCAGAGAGCGTCAGAGAGTGTCAGAGATTGTCAGAAAGTTTCAGAGAGTGTCAGAGAGTGTCAGAGAGTGTTAGAGATTGTCAGAGAGTGTCAGCGAGTGTCTGAGAGTGTCAGAGTGTGTCAGAGAGTTATCAGAGTTTCAGAGAGTTTCTGAGTGTGTCAGAGAGTGTCAGAGAGCGTCAGAGCGTGTCAGAGTGTTTCAGAGATTTTCTGACAGTGTCAGAGAGTGTCAGAGAGCTTCTGAGAGTTTCTGAGTGTGTCAGAGAGTGTCAGAGAGTTTCGGAGAGTGTCACAGATTGTCCGGGAGTATCAGAGAGTTTCAGAGAGTTTCAGACAGTTGGAGAGAGTGTCTGAGAGTGCCAGACAGTGTCAGAGAGTTTCAGAGAGTGTCAGAGAGTGTCAGAGAGTTTCAGAGAGTTTCTGAGAGTTTCAGAGTGTTTCAGTGAGTGTCAGAGATTTCCAGAGAGAGTCAGAGATTGTCACAGAGTGTCAGAGATAGTCAGAGAGTGTCAGAGAGTTTCACAGAGTTTCAGAGAGTTTCTGAGAGTTTCTGAGTGTGTCAGAGAGTGTCAGAGAATGTCAGAGAGTTTAAGAGAGTGTCACAGACTGTCAGAGAATGTCAGAGAGATTGCAGAGTGTGTCAGAGAGTGTCAGAGAGCTTCAGAGAGTTTCAGACAGTTTGAGAGAGTTTCTGAGAGTGCCAGAGAGTGTCAGAGAGTTTCAGAGAGTGTCAGAGAGTGTCAGAGAGTGTCAGAGAGTTTCAGAGAGTTTCTGAGAGTTTCAGACAGTTTGAGAGAGTTTCTGAGAGTGCCAGACAGTGTCAGAGAGTTTCAGAGAGTGTCAGAGAGTGTCAGAGAGTTTCAGAGAGTTTCTGAGAGTTTCAGAGTGTTTCAGTGAGGGTCAGAGAGTTTCAGAGTGTGTCAGAGGGTTTCAGATTGTTTCAGAGAGTGTCTGAGAATGTCGGAGTGTTTCAGAGAGTGTCTGAGAGTGTCAGAGAGTATCAGAGAGTTCCTGAGAGTTCCTGAGTGTGTCAGAGAGTGTCAGAGATTTCCAGAGAGTGTCAGAGAGTGTCAGAGAGTGTCAGAGATTGTCAGAGACTGTCAGAGAGTTTCACAGAGTTTCAGAGAGTTTCTGAGTGTGTCAGAGAGTGTCAGAGAATGTCAGAGAGTTTCAGAGAGTGTCACAGACTGTCAGAGAATGTCAGAGAGATTGCAGAGTGTGTCAGAGAGTGTCAGAGAGCTTCAGAGAGTGTCAGAGACTGTCAGAGAGTTACAGAGAGCTTCAGAGGTTGTCAGAGAGTGTCAGAGAGTGACAGAGAGTTTCAGTGAGTGTCAGAGAGTTTCAGAGAGTTTCAGAGAGTGTCAGAGATTGTTTGAGATTGTCAGAGAGTGTCAAAGAGTTTCAGAGAGTGTCAGATAGTGTCAGAGAGTTTCAGAGAGGGTCAGAGAGTGTCAGAGAGTGTCTGAGAGTGTGATAGAGTGTCAGAGAGTGTCAGAGAATGTCGGAGAGTTTCTGAGAGTATCTGTGAGTGTCAGAGAGCGTCAGAGAGTTTCACAGTGTGTCACAGAGTGTCAGAGAGTTTCAGAGAGTTTCAGAGAGAGTCAGATAGTGTCAGAGAGTTTCAGAGAGTGTGAGAGACTGTCTGAGAGTGTCAAAGAGTGTCAGAGAGTGTCAGAGAGTTTCAGACAGTGCCAGAGAGTGTCAGAGAGCGTCAGAGAGTTTCAGAGACTGTCAGAGAGTGTCAAAGAGCTTCAGAGAGTGTCAGAGAGTTTCGGAGAGTGTCTGTGAGTGTCGGAGAGTATCAGAGAGTTTCTGAGAGTTTCTGAGTGTGTCAGAGAGTATCAGAGAGTGTCAGAGAGCGTCAGAGATTTTCAGAGAGTTTCAGAGAGCTTCAGAGAGTGTCAGAGATTGTCAGAAAGTTTCAGACAGTGTCAGAGAGTGTCCAAGAGTTTCTGAGTGTGTCAGAGAGTGTCAGAGAGCGTCATAGCGTGTCAGAGAGTTTCAGAGAGTTTCTGAGAGCGTCAGAGAGTTTCAGAGACTGTCCGAGAGTGTCAAAGAGTTTCAGAGAGTGTCAGAGAGTTTCGGAGAGTGTCTGTGAGTGTCGGAGAGTATCAGAGAGTTTCTGAGAGTTTCTGAGTGTGTCCGAGAGTATCAGAGAGTGTCAGAGAGCGTCAGAGATTTTCAGTGAGTTTCAGAGAGCTTCAGAGAGTGTCAGAGATTGTCAGAAAGTTTCAGAGAGTGTCAGAGAGTGTCCGAGAGTTTCTGAGTGTGTCAGAGAGTGTCAGAGAGCGTCAGAGCGTGTCAGAGTGTTTCAGAGAGGTTCTGAGAGTGTCAGAGAGTGTCAGAGAGCTTCTGAGAGTTTCTGAGTTTGTCCGAGAGTGTCAGAGAGTGTCAGAGAGTTTCGGAGAGTGTCGCAGATTGTCCGGGAGCGTCAGAGAGTTTCAGATAATTTCAGACTGTTTGAGAGAGTTTCTGAGAGTGTCAGACAGTGTCAGAGAGTTTCAGAGAGTGTCAGAGAGTTTCAGAGAGTGTCAGAGAGTTTCAGACAGTGCCAGAAAGTGTCAGAGAGCGTCAGAGAGTTTCACAGACTGTCAGAGAGTGTCAGAGAGCTTCAGAGAGTGTCAGAGAGTTTCGGAGAGTTTCTGTGAGTGTCGGAGGGTATCAGAGAGTTTCTGAGAGTTTCTGAGTGCGTCAGAGAGTATCAGAGAGTGTCAGAGAGCGTCAGAGATTTTCAGAGTTTCAGAGAGCTTCAGAGAGTGTCAGAGATTGTCAGAAAGTTTCAGAGAGTGTCAGAGAGTGTCCGAGAGTTTCTGAGTGTGTCAGAGAGTGTCAGAGAGCGTCATAGCGTGTCAGAGAGTTTCAGAGAGTTTCTGAGAGCGTCAGAGAGTTTCAGAGACTGTCCGAGAGTGTCAAAGAGTTTCAGAGAGTGTCAGAGAGTTTCGGAGAGTGTCTGTGAGTGTCGGAGAGTATCAGAGAGTTTCTGAGAGTTTCTGAGTGTGTCCGAGAGTATCAGAGAGTGTCAGAGAGCGTCAGAGATTTTCAGTGAGTTTCAGAGAGCTTCAGAGAGTGTCAGAGATTGTCAGAAAGTTTCAGAGAGTGTCAGAGAGTGTCCGAGAGTTTCTGAGTGTGTCAGAGAGTGTCAGAGAGCGTCAGAGCGTGTCAGAGTGTTTCAGAGAGGTTCTGAGAGTGTCAGAGAGTGTCAGAGAGCTTCTGAGAGTTTCTGAGTTTGTCCGAGTGTGTCAGAGAGTGTCAGAGAGTTTCGGAGAGTGTCGCAGATTGTCAGGGAGCGTCAGAGAGTTTCAGATAATTTCAGACTGTTTGAGAGAGTTTCTGAGAGTGTCAGACAGTGTCAGAGAGATTCAGAGAGTGTCAGAGAGTTTCAGAGAGTGTGAGAGACTGTCTGAGAGTGTCAGAGAATTTCAGAGAGTGTCAGAGAGTTTCAGACAGTGCCAGAAAGTGTCAGAGAGCGTCAGAGAGTTTCACAGACTGTCACAGAGTGTCAGAGAGCTTCAGAGAGTGTCAGAGAGTTTCGGAGAGTTTCTGTGAGTGTCGGAGGGTATCAGAGAGTTTCTGAGAGTTTCTGAGTGCGTCAGAGAGTATCAGAGAGTGTCAGAGAGCATCAGAGATTTTCAGAGTTTCGGAGAGCTTCAGAGAGTGTCAGAGATTGTCAGAAAGTTTCAGAGAGAGTCAGAGAGTGTCCGAGAGTTTCTGAGTGTGTCAGAGAGCGCCAGAGAGTGTCAGAGAGCGTCAGAGATTTTCAGAGAGTTTCAGAGTGCTTCAGAGAGTGTCAGAGATTGTCAGAAAGTTTCAGAGACTGTCAGAGAGTGTCAAAGAGTTTCGGAGAGTGTCAGAGGGTTTCGGAGAGTGTCTGTGAGTGTCGGAGGGTATTAGAGAGATTCTGAGAGTTTCTGAGTGTGTCAGAGAGTGTCAGAGAGCGTCAGAGATTTTCAGAGTGTTTCAGAGAGTTTCTGAGAGTGTCACAGAGTGTCAGAGAGCTTCTGAGAGTTTCTGAGTTTGTCAGAGCATGTCAGAGATTTTCAGAGTGTTTCAGAGAGTTTCTGAGAGTGTCAGAGACTGTCAGAGAGCTTCTGAGAGTTTCTGAGTTTGTCAGAGTGTCTCAGAGAGTGTCAGAGAGTTTCAGAGAATTTCAGACAGTTTGAGAGAGTTTCTGAGAGTGTCAGACAGTGTCAGAGAGTTTCAGAGAGTGTCAGAGAGTGTCAGAGAGTGTCAGAGAGTGTCAGAGAGTTTCAGACAGTGCCAGAGAGTGTCAGAGAGCGTCAGAGAGTTTCAGAGACTGTCAGAGAGTGTCAAAGAGCTTCAGAGAGTGTCAGAGAGTTTCGGAGAGTGTCTGTGAGTCTCGGAGAGTATCAGAGAGTTTCTGAGAGTTTCTGAGTGTGTCAGAGAGTATCACAGAGTGTCAGAGAGCGTCAGAGATTTTCAGCGAATTTCAGAGAGCTTCAGAGAGTGTCAGAGATTGTCAGAAAGTTTCAGAGAGTGTCAGAGAGTGTCCGAGTGTTTCTGCGTGTGTCAGAGAGTGTCAGAGAGCGTCAGAGCGTGTCAGAGAGTTTCAGAGAGTTTCTGAGAGCGTCAGAGAGTTTCAGAGACTGTCAGAGAGTTTCAAAGAGTTTCAGAGAGTGTCAGAGAGTGTCAGAGAGCGTCAGAGATTTTCACAGAGTTTCAGAGAGCTTCAGAGAGTGTCAGAGATTGTCAGAAAGTTTCAGAGAGTGTCAGAGTGTGTCCGAGAGTTTCTGAGTGTGTCAGAGAGTGTCAGAGAGCTTCAGAGATTTTCAGAGTGTTTCAGAGAGTTTCTGAGAGTGTCAGAGAGTGTCAGAGAGTTTCTGAGTTTGTCAGAGCATGTCAGAGATTTTCAGAGTGTTTCAGAGAGTTTCTGAGAGTGTCAGAGAGTGTCAGAGCGTGTCAGAGTGTTTCAGAGAGTTTCTGAGAGTGTTAGAGAGTTTCAGAGACTGTCAGAGAGTGTCAAAGAGTTTCAGAGAGTGTCAGAGAGTTTCGGAGAGTGTCTGTGAGTGTCGGAGAGTATCAGAGAGATTCTGAGAGTTTCTGAGTGTGTCAGAGAGTGTCAGAGAGTGTCAGAAAGTGTCAGAAAGTTTCAGAGAGTGTCAGAGTGCGTCCGAGAGTTTCAGACAGTGCCAGAGAGTGTCAGAGAGTGTCAAAGAGCTTCAGAGAGTGTCGCAGATTGTCAGGGAGCGTCAGAGAGTTTCAGATAATTTCAGACTGTTTGAGAGAGTTTCTGAGAGTGTCAGACAGTGTCAGAGAGTTTCAGAGAGTGTCAGAGAGTTTCAGAGAGTGTGAGAGACTGTCTGAGAGTGTCAGAGAGTTTCAGAGAGTGTCAGAGAGTTTCAGACAGTGCCAGAAAGTGTCAGAGAGCGTCAGAGAGTTTCACAGACTGTCAGAGAGTGTCAAAGAGCTTCAGAGAGTGTCAAAGAGTTTCAGAGAGTTTCTGTGAGTGTCGGAGGGTGTCAGAGAGTTTCTGAGAGTTTCTGAGTGTGACAGAGAGTATCAGAGAGCGTCAGAGATTTTCAGAGTTTCAGAGAGCTTCAGAGAGTGTCAGTGATTGTCAGAAAGTTTCAGAGAGTGTCAGAGAGTGTCCGAGAGTTTCTGAGTGTGTCAGAGAGTGTCAGAGCGTGTCAGAGTGTTTCAGAGAGTTTCTGAGAGTGTTAGAGAGTTTCAGATTGTTTCAGAGAGTGTCTGAGAATGTCAGAGTGTTTCAGAGAGTGTCTGAGAGTGTCAGAGAGTATCAGAGAGTTCCTGAGAGTTCCTGAGTGTGTCAGAGAGTGTCAGAGATTTCCAGAGAGTGTCAGAGAGTGTCACAGAGTGTCAGAGATTGTCAGAGAGTTTCACAGAGTTTCAGAGAGTTTCTGAGAGTTTCTGAGTGTGTCAGAGAGTGTCAGAGAATGTCAGAGAGTTTCAGAGAGTGTCACAGACTGTCAGAGAATGTCAGAGAGATTGCAGAGTGTGTCAGAGAGTGTCAGAGAGCTTCAGAGAGTGTCAGAGAGTTTCAGAGAGTTACAGAGAGCTTCAGAGGTTGTCAGAGAGTGACAGAGAGTTTCAGTGAGTGTCAGAGAGCTTCAGAGAGTTTCAGAGAGTGTCAGAGATTGTCTGAGAGTTTCAGACAGTGTCAAAGAGTTTCAGAGAGTGTCAGATAGTGTCAGAGAGTTTCAGAGAGGGTCAGAGAGTGTCAGAGAGTGTCTGAGAGTGTCATAGAGTGTCAGAGAGTGTCAGAGAATGTCGGAGAGTTTCTGAGAGTATCTGTGAGTGTCAGAGAGCGTCAGAGAGTTTAACTGTGTGTTACAGAGTGTCAGAGAGTTTCAGAGAGTTTCAGAGAGAGTCAGATAGTGTCAGAGAGTTTCAGAGTGCGTGAGAGACTGTCTGAGAGTGTTAGAGAGTGTCAGAGAGTGTCAGAGAGTTTCAGACAGTGCCAGAGAGTGTCAGAGAGCGTCAGAGAGTTTCAGAGAGTTTCTGAGAGTGTCTGTGAGTGTCGGAGAGTATCAGAGAGTTTCTGAGAGTTTCTGAGTGTGTCAGAGAGTATCACAGAGTGTCAGAGAGCGTCAGAGATTTTCAGAGAGTATCAGAGAGCTTCAGAGAGTGTCAGAGATTGTCAGAAAGTTTCAGAGAGTGTCAGAGAGTGTCCGAGAGTTTCTGAGTGTGTCAGAGAGTGTCAGAGAGCATCAGAGCGTGTCAGAGAGTTTGAGAGAGTTTCTGAGAGCGTCAGAGAGTTTCAGAGACTGTCAGAGAGTGTCAAAGAGTTTCAGAGAGTGTCAGAGAGTTTCTGAGAGTTTCTGAGTGTGTCCGAGAATATCAGAGAGTGTCAGAGAGCGTCAGAGATTTTCAGAGAGTTGCAGAGAGCTTCAGAGAGTGTCAGAGATTGTCAGAAAGTTTCAGAGAGTGTCAGAGAGTGTCCGAGAGTTTCTGAGCGTGTCAGAGAGTGTCAGAGAGTATCAGAGAGTTCCTGAGAGTTCCTGAGTGTGTCAGAGAGTGTCAGAGATTTCCAGAGAGTGTCAGAGAGTGTCACAGAGTGTCAGAGATTGTCAGAGAGTTTCACAGAGTTTCAGAGAGTTTCTGAGAGTTTCTGAGTGTGTCAGAGAGTGTCAGAGAATGTCAGAGAGTTTCAGAGAGTGTCACAGACTGTCAGAGAATGTCAGAGAGATTGCAGAGTGTGTCAGAGAGTGTCAGAGAGCTTCAGAGAGTGTCAGAGAGTTTCAGAGAGTTACAGAGAGCTTCAGAGGTTGTCAGAGAGTGACAGAGAGTTTCAGTGAATGTCAGAGAGTTTCAGAGAGTTTCAGAGAGTGTCAGAGATTGTCTGAGAGTTTCAGACAGTGTCAAAGAGTTTCAGAGAGTGTCAGATAGTGTCAGAGAGTTTCAGAGAGGGTCAGAGAGTGTCAGAGAGTGTCTGAGAGTGTCATAGAGTGTCAGAGAGTGTCAGAGAATGTCGGAGAGTTTCTGAGAGTATCTGTGAGTGTCAGAGAGCGTCAGAGAGTTCAACTGTGTGTTACAGAGTGTCAGAGAGTTTCAGAGAGTTTCAGAGAGAGTCAGATAGTGTCAGAGAGTTTCAGAGAGCGTGAGAGACTGTCTGAGAGTGTTAGAGAGTGTCAGAGAGTGTCAGAGAGTTTCAGAAATTGCCAGAGAGTGTCAGAGAGCGTCAGAGAGTTTCAGAGAGTTTCTGAGAGTGTCTGTGAGTGTCGGAGAGTATCAGAGAGTGTCAGAGAGTTTCAGACAGTGCCAGAAAGTGTCAGAGAGCGTCAGAGATATTCAGAGAGTTTCAGAGAGCTTCAGAGAGTGTCAGAGATTGTCAGAAAGTTTCAGAGAGTGTCAGAGAGTGTCCGAGAGTTTCTGAGTGTGTCAGAGAGTGTCAGAGAGCGTCAGAGCGTGTCAGAGTGTTTCAGAGAGGTTCTGAGAGTGTCAGAGAGTGTCAGAGAGCTTCTGAGAGTTTCTGAGTTTGTCCGAGCGTGTCAGAGAGTGTCAGAGAGTTTCGGAGAGTGTCGCAGATTGTCAGGGAGCGTCAGAGAGTTTCAGATAATTTCAGACTGTTTGAGAGAGTTTCTGAGAGTGTCAGACAGTGTCAGAGAGTTTCACAGAGTGTCAGAGAGCGTCAGAGATTTTCTGAGTGTTTCAGAGAGTTTCTGAGAATGTCAGAGAGTGTCAGAGAGCTTCTGAGAGTTTCTGAGTTTGTCAGAGCATGTCAGAGATTTTCAGAGAGTTTCTGAGAGTGTCAGAGAGTGTCAGAGAGCTTCTGAGAGTTTCTGAGTTTGTCAGAGTGTGTCAGAGAGTGTCAGAGAGTTTCAGAGAATTTCAGACAGTTTGAGAGAGTTTCTGAGAGTGTCAGACAGTGTCAGAGAGTTTCAGAGAGTGTCAGAGAGTGTCAGAGAGTGTCAGAGAGTTTCAGAGAGTTTCTGAGAGTTTCAGAGAGTTTCAGTGAGAGTCAGAGAGTTTCAGAGTGTGTCAGAGGGTTTCAGATTGTTTCAGAGAGTGTCTGAGAGTGTCAGAGTGTTTCAGAGAGTGTCTGAGAGTGTCAGAGAGTGTCAGAGAGTTCCTGAGAATTCCTGAGTGTGTCAGCGAGTGTCCGAGATTTTTAGAGAGTGTTAGAGAGTGTCACAGAGTGTTAGAGATTGTCAGAGAGTGTCAGAGAGTTTCAGAGAATTTCAGAGAGTTTCTGAGAGTTTCTGAGAGTGTCAGAGAGTTTCAGAGAGTGTCAGAGAGTTTCAGAGAGTGTCAGAAAGTTTCAGAGAGTGTCAGATAGTGTCAGAGAGTTTCAGAGAGTGTCACAGAATGTCAGAGAGTTTCAGAGAGCTTCAGAGAGTGTCAGAGAGCGTCAGAGATTTTCAGAGAGTTTCAGAGAGTGTCAGAGAGTTTCAGAGAGTTTCAGACATTGCCTGACAGTGTCAGAGAGTGTCAAAGAGTTTCAGCGAGTGTCAGTGAGTGTCAGAGAGTGTCAGAGAGTTTCAGAGAATGTAGGAGAGTTTCTGAGAGTATCTGTGAGTGTAAGAGAGTGTCAGAGGGTTTTGAGAGTTTCTGAGTGTGTCAGAGAGTGTCAGAGACTGTCAGAGAGTTTCAGAGAGTGTCACTGACTGTCAGAGAATGTCAGAGAGGTTGCAGAGTGTGTCAGAGAGTGTCAGAGAGCTTCAGAGAGTGTCAGAGAGTGTCAGTGAGTTACAGAGAGCTTCAGAGAGTGTCAGAGAGTGTCAGAGAGTGACAGAGAGTTTCAGTGAGTGTCAGAGAGTTTCAGAGAGTTTCAGAGAGTGTCAGAGATTGCCTGAGAGTGTCAGAGAGTGTCAGAGAATGTCGGAGAGTTTCTGAGAGTATCTGTGAGTGTCAGAGAGCGTCAGAGAGTTTCACAGTGTGTCACAGAGTGTCAGAGAGTTTCAGAGAGTTTCAGAGAGAGTCAGATAGTGTCAGAGAGTGTCAGAGAGTTTCCGAGAGTGTGAGAGACTGTCTGAGAGTGTCAGAGAGTGTCAGAGAGTGTCAGAGAGTTTCAGACAGTGCCAGAGAGTGTCAGAGAGCGTCAGAGAGTTTCAGAGACGGTCAGAGAGTGTCAAAGAGCTTCAGAGAGTGTCAGAGATCTTCGGAGTGTGTCTGTGAGTGTCGGAGAGTATCAGAGTGTTTCTGAGAGTTTCTGAGTGTGTCAGAGAGTATCAGAGAGTGTCAGAGAGCGTCAGAGATTTTCAGAGAGTTTCAGAGAGCTTCAGAGAGTGTCAGAGATTGTCAGAAAGTTTCAGAGTGTGTCAGAGAGTTTCAGAGAGTGTCAGAGAGTTTCTGAGAGTTTTTGAGTGTTTCGGAGATTGTCACAGAGTGTCAGAGAGTTTCAGAGAGTTTCTGAGAGTTTCTGAGAGTGTCAGAGAGTTTCAGAGAGTGTCAGAAAGTTTCAGAGAGTGTCAGAGATTGTCAGAAAGTTTCAGAGAGTGTCAGAGTGTGTCCGTGAGTTTATGCGTGTGTCAGAGAGTGTCAGAGAGCGTCAGAGATTTTCAGAGTGTTTCAGAGAGTTTCTGAGAGTGTCAGAGAGTGTCAGAGAGCTTCTGAGAGTTTCTGAGTTTGTCAGAGCATGTCAGAGATTTTCAGAGAGTTTCAGAGAGTTTCTGAGAGTGTCAGAGAGTGTCAGAGAGCTTCTGAGAGTTTCTGAGAGTGTCAGAGAGTTTCAGAGAATTTCAGACAGTTTGAGAGAGTTTCTGAGAGTGTCAGACAGTGTCAGAGAGTTTCAGAGAGTGTCAGAGAGTGTCAGAGAGTTTCCGAGAGTTTCTGAGAGTTTCTGAGAGTTTCAGAGAGTTTCAGTGAGAGTCAGAGAGTTTCAGAGTGTGTCAGAGTGTTTCAGATTGTTTCAGAGAGTGTCTGAGAGTGTCAGAGTGTTTCAGAGAGTGTCTGAGAGTGTCAGAGAGTGTCAGAGAGTTCCTGAGAATTCCTGAGTGTGTCAGCGAGTGTCAGAGATTTTTAGAGAGTGTCAGAGAGTGTCACAGAGTGTTAGAGTTTGTCAGAGAGTGTCAGAGAGTTTCAGAGAATTTCAGAAAGTTTCTGAGAGTTTCTGAGAGTGTCAGAGAGTTTCAGAGAGTGTCAGAGAGTTTCAGAGAGTGTCAGAAAGTTTCCGAGAGTGTCAGATAGTGTCAGAGAGTTTCAGAGAGTGTCACAGAGTGTCAGAGAGTTTCAGAGAGCTTCAGAGAGTGTCAGAGAGCGTCAGAGATTTTCAGAGAGTTTCAGAGAGTGTCAGAGAGTTTCAGAGAGTTTCAGACATTGCCTGACAGTGTCAGAGAGTGTCAAAGAGTTTCAGAGAGTGTCAGTGAGTGTCAGAGAGTGTCAGAGAGTTTCAGAGAATGTAGGAGAGTTTCTGAGAGTATCTGTGAGTGTAAGAGAGTGTCAGAGGGTTCTGAGAGTTTCTCAGTGTGTCAGAGAGTGTCAGAGACTGTCAGAGAGTTTCAGAGAGTGTCACAGACTGTCAGAGAATGTCAGAGAGGTTGCAGAGTGTGTCAGAGAGTGTCAGAGAGCTTCAGAGGGTGTCAGAGAGTGTCAGTGAGCTACAGAGAGCTTCAGAGAGTGTCAGAGAGTGACAGAGAGTTTCAGTGAGTGTCAGAGAGTTTCAGAGAGTTTCAGAGAGTGTCAGAGATTGCCTGAGAGTGTCAGAGAGTGTCAAAGAGTTTCAGAGAGTGTCAGATAGTGTCAGAGAGTTTCAGAGAGTGTCAGAGAGTGTCAGAGAATGTCGGAGAGTTTCTGAGAGTATCTGTGAGTGTCAGAGAGCGTCAGAGAGTTTCACAGTGTGTCACAGAGTGTCAGAGAGTTTCAGAGAGTTTCAGAGAGAGTCAGATATTGTCAGAGACTGTCAGAGAGTTTCAGAGAGTGTCACAGACTGTCAGAGAGTGTCAGAGAGGTTGCAGAGTGTGTCAGAGAGTGTCAGAGAGCGTCAGTGAGTTACAGAGAGCTTCAGAGAGTGTCAGAGAGTGTCAGAGAGTTTCAGAGAGCGTCAGAGATTTTCAGAGAGTTTCAGAGAGCTTCAGAGAGTGTCAGAGATTGTCAGAAAGTTTCAGAGAGTGTCAGAGTGTGTCCGAGAGTTTATGCGTGTGTCAGAGAGTGTCAGAGAGCGTCAGAGATTTTCAGAGTGTTTCAGAGAGTTTCTGAGAGTGTCAGAGAGTGTCAGAGAGCTTCTGAGAGTTTCTGAGTTTGTCAGAGCATGTCAGAGATTTTCAGAGAGTTTCAGAGAGTTTCTGAGAGTGTCAGAGAGTGTCAGAGAGCTTCTGAGAGTTTCTGAGTTTGTCAGAGTGTGTCAGAGAGTGTCAGAGAGTTTCAGAGAATTTCAGACAGTTTGAGAGAGTTTCTGAGAGTGTCAGACAGTGTCAGGGAGTTTCAGAGAGTGTCAGAGAGTGTCAGAGAGTGTCAGAGAGTTTCAGTGAGTTTCTGAGAGTTTCAGAGAGTTTCAGTGAGAGTCAGAGAGTTTCAGAGTGTGTCAGAGGGTTTCAGATTGTTTCAGAGAGTGTCTGAGAGTGTCAGAGTGTTTCAGAGAGTGTCTGAGAGTGTCAGAGAGTGTCAGAGAGTTCCTGAGAATTCCTGAGTGTGTCAGCGAGTGTCAGAGATTTTTAGAGAGTGTCAGAGAGTGTCACAGAGTGTTAGAGTTTGTCAGAGAGTGTCAGAGAGTTTCAGAGAATTTCAGAGAGTTTCTGAGAGTTTCTGAGAGTGTCAGAGAGTTTCAGAGAGTGTCAGAGAGTTTCAGAGAGTGTCAGAAAGTTTCCGAGAGTGTCAGATAGTGTCAGAGAGTTTCAGAGAGTGTCACAGAGTGTCAGAGAGTTTCAGAGAGTTTCAGAGAGTGTCAGAGAGTTTCAGAGAGTTTCAGACATTGCCTGACAGTGTCAGAGAGTGTCAAAGAGTTTCAGAGAGTGTCAGTGAGTGTCAGAGAGTGTCAGAGAGTTTCAGAGAATGTAGGAGAGTTTCTGAGAGTATCTGTGAGTGTAAGAGAGTGTCAGAGGGTTCTGAGAGTTTCTCAGTGTGTCAGAGAGTGTCAGAGACTGTCAGAGAGTTTCAGAGAGTGTCACAGACTGTCAGAGAATGTCAGAGAGGTTGCAGAGTGTGTCAGAGAGTGTCAGAGAGCTTCAGAGGGTGTCAGAGAGTGTCAGTGAGTTACAGAGAGCTTCAGAGAGTGTCAGAGAGTGTCAGAGAGTGACAGAGAGTTTCAGTGAGTGTCAGAGAGTTTCAGAGAGTTTCAGAGAGTGTCAGAGATTGCCTGAGAGTGTCAGAGAGTGTCAAAGAGTTTCAGAGAGTGTCAGATAGTGTCAGAGAGTTTCAGAGAGTGTCAGAGAGTGTCAGAGAGTGTCAGAGAATGTCGGAGAGTTTCTGAGAGTATCTGTGAGTGTCAGAGAGCGTCAGAGAGTTTCACAGTGTGTCACAGAGTGTCAGAGAGTTTCAGAGAGTTTCAGAGAGAGTCAGATATTGTCAGAGACTGTCAGAGAGTTTCAGAGAGTGTCACAGACTGTCAGAGAGTGTCAGAGAGGTTGCAGAGTGTGTCAGAGAGTGTCAGAGAGCTTCAGAGAGTGTCAGAGAATGTCAGTGAGTTACAGAGAGCTTCAGAGAGTGTCAGAGAGTGTCAGAGAGCGTCAGAGATTTTCAGAGAGTTTCAGAGAGCTTCAGAGAGTGTCAGAGATTGTCAGAAAGTTTCAGAGAGTGTCAGAGTGTGTCCGAGAGTTTATGCGTGTGTCAGAGAGTGTCAGAGAGCGTCAGAGATTTTCAGAGTGTTTCAGAGAGTTTCTGAGAGTGTCAGAGAGTGTCAGAGAGCTTGTGAGAGTTTCTGAGTTTGTCAGAGCATGTCAGAGATTTTCAGAGAGTTTCAGAGAGTTTCTGAGAGTGTCAGAGAGTGTCAGAGAGCTTCTGAGAGTTTCTGAGTTTGTCAGAGTGTGTCAGAGAGTGTCAGAGAGTTTCAGAGAATTTCAGACAGTTTGAGAGAGTTTCTGAGAGTGTCAGACAGTGTCAGAGAGTTTCAGAGAGTGTCAGAGAGTGTCAGAGAGTGTCAGAGAGTTTCAGTGAGTTTCTGAGAGTTTCAGAGAGTTTCAGTGAGAGTCAGAGAGTTTCAGAGTGTGTCAGAGGGTTTCAGATTTTTTCAGAGAGTGTCTGAGAGTGTCAGAGTGTTTCAGAGAGTGTCTGAGAGTGTCAGAGAGTGTCAGAGAGTTCCTGAGAATTCCTGAGTGTGTCAGCGAGTGTCAGAGATTTTTAGAGAGTGTCAGAGAGTGTCACAGAGTGTTAGAGTTTGTCAGAGAGTGTCAGAGAGTTTCAGAGAATTTCAGAGAGTTTCTGAGAGTTTCTGAGAGTGTCAGAGAGTTTCAGAGAGTGTCAGAGAGTTTCAGAGAGTGTCAGAAAGTTTCAGAGAGTGTCAGATAGTGTCAGAGAGTTTCAGAGAGTGTCACAGAGCGTCAGAGAGTTTCAGAGAGCTTCAGAGAGTGTCAGAGAGCGTCAGAGATTTTCAGAGAGTTTCAGAGAGTGTCAGAGAGTTTCAGAGAGTTTCAGACATTGCCTGACAGTGTCAGAGAGTGTCAAAGAGTTTCAGAGAGTGTCAGTGAGTGTCAGAGAGTGTCAGAGAGTTTCAGAGAATGTAGGAGAGTTTCTGAGAGTATCTGTGAGTGTAAGAGAGTGTCAGATGGTTCTGAGAGTTTCTGAGTGTGTCAGAGAGTTTCAGAGACTGTCAGAGAGTTTCAGAGAGTGTCACAGCCTGTCAGAGAATGTCAGAGAGGTTGCAGAGTGTGTCAGAGAGTGTCAGAGAGCTTCAGAGGGTGTCAGAGAGTGTCAGTGAGTTACAGAGAGCTTCAGAGAGTGTCAGAGAGTGTCAGAGAGTGATAGAGAGTTTCAGTGAGTGTCAGAGAGTTTCAGAGAGTTTCAGAGAGTGTCAGAGATTGCCTGAGAGTGTCAGAGAGTGTCAAAGAGTTTCAGAGAGTGTCAGATAGTGTCAGAGAGTTTCAGAGAGTGTCAGAGAGTGTCAGAGAGTGTCAGAGAATGTCGGAGAGTTTCTGAGAGTATCTGTGAGTGTCAGAGAGCGTCAGAGAGTTTCACAGTGTGTCACAGAGTGTCAGAGAGTTTCAGAGAGTTTCAGAGAGAGTCAGATATTGTCAGAGAGTGTCAGAGAGTTTCAGTGAGTGTCAGAGAGTTTCAGAGAGTTTCAGAGAGTGTCAGAGATTGCCTGAGAGTGTCAGAGAGCGTCAGAGAGTTTCAGAGACGGTCAGAGAGTGTCAAAGAGCTTCAGAGAGTGTCAGAGAGTGTCAGTGAGTTACAGAGAGCTTCAGAGAGTGTCAGAGAGTGTCAGAGAGTGACAGAGAGTTTCAGTGAGTGTCAGAGAGTTTCAGAGAGTTTCAGAGAGTGTCAGAGATTGCCTGAGAGTGTCAGAGAGTGTCAAAGAGTTTCAGAGAGTGTCAGATAGTGTCAGAGAGTTTCAGAGAGTGTCAGAGAGTGTCAGAGAGTGTCAGAGAATGTCGGAGAGTTTCTGAGAGTATCTGTGAGTGTCAGAGAGCGTCAGAGAGTTTCACAGTGTGTCACAGAGTGTCAGAGAGTTTCAGAGAGTTTCAGAGAGAGTCAGATAGTGTCAGAGAGTGTCAGAGAGTTTCCGAGAGTGTGAGAGACTGTCTGAGAGTGTCAGAGAGTGTCAGAGAGTTTCAGACAGTGCCAGAGAGTGTCAGAGAGCGTCAGAGAGTTTCAGAGACGGTCAGAGAGTGTCAAAGAGCTTCAGAGAGTGTCAGAGAGCTTCGGAGTGTGTCTGTGAGTGTCGGAGAGTATCAGAGAGTTTCTGAGAGTTTCTGAGTGTGTCAGAGAGTATCAGAGAGTGTCAGAGAGCGTCAGAGATTTTCAGAGAGTTTCAGAGAGCTTCAGAGAGTGTCAGAGATTGTCAGAAAGTTTCAGAGTGTGTCAGAGAGTGTCCGAGAGTTTCTGAGTGTGTCAGAGAGTGTCCGAGAGCGTCAGAGCGTGTCAGAGAGTTTCAGAGAGTTTCTGAGAGCGTCAGAGAGTTTCAGAGAGTGTCAGAGAGTTTCTGAGAGTTTTTGAGTGCTTCATAGATTGTCACAGAGTGTCAGAGAGTTTCAGAGAGTTTCAGAGAGTTTCTGAGATTTTCTGAGAGTGTCATAGAGTTTCAGAGAGTGTCAGAGAGTTTCAGAGTGTGTCAGATAGTGTCAGAGAGTTTCAGAGAGTGTCACAGAGTGTCAGAGAGTTTCAGAGAGCTTCAGAGAGTGTCAGAGAGCGTCAGAGATTTTCAGAGAGTTTCAGAGAGTGTCAGAGAGTTTCAGAGAGTTTCAGACATTGCCTGACAGTGTCAGAGAGTGTCAAAGAGTTTCAGAGAGTGTCAGTGAGTGTCAGAGAGTGTCAGAGACTTTCAGAGAGTCTCAGAGAGTGTCAAAGAGTTTCAGAGAGTGTCAGAGAGTTTCACAGAGTTTCAGAGAGTTTCTGAGAGTTTCTGAGAGTTTCTGAGTGTGTCAGAGAGTGTCAGAGACTGTCAGAGAGTTTCTGAGAGTGTCACAGACTGTCAGAGAGTGTCAGAGAGGTTGCAGAGTGTGTCAGAGAGTGTCAGAGAGCTTCAGAGAGTGTCAGAGAGTGTCAGTGAGTTCCAGAGAGCTTCAGAGAGTGTCAAAGAGTGTCAGAGAGAGACAGAGAGTTTCAGTGAGTGTCAGAGAGTTTCAGAGAGTTTCAGAGAGTGTCAGAGAGTTTCTGTGAGTGTCAGAGAGTTTCAGAGAGTGTCAGAGAGTTTCAGAGAGTGTCAGATAGTGTCAGAGATTTTCAGAGAGTGTCACAGAGTGTCAGAGAGTTTCAGAGAGCTTCAGAGAGTGTCAGAGAGCGTCAGAGATTTTCAGAGAGTTTCAGAGATTGTCAGAGAGTTTCAGAGAGTTTCAGACATTGCCTGACAGTGTCAGAGAGTGTCAAAGAGTTTCAGAGAGTGTCAGTGAGTGTCAGAGAGTGTCAGATAGTTTCAGAGAGTGTCAGAGAGTGTCAAAGAGTTTCAGAGAGTGTCAGAGAGTTTCACAGAGTTTCAGAGAGTTTCTGAGAGTTTCTGAGAGTTTCTGAGTGTGTCAGAGGGTGTCAGAGACTGTCAGAGAGTTTCAGAGAGTGTCACAGACTGTCAGAGAATGTCAGAGAGGTTGCAGAGTGTGTCAGAGAGTGTCAGAGAGCTTCAGAGAGTGTCAGAGAGTGTCAGTGAGTTCCAGAGAGCTTCAGAGAGTGTCAAAGAGTGTCAGAGAGTTTCACAGAGTGTCAGAGAGTTTCTGAGAGTTTCTGAGTGTGTCAGAGAGTGTCAGAGACTGTCAGAGAGTTTCAGAGAGTGTCACAGACTGTCAGAGAATGTCAGAGAGGTTGCAGAGTGTGTCAGAGAGTGTCAAAGAGTGTCAGTGAGTTACAGAAAGCTTCAGAGAGTGTCAGAGAGTGTCAGAGAGTGACAGAGAGTTTCAGTGAGTGTCAGAGAGTTTCAGAGAGTTTCAGAGAGTGTCAGAGATTGCCTGAGAGTGTCAGAGAGTGTCAAAGAGTTTCAGAGAGTGTCAGATAGTGTCACAGAGTTTCAGAGTGTCAGAGAGTGTCAGAGAATGTCGGAGATTTTCTGAGAGTACCTGTGAGTGTCAGAGAGCGTCAGAGAGTTTCACAGTGTGTCACAGAGTGTCAGAGAGTTTCAGAGAGTTTCAGAGTGAGTCAGATAGTGTCAGAGTGTGTCAGAGAGTTTCAGAGAGTGTGAGAGACTGTCTGAGAGTGTCAGAGAGTGTCAGAGAGTGTCAGAGAGTTTCAGACAGTGCCAGAGAGTGTCAGAGAGCGTCAGAGAGTTTCAGAGACGGTCAGAGAGTGTCAAAGAGCTTCAGAGAGTGTCAGAGAGCTTCGGAGTGTGTCTGTGAGTGTCGGAGAGTATCAGAGAGTTTCTGAGTGTGTCAGAGAGTATCAGAGAGTGTCAGAGAGCGTCAGAGATTTTCAGAGAGTTTCAGAGAGCTTCAGAGAGTGTCAGAGATTGTCAGAAAGTTTCAGAGAGTGTCAGAGAGTGTCCGAGAGTTTCTGAGTGTGTCAGAGAGTGTCAGAGAGCGTCAGAGCGTGTCAGAGAGTTTCAGAGAGTTTCTGAGAGCGTCACAGAGTTTCAGAGAGTGTCAGAGAGCTTCTGAGAGTTTTTGAGTGTTTCAGAGATTGTCACAGAGTTTCAGAGAGTTTCAGAGAGTGTCAGAAAGTTTCAGAGAGTGTCAGATAGTGTCAGAGAGTTTCAGAGAGTGTCACAGAGTGTCAGAGAGTTTCAGAGAGCTTCAGAGAGTGTCAGAGAGCGTCAGAGATTTTCATAGAGTTTCAGAGAGTGTCAGAGAGTTTCAGAGAGTTTCAGACATTGCCTGACAGTGTCAGAGAGTGTCAAAGAGTTTCAGAGAGTGTCAGTGAGTGTCAGAGAGTGTCAGAGAGTTTCAGAGAGTGTCAGAGAGTGTCAAAGAGTTTCAGAGAGTGTCAGAGAGTTTCACAGAGTTTCAGAGAGTTTCTGAGAGTTTCTGAGAGTGTCAGAGACTGTCAGAGAGTTTCAGAGAGTGTCACAGACTGTCAGAGAGTGTCAGAGAGCTTCAGAGAGTGTCAGAGAGTGTCTGTGAGTTACAGAGAGCTTCAGAGCGTGTCAGTGAGTGTCAGAGAGTGACAGAGAGTTTCAGAGAGCGTCAGAGATTTTCAGAGAGTTTCAGAGAGCTTCAGAGAGTGTCAGAGATTGTCAGAAAGTTTCAGTGAGTGTCAGAGAGTGTCCGAGAGTTTCTGAGTGTGTCAGAGACTGTCAGAGAGCATCAGAGCGTGTCAGAGAGTTTCAGAGAGTTTCTGAGAGTGTCAGAGAGTGTCAGAGAGCTTCTGAGAGTTTCTAAGTTTGTCAGAGAGTGTCAGTAGTGTCAGAGAGCTTCAGAGAGTGTCAGAGAGTGTCAGAGATTTTCAGAGAGTTTCAGAGAGTGTCAGAGAGTGTCAGAGAGTTTCAGAGAGTGTCAGACAGTGCCTGAGAGTGTCGTTGAGTGTCAAAGAGTTTCAGAGAGTGTCAGTGAGTGTTAGAGAGTGTCAGAGAGTTTCAGAGAGTGTCAGAGAGTTTCAAAGAGTTTCAGAGAGTTTCTGAGAGTTTCTGAGTGTGTCAGAGAGTGTCAGAGACTGTCAGAGAGTTTCTGAGAGTGTCACAGACTGTCAGAGAATGTCAGAGAGGTTGCAGAGTGTGTCAGAGAGTGTCAGAGAGCTTCAGAGAGTGTCAGAGAGTGTCAGTGAGTTACAGAGAGCTTCAGAGAGTGTCAGAGAGTGTCAGAGAGTTACAGAGAGTTTCAGTGAGTGTCAGAGAGTTTCAGAGAGTTTCAGAGAGTGTCAGAGATTGCCTGAGAGTGTCAGAGAGTGTCAAAGAGTTTCAGAGAGTGTCAGATAGTGTCAGAGAGTTTCAGAGAGTGTCAGAGAGTGTCAGAGAGTGTCAGAGAAGGTCGGAGAGATTCTGAGAGTATCTGTGAGTGTCAGAGAGCTTCAGAGAGTTTCACAGTGTGTCACAGAGTGTCAGAGAGTTTCAGAGAGTCAGATAGTGTCAGAGAGTGTCAGAGAGTTTCAGAGAGTGTGAGAGACTGTCTGAGAGTGTCAGAGAGTGTCAGAGAGTGTCAGAAAGTTTCAGACAGTGCCAGAGAGTGTCAGAGAGCGTCAGAGAGTTTCAGAGACGGTCAGAGAGTGTCAAAGAGCTTCAGAGAGTGTCAGAGAGCTTCGGAGTGTGTCTGTGAGTGTCGGAGAGTATCAGAGAGTTTCTGAGAGTTTCTGAGTGTGTCAGAGAGTATCAGAGAGTGTCAGAGAGCGTCAGAGATTTTCAGAGAGTTTCAGAGAGCTTCAGAGAGTGTCAGAGATTGTCAGAAAGTTTCAGAGAGTGTCAGAGAGTGTCCGAGAGTTTCTGAGTGTGTCAGAGACTGTCAGAGAGCATCAGAGCGTGTCAGAGAGTTTCAGAGAGTTTCTGAGAGTGTCAGAGAGCTTCTGAGAGTTTCTGAGTTTGTCAGAGAGTGTCAGATAGTGTCAGAGAGCATCAGAGAGTGTCAGAGAGTGTCAGAGATTTTCAGAGAGTTTCAGAGAGTGTCAGAGAGTTTCAGAGAGTGTCAGACAGTGCCTGAGAGTGTCGCAGAGTGTCAAAGAGTTTCAGAGAGTGTCAGTGAGTGTCAGAGAGTGTCAGAGAGTTTCAGAGAGTGTCAGAGAGTTTCAAAGAGTTTCAGAGAACGTCAGAGAGTTTCAGAGAGTTTCAGAGAGTGTCAGAGAGTTTCAGAGAGTGTCAGACAGTGCCTGAGAGTGTCGTTGAGTGTCAAAGAGTTTCAGAGAGTGTCAGTGTGTGTCAGAGAGTGTCAGAGAGTTTCAGAGAGTGTCAGAGAGTTTCAAAGAGTTTCAGAGAGTTTCTGAGAGTTTCTGAGAGTTTCTGAGTGTGTCAGAGAGTGTCAGAGACTGTCAGAGAGTTTCTGAGAGTGTCACAGACTGTCAGAGAATGTCAGAGAGGTTGCAGAGTGTGTCAGAGAGTGTCAGAGAGCTTCAGAGAGTGTCAGAGAGTGTCAGTGAGTTACAGAGAGCTTCAGAGAGTGTCAGAGAGTGTCAGAGAGTGACAGAGAGTTTCAGTGAGTGTCAGAGAGTTTCAGAGAGTTTCAGAGAGTGTCAGAGATTGCCTGAGAGTGTCAGAGAGTGTCAAAGAGTTTCAGAGAGTGTCAGATAGTGTCAGAGAGTTTCAGAGAGTGTCAGAGAGTGTCAGAGAGTGTCAGAGAATGTCGGAGAGTTTCTGAGAGTATCTGTGAGTGTCAGAGAGCTTCAGAGAGTTTCACAGTGTGTCACAGAGTGTCAGAGAGTTTCAGAGAGAGTCAGATAGTGTCAGAGAGTGTCAGAGAGTTTCAGAGAGTGTGAGAGACTGTCTGAGAGTGTCAGAGAGTGTCAGAGAGTGTCAGAAAGTTTCAGACAGTGCCAGAGAGTGTCAGAGAGCGTCAGAGAGTTTCAGAGACGGTCAGAGAGTGTCAAAGAGCTTCAGAGAGTGTCAGAGAGCTTCGGAGTGTGTCTGTGAGTGTCGGAGAGTATCAGAGAGTTTCTGAGAGTTTCTGAGTGTGTCAGAGAGTATCAGAGAGTGTCAGAGAGCGTCAGAGATTTTCAGAGAGTTTCAGAGAGCTTCAGAGAGTGTCAGAGATTGTCAGAAAGTTTCAGAGAGTGTCAGAGAGTGTCCGAGAGTTTCTGAGTGTGTCAGAGACTGTCAGAGAGCATCAGAGCGTGTCAGAGAGTTTCAGAGAGTTTCAAAGAGTGTCAGAGAGTTTCAGAGAGTGTCAGACAGTGCCTGAGAGTGTCGCAGAGTGTCAAAGAGTTTCAGAGAGTGTCAGTGAGTGTCAGAGAGTGTCAGAGAGTTTCAGAGAGTGTCAGAGAGTTTCAAAGAGTTTCAGAGAATGTCAGAGAGTTTCAGAGAGTGTTTGAGAGTGTCGGAGAGTGCCAGAGAGTTTCTGAGTGTGTCAGAGAGTGTCAGAGATTTTCAGGGAGTGCTACAAAGTGTCAGAGTGTGTCAGAGAGTGTCAGATAGTTTCAGGGAGTGTCAGAGAGGGTCAGAGATTTTCAGAGAGATTCTGAGAGTTTCACAGCGTGTCAGAGAGTTTCAGAGAGCTTCAGAGTGTGTCAGAGTGTGTCTGAAAGTTTCTGAGAGTTTCTGAGAGTGTCAAAGAGTTTCAGAGAATGTCAGATAATGTCAGAGAATGTCAGAGAGTTTCAGAGAGTGTCAGAGAGTTTCAGAGAGTGTCAGAGAGTTTCAGAGAGTGTCTGAGCGTGTCAGAGATTGTCAGACAGTTTCTGAGAGTTTCTGAGTGTGTCAGAGAGTGTCAGAGAGTGTCAGAGAGTGTCAGAGAGATTGCAGAGAGTGTCAGAGAGTGTCAGAGAGCTTCAGAGAATGTCAGAGAGTTTCAGAGATTTTCAGAGAGTGTCAGAGAATGTCAGATAGTGACAGAGAGTTTCAATGAGTGTCAGAGATTTTCTGAGAGTATCAGAGAGTCTCAAAGAGTTTCAGTGAGTGTCAGAGAGTGTCAGAGAGTTTCAGAGAGTTTCAGAGAATGTAGGAGAGTTTCTGAGAGTATCTGTGAGTGTAAGAGATTGTCTGAGGGTTCAGAGAGTTTCTGAGTGTGTCAGAGAGTGTCACAGAGTGTCAGAGACTGTCAGAGAGAGTCAAAGAGTTTCATTGAGTTTCACAGAGTTTCAGACAGTGTCAGAGAGTTTCAGAGAGCTTCAGAGAGTGTCAGAGTGTGTCAAAGATTTTCAGAGAGTGTCAGAGATTGCCTGAGAGTGTCAGAGAGTGTCAAAGAGTTTCAGAGAGTGTCAGATAGTGTCACAGAGTTTCAGAGAGTGTCAGAGAGTGTCAGAGAGTGTCAGAGAGTGTCAGAGAATGTCGGAGATTTTCTGAGAGTACCTGTGAGTGTCAGAGAGCGTCAGAGAGTTTCACAGTGTGTCACAGAGTGTCAGAGAGTTTCAGAGAGTTTCAGAGAGAGTCAGATTGTGTCAGAGTGTGTCAGAGAGTTTCAGAGAGTGTGAGAGACTGTCTGAGAGTGTCAGAGAGTGTCAGAGAGTGTCAGAGAGTTTCAGACAGTGCCAGAGAGTGTCAGAGAGCGTCAGAGAGTTTCAGAGACGGTCTGAGAGTGTCAAAGAGCTTCAGAGAGTGTCAGAGAGCTTCGGAGTGTGTCTAAGAGTGTCGGAGAGTATCAGAGAGTTTCTGAGTGTGTCAGAGAGTATCAGAGAGTGTCAGAGAGCGTCAGAGATTTTCAGAGAGCTTCAGAGAGTGTCAGAGATTGTCAGAAAGTTTCAGAGAGTGTCAGAGAGTGTCCGAGAGTTTCTGAGTGTGTCAGAGAGTGTCAGAGAGCGTCGGAGCGTGTCAGAGAGTTTCAGAGAGTTTCTGAGAGCGTCAGAGAGTTTCAGAGAGTGTCAGAGAGCTTCTGAGAGTTTTTGAGTGTTTCAGAGATTGTCACAGAGTTTCAGAGAGTTTCAGAGAGTGTCAGAAAGTTTCAGAGAGTGTCAGATAGTGTCAGAGAGTTTCAGAGAGTGTCACAGAGTGTCAGAGAGTTTCAGAGAGCTTCGGAGAGTGTCAGAGAGCGTCAGAGATTTTCATAGAGTTTCAGAGAGTGTCAGAGAGTTTCAGAGAGTTTCAAAGAGTGTCAGAGAGTTTCAGAGAGTGTCAGACAGTGCCTGAGAGTGTCGCAGAGTGTCAAAGAGTTTCAGAGAGTGTCAGTGAGTGTCAGAGAGTGTCAGAGAGTTTCAGAGAGTGTCAGAGAGTTTCAAAGAGTTTCAGAGAATGTCAGAGAGTTTCAGAGAGTGTTTGAGAGTGTCGGAGAGTGCCAGAGAGTTTCTGAGTGTGTCAGAGAGTGTCAGAGATTTTCAGGGAGTGCTACAAAGTGTCAGAGTGTGTCAGAGAGTGTCAGATAGTTTCAGGGAGTGTCAGAGAGGGTCAGAGATTTTCAGAGAGATTCTGAGAGTTTCACAGCGTGTCAGAGAGTTTCAGAGAGCTTCAGAGTGTGTCAGAGTGTGTCTGAAAGTTTCTGAGAGTTTCTGAGAGTGTCAAAGAGTTTCAGAGAATGTCAGATAATGTCAGAGAATGTCAGAGAGTTTCAGAGAGTGTCAGAGAGTTTCAGAGAGTGTCTGAGCGTGTCAGAGATTGTCAGACAGTTTCTGAGAGTTTCTGAGTGTGTCAGAGAGTGTCAGAGAGTGTCAGAGAGTGTCAGAGAGATTGCAGAGAGTGTCAGAGAGTGTCAGAGAGCTTCAGAGAATGTCAGAGAGTTTCAGAGATTTTCAGAGAGTGTCAGAGAATGTCAGATAGTGACAGAGAGTTTCAATGAGTGTCAGAGATTTTCTGAGAGTATCAGAGAGTCTCAAAGAGTTTCAGTGAGTGTCAGAGAGTGTCAGAGAGTTTCAGAGAGTTTCAGAGAATGTAGGAGAGTTTCTGAGAGTATCTGTGAGTGTAAGAGATTGTCTGAGGGTTCAGAGAGTTTCTGAGTGTGTCAGAGAGTGTCACAGAGTGTCAGAGACTGTCAGAGAGAGTCAAAGAGTTTCATTGAGTTTCACAGAGTTTCAGACAGTGTCAGAGAGTTTCAGAGAGCTTCAGAGAGTGTCAGAGTGTGTCAAAGATTTTCAGAGAGTGTCAGAGATTGCCTGAGAGTGTCAGAGAGTGTCAAAGAGTTTCAGAGTGTGTCAGATAGTGTCACAGAGTTTCAGAGAGTGTCAGAGAGTGTCAGAGAGTGTCAGAGAGTGTCAGAGAATGTCGGAGATTTTCTGAGAGTACCAGTGAGTGTCAGAGAGCGTCAGAGAGTTTCACAGTGTGTCACAGAGTGTCAGAGAGTTTCAGAGAGTTTCAGAGAGAGTCAGATAGTGTCAGAGAGCTTCAGAGAATGTCAGAGAGTTTCAGAGATTTTCAGAGAGTGTCAGAGAATGTCAGATAGTGACAGAGAGTTTCAATGAGTGTCAGAGATTTTCTGAGAGTATCAGAGAGTCTCAAAGAGTTTCAGTGAGTGTCAGAGAGTGTCAGAGAGTTTCAGAGAGTTTCAGAGAATGTAGGAGAGTTTCTGAGAGTATCTGTGAGTGTAAGAGAGTGTCTGAGGGTTCAGAGAGTTTCTGAGTGTGTCAGAGAGTGTCACAGAGTGTCAGAGACTGTCAGAGAGAGTCAGAGAGTTTCATTGAGTTTCACAGAGTTTCAGACAGTGTCAGAGAGTTTCAGAGAGCTTCAGAGAGTGTCAGAGTGTGTCAAAGATTTTCAGAGAGTGTCAGAGATTGCCTGAGAGTGTCAGAGAGTGTCAAAGAGTTTCAGAGAGTGTCAGATAGTGTCACAGAGTTTCAGAGAGTGTCAGAGAGTGTCAGAGAGTGTCAGAGAATGTCGGAGATTTTCTGAGAGTACCTGTGAGTGTCAGAGAGCGTCAGAGAGTTTCACAGTGTGTCACAGAGTGTCAGAGAGTTTCAGAGAGTTTCAGAGAGAGTCAGATTGTGTCAGAGTGTGTCAGAGAGTTTCAGAGAGTGTGAGAGACTGTCTGAGAGTGTCAGAGAGTGTCAGAGAGTGTCAGAGAGTTTCAGACAGTGCCAGAGAGTGTCAGAGAGCGTCAGAGAGTTTCAGAGACGGTCTGAGAGTGTCAAAGAGCTTCAGAGAGTGTCAGAGAGCTTCGGAGTGTGTCTAAGAGTGTCGGAGAGTATCAGAGAGTTTCTGAGTGTGTCAGAGAGTATCAGAGAGTGTCAGAGAGCGTCAGAGATTTTCAGAGAGCTTCAGAGAGTGTCAGAGATTGTCAGAAAGTTTCAGAGAGTGTCAGAGAGTGTCTGAGAGCTTCTGAGTGTGTCAGAGAGTGTCAGAGAGCGTCGGAGCGTGTCAGAGAGTTTCAGAGAGTTTCTGAGAGCGTCAGAGAGTTTCAGAGAGTGTCAGAGAGCTTCTGAGAGTTTTTGAGTGTTTCAGAGATTGTCACAGAGTTTCAGAGAGTTTCAGAGAGTGTCAGAAAGTTTCAGAGAGTGTCAGATAGTGTCAGAGAGTTTCAGAGAGTGTCACAGAGTGTCAGAGAGTTTCAGAGAGCTTCGGAGAGTGTCAGAGAGCGTCAGAGATTTTCATAGAGTTTCAGAGAGTGTCAGAGAGTTTCAGAGAGTTTCAGACATTGCCTGACAGTGTCAGAGAGTGTCAAAGAGTTTCAGAGAGTGTCAGTGAGTGTCAGAGAGTGTCAGAGAGTTTCAGAGAGTGTCAGAGAGTGTCAAAGAGTTTCAGAGAGTGTCAGAGAGTTTCACAGAGTTTCAGAGAGTTTCTGAGAGTTTCTGAGTGTGTCAGAGAGTGTCAGAGACTGTCAGAGAGTTTCAGAGAGTGTCACAGACTGTCAGAGAATATCAGAGAGGTTGCAGAGTGTGCCAGAGAGCGTCAGAGAGCTTCAGAGAGTGTTAGAGAGTGTCAGTGAGTTACAGAGAGCTTCAGAGCGTGTCAGTGAGTGTCAGAGAGTGACAGAGAGTTTCAGAGAGCGTCAGAGATTTTCAGAGAGTTTCAGAGAGCTTCAGAGAGTGTCAGAGATTGTCAGAAAGTTTCAGTGAGTGTCAGAGAGTGTCCGAGAGTTTCTGAGTGTGTCAGAGACAGTCAGAGAGCATCAGAGCGTGTCAGAGAGTTTCAGAGAGTTTCTGAGAGTGTCAGAGAGTGTCAGAGAGCTTCTGAGAGTTTCTAAGTTTGTCAGAGAGTGTCAGTAGTGTCAGAGAGCTTCAGAGAGTGTCAGAGAGTGTCAGAGATTTTCAGAGAGTTGCAGAGAGTGTCAGAGAGTTTCAGAGAGTGTCAGACAGTGCCTGAGAGTGTCGTTGAGTGTCAAAGAGTTTCAGAGAGTGTCAGTGAGTGTCAGAGAGTGTCAGAGAGTGTCAGAGAGTTTCAATGAGTTTCAGAGAGTTTCTGAGAGTTTCTGAGAGTTTCTGAGTGTATCAGAGAGTGTCAGAGAGTGTCAAAGAGTTTCAGAGAGTGTCACAGACTGTCAGAGAGTGTCAGAGAGATTGCAGAGAGTGTCAGAGAGTGTCAGAGAGCTTCAGAGAATGTCAGAGAGTTTCAGAGAGCTTCAGTGAGTATCAGAGAGTGTCAGAGAGTTTCAGAGAGTTTCAGAGAATGTAGGAGAGTTTCTGAGAGTATCTGTGAGTGTAAGAGAGTGTCAGAGGGTTCTGAGAGGTACTGAGTGTGTCAGAGAGTGTCACAGAGTGTCAGAGACTGTCAGAGAGTGTCAGAGAGTTTCAAAGAGTTTCACAGAGTGCCAGAGAGTGTCAGAGAGTGTCAGAGAGTTTCACAGTGTGTCACAGAGTGTCAGAAGGTGTCAGTGAGTTTCAGAGAGTGTCAGATAGTGTCAGAGAGAGTCAGAGAGTTTCAGCGAGTGTGAGATAGTGTCTGAGAGTGTCAGAGCGGGTCAGAGATTTTCAGAGAGTTTCTGAGAGTTTCACAGCGTGTCAGAGAGTTTCAGAGAGCTTCAGAGAGTGTCAGAGTGTCTCTGAGAGTTTCAGAGAATGTCAGAGCGTGTCAGAGAGTGTCAGAGAGTTTCAGACAGTGTCAGAGTGTCAGAGAGTTTCAGAGAGTGTCTGAGCGTGTCAGAGATTGACAGAGAGTTTCTGAGTGTATCAGAGAGTGTCAGAGAGTGTCAGAGAGTTTCAGAGAGTGTCACAGACTGTCAGAGAGTGTCAGAGAGATTGCAGAGAGTGTCAGAGAGTGTCAGAGAGCTTCAGAGAATGTCAGAGAGTTTCAGAGAGCTTCAGTGAGTATCAGAGATTGTCAGAGAGTTTCAGAGAGTTTCAGAGAATGTAGGAGAGTTTCTGAGAGTATCTGTGAGTGTAAGAGAGTGTCAGAGGGTTCTGAGAGTTTCTGAGTGTGTCAGAGAGTGTCAGAGACTGTCAGAGAGTTTCAGAGAGTGTCACAGACTGTCAGAGAATGTCAGAGAGGTTGCAGAGTGTGTCAGAGAGTGTCAGAGAGCTTCAGAGAGTGTCAGAGAGTGTCAGTGAGTTACAGAGAGCTTCAGAGAGTGTCAGAGAGTGTCAGAGAGTGACAGAGAGTTTCAGTGAGTGTCAGAGAGTTTCAGAGAGTTTCAGAGAGTGTCAGAGATTGCCTGAGAGTGTCAGAGAGTGTCAAAGAGTTTCAGAGAGTGTCAGATAGTGTCAGAGAGTTTCAGAGAGTGTCAGAGGGTGTCAGAGAGTGTCAGAGAATGTCGGAGAGTTTCTGAGAGTATCTGTGAGTGTCAGAGAGCTTCAGAGAGTTTCACAGTGTGTCACAGAGTGTCAGAGAGTTTCAGAGAGAGTCAGATAGTGTCAGAGAGTGTCAGAGAGTTTCAGAGAGTGTGAGAGACTGTCTGAGAGTGTCAGAGCGTGTCAGAGAGTGTCAGAGAGTTTCAGACAGTGCCAGAGAGTGTCAGAGAGCGTCAGAGAGTTTCAGAGACGGTCAGAGAGTGTCAAAGAGCTTCAGAGAGTGTCAGAGAGCTTCGGAGTGTGTCTGTGTGTGTCAGAGAGTATCAGAGAGTTTCTGAGAGTTTCTGAGTGTGTCAGAGAGTATCAGAGAGTGTCAGAGAGCGTCAGAGATTTTCAGAGAGTTTCAGAGAGCTTCAGAGAGTGTCAGAGATTGTCAGAAAGTTTCAGACAGTGTCAGAGAGTGTCCGAGAGTTTCTGAGTGTGTCAGAGACTGTCAGAGAGCATCAGAGCGTGTCAGAGAGTTTCAGAGAGTTTCTGAGAGTGTCAGAGAGTGTCAGAGAGCTTCTGAGAGTTTCTTAGTTTGTCAGAGAGTGTCAGATAGTGTCAGAGAGCTTCAGAGAGTGTCAGAGAGTGTCAGAGATTTTCAGAGAGTTTCAGAGAGTGTCAGAGAGTTTCAGAGAGTGTCAGACAGTGCCTGAGAGTGTCGCAGAGTGTCAAAGAGTTTCAGAGAGTGTCAGTGAGTGTCAGAGAGTGTCAGAGAGTTTCAGAGAGTGTCAGAGAGTTTCAAAGAGCTTCAGAGAATGTCAGAGAGTTTCAGAGAGTGTTTGAGAGTGTCGGAGAGTGCCAGAGAGTTTCTGAGAGTTTCTGAGTGTGTCGGAGAGTGTCAGAGATTTTCAGGGAGTGCTACAAAGTGTCAGAGTGTGTCAGAGAGTGTCAGATAGTTTCAGGGAGTGTCGGAGAGGGTCAGAGATTTTCAGAGAGATTCTGAGAGTTTCACAGCGTGTCAGAGAGTTTCAGAGAGCTTCAGAGTGTGTCAGAGTGTGTCTGAAAGTTTCTGAGAGTTTCTGAGAGTGACAAAGTGTTTCAGAGAATGTCAGATAATGTCAGAGAATGTCAGAGAGTTTCAGAGAGTGTCAGAGAGTGTCAGAGAGTTTCAGAGAGTGTCAGAGAGTTTCAGAGAGTGTCTGAGCGTGTCAGAGATTGTCAGACAGTTTCTGAGAGTTTCTGAGTGTGTCAGAGAGTGTCAGAGAGTGTCAGAGAGTGTCAGAGAGATTGCAGAGAGTGTCAGAGAGTGTCAGAGAGCTTCAGAGAATGTCAGAGAGATTCAGAGAGCTTCAGAGAGTGTCAGAGAGTGTCAGATAGTGACAGAGAGTTTCAATGAGTGTCAGAGATTTTCTGAGAGTATCAGAGAGTCTCAAAGAGTTTCAGTGAGTGTCAGAGAGTGTCAGAGAGTTTCAGAGAGTTTCAGAGAATGTAGGAGAGTTTCTGAGAGTATCTGTGAGTGTAAGAGAGTGTCTGAGGGTTCAGAGAGTTTCTGAGTGTGTCAGAGAGTGTCACAGAGTGTCAGAGACTGTCAGAGAGAGTCAGAGAGTTTCATTGAGTTTCACAGAGTTTCAGACAGTGTCAGAGAGTTTCAGAGAGCTTCAGAGAGTGTCAGAGTGTGTCAAAGATTTTCAGAGAGTGTCAGAGATTGCCTGAGAGTGTCAGAGAGTGTCAAAGAGTTTCAGAGAGTGTCAGATAGTGTCACAGAGTTTCAGAGAGTGTCAGAGAGTGTCAGAGAGTGTCAGAGAATGTCGGAGACTTTCTGAGAGTACCTGTGAGTGTCAGAGAGCGTCAGAGAGTTTCACAGTGTGTCACAGAGTGTCAGAGAGTTTCAGAGAGTTTCAGAGAGAGTCAGATAGTGTCAGAGTGTGTCAGAGAGTTTCAGAGAGTGTGAGAGACTGTCTGAGAGTGTCAGAGAGTGTCAGAGAGTGTCAGAGAGTTTCAGACAGTGCCAGAGAGTGTCAGAGAGCGTCAGAGAGTTTCAGAGACGGTCTGAGAGTGTCAAGAGCTTCAGAGAGTGTCAGAGAGCTTCGGAGTGTGTCTGTGAGTGTCGGAGAGTATCAGAGAGTTTCTGAGTGTGTCAGAGAGTATCAGAGAGTGTCAGAGAGCGTCATAGATTTTCAGAGAGTTTCAGAGAGCTTCAGAGAGTGTCAGAGATTGTCAGAAAGTTTCAGAGAGTGTCCGAGAGTTTCTGAGTGTGTCAGAGAGTGTCAGAGAGCGTCAGAGCTTGTCAGAGAGTTTCAGAGAGTTTCTGAGAGCGTCAGAGAGTTTCAGAGAGTGTCAGAGAGTTTCTGAGAGTTTTTGAGTGTTTCAGAGATTGTCACAGAGTTTCAGAGAGTTTCAGAGAGTTTCAGAGAGTTTCTGAGAGTGTCAAAGAGTTTCAGAGAGTTTCAGAGAGTTTCTGAGAGTGTCAAAGAGTTTCAGAGAGTGTCAGAGAGTTTCAGAGAGTTTCAGAAAGTTTCAGAGAGTGTCAGATAGTGTCAGAGAGTTTCAGAGAGTGTCACAGAGTGTCAGAGAGTTTCAGAGAGCTTCAGAGAGTGTCAGAGAGCGTCAGAGATTTTCATAGAGTTTCAGAGAGTGTCAGAGAGTTTCAGAGAGTTTCAGACATTGCCTGACAGTGTCAGAGAGTGTCAAAGAGTTTCAGAGAGTGTCAGTGAGTGCCAGAGAGTGTCAGAGAGTTTCAGAGAGTGTCAGAGAGTGTCAAAGAGTTTCAGAGAGTGTCAGAGAGTTTCACAGAGTTTCAGAGAGTTTCTGAGAGTTTCTGAGAGTTTCTGAGTGTGTCAGAGAGTGTCAGAGACTGTCAGAGAGTTTCAGAGAGTGTCACAGACTGTCAGAGAATGTCAGAGAGGTTGCAGAGTGTGCCAGAGAGTGTCAGAGAGCTTCAGAGAGTGTTAGAGAGTGTCAGTGAGTTACAGAGAGCTTCAGAGCGTGTCAGAGAGTGTCAGAGAGTGACAGAGAGTTTCAGAGAGCGTCAGAGATTTTCAGAGAATTTCAGAGAGCTTCAGAGAGTGTCAGAGATTGTCAGAAAGTTTCAGTGAGTGTCAGAGAGTGTCCGAGAGTTTCTGAGTGTGTCAGAGACTGTCAGAGAGCATCAGAGCGTGTCAGAGAGTTTCAGAGAGTTTCTGAGTGTGTCAAAGAGTGTCAGAGAGCTTCTGAGAGTTTCTAAGTTTGTCAGAGAGTGTCAGTAGTGTCAGAGAGCTTCAGAGAGTGTCAGAGATTTTCAGAGAGTTTCAGAGAGTGTCAGAGAGTTTCAGAGAGTGTCAGACAGTGCCTGAGAGTGTCGTAGAGTGTCAAAGAGTTTCAGGGAGTGTCAGTGAGTGTCAGAGAGTGTCAGAGAGTTTCAGAGAGTGTCAGAGAGTTTCAAAGAGTTTCAGAGAGTTTCTGAGAGTTTCTGAGAGTTTCTGAGTGTGTCAGAGAGTGTCAGAGACTGTCAGAGAGTTTCAGAGAGTGTCACAGACTGTCAGAAAATGTCAGAGAGGTTGCAGAGTGTGTCAGAGAGTGTCAGAGAGCTTCAGAGAGTGTCAGAGAGTGTCAGTGAGTTACAGAGAGCTTCAGAGAGTGTCAGAGAGTGACAGAGAGTTTCAGTGAGTGTCAGAGAGTTTCAGAGAGTTTCAGAGAGTGTCAGACATTGCCTGAGAGTGTCAGAGAGTGTCAAAGAGTTTCAGAGAGTGTCAGTGAGTGTCAGAGAGTGTCAGAGAGTTTCAGAGAGTGTCAGAGAGTTTTTAAGAGTTTCAGAGAGTTTCTGAGAGTTTCTGAGAGTTTCTGAGTGTGTCAGAGAGTGTCAGATAGTGTCAGAGAGCTTCAGAGAGTGTCAGAGAGTGTCAGAGAGTTTCAGAGAGTGTCAGACAGTGCCTGAAATTGTCGTAGAGTGTCAAAGAGTTTCAGAGAGTGTCAGTGAGTGTCAGAGAGTGTCAGAGAGTTTCTGAGAGTGTCAGAGAGTTTCAAAGAGTTTCAGAGAATGTCAGAGAGTTTCAGAGAGTTTTTGAGAGTGTCGGAGAGTGCCAGAGAGTTTCTGAGAGTTTCTGAGTGTGTCGGAGAGTGTCAGAGATTTTCAGGGAGTGCTACAAAGTGTCAGAGTGTGTCAGAGAGTGTCAGAGAGTTTCAGGGAGTGTCAGAGAGGGTCAGAGAGTGACAGAGAGTTTCAGAGCGTGTCAGAGAGTGTCAGAGAGTGACAGAGAGTTTCAGAGAGCGTCAGAGATTTTCAGAGAATTTCAGAGAGCTTCAGAGAGTGTCAGAGATTGTCAGAAAGTTTCAGTGAGTGTCAGAGAGTGTCCGAGAGTTTCTGAGTGTGTCAGAGACTGTCAGAGAGCATCAGAGCGTGTCAGAGAGTTTCAGAGAGTTTCTGAGTGTGTCAAAGAGTGTCAGAGAGCTTCTGAGAGTTTCTAAGTTTGTCAGAGAGTGTCAGTAGTGTCAGAGAGCTTCAGAGAGTGTCAGAGATTTTCAGAGAGTTTCAGAGAGTGTCAGAGAGTTTCAGAGAGTGTCAGACAGTGCCTGAGAGTGTCGTAGAGTGTCAAAGAGTTTCAGGGAGTGTCAGTGAGTGTCAGAGAGTGTCAGAGAGTTTCAGAGAGTGTCAGAGAGTTTCAAAGAGTTTCAGAGAGTTTCTGAGAGTTTCTGAGAGTTTCTGAGTGTGTCAGAGAGTGTCAGAGACTGTCAGAGAGTTTCAGAGAGTGTCACAGACTGTCAGAAAATGTCAGAGAGGTTGCAGAGTGTGTCAGAGAGTGTCAGAGAGCTTCAGAGAGTGTCAGAGAGTGTCAGTGAGTTACAGAGAGCTTCAGAGAGTGTCAGAGAGTGACAGAGAGTTTCAGTGAGTGTCAGAGAGTTTCAGAGAGTTTCAGAGAGTGTCAGACATTGCCTGAGAGTGTCAGAGAGTGTCAAAGAGTTTCAGAGAGTGTCAGTGAGTGTCAGAGAGTGTCAGAGAGTTTCAGAGAGTGTCAGAGAGTTTTTAAGAGTTTCAGAGAGTTTCTGAGAGTTTCTGAGAGTTTCTGAGTGTGTCAGAGAGTGTCAGATAGTGTCAGAGAGCTTCAGAGAGTGTCAGAGAGTGTCAGAGAGTTTCAGAGAGTGTCAGACAGTGCCTGAAATTGTCGTAGAGTGTCAAAGAGTTTCAGAGAGTGTCAGTGAGTGTCAGAGAGTGTCAGAGAGTTTCTGAGAGTGTCAGAGAGTTTCAAAGAGTTTCAGAGAATGTCAGAGAGTTTCAGAGAGTTTTTGAGAGTGTCGGAGAGTGCCAGAGAGTTTCTGAGAGTTTCTGAGTGTGTCGGAGAGTGTCAGAGATTTTCAGGGAGTGCTACAAAGTGTCAGAGTGTGTCAGAGAGTGTCAGAGAGTTTCAGGGAGTGTCAGAGAGGGTCAGAGATTTTCAGAGAGATTCTGAGAGTTTCACAGCGTGTCAGAGAGTTTCAGAGAGCATCAGAGTGTGTCAGAGTGTGTCTGAAAGTTTCTGAGAGTTTCTGAGAGTGTCAGATAGTGTCAGAGAATGTCAGAGAGTTTCAGAGAGTTTCAGAGAGTGTCAGAGAGTTTCAGAGAGTGTCTGAGCGTGTCAGAGATTGTCAGACAGTTTCTGAGAGTTTCTGAGTGTGTCAGAGAGTGTCAGAGAGGGTCAGAGAGTTTCAGAGAGTGTCACAGACTGTCAGAGAGTGTCAGAGAGATTGCAGAGAGTGTCAGAGAGTGTCAGAGAGCTTCAGAGAATGTCAGAGAGTTTCAGAGAGCTTCAGAGAGTGTCAGAGAGTGTCAGATAGTGACAGAGAGTTTCAATGAGTGTCAGAGATTTTCTGAGAGTATCAGAGAGTCTCAAAGAGTTTCAGTGAGTGTCAGAGAGTGTCAGAGAGTTTCAGAGAGTTTCAGAGAATGTAGGAGAGTTTCTGAGAGTATCTGTGAGTGTAAGAGAGTGTCTGAGGGTTCTGAGAGTTTCTGAGTGTGTCAGAGAGTGTCACAGAGTGTCAGAGACTGTCAGAGAGAGTCAGAGAGTTTCATTGAGTTTCACAGAGTTTCAGACAGTGTCAGAGAGTTTCAGAGAGCTTCAGAGAGTGTCAGAGTGTGTCAAAGATTTTTAGAGTATCAGAGAGTGTCAAAGAGTTTCAGAGAGTGTCAGAGTGTTCCTGAGAGTTCCTGAGTGTGTCAGAGAGTGTCAGGGAGTTTCAGGGAGTGTCACAAAGTGTCAGAGTGTGTCAGAGAGTGTCAGAGAGTTTCAGAGTGTGTCAGAGAGTTTCAGAGAATTTCAGAGAGATTCTGATATTTTCACAGCGTGTCAGAGAGTTTCAGAGAGCTTCAGAGAGTGTCAGAGTGTGTCTGAGAGTTTCAGAGAGTTTCTGAGAGTGTCAAAGAGTTTCAGAGAGTGTCAGAGAGTTTCAGAGAGTGTCACAGACTGTCAGTGAGAGTCAGAGAGATTGCAAAGAGTGTCAGAGAGTTTCAGAGAGTGTCAGAGAGTGTCCGAGAGTTTCTGAGTGTGTCAGAGAGTGTCAGAGAGTTTCAGAGAGTTTCTGAGAGTGTCACAGAGCTTCTGAGAGTTTCTGAGTTTGTCAGAGAGTGTCAGAGAGTGTCAGAGAGTTTCGTAGAGTGTCACAGATTGTCAGGGAGTGTCAGAGAGTTTCAGAGAATTTCAGACAGTATGAGAGAGTTTCTGAGAGTGTCAGACAGTGTCAGAAAGTTTCAGAGAGTGTCAGAGAGTGTCAGAGAGGTTCAGAGATTTTCTGAGAGTTCAAGAGAGTTTCAGTGAGGGTCAGAGAGTTTCAGAGTGTGTCAGAGGGTTTCAGATTGTTTCAGAGAGTGTCTGAGAGTGTCAGAGTGTTTCAGAGAGTGTGTGAGAGTGTCAGAGAGTGTCAGAGAGTTCCTGAGAGTTCCTGAGTGTGTCAGAGAGTGTCAGAGATTTTCAGAGAGTGTCACAGAGTGTCACAGAGTGTCAGAGATTGTCAGAGAGTGTCAGAGAGTTTCAGAGAATTTCAGAGATTTTCTGAGAGTTTCTGAGAGTTTCACAGAGTTTCAGAGAGTGTCAGAGAGAGTCAGAGAGTGATAGAGATTGTCAGAGAGTGTCAGAGAGTTTCTGAGAGTTTTTGAGTGTTTCAGAGAGTGTCAGAGAGTTTCAGAGAGTGTCACAGAGTGTCAGAGTGTTTCAGAGAGTTTCAGAGAGTTTCTGAGAGTTTCAGAGAGTTTCAGAGAGTGTCAGAAAGTTTCAGAGAGTGTCAGATAGTGTCAGAGAGTGTCAGAGAGTGTCACAGAGTGTCAGAGAGTTTCAGAGAGCTTCAGAGAGTGTCAGAGAGTGTCAGAGATTTTCAGAGAGTTTCAGAGAGTTTCAGAGAGTTTCAGAGAGTGTCAGACAGTGCCTGAGAGTGTCAGAGAGTGTCAAAGAGTTTCAGAGAGTGTCAGTAAGTGTCAGAGAGTGTCAGAGAGTTTCAGAGAGTGTCAGAGAGTGTCAAAGAGTTTCAGAGAGTGTCAGAGATTTTCAGAGAGTTTCAGAGAGTTTTTGAGAGTGTCAGAGAGCGCCAGAGAGTTTCTGAGAGTTTCTGCGTGTGTCGGAGAGTGTCAGAGATTTTCAGGGTGTGTTACAAATTGTCAGAGTGTGTCAGAGAGTGTCAGAGATTTTCAGAGAGTGTCAGAGCGGGTCAGAGATTTTCATAGAGTTTCTGAGAGTTTCACAGCGTGTCAGAGAGTTTCAGAGAGCTTCAGAGAGTGTCAGAGTGTCTCTGAGAGTTTCAGAGAATGTCAGAGCGTGTCAGAGAGTGTCAGAGAGTTTCAGACAGTGTCAGAGAGTGTCAGAGAGTTTCAGAGAGTGTCTGAGCGTGTCAGAGATTGCCAGAGAGTTTCTGAGTGCATCATAGAGTGTCAGAGAGTGTCAGAGAGTTTCAGAGAGTGTCACAGACTGTCAGAGAGTGTCAGAGAGATTGCAGAGAGTGTCAGAGAGTGTCAGAGAGCTTCAGAGAATGTCAGAGAGTTTCAGAGAGCTTCAGTGAGTATCAGAGAGTGTCAGAGAGTTTCAGAGAGTTTCAGAGAATGTAGGAGAGTTTCTGAGAGTATCTGTGAGTGTAAGAGAGTTTCAGAGGGTTCTGAGAGTTTCTGAGTGTGTCAGAGAGTGTCAGAGACTGTCAGAGAGTTTCAGAGAGTGTCACAGACTGTCAGAGAGTGTCAGAGAGGTTGCAGAGTGTGTCAGAGAGTGTCATAGAGCTTCAGAGAGTGTCACAGAGTGTCAGTGATTAACAGAGAGCTTCAGAGAGTGTCAGAGAGTGTCAGAGAGTGACAGAGAGTTTCAGTGAGTGTCAGAGAGTTTCAGAGAGTGTCAGAGAGTGTCAGAGATTGCCTGAGAGTGTCAGAGAGTGTCAAAGAGTTTCAGAGAGTGTCAGATAGTGTCAGAGAGTTTCAGAGAGTGTCAGAGAGTGTCAGAGAGTGTCAGAGAATGTCGGAGAGTTTCTGAGAGTATCTGTGAGTGTCAGAGAGTGTCAGAGAGTTTCACAGTGTGTCACAGAGTGTCAGAGAGTTTCAGAGAGTTTCAGAGAGAGTCAGATAGTGTCAGAGAGTGTCAGAGAGTTTCCGAGAGTGTGAGAGACTGTCTGAGAGTGTCAGAGAGTGTCAGAGAGTTTCAGACAGTGCCAGAGAGTGTCAGAGAGCGTCAGAGTGTTTCAGATACGGTCAGAGAGAGTCAAAGAGCTTCAGAGAGTGTCAGAGAGCTTCGGAGTGTGTCTGTGAGTGTCGGAGAGAATCAGAGAGTTTCTGAGAGTTTCTGAGTGTGTCAGAGAGTATCAGAGATTGTCAGAGAGCGTCAGAGATTTTCAGAGAGTTTCAGAGAGCTTCAGAGAGTGTCAGAGATTGTCAGAAAGTTTCAGAGTGTGTCAGAGAGTGTCCGAGAGTTTCTGAGTGTGTCAGAGAGTGTCAGAGAGCGTCAGAGCGTGTCAGAGAGCTTCAGAGAGTTTCTGAGAGTTTCAGAGAATTTCAGAGAGATTCTGAGAGTTTCACAGCGTGTCAGAGAGTTTCAGAGAGCTTCAGAGAGTGTCAGAGTGTGTCTGAGAGTTTCAGAGAGTTTCTGAGAGTGTCAAAGAGTTTCAGAGAGTGTCAGAGAGTTTCAGAGAGTGTCAGAGAGTTTCAGAGTGTGTCAGAGAGTTTCAGAGAATTTCAGAGAGATTCTGAGAGTTTCACAGCGTGTCAGAGAGTTTCAGAGAGCTTCGGAGAGTGTCAGAGTGTGTCTGAGAGTTTCAGAGAGTTTCTGAGAGTGTCAAAGAGTGTCAGAGAGTTTCAGAGAGTTTCAGAGAGTGTCAGAGAGTTTCAGAGAGTGTCAGAGAGTTTCAGAGTGTGTCAGAGAGTTTCAGAGAATTTCAGAGAGATTCTGAGAGTTTCACAGCGTGTCAGAGAGTTTCAGAGAGCTTCAGAG
The DNA here is from genome assembly GCF_036365525.1 of Heterodontus francisci. Taxonomy (NCBI): domain Eukaryota; kingdom Metazoa; phylum Chordata; class Chondrichthyes; order Heterodontiformes; family Heterodontidae; genus Heterodontus; species Heterodontus francisci. The sequence goes on from NC_090421.1 coordinate 34,133,886, forward strand.
AGTTTCAGAGAGTGTCAGAGAGTGTCAGAGAGTGTCTGAGAGTGTCAGAGATTTTCTGAGAGTGTCACAGAGTGTCAGAGAGTTTCAGAGAGCTTCAGAGAGTGTCAGAGAGTGTCCGAGAGTTTCTGAGTGTGTCAGAGAGTGTCAGAGAGTTTCAGAGAGTTTCTGAGAGTGTCACAGAGCTTCTGAGAGTTTCTGAGTTTGTCAGAGAGTGTCAGAGAGTGTCAGAGAGTTTCGTAGAGTGTCACAGATTGTCAGGGAGTGTCAGAGAGTTTCAGAGAATTTCAGACAGTATGAGAGAGTTTCTGAGAGTGTCAGACAGTGTCAGAAAGTTTCAGAGAGTGTCAGAGAGTGTCAGAGAGTTTCAGAGATTTTCTGAGAGTTTCAGAGAGTTTCAGTGAGGGTCAGAGAGTTTCAGAGTGTGTCAGAGGGTTTCAGATTGTTTCAGAGAGTGTCTGAGAGTGTCAGAGTGTTTCAGAGAGTGTCTGAGAGTGTCAGAGAGTGTCAGAGAGTTCCTGAGAGTTCCTGAGTGTGTCAGAGAGTGTCAGAGATTTTCAGAGAGTGTCAGAGAGTGTCACAGAGTGTCAGAGATTGTCAGAGAGTGTCAGAGAGTTTCAGAGAATTTCAGAGATTTTCTGAGAGTTTCTGAGATTTTCACAGAGTTTCAGAGAGTGTCAGAGAGAGTCAGAGAGTGATAGAGATTGTCAGAGAGTGTCAGAGAGTTTCTGAGAGTTTTTGAGTGTTTCAGAGAGTGTCAGAGAGTTTCAGAGAGTGTCACAGAGTGTTTCAGAGAGTTTCAGAGAGTTTCTGAGAGTGTCAGAGAATTTCTGAGAGTTTCAGAGAGTTTCAGAGAGTGTCAGAAAGTTTCAGAGAGTGTCAGATAGTGTCAGAGAGTTTCAGAGAGTGTCACAGAGTGTCAGAGAGTTTCAGAGAGCTTCAGAGAGTGTCAGAGAGTGTCAGAGATTTTCAGAGAGTTTCAGAGAGTTTCAGAGAGTGTCAGACAGTGCCTGAGAGTGTCAGAGAGTGTCAAAGAGTTTCAGAGAGTGTCAGTGAGTGTCAGGGAGTGTCAGAGAGTTTCAGAGAGTGTCAGAAAGTGTCAAAGAGTTTCAGAGAGTGTCAGAGATTTTCAGAGAGTTTCAGAGAGTTTTTGAGAGTGTCAGAGAGCGCCAGAGAGTTTCTGAGAGTTTCTGCGTGTGTCGGAGAGTGTCAGAGATTTTCAGGGTGTGTTACAAATTGTCAGAGTGTGTCAGAGAGTGTCAGAGCGGGTCAGAGATTTTCAGAGAGTTTCTGAGAGTTTCACAGCGTGTCAGAGAGTTTCAGAGAGCTTCAGAGAGTGTCAGAGTGTCTCTGAGAGTTTCAGAGAATGTCAGAGCGTGTCAGAGAGTGTCAGAGAGTTTCAGACAGTGTCAGAGTGTCAGAGAGTTTCAGAGAGTGTCTGAGCGTGTCAGAGATTGACAGAGAGTTTCTGAGTGTATCAGAGAGTGTCAGAGAGTGTCAGAGAGTTTCAGAGAGTGTCACAGACTGTCAGAGAGTGTCAGAGAGATTGCAGAGAGTGTCAGAGAGTGTCAGAGAGCTTCAGAGAATGTCAGAGAGTTTCAGAGAGCTTCAGTGAGTATCAGAGAGTGTCAGAGAGTTTCAGAGAGTTTCAGAGAATGTAGGAGAGTTTCTGAGAGTATCTGTGAGTGTAAGAGAGTGTCAAAGGGTTCTGAGAGTTTCTGAGTGTGTCAGAGAGTGTCAGAGACTGTCAGAGAGTTTCAGAGAGTGTCACAGACTGTCAGAGAGTGTCAGAGAGGTTGCAGAGTGTGTCAGAGAGTGTCATAGAGCTTCAGAGAGTGTCAGAGAGTGTCAGTGAGTTACAGAGAGCTTCAGAGAGTGTCAGAGAGTGTCAGAGAGTGACAGAGAGTTTCGGTGAGTGTCAGAGAGTTTCAGAGAGTTTCAGAGAGTGTCAGAGATTGCCTGAGAGTGTCAGAGAGAGTCAAAGAGTTTCAGAGAGTGTCAGATAGTGTCAGAGAGTTTCAGAGAGTGTCAGAGAGTGTCAGAGAGTGTCAGAGAATGTCGGAGAGTTTCTGAGAGCATCTGTGAGTGTCAGAGAGTGTCAGAGAGTTTCACAGTGTGTCACAGAGTGTCAGAGAGTTTCAGAGAGTTTCAGAGAGAGTCAGATAGTGTCAGAGAGTGTCAGAGAGTTTCCGAGAGTGTGAGAGACTGTCTGAGAGTGTCAGAGAGTGTCAGAGAGTTTCAGACAGTGCCAGAGAGTGTCAGAGAGCGTCAGAGTGTTTCAGATACGGTCAGAGAGAGTCAAAGAGCTTCAGAGAGTGTCAGAGAGCTTCGGAGTGTGTCTGTGAGTGTCGGAGAGAATCAGAGAGTTTCTGAGAGTTTCTGAGTGTGTCAGAGAGTATCAGAGAGTGTCAGAGTGCGTCAGAGATTTTCAGAGAGTTTCAGAGAGCTTCAGAGAGTGTCAGAGATTGTCAGAAAGTTTCAGAGTGTGTCAGAGAGTGTCCGAGAGTTTCTGAGTGTGTCAGAGAGTGTCAGAGAGCGTCAGAGCGTGTCGGAGAGTTTCAGAGAGTTTCTGAGAGTTTCAGAGAATTTCAGAGAGATTCTGAGAGTTTCACAGCGTGTCAGAGAGTTTCAGAGAGCTTCAGAGAGTGTCAGAGTGTGTCTGAGAGTTTCAGAGAGTTTCTGAGAGTGTCAAAGATTTTCAGAGAGTGTCAGAGAGTTTCAGAGAGTGTCAGAGAGTTTCAGAGTGTGTCAGAGAGTTTCAGAGAATTTCAGAGAGATTCTGAGAGTTTCACAGCGTGTCAGAGAGTTTCAGAGAGCTTCAGAGAGTGTCAGAGTGTGTCTGAGAGTTTCAGAGAGTTTCTGAGAGTGTCAAAGAGTTTCAGAGAGTGTCAGAGAGTTTCAGAGAGTGTCACAGACTGTCAGTGAGAGTCAGAGAGATTGCAAAGAGTGTCAGAGAGTTTCAGAGAGCTTCAGAGAGTGTCAGAGAGTGTCCGAGAGTTTCTGAGTGTGTCAGAGAGTGTCAGAGAGTTTCAGAGAGTTTCTGAGAGTGTCACAGAGCTTCTGAGAGTTTCTGAGTTTGTCAGAGAGTGTCAGAGAGTGTCAGAGAGTTTCGTAGAGTGTCACAGATTGTCAGGGAGTGTCAGAGAGTTTCAGAGAATTTCAGACAGTATGAGAGAGTTTCTGAGAGTGTCAGACAGTGTCAGAAAGTTTCAGAGAGTGTCAGAGAGTGTCAGAGAGTTTCAGAGATTTTCTGAGAGTTTCAGAGAGTTTCAGTGAGGGTCAGAGAGTTTCAGAGTGTGTCAGAGGGTTTCAGATTGTTTCAGAGAGTGTCTGAGAGTGTCAGAGTGTTTCAGAGAGTGTCTGAGAGTGTCAGAGAGTGTCAGAGAGTTCCTGAGAGTTCCTGAGTGTGTCAGAGAGTGTCAGAGATTTTCAGAGAGTGTCAGAGAGTGCCACAGAGTGTCAGAGATTGTCAGAGAGTGTCAGAGAGTTTCAGAGAATTTCAGAGATTTTCTGAGAGTTTCTGAGAGTTTCACAGAGTTTCAGAGAGTGTCAGAGAGAGTCAGAGAGTGATAGAGATTGTCAGAGAGTGTCAGAGAGTTTCTGAGAGTTTTTGAGTGTTTCAGAGAGTGTCAGAGAGTTTCAGAGAGTGTCACAGAGTGTCAGAGTGTTTCAGAGAGTTTCAGAGAGTTTCTGAGAGTGTCAGAGAATTTCTGAGAGTTTCAGAGAGTTTCAGAGAGTGTCAGAAAGTTTCAGAGAGTGTCAGATAGTGTCAGAGAGTTTCAGAGAGTGTCACAGAGTGTCAGAGAATTTCTGAGAGTGTCAGAGAGTGTCAGATAGTGACAGAGAGTTTCAATGAGTGTCAGAGATTTTCTGAGAGTATCAGAGAGTCTCAAAGAGTTTCAGTGAGTGTCAGAGAGTGTCAGAGAGTTTCAGAGAGTTTCAGAGAATGTCGGAGAGTTTCTGAGAGTATCTGTGAGTGTCAGAGAGTGTCTGAGGGTTCTGAGAGTTTCTGAGTGTGTCAGAGAGTGTCACAGAGTGTCAGAGACTGTCAGAGAGAGTCAGAGAGTTTCAATGAGTTTCACAGAGTTTCAGACAGTGTCAGAGAGTTTCAGAGAGCTTCAGAGAGTGTCAGAGGGTGTCAAAGATTTTCAGAGAGTGTCAGAGAGTGTTAAAGAGTTTCAGAGAGTGTCAGAGAGTTCCTGAGAGTTCCTGAGTGTGTCAGAGAGTGTCAGGGAGTTTCAGGGAGTGTCACAAAGTGTCAGAGTGTGTCAGAGAGTTTCAGAGTGTGTCAGAGAGTTTCAGAGAATTTCAGAGAGATTCTGAGAGTTTCACAGCTTGTCAGAGAGTTTCAGAGAGCTTCAGAGAGAGTCAGAGTGTGTCTGAGAGTTTCAGAGAGTTTCTGAGAGTGTCAAAGAGTTTCAGAGAGTGTCAGAGAGTTTCAGAGAGTGTCACAGACTGTCAGTGAGAGTCAGAGAGATTGCAAAGAGTGTCAGAGAGTTTCAGAGAGCTTCCGAGAGTGTCAGAGAGTGTCCGAGAGTTTCTGAGTGTGTCAGAGAGTGTCAGAGAGTTTCAGAGAGTTTCTGAGAGTGTCACAGAGCTTCTGAGAGTTTCTGAGTTTGTCAGAGAGTGTCAGAGAGTGTCAGAGAGTTTCGCAGAGTGTCACAGATTGTCAGGGAGTGTCAGAGAGTTTCAGAGAATTTCAGACAGTTTGAGACAGTTTCTGAGAGTGTCAGACAGTGTCAGAAAGTTTCAGAGAGTGTCAGAGAGTGTCAGAGAGTTTCAGAGATTTTCAGAGAGTTTCAGAGAGTTTCAGTGAGGGTCAGAGAGTTTCAGAGTGTGTCAGAGGGTTTCAGATTGTTTCAGAGAGTGTCTGAGAGTGTCAGAGTGTTTCAGAGAGTGTCTGAGAGTGTCAGAGAGTGTCAGAGAGTTCCTGAGAGTTCCTGAGTGTGTCAGAGAGTGTCAGAGATTTTCAGAGAGTGTCAGAGAGTGTCACAGAGTGTCAGAGATTGTCAGAGAGTGTCAGAGAGTTTCAGAGAATTTCAGAGATTTTCTGAGAGTTTCTGAGAGTTTCACAGAGTTTCAGAGAGTGTCAGAGAGAGTCAGAGAGTGATAGAGATTGTCAGAGAGTGTCAGAGAGTTTCTGAGAGTTTTTGAGTGTGTCAGAGAGTGTCAGAGAGTTTCAGAGAGTGTCAGAGCGGGTCAGAGATTTTCAGAGAGTTTCTGAGAGTTTCACAGCGTGTCAGAGAGTTTCAGAGAGCTTCAGAGTGTGTCAGAGTGTGTCAGAGATTGTCAGACAGTTTCTGAGAGTTTCTGAGTGTGTCAGAGAGTGTCAGAGAGTGTCAGAGAGTTTCAGAGAGTGTCTTAGACTGTCAGAGAGTGTCAGAGAGATTGCAGAGAGTGTCAGAGAGTGTCAGAGAGCTTCAGAGAATGTCAGAGAGTTTCAGAGAGTGTCACAGACTGTCAGAGAGTGTCAGAGAGATTGCAGAGAGTGTCAGAGAGTGTCAGAGAGCTTCAGAGAATGTCAGAGAGTGTCAGAGAGTGTCAGATATTGACAGAGAGTTTCAATGAGTGTCAGAGATTTTCTGAGAGTATCAGAGAGTCTCAAAGAGTTTCAGTGAGTGTCAGAGAGTGTCAGAGAGTTTCAGAGAGTTTCAGAGAATGTAGGAGAGTTTCTGAGAGTATCTGTGAGTGTCAGAGAGTGTCTGAGGGTTCTGAGAGTTTCTGAGTGTGTCAGAGATGGTCACAGAGTGTCAGAGACTGTCAGAGAGAGTCAGAGAGTTTCAATGAGTTTCACAGAGTTTCAGACAGTGTCAGAGAGTTTCAGAGAGCTTCAGAGAGTGTCAGAGTGTGTCAAAGATTTTCAGAGAGTGTCAGAGAGTGTTAAAGAGTTTCAGAGAGTGTCAGAGAGTTCCTGAGAGTTCCTGAGTGTGTCAGAGAGTGTCAGGGAGTTTCAGGGTGTGTCACAAAGTGTCAGAGTGTGTCAGAGAGTGTCAGAGAGTGTCAGAGAGTTTCAGAGTGTGTCAGAGAGTTTCAGAGAATTTCAGAGAGATTCTGAGAGTTTCACAGCGTGTCAGAGAGTTTCAGAGAGCTTCAGAGAGAGTCAGAGTGTGTCTGAGAGTTTCAGCGAGTTTCTGAGAGTGTCAAAGAGTTTCAGAGAGTGTCAGAGAGTTTCAGAGAGTGTCACAGACTGTCAGTGAGAGTCAGAGAGATTGCAAAGAGTTTCAGAGAGTTTCAGAGAGCTTCCGAGAGTGTCAGAGAGTGTCCGAGAGTTTCTGAGTGTGTCAGAGAGTGTCAGAGAGTTTCAGAGAGTTTCTGAGAGTGTCACAGAGCTTCTGAGAGTTTCTGAGTTTGTCAGAGAGTGTCAGAGAGTTTCGCAGAGTGTCACAGATTGTCAGGGAGTGTCAGAGAGTTTCAGAGAATTTCAGACAGTTTGAGAGAGTTTCTGAGAGTGTCAGACAGTGTCAGAAAGTTTCAGAGAGTGTCAGAGAGTGTCAGAGAGTTTCAGAGATTTTCTGAGAGTTTCAGAGAGTTTCAGTGAGGGTCAGAGAGTTTCAGAGTGTGTCAGAGGGTTTCAGATTGTTTCAGAGAGTGTCTGAGAGTGTCAGAGTGTTTCAGAGAGTGTCTGAGAGTGTCAGAGAGTTTCTGAGAGTTTTTGAGTGTGTCAGAGAGTGTCAGAGAGTTTCAGAGAGTGTCAGAGCGGGTCAGAGATTTTCAGAGAGTTTCTGAGAGTTTCACAGCGTGTCAGAGAGTTTCAGAGAGCTTCAGAGAGTGTCAGAGTGTGTCTGAAAGTTTCTGAGAGTTTCTGAGAGTGTCAAAGAGTTTCAGAGAATGTCAGATAGTGTCAGAGAATGTCAGAGAGTTTCAGAGAGTGTCAGAGAGTTTCAGAGAGTGTCACAGACTGTCAGAGAGTGTCAGAGAGCTTCAGAGAATGTCAAAGAGTTTCAGAGAGTATCAGAGAGTGTCACAGACTGTCAGAGAGATTGCAGAGAGTGTCAGAGAGTGTCAGAGAGCTTCAGAGAATGTCAGAGAGTTTCAGAGAGTTTCAGAGAGCTTCAGAGAGTGTCAGAGAGTGTCAGATAGTGACAGAGAGTTTCAATGAGTGTCAGAGATTTTCTGAGAGTATCAGAGAGTCTCAAAGAGTTTCAGTGAGTGTCAGAGAGTGTCAGAGAGTTTCAGAGAGTTTCAGAGAATGTAGGAGAGTTTCTGAGATTATCTGTGAGTGTCAGAGAGTGTCTGAGGGTTCTGAGAGTTTCTGAGTGTGTCAGAGAGTGTCACAGAGTGTCAGAGACTGTCAGAGAGAGTCAGAGAGTTTCAATGAGTTTCACAGAGTTTCAGACAGTGTCAGAGAGTTTCAGAGAGCTTCAGAGAGTGTCAGAGTGTGTCAAAGATTTTCAGAGAGTGTCAGAGAGTGTTAAAGAGTTTCAGAGAGTGTCAGAGAGTTCCTGAGAGTTCCTGAGTGTGTCAGAGAGTGTCAGGGAGTTTCAGGGAGTGTCACAAAGTGTCAGAGTGTGTCAGAGAGTGTCAGAGAGTGTCAGAGAGTTTCAGAGTGTGTCAGAGAGTTTCAGAGAATTTCAGAGAGATTCTGAGAGTTTCACAGCGTGTCAGAGAGTTTCAGAGAGCTTCAGAGGGAGTCAGAGTGTGTCTGAGAGTTTCAGAGAGTTTCTGAGAGTGTCAAAGAGTTTCAGAGAGTGTCAGAGAGTTTCAGAGAGTGTCACAGACTGTCAGTGAGAGTCAGAGAGATTGCAAAGAGTGTCAGAGAGTTTCAGAGAGCTTCCGAGAGTGTCAGAGAGTGTCCGACAGTTTCTGAGTGTGTCAGAGAGTGTCAGAGAGTTTCAGAGAGTTTCTGAGAGTGTCACAGAGCTTCTGAGAGTTTCTGAGTTTGTCAGAGAGTGTCAGAGAGTGTCAGAGAGTTTCAGAGAATTTCAGAGAGTGTCAGAGAGTTTCAGAGATTTTCTGAGAGTTTCAGAGAGTTTCAGTGAGGGTCAGAGAGTTTCAGAGTGTGTCAGAGGGTTTCAGATTGTTTCAGAGAGTGTCTGAGAGTGTCAGAGTGTTTCAGAGAGTGTCTGAGAGTGTCAGAGAGTGTCAGAGAGTTCCTGAGAGTTCCTGAGTGTGTCAGAGAGTGTCAGAGATTTTCAGAGAGTGTCAGAGAGTGTCACAGAGTGTCAGAGATTGTCAGAGAGTGTCAGAGAGTTTCAGAGAATTTCAGAGATTTTCTGAGAGTTTCTGAGAGTTTCACAGAGTTTCAGAGAGTGTCAGAGAGAGTCAGAGAGTGATAGAGATTGTCAGAGAGTGTCAGAGAGTTTCTGAGAGTTTTTGAGTGTTTCAGAGAGTGTCAGAGAGTTTCAGAGAGTTTCAGAGAGTTTCTGAGAGTTTCTGAGAGTGTCAGAGAATTTCAGAGAGTTTCAGAGAGTGTCAGAAAGTTTCAGAGAGTGTCAGATAGTGTCAGAGAGTTTCAGAGAGTGTCACAGAGTGTCAGAGAGTTTCAGAGAGCTTCAGAGAGTGTCAGAGAGTTTCAATGAGTGTCAGAGAGTTTCAGAGAGTTTCAGAGAGTGTCAGAGATTTTCTGAGAGTATCAGAGTGTGTCAAAGAGTTTCAGTGAGTATCAGAGAGTGTCAGAGAGTTTCAGAGAGTTTCAGAGAATGTAGGAGAGTTTCTGAGAGTATCTGTGAGTGTAAGAGAGTGTCAGAGGGTTCTGAGAGTTTCTGCGTGTGTCAGAGGGTGTCACAGAGTGTCAGAGACTGTCAGAGAGAGTCAGAGAGTTTCAAAGAGTTTCACAGAGTGTCAGAGAGTGTCAGAAAGTGTCAGAGAGATTCTGAGAGTTTCACAGCGTGTCAGAGAATTTCAGAGAGCTTCAGAGAGTGTCAGAGTGTGTATGAGAGTTTCAGAGAGTTTCTGAGAGTGTCAAAGATGTTCAGAGAATGTCTGAGAGTGTCAGAGAGTTTCAGAGAGTTTCAGAGAGTGTCAGAGAGTGTCAGAGAGTGTCTGTGCGTGTCAGAGATTGCCAGAGAGTTTCTGAGAGTTTCTGAGTTTGTCAGAGCGTGTCAGAGAGTGTCAGAGAGTTTCAGAGAGTGTCACAGACTGTCGGAGAGTGTCAGAGAGATTGCAGAGAGTGTCAGAGAGTGTCAGAGATTGTCAGAGTGTGTCAGAGAGGTTCAGAGAATTTCAGAGATTTTCTGAGAGTTTCTGAGATTTTCACAGAGTTTCAGAGAGTTTCAGAGAGTGTCAGAGAGAGTCAGAGAGTGACAGAGAGTGTCAGAGAATGTCAGAGAGTTTCTGAGAATTTTTGAGTGTTTCAGAGAGTGTCACAGAGTTTCAGAGAGTGTTACAGAGTGTCAGACAGTTTCAGAGAGTTTCAGAGAGTTTCTGAGAGTGTCAGAGAGTTTCAGAGATTTTCAGAGAGTGTCACAGAGTGTCAGAGAGTTTCAGAGAGCTTCAGAGAGTGCCAGAGAGTGTCAGAGATTTTCAGAGAGTTTCAGAGAGTGTCAGACAGTGCCTGAGAGTGTCAGAGAGTGTCACAGAGTTTCAGAGAGTGTCAGTGAGTGTCAGAGAGTGTCAGTGAGTTTCAGAGAGTTTCAGAGAGTGTAAAAGAGTTTCAGAGAGTGTCAGAGAGTTTCAGAGAGTTTCATAAAGTTTCTGAGAGTGTCAGAGAGTGCCAGAGA